>NW_026706848.1:1725786-2416573 GCF_024137745.1 Phymastichus coffea
GCTGGCCATGTAACTGGCCCGCCACGTCCAATCAATCTCTGAGGATATTCGTTATCGAGAAAATTGCGCACTATGCCTGCAAAGTATGGTGGTACTCCATCTAGTTGTATCCATATTCTCGTCTAGTGACTAGATCTACATTTTCCAGTAACGCAGGCAAATGATTTTGGAGAAATTACAAGAAATTCTATCCATTTACGTTGTCATTAAAGAAGTAAGGTCCAATCAAATGATTATTCACAATGCCATACCAGACATTGTTACTCTAGCGATGCTGATGATCAATTGGTCGAAACCAGTGAGGGTTTTCATCTGACGAATAATGGCAGTTATGCCAATTTAGTCTTCCATTACTTCTAAACGTTACTTCATTAGAAAAAAAGGACAAATTGAAAAAAGAAAAAAGTTTAGATCCAACTCAATCATTTGTATGGTCCAATGACAAAAACGAATACGTTGTACCGTATCATCTGGAGTTAAAGCTTGAGTGAGTGTAATATGATATGGGTGATATTTCATGACTTGTAAAATCCTGATAACGGTTGATTGGGGAATAACAATTTCTCTGATTATCTGACGCGAGCTTATGTGAGGATTCATGTGAACGTGTGCCAGTATTACCAAAACACGAACGTCATTTTCACCGTACTTAGGGTACTGTTGTTGGTGGCGCAAATTACCATTTTGTGCTCGTCTTTTCAGAGTCCTAATGGTATTGGCATTTGCATGTCGTCTAGCCGGGTATCTCTGTGCATAGAGAACTTCAGCTGCGACATGATTACCGTGACAATCTCCCAAAACAGCATGTCAACAATTACAGCAGGAGTGTAGTCAGTCATGTTGAAAATGATTGTGCACAATGCACTCTAGCATGAAAAATAGAAATGTCATAAAATTCTATCTCTTAACTTTCTAAATAATAAAAAATAAAATGACTCCATTTTTTTTCTCTCTGCTTACTTATGACTTCGGTAAGATCTAGCGGCAAAATTTTTCAGCTGAAATTGCTTATCTCAAACTGATCTGAAATATCTTGAAAATGGTTGCGTACAATGTACTCTACAATGAACAATAAGAATTTCAAAAGCTAACATTTCTCACAAAAAAAAATCAAAGGAATTCTGCTTTTTTTTCGTTTACTTCTATACTTTTAGCTGATACTTTCCCCCTAAACGTGATCTAAGGCATCAGTAAGTATACAAAAAGCAGAATTTATTTGAATTGTTTTTTGTGAGAAACTTCAGCTTTTCAAATTCTTATTCTTCATTGTAGACTACATTCACATCACCCACACACACACACACACAATTAGACTTTCCACACACACACATACATACACACATTCCTAACCCCTATTCTTTCACCCTATACACACCCACATATGCCTATTTACACCCCCTTCCACACACCTACAAGCTCATTTACACCCCCCCCCCCAAACACACGCACATATATATGTACAATCCTTCTCACTCTTACACTTCCTCTCACACACGCATACACATATTTACGCACATGCATATAACTCGACATACACAAAACCTTAGGTTTAGATCTCGCAGGTTACGACGCACTAAGGTTAACTTGTCGTAGATTTAGGGCTTACAGGTTACTGCGCACTAAGGTTAACTTGTCGTAGATTTAGGGCTTACAGGTTACTGCGCACTAAGGTTAACCTGTCGTAGGTTTAGGGCTTGCAGGTTATTGCCCACTTAGGTTAACGTATCACAGTGTTGTTTTTGTAGGTTACTGTATTACAGCACCCCACACACACACAACCACCTTCTACTACACGCATACTAATACACACAAAGACACGAATATGACGTAAATACCACCCCACAATAACTCCGCGCTTTCTGTCTCTCCACCCCCCGTCTCCACCGCACATCACTCCCCCCACAGGAATAGGAGATTATTTGGGAGGTTATTCGGCCGGTTATAGCCTCTAAGGAATCGGGGATTAAAGCTTCTGGTTTATAATCTCCCCGGGTTACAAGGCGTTGGAGGGACAAGGATCTGAGGCTTGGGAGGTTAAGGGCCCGAACCCCAGAAGTCATACCTTATCTAAACGTAAAATTTCCCGCTCTATCCGAATCTGGAATAAAAAATATGAGTTTCCATTAAAAAAATAAAGTTGACCTTCAAACAACCTTGAAACTCAAGTTCAAGGTCAAGTTGGAGGTCACCATCGGCTGTCCCCCTCCAAACCCTAAAACTTTTATCCGAACTATTTTTCACTATCATGCTTCCGGAAAGAAATAATTGGCCACCTCGATGGAGATGGTTCACCCTCTATATACGAGTATTCCTATATTTCCTATATTAGCCTACATTCGAATTCCCTCTCGCGAATAGTTATTTCGAAGTTCATTGTTTAAATAATAGTGAATAATAAAGCCGAAGTGTTTGGATAGCGATATTGTATGTTCTCATTATAATTAAATATTCTACAATCAAAGCGCGGACGGGCCGGGGTGTCCGTGAAGCTTGGAAACTGCCCGAATCCGAGGCAGCTCGGTTATTAAAAAGGCCTATACTTTTCGCTTCATGCGAATTGGCACCTATCGATAAGTATTTAGTTTTTATTTTAACTTGACTTAAATGTTAAAAAAAATTTGTTACTGAAGAAAAAGTCGAGTTAGGTCGTTTTCATAAAATAATGAATTTCTTATGATACATTTATTATTAAAATTAAAAACTATATCCATCATATTTCAGTTGTTAAATTTTAACACTATAAGCTGAAAATTATATTCTAAAATGAATTATAAGAAATTTCATTGAAAAAATCCATCAAATAGTGCTGGAAGACCGCAGATTAAAAGTGCGTGAGATAGCTGAGACCTGTAAAATGTCATATGAACGTGTGCAAAATATTTTGCACCAACATTTGCATATGGAAAAGCTCTGTGCAAGATGGGTGCCGCATTTGCTAACAGTCGACCAAAAATTGATTCGAAAAAACATTTCTACCGTCAATTTGGCGTTATATAAGCGTAATCCAAGTGAATTTTTGCGTCGATCCGTAACCGTTGATGAAACTTTGGTCCACCACTACACTCCTGAAACCAAAGAATAGTCTAAACAGTGGATTGGACCAGGGGAACCAACTCCAAAAAAGGCACAAACAATTTTTTCGATGAACAAGGTTATGGCTACTGTTTTTTGGGATGTAGGAGGTATTATATACATTGTTTACTTTGAAAAGGGTAAAACTATCACTGATCAATACTACGCAGACTTATTGCAACGTTTGAGCCACGAGGTGAAAATTAAACGACCTCATCTGGCGAAGAAAAGAATCTTGTTTCATCACGATAACGCACCAGCGCACAAGTCAATCGTTGCGATGGCTAAAATCAACGATTTGAAGTTTGAATTGATGCCGCACCCTCCCTACTCTCCAGACCTAGCCCCGAGTGACTATTATCTGTTTCCTAACCTTAAAAAATGGCTTGGCGGTAAGAAATTTGCGGACAACAAAGAACAATATAATTGTACAATATAATACAATATAATATAATATAATATAATACTTTTATAATACAATTATAAAAGTAATCGAAGCTGTAAATGGGTATTTGAGGAGCTTGACGAATCAGTCTATAGAGATGGCATTACTAGACTAGAACACCGCTATGAGAAATGTATCAGCCTTGGAGGAGGATTTTGTTGAGAAATAAAAAAAAAATTCTTAAAAACGTTGTTTTCCTTGGTCAGGCCGGAAACTTATCAATCCACCCTCGTATTAGTTAAACATTTTTGAATCTATAAAGTAATTTTTGAAGTAGTAAATCAAACAGTAAAAGCGAAAGTGTCAGTAAAGTTTCTTTTTCAAAACTATCAAGATATAAATGTTTGCAATTTGGAAAATAAATTTTTTCTAGTAAACCAATGCCATTAAAATAATCTGATTTAAGATAATAATCTAGTAGAAATATTTGTCAAAAAAAGAAAGATCAAAACTCTTATTTACAGTTAGTAAAAAAAAAGGACAATTTTTTTCGTTTAGAAAATTTTTAACCAATTAAAAAATTTTTAAATAATTAATCAAAATTAATAATTTCAAGTTAACAGAATTTTAGATTTATTGCATATGAATAAAAAAAATTCGTCTGGAAAATTAAAAGAAAGCTTACGGCTTAAATTTAGAAAAGGTTGCAGCAAGAAAGAAATTTGATTAATCAGAAAAGATTGAATATGTGACGTCCGGGTCATTCTCAGGTACGCTTCGAGTAAGCGTAAACTGATGGTTGCTCTGATTTGGCTATCGTGTAACATATAAGCCGGGGCGAGCAATATTGTTGCGTGAAGAAAACTGTATGCTAGCGTGGTATGTAATAACCAAATGTTATTATGAACACACCAGACTCTCGATTAATGGATTCTCAAGGGACTTTAATGAAAATTCACTAGACTCACGCTTAATGAATTTCCAAAGAAGGGACTACTGAAAGAACAAAAAGACAGCCAGATATAAACTTTTACTTACTTTTTATTTTATTTTATTGTTTGAAACGTACTTAGGCTGCGCACTCTCTGCTCTTTGACCTCCATCTCTCTCTTTCAATTCTCAATTCTAGATGCATTTGGGTGACTTCTTAATTGAGTTTTTGGCTGAGTTCTTGGGTGAGTTCTTAGCTGAAGTTTTGGCTGACTTCTTGGCTAAGTTTTTCGCTCACTTTTTGGCACTACACTGCACTACTGATTCTTCAAAAATTTTCTATCCTTCTGTGTTTCCTCCAGCACTCACTTGTCCCAGTCTTGTACAGAGCTTTTTATAAGCAGTGGGTTGCTGGGTGGAAATCCCTTTCCTCAGGTCCCTGAAGCGATAACGGCCAAATTTTGTATTGGTGGAAAATTTTCTAATCATATCTAGGATTTCTTTATTGGTCTGTGGGCGTGAATTTTCAGAGAGAGATAGGGTGGTCCTTTTTTAACTTGTCGTAGATTTAGGGCTTACAGGTTACTGCGCACTAAGGTTAACCTGTCGTAGGTTTAGGGCTTGCAGGTTATTGCCGACTTCTCCAGAGATGGCTCTTGGAGTGCCACTTTTGAGAGCAAGAGTGACACTATGGTTTATAATTACTTATACAAAATCGTACTAGACTTAATTAATTTTAACGATACATAGTGATTATTTAATAACTATAAATTACAATAATTCAATAATTAACTATTACAAATATTTAAAAAAATCTAAAAACTTCTAAGAGTTATTATAAAATACATTACGGTTCTATTGTTGTTTTAGCTTAAAACACGAAATTATTTATTAGTTATTTTGTGATTGCAAGGGTTGAACTGGATAAATGATATATTTTTCAAAGATGCGTATTATGGTACAATAGTAACTTACGAAATTGATTAAAACCCTAGCGGATAGCTTTTTCATGTCCAAATATTGGTGCAAAATATTATGTACCCGTTCGCTCGAGATGCCTATACTACTAGCAATCTCACGCACCGTCACTCTTCTGTCAGCCATCACCATATCATGGATTTTATCAATGATTTCTGAAGTGGTAACCTCAACAGGGCGTTCAGAACGTTCAGCGTCTTTTGTGCTCATAGGCCACTCCGAAAATTTTAAAACCACTTATAAGCCATTCTAATCGAAGGTTTACAATCACCATAATGTTTACCAAGCTTCTGTTTAATCTCCTGAGGCGTTTTGCCTTTGAAAAAGTAATGTTTAATCAATACACGAAATTCTTTTTCGTCCATTTTTTTACAACCACTCGATTTCTTTGATTGAAACGAATGTAAAACGCAAAGTAATTGGCCGATCTGGCTGAAACTTGGTGTGTGCTCTTCCAAGATATGCCACTAACTGAAAATAACCTTGATACGCACTAGTAGCGCCATCTCTCTGACTTTGCACGGACTTTTCAAACGACCCTCGTAGATAGGGTCTTTTTTAATGCTTTTGCTGCGTCGGCAGCTTTACAATATTACGCGTATGCAAAAGCGAGAGCTACTTTATCGTCTCATACCACTTTATGATACAGTAGAGGTCCTAATTGCACGAAATGTTAAAAAGAAAGATATTTCCCTATAGTTTTCTTCTATTATCCAAGGTAGTCGACAAAAGAGCCTAATTTTCTCAGTGTGTTTCGTAGCGTTCATTCTTGATATCTTCGGTTTTTCGGTACAGGATTGGTCTTTGATTGTGTTCAGTTCCAGTTTTTTACTCTCCTTGCTTCGATTGCGTGTTGCTATTGATGAGATTTGGACACAAGTAAAATTCTTGTATTGGTCCTATATTTTCTAAGCGTGTTAGAAGTTCACTCAGCCACTTATGACTTAAATATCGTATTTTAGCACATGTTGGATCTACGATCAAATGGTCGAATGCTTCTCTTATGATAGTATTATGTACTGAAACAAACAATCAATAAATTATTGATTAATTTTAAACGGACTCCACCGTTTGGGTCTGTAAGCCCGCGGGGTTCTTACTCGTATGTCCTATCAACAAGTTAGATTTAGTCGCGGAGGATTTCCTCGATTTTTTCGAAGTTCAATCAAATGAATTATCAGTTTGAACCTGTTTGGCAGATTGTTCTCCGAACGTCCGAGTAGATCTTTGTTTACTTGTGATCAGTTGAAGGTTATAGAAAACTGATCTATTTCTAAGATTTGGTGAATTGTTCTGATACGGCTCTGGTACGTGTATATGGGATAATTCATGTGCTGTTACATTAGTTGAAATCTTCGTGCATGGGAGCAGGGTTTATAAATTATATCGATGATTATTATTACTATAATATTAATACTCAGTCCTCCATGAATTAGTCCTGAATTGTACGCTGTAATTTTCTTGTGCTGTCTTATCATCTCCGTTTTTCAATAATATCATTCAATGCCTTCTCTTGACTGGCCCAAGTTTCAGTTTGTGGAATCCACTCGTCTAATTTTATATCCGTTCCAGATAAATAGGTTAACGTCGGGTAAAGATTTTTTAAGTTGAGAGTCAAGTTTGGTTTGTATAAGTAAATATTTATACTATCCTTATTTGCTTCTGTAAGCAAGGTTGTATCTTTAGTATATCTGATGCAATACACCTTGTATTTGAATCATTTGGTCCATTTGGTCCGGGCAAACGATTCGAATTGTATCTTGTCGATGAGCTGAAAATATCCATGAATCATCCATCAATATGTAATTTCAATTGATTACTTGTTATATTTTTAGTACTATATCGCAATGGTATAATTCGTGACTACATGGTTGCAATCACATTCTTAATTCAGTTTGATACTTTAATTTTTGTTAATTGGATTGTGATTGATAAATTGAGGTAAATGTTTGTTAGTGTGATTTTTAATTTTTTTATATATATTTGTTTTTGTAACCATTTTTTCATTTATTGTTAATAAAGATCTGATGAGGTTGGATATCTGCCAACGAAACATACGTGTGTAACCTAATATGAGTGTTTGATTTATTTTTACAACGGGTTGGCTCTCAAAATTGGAATTAATTTTTCTTAATTCACAATTTCCATTTAGGTTAGTATCCATTAGGGGACCTTCTACGGACATATATGAAGGTATAATGTGTTCGCACACAGTTTTCTAATGCATGGTGATTCATTTATATGTATTGTTTTTGGTCCAAGCTTAATGCTTGGTATAGGTACTTGTGTCTTATGTTTGCTGACTTTCCAATTGAGTTCGCCAATTTTCAGTACCAGCACAGATTGCAGACGGTACAAATTAGTAGTTTCTATCGACGAGAGACAAATGGACAACAATGTACGTTCTCTCTTCTCGATGTATTGCATCAATGTTTGAACTTCTAGCAATTTTCTCGAATCTGAGGTGTTCTGTTGGAATCGGAAAATCAACGTGCGTTACAGTATGTTTTATATCATCAGCTATTTGGTGCAACATGTTGGAGCCTATAAAATCTGGATGTACTTTGCCTTTTGTTAAAATACGAATGATTTTAACCAGTCTTTCCGAACCTTTGATTTAATGGTCCAATTTAGCCTCTAGCATTTTTCCAAAGGATTGTACTGAAATCATATATTCCAGTCGAGCACATTCATTTTTCTAGTTCTTGAATTTCTGCCGTATTTGAATGCTTAATTTGTAAATTTTGTCGCCGTGAACATCCATCATTTTATAAAGTTTATCTATTCCGGTAGTGAATATGTGAGTCCTACCCTTGAAGAGTTTAAGGATAACCTTTTGGTCCCTGTATAATTGATTAATATTGGCTTCGATTTTATCGGTTTCTTCAATGGTTACTAACTCAAATACACTATCACTTAACCTGCCTATACCTTCTATCGAGTTTTTTTTATGTGTGCTCATATTTGCTCGAGAGCTATTGTTTCTAGATCAAGATGGTCTTTGCCAATCATATTATTATATGTTTCTTCAAATGATAAATTTTGTAATAATGGAAAGAAGGGAAATAGTGATAGAGGGAAAATCACTTAATTTTAATTATTTTCAGCAACGTTTCGTCAGCACATTTGCTGACCTCTTCAGGCTTTATTAATAGAAAAACAATAAATTATTAACAAATATTTGGAAGTCAGATGGGCTCACCTATCTCTCCTTTACTGGCTGATATTGTTATGGAAGACTTAGAGAAACATTGCCTGAGCGTGTTGCGGAATGAATATCAAATTAATCCTGTTTTCTATTACAGATACTACTGTGGGCAAAAAGTAAGGTGAATTTGTTTGTAAAATGAAAAATCTTTATTTATTCTTCTACATCAATGTCATCCCCTTCGAAGTAATCCCCTCCCGATAAAATACACTTATGCCAACGTTTTTTCCAATCCTCGAAACATGCCAAATAGTCCCTTTCCGGTATAGCCATCAGCGCCTTCTTCGATTCAGCTCTTATCTCCTCAATCGACTCGAAACGCGTTCCCCGGAGTGGTCTCTTGAGTTTTGGGAATAGCCAGAAGTCACACGGAGCCAAATCAGGCGAAAGCGGTGGTTGCGGAACGATATGCGTCGAATTTTTGGCGAAATGGTCACGAAGAACGAGTGCAGTGTGAGATGGTGCATTATCGTGATGCAAAAACCAAGAGTTGTTGGCCCATAATTCTGGTCTTTTTAGACGAATTGCTTCACGCAAACGACGCATAACGCTCAAATAATATTCCTTATTAACAGTTTGGCCGGGTGGAAGGAATTCATAGTGCACCACACCACGAAAATCGAAGAAAACTGTCATCATGACCTTGATTTTTGAACGACTTTGACGTGCTCTTTTCGGTCTTGCCTCGCCTTTAGCACGATATTCGCTTGATTGGTCGGTTGTTTCAGGGTCGTAAGCATAAATCCAAGTCTCATCTCCTGTAATCATGCATTTGAGCTTGTCCTGATAGTCAGAAAGCATTGTTTCACACACATCAACGCGGCGACTTTTTTGCAAGAAATTGAGCGTTTTCGGTACCAAACGAGATTTGACTTTTCGTAGGCCCAAATGGTCTTTCAAAATTGTTTTCACAGATCCTTCTGATATTCCGATCATATCAGTAAGGTCTCTAACAGTCAACCGACGATTTTCGAGCACTAATTCCTTCACTTTATTGACGTGTTGGTCATCTGTTGACGTCGATGGTCGTCCGGAGCGCTCCAAGTCATCAACACGTTCTCGACCCTCTTTGAAGTCTTTGTACCACTTATAAACATTTTTCTGCGACATGGTAGAATCACCAAAGGCCTTCCGCAACATCCTCAACGTTTCCGCAGCCGAAATTTCATTCCGCAAACAAAATTTGATGGCACTTCTTTGCTCAATTAAATCAGACATTGTAAAAATCGAAACATGCACTCTTGGTCGTTTGGTAAACACAAGCGTAAATATATTACTGATGATGACATTGACATGAAATTTGTCCCAGATGTCATTCGCAGTCCTACCAACTCAAGAAAAAAAGAACTAGCCCGAAATGTTAAGCCCGCGAAGTTTAAATTGAAAATTCACCTTACTTTTTGCCCACAGTAGTATGTTGATGATACTTTGATGTGCGTTCCGAAAGATAAAATTGATTTAATTATCGAGACGTTCAATTTTTATCATAATAGACTACAATTTACGTTTGAAATTGAAAAGAATAATTTTATTCCATTTCTTGACTTAAAATTAATCAGAAATAATAATAAATTCGAAATTGACTGGTTTAGGAAAACAACACAAACTAACAGAATTTTGAATTTTAACTCAGAACATACAATTCATCAAAAAGTTTCAAATTTAGTTAACCGAGTGTTTTTAAAATTTCTTGCTGACAAAAAATTGCATTCCAACAATTTAAAAATAATTACAAATATCCTGAAAAAGAATAATTATCCATCGTTATTTATCAAAAATTATATACAAAAACGTATCAATAAATACGAAAAAGTGAATAATAATTCTAAAAAATTAGAAAATCAAAAATTACCTACAGTCGCTATTCCTAATAATTGCAACATCTTCAAAAAATGTTCATCTGTGTTAAAAAAACATAACATTATGCCTATCCCTTTATTACAAAAACCATTACAAGAGTTTATCCGTTTAGGAAAAGACATATCTGATGTATTAGACATCACTGGTATTGTCTACAGTTTTAACTGCAAACAATGTTCAGCGGTCTATATAGGTGAAAGTAAACGTTCCTTAAAAATTAGATTAAACGAACACAAAAAAAACATTGATTCAAATACAGTAGTAGCTACACATAGAAGAACGTTCTCGCATGAATTTGACTGGAAAAAAGCTAAGATATTGGATTATGAAAAGAATTATAAGAACGAAGAATATCCGAAATGTTACACATTGGCTTACATAAAAACACGTTAAATAGAAAAGAGGATATACAATATCTTAGTCACATCTATAAGCCATTATTAAGATCGATGAGGAAGGGATAATAAATGAAGAGTATATATATGGGTTGAAATACTTGATTTCTCATTTTATTGTAACTTGACTCTGCTACGATCTATTCGTTTTAGCCTATAATAATTTGACTACGAGAGAAATCAGATATATATATATACATATAATTATATATTATTAAAATTACTTGTTGCAAACTCTAGTGTTAATAATTTGTTGTTTTTCTATTAATAAAGCCTGAAGAGGTCAGCAAACGTGCTGACGAAACGTTTCTGAAAATAATTAAAATTAAGTAATTTTCCATCTATCACCATTTCCCTTCTTTCCATTATTACAAAATATATCATTTAAAAAATCATAAGGAAATCAAGACAGTATGTTTCATATATGTTTCTTCATCAAGATGGCCAGTAAAATTTCGTAATAACGAGTGAAGATCAACTATATCAGTGGTCCTTGCCAAAAATAAGTTTGTATCAATAGATATGTATATTTTCCAATCTGCTGTCTTTATTCTTATAGGATCCATTCTTTCATAGAGAATAGAGAGATAAAAATTAGTAAAAACAGTCAATAAATAAAAAAAAAATTAATTTTCAAAATGCTGGTGTTGAATTTTTGATTATTAAATGTGCATCTGTGGAAATATCGAAAAAATATTGATTTATTTATTAATACCATCAACCACAACCAAAATTATTTTTTTTGTTTGATAAAAATTTTTAAAAATCGATTTTTTCTAAAAGGGCTCAGGGATTTTTTTTAATTCTTTCTGGGATCTTCTAATTATTAGTATTTTTATCGAAATATGCAAAAAAATTGGAACCTGCTTTCACTTTTATTTAAATGTCGCTCAGACCCACCGTGGGGTCCGAAATAAACAAGGCGAATATGGAGAGAAAGTAAAATAGTCAGATACATATTAAATGAAAGAAAGAATAGTAATTCTTTAGGCAAACTTCTTTTTTTATTAAGTGAAAGAAAGAATAGTACGTGAAAGAGTGGAATAAAGTAAATAAAAGGTCTACAACTTTGCTTCCGCCGTTTTGAAATAGATGGCTGTAGCGGTAAGTAGTAGTCGAAATAAATAGACCGTAGATGTCATACAACAAGCTTAGATATTTTAAAACATAACTCCGATGAAATATTAGTCGATTTGTGTCTGCATCATAAGGTTATTCTCGATTAAACATGTCAGCTTGCGGGCCAAATTTTCGTCATTTGTGGGAGGTTTAATTTTCTGCTTTAATATGAAGAAATCTGCGGCTGAGGCTCATCGAATGCTATCAAATACCTATGGTGAGGCGGCTATTAGTGAACGAACGTATAAAAAGTTGTTTCAATGCTTCAAGAACAGTGATTTTGACGTCGGAAATTAGCATGGCGATGGAAGAGAGAAGGTTTTGAAGATGCAGAATTGGAGGCATTACTTGATCAAGACTCGTATCAAACGCAACAAGAATTAGGAAAATCATTGAGAGTAACGCAACAAGCCATTTCAAAACGCCTTAAAGTCATGGGAATGATTCAGAAACAAGGAAATTGGGTGCCGTACGAGTTGAAGCTGAGAGATGTTGAATGGTGTTTGTTTGCTTAAGAAAAGCTGCTTGCAAGGCAAAGATGGAAGGGATATCTGTATCACATTGTCACTGGGGGGCGAAAAATGGGCTCATTACGATAATCCTAAGCGCAGAAAATCATGGGGATATCCTGGTCTTACTTCCACGTTGATGGCCGAACCGAATATTTATGGTTTCAAGGTTATGCCCAGTATTTTGTGGGACCAGCTCGGCGTAGTGTATTATAAGTTGTTAAAACCGACTGAAACAATCACAGACGATCATTATCGAACGCAATTAATGCGTTTGAGCCGAGCACTGAAATACAAACAGCCGCAATACAACGAGAGACATGATAAAGTGATTTTACAGCATGACAATGCTCAACCCCATGTTGCGAAAGTGGTCAAGACATACGTTGAAATGGGAAGTCCTACCCCACCCGTCGTATTCTCCAGACCATGCTCCCTCGGACTATCACTTGTTTCAATCAATGGCACACGGCCTGGCTAACTAGCACTTTCGGTCTTATGAAGAAGTAAAAAATTGGATCGATTCGTGAATAGCTCCGAAAAATGACCAGTTTTTTCAACGCGTTTCAGTTCATACGCTGCCTAAAAGATAGAAGAAAGTAATGGCCAGTGATGGACAATACTTTGAATCATAAATGTATAACCAGTTTTTTACTATAAAGCCTCGAATTTCGGAAAAAAAAACGGCGGAAGCAAAGTTGTACGCCTAATAGTATAGAAAAACAAGGTATAAAAATAGATAAAATATATAGAGGGTAACCCATTTTAAAGGAACCACCCCGAAATTTTCGACGGTTGGCGTTGTACCAAAAAATTGTTCAGACAACAGTTGTTTGGGACAATCGGGGCAACCTTTCTGTGAAATCCGATTTGACCTCGAGATTCATTTTCAAGGTCATTTGAAGGTCAAAGTCATTTTTTGAATAGGAATCCATATTTTTGATCCCGGATTCGGAAAGAGCGAAAAATTCTACGTTCAGATAACGTATTATGTGTGGGGTGCGGAAAACCCCCCCCCCCCCCGCCTAAGGTCATGTAGGGGTCAAATTTATGATTTTCTTCATCTATGTACAGGGATGATCGGGCAAGAGTAAGATTAAATGTAATAACCCAATAACTCGATAACCCAAATAACCCAATAATCCAATAACCCGATAACCTCAATAATTCAATAACCCCAATATCCCAAAAAAATTGTATGGTCAAACAACAGTGACCTTGAGCTTAAACTTCAGGTTGATTTTCAAAGTCGACTTCATGTATTCAAAGCCTAATATTAAGCCTGTATTAACCTCACCCTTGCCCCGGTGGGGGGGGGGGGGGGGTGAACCGCTCCCCCAACATAATACTTTATCTAAACGTAGAATTTCCCGCTCTTTTCGAATCCGGGATACAAAATGGGGGTCCTTATTCAAAATATCTCTTGGTTATTGGGTTATTGGGGTTATATATGGGTTATCGAGTTATTGGGCATTGGAGTTATTGAGTTATTACAATTAACCTTACCCTTTCCCGATCATTCCTGTGCATAGATGAAGAAAATCATAAATTTGACCCCTACATGACCTTAGGCGGGGGGGGGGGGGTTAACCGCACCCCACACATAATATGTTATCTGAACGTAGAATTTTCCGCTCTTTTCGAATCCGGGATACAAAATGGGGGTCCTTATTCAAAATATCTCTTGGTTATTGGGTTATTGGGGTTATATATGGGTTATCGAGTTATTGGGTATTGGAGTTATTGGGTTATTACAATTAACGTTACCCTTTCCCGATCATTCCTGTGCATAGATGAAGAAAATCATAAATTTGACCCCTACATGACCTTAGGCGGGGGGGGGGGGTTAACCGCACCCCACACATAATATGTTATCTGAACGTAGAATTTCCCGCTCTTTTCGAATCCGGGATACAAAATGGGGGTCCTTATTCAAAATATCCCTTGGTTATTGGGTTATTGGGGTTATATATGGGTTATCGAGTTATTGGGCATTGAAGTTATTGGGTTATTACAATTAACCTTACCCTTTCCCGATCATTCCTGTGCATAGATGAAGAAAATCATAAATTTGACCCCTACATGACCTTAGGCGGGGGGGGGGGGGGTTAACCGCACCCCACACACAATATGTTATCTGAACGTAGAATTTTCCGCTCTTTCTGAATTCGGGATCAAAAATATGGGTTCCTATTCAAAACATGACTTTTACCTTCAAATGACCTTGAAAATAAATATCAAGGTCAAATCGGATTTCACAGAAAGGTTGCCCCCATTGTCCCAAACAACTGTTGTCTAAACAATTTTTTTGTACAACGTCAACCGTCGAAAATTTCGGGGTGGTTCCTTTAAAATAGAACACCCTGTATAACTATAAGTTATATATACTGTAACGGGGCTTTTGTCCTCTACAATATTTAATAACCGAGAGGTGCATAATAGATGACGGAGCGAGCTCGTGCAACGGATTTGCACGACCGGCCCAGTAGCACAGACTGCCGATGGATTCGCCGGGTGGCAACGGCCCGCGGAGAGCGTCGTAGGTCGCGTAGCTGAAATCGCGAAGGTGTAGGAAACGAAAGAAATGATAGAAGGCGCAGAGTGAAAGAGGCGATAGGTGTAATAGAAATATATATTCCACGTGTATTTGTACAGGGCGGTGCAGAGAGAGAAGCTAAGCGGATAATGCGAGAGAGACGCAAAGAACGAGTGGTACTTACAACAGCTGCCGCTATTGGCGAGATTAGCCACGAGGCTCGACAATCAAAGTTCGGTCTATCGAACGCCGTAACCGGTAGCACTCAATTCTGCACTCGATCTATCACTCAAATTAGCCACGAGGCGACGCAAAATCACAAAACGAATCTAGTCGTCAATGGCACAGCCAAGCCATGAATTTCTAACGCAGTCGTACGCGTGTCACCAATTCGAGAGGCGTCAGCTAATTGCCTATCCTTTGTCAAGCAGCACCTATCTTTCGCGGCACCCCGGCTCACCAGTCCTACCAACCTACGTGGTCTCTCTCTCTGCTAGCGTTCTCTCTCTTACCTTAGTTCAACTGCTGTCGTCCACCGCGGCTGCTAGTAATATAATATAAAAGTAGATACATGAATATGTACATATATTATTGTTATATAATTAATGTGGAGAGAGAGACATAACGAGTTGTTGACAAACTCGTTATAATACTATTATATATTAGTCCTGATTTTGCAGGAAATGGAACATTGTTGAGAAGAGGTTCATGAAATCTATCAGAAATGGTTAAGGGATCAAGTGGACTACTTATATCTATATTTTTATTACAAAAGTCAAGATTCAATATATTTCCTGCACTATTTACTGAGCACAAAAATTAAGAACATTGCAGAATATTCATGTAACATTCTAGTCAGTTGATTGCAGAACGAATCTCAACATTAGAATTACATTCAGTAGTTCCAGTTAAACCATCCGTATTGGTCCAGGAGTAGTTGGATAAGTTGAAATCACCGATGATGAGTAAAAAATTAGCTAGATATAGTTGTGGTATATCTTCCAGTGTTGAGCAAAAATAGTCCATGGATGAAGAAAATACTGAGAATGATAACAAAGAAACAGGAGGTAAATAATTGACAGTAAGCACTATGCCAGAGCAATTTTACTCACTAATCTATGAATATTTATATTAATTACATGTAATACACGGTTTATTAATTTATATTATTTAAAATTTTATAACGGTAAAACTCGTTCTCTCTCTTTGTCTCTATCTCTCTCTTTCGGTTTTTCTATATCTCTCTATTTGTCGCGATTTACGTTTGCAAGTCTTAAAGACAAAGGCTTGCTCCTACTTGCTTGGCAATAACCACTAGTTGGGCGTCACTGTAACGGTCGGCTAAACTTATATTTTTTTTATTATTACTCCAAGTTTATTTACAATGTCTCATTTAAGAACATATTAAGCAAATGTTTCTTATATATATATATATATATATATATATATATATATATATATATATATATATATATATATATATTGTAACGGGGTTAAACCGTTTAATAAATATGTCGCGTGATTATACAAAGGGGACACGCGTGAATCGTTACTGCTCACTATTAATACGGGAGAGCACGAGGAAGCATACGCCGGTCAACCGATTATTGTTTATAACCTAAACTGAATTGAGTGGAAGCTACGTGAGGAGAGAATCAACGAAAACACTTGTTAGTATTATAAACCGGACGTTTTATTATCTTTCTAACTCACAAAAGGTCGGCCCGCGAGTTTGTTTACACGCACGCTCGCTCATCGACAACACGCTTTGCCGGTACGCTCGCTGCTCTCTGATATTAGAGCCTCACATGCACGCATCGAATACCGAAAGTTATTTATCCGACATGCAATTCCGATCGCGTAATTAAGCTGGCCAGCTTACCTTATAATCGTGAGCGGTCGGAGACAGTCACAGCAACTCGCACAGCACGGAACAGTCGCTTATTGTTTTTAGTATTCGCGAGTCGCGAACGCGCGCACGCACTGGTTTCGCCCTCGACGGCGAAACCTCACACACTCTCCCCGGATCTCTTGATCGGGCCTGGTTCGCAGCTTGGCAGCTCCTCGGCGGCTACGATCCTGGATCACTGGCTGCAATTTCGCGAAGCGTACAGACGGCTGGGGCACGTAAATCGGCGGCGGTATCAACAGAAGCGGGCGGACTTGACTACAGTCGATGCTCCACTAGTTCGAATCTTGTCGCGCGCGTTCCGTCTGCTCGCGTGCCGAATTCCTTCGTTACATGTTTTTTGTCCCCCCCGGGAGGTGCTGCCCTCACGGACAACAATAAGGTTAAGTGATTAGCGCTAACTTGACGATTACCGTCACAATATATATAATAGCAATATACTCCAGTGAGTATACTGAATTTGTTTTACTGTATGATTGAAATAATTACGTTAATTTACTTGCAGATTAATTAGTATATGTTTCTTTAGTCTAGTGTTGGTGATGAATATCTTGAGAAGTCTGTTGATAAGTTTATTTAGATGGTTTTGAAGTCTGCAATGATATTTTGCGTAGAATTTTTTAATTTCTTCTTTAACTATAGCTATTTGTAAATCATTTCGGATAATTTTTTTCAGTAGAAATCATGCGGCCCGTACTATATTGCGTAAGATTTTCGATTAAAGTCTCCAGGATTTCGATATTCAAGTTAGAAGCAGCACCCCATAGATGAATGCCATATATTTAGATTGGTTTAATTAAAGCTTTATATAGCAGCAGTTTGTTTTTAATTGTTAGCTCCGATTTTGTTACGAAGAGCCTAGTATATTTTCCTCTATTTTAGAACTAACTGTTTAAGTTTAGTAAATATATGTTGTTTCCATGTCAGTCTTCGGTATAGGTAATTATCGGTATATATAATTACCTATACCTAGATATTTTACTTTATTATGATTAACTTAATGAAATAATTTATTAGCACCATTAAAGGTATTTCATCCCTCAATGCGACGCTAACTGACACCTCGATCCGCTCCTGATTTACTCGGTGTTATTGCGCACACTTTTGGCGCTGCTGAAAAAGTAAATTGACAGATGAAGAGCAGTTTAGATTCTCTACTGCGATTGCGGTTTAGTAAAATATCAAATTATCGAACATAAAAAAATATAAAACACGAAGTAATATAAAATGGTATGTTCTTTAAATCGATAATACAAAATAAGCCTTGGCCGAGAGATTAGGTGTACGTAATAATACAAATACCACCAAGCGGTTGCACTTGTAAATTGCGGCGATGAGTGAGAACAGAAAATGAAAGAGAGAGAGAGAGAGAGAGAAAGAGATAGAGAGAGAGAGAAAGAGAGAGAGAGAGGAATAAAAATATAAAGTAAAAGCACGCTAATGTGAGTTGTGGCATACGCATATCAAAAAATCAAAAAATCGTACGCAGAACTGACGAGTATATAAGGACTGTTAGATGGTGCCGGGTGGTATGCTGTGTGCTTTTGCCCTTTGTGATGTCCGGTGAACGACGACCCAGACAACAATAATAACGTGATTCATGAATGTCACTGATCTTGACCTCAAGGTCACGCGTGGAGAACACATGAAGGTCAGATTGAAGAAACAACTAGTACTTGTAATTTTATACTATAGATTTTATTAGAATGATTATCGGTTCTGTTTTATTAACGGTATTTTCCATTAAGTTTCATTTCCAAGGCATGTAAATTAGCTCATTTTGAATTTTTAAATTTGATAATGTTAAATAATTATTTAAAAGTTTGATTATAAATCAATAGCTTTATTTCTTATTATAATACTTAGAATGATATTATAAATCAATAACTCACAGAGAATTATTCACCGAATTATAAATCGAGAGACATTTCTAAAAATCGTTAAATATTTTGTGATTTTTATACAAAACTACTAATTTATTTGTTCTGGTATATAGAACGATGATATGCACTTATTACAATCCTGCAAAACTGTTTTATTTTACTATTTTCACCATCAACATTTCTGGTATATATGCTATATCCTTAGAGTAGATTTATTTAAATAAATCTTACATTATTTGAATGTCAAAGCGTTATGTAAAGTATTAAACCAAATATAGAATTTAGAATATTCAAAATATTCTTAATTCTATAAGATTTGTCAGAGTTCTGCTCGTTAAAATTATTATTATAATTGATACATTATAATTTAGAATAATAAATTTTTAATATATTTCATACATTTAAAAAACATTTCTTTAAAAAATTGGATCCTATCTAATATATTGACATTGATATAAATATAAGTTTTTTGTAGTAAATTGCTCATCCCTTTCTGAATTTATTGTAGTTTAGAAAAATTTCTATACATTGTAACGGGGTTGCTTACCGTTTAATTAATTTTGTTAAGACGATCGCGTAAATACGCTCGCAATCACCTAGATCAAATAAGAAAGTCGGAGAGCAAAAGGGAACGGATGTCAGTCAACCAACAAATCTACGAATCTACAAGGAGTGGAGTTATTATGGAATAAACAAGCTGAGAGCACTTGTTAATATCACGAACGAAACCTTTTATTATCTATTAAATGCTACATTAGGTCGGCCCGCGTGTATATGTTTACATCGGCGCTCGCTCGACAACAACATGCAGTGTCGGGACGCTCGCTGCTCTTTGTTCGTAGAGCTATTACATGCACGCTTCGAACACGGAAAATTAGTTGTTACGCATGCAATCGCGATCGCGAGATTAAGCTGGCCAGCTTACCTTTATTCTGCAGATGTACGAAGACGGCGGTAACAATTCGTGCTGCCAGAAAGCTGTCTATTTTTTGTGTCGCGGATCGCGAATTCGCGCGCACGTGGTTTCGCCCTCGATGACGAAACCTCACACACACACTCTTTCAAAGTCACAGGATGTAGTGCTTTTCTGCTGGCTCCGGTCTGCACTCCTGGTATCTGCACGGCACCTCGGCAACAGCAATCTCTTAAAATCGGCTCTGATGCGGATTTTACTCCTGGCGGTTCGTGTAGCGGTAGCTAGTTTCGTATTTACGGGCGAGCGTGTTGATGGATGAACCCTCAGTGGTTCATTTTCAATCGCGCGCGTTCCGTCTGCTCGCGTGCCGAATTCCTTCGTTACATTTCGCGTCTCCCCGGTAGGTGCTGCCCCCGCAGGCAGCAATTAGGTTAGATTATTAGCGCTAATTTGACGTTTACCGTCACAACATAAAATAGAATAACTGTTTTTATAATTCATTATACGCTTTTTTTGAATAAGTAAAAAAATTTTATAGTTTCGAATGTAGCTAAAATATATGTATTTGTAATATTAAGCGCATTTAAGTATTTTTTCAACAAATATTTGTCAGTATAATCTGATATTATTTTTAGATAAATTATTTTATAAAATACATAGTTTTATACTTTTAGAATCATCATAAGTGATATTGGAATTCCTAAATCTTATATATGTAATATTTTATTTTATGTGGATAGCAAGGATAGAAATGCTAATTCGATAGTACATATTCTTAGAAATGATTAACTTATGATCTTGAGGCGCTAGAATTAATAAAAAAAATTACAAATTTTCTTTATTTCAGTTTTCAAATTAAAAATGAGTAAAGTTTGTAACAAAAGATATCAATTTAGAAAAAAAAATGAACAGTGGTTAACTGAAGACTCGTTGCAAAAATCTGGAAAAGACCATTTGGTAACGAAAATTAAAAACTTATAATTAAAACGAAAGTATAGCTTTAATAGAAGATTCGAAACTTTCAAAATGTCCGTATGGAACATTGACGAAATAAGTTGTAGCAAACGGTATTTATTTATTTCTCAAATATCATTATTTATATTCAGTGAAAGATTTATGTTACTTTCCAAATACAAATATCATTATAACTAAGAAATCTGCACGAATAACTTTACAATTTTTACTTAATCATACTAGCTCTAAAATCTTGTGTAGAGACAATGTTTTAGAAATATTATCATAAAATCGACCTCTATATTCTTTGGTCATGAATTATAAACGGTGATGTGATGAAGTATCAAATCAGAATATGTATAAACTGCAACGACAGTCGATTCGATCAATCGATCCGTTCGCGATTCGGTAGCACTCGCGATGCTAGAGCGAACGACTAAGAGAGATAGGGAGCGCGCGAGAGTTCAAAGTTTTCAGTTAAGTCTCAGCTGTTACTTGAGAGAGTACCGCCAAATTGATTTCCACTGTGTTTCGCCGTTTAGATAATCAACATAATTTCCTGGGATTTTTGATCCGTACGTGAGTGAGTGTAGAGGCAATCACAGTAGCAGCAAGCGGACAGTAGCATTTAGTGCAGCAACAACAATTTGGAAGCGAGTGAGGCAGCGCAGCTGGTTTTTGAGGAGCACCTTCAGTATTTTGCTTCAACAATTACGGCTGATTACCGTAATTGCACCGCAGGGTAGGTGCATCTCCCTTTTTATGCGTGAATATTTTGTCTATCGCGACTGTTATTTTTGTATTCGCGCCTAGTGTTAGATTTCGCAGCAGAGTTTTGAATTCTCTCTCTCTCTCTCTCCGTATTATTGTTAATCATTGTAAATCCTATTCGTGTGCGTTAGTCAAAGACTGTAGTTTATTAGAGATAAACGATATTAATTTTATTCACCGCATTACATTATTTGGTTTCCTATTAGTTTAACGGATCTATCACCGATTAAATTTTAAATCAATTTCATCTAAGAGATTAGTTGGAATAAGCATTAGGTCACTCACACCTAAGAAAGATCGAATGTCACAAGTCATGTGACTTAAGGTGAGTTCAACTCTGTTGGAAAGATGACAACTAAACGAAAGTATCAAAAGTAAAGGCAAATACACGTATAATCATACGTGTTTAACGGAGCAGCGGTTAGCTCTGCATCGTGGCAGTTTGTGTTATAATAAATTCCTTTCGTACTAGCTAATTCACCCCGTTACAAAATAAAAATTTGAAGATAGATCGACTTTAGACCAGAGTATTTTAGTGATATCTCTTGTACCATTAACGTTGGAATGTATTAATATACATAATAAAGATCGACATAACATTTGGTGTAATGAACAGCCAGGTTCAACTAGAAACTGTTGTCTTGTAGAACTCGAAAATGCAAAAGAGTCTACTGAAAAAACTTTATTTGAAATAGATAGTATCAAAATTAAAATCAAGATAACTTTACCAATTAAGATCAATACAAATCTTGGAGATGTTCAAATATCATAATATATGAAATTGACAATGACAGATGGTAAAGTATGCCAAGCGTTAACAGCTACTGACTCATCTGCATTATGTACAATGTGTGAGGCTATACCTAAAGAAAACCATGAATAAGGACTTCAAATTTACACATATGGATCTGCTTAATGGAATGTATACTCCATATTGCTTACAGATTAAAAATTAAGAAGTCAGAAAAATAAAGATATAATGAAATAAGTAAGAAAATGTATACAAAATGAGTTCAAGTAGAAAAATTCGATGATTACATAGAAAAAAATTTGGTTACGCTGTAAAAAACTATATATTAAACATTTTGAATTGATTACAATAGGATTGTTATACTAAAAACGAAATGACGAAATAAGGATCTTAAAAGATTTCGACAATATAATACCCAAAAAAGTATCAGAATTGATAAAAATACCGATTTAACTTAGAAATTACTACTTACATCAGATGCACACATATCAAGTTTAAAATAAACGCTGAAAAAAGTCAGACATACAGTGAGTGACGAAGCAGTTAATTTATTTGTAGAAAATAAAAATCAAGACAATTTCTCGATTTAATACTTATATTGAATTAATAATAAGAATATAATAAGAATATAAGTTAAGACAGATAGAGACAGAGCCAGATGTAGAAACAGACATGCAAACGCAGGCAAAGATAAATAAAGTAAGATAATGACAGAAACAGATCTCGATATAGACTGACACTTACACAAACAGACATGAATGCAAAATATTCCGGTAAAGGTACAGGCAGACACAGAGAGATACAGACGGTTGATGCCGATAGAGACCAATATAAAAACAAAATGATATACATAAAGCAAGATAAAGAATAAATATGTGAATACAAGCAAAGACAGATACAGACACAGATAAATCCGAAAAAAATATCATAGACGCAGACAAAAACAGAAGCAGAAAATTTAGGTAACAATACAAAGAAAGATACAGATTCAGAAGAAAATAAATTTAGTTAAATACAGACAGACATATACACAGACAGATATAGACAGAAACAGCAACGCTTCATCTTCTGTTAACAATAGCCGAGCTTATGGTGGATCAAGGCGAGTTTCGTTTTTGCAAGTTAGCAATATCAAGGAAAAAATCAAGGCTAGGAAGCAATAGCAGACACGAGAGTGTCAGCTTAAACCCGAATAACGAACAAGAGCTTTGACCACTCGCTCCTTAGCCTAGCGAACAAAAAGTGACCAGCATGCAGCCGGTGACTACTACTTTTGCCACTTCTTCCCACTTAACTTTCCTTTCAGGCAAAAACCAGCGCGATTTCCTCCATAGTTACAACCGTGGACATTCGTGGACGTTGTTTGAGCTTAGAAGTGCAAGAGCTTTTCTCTATGTCGTTTTCCATACCTCTATCGCTACATTTTTACCTTGGGCTCCCTGACCGATGATTTGGGACTTACTGGCACTACCTAAGAAACTACTGGCTCTGGCTCCATCCTTTTTCAAACGCTTCAAAACCTTTTTTAACCAAATCATATAACTGTCGAAATCTGTGCTAACTACCAGAAAATCGTCAAGATACTAGAAAACGTGCGAATCATACTCCCGACCAAAAAGCGCATCCATAAAAAATGAAGAAACCAGGCATTAAGGGCGCTTACTCCATCTCCAGGTATACTGTATACTTTATTCATGGCGAACTACTCCTCTTGCTCGAATTCTCTATTTAATTTATCCTATCCCTTCTCGACGATCTACCTTTCTGAGTATCGCAACTATATATATCCGATGGACATGTATTACTCGCGCTACAACTTTTTAGCTCTCAGTTGACGATGCTATTCGCGCTTCGCCCTTTATAGTCACCTGTACCACGCACTTCCAGTTCTCTACCCAAGAGCTTCCTTCCAGCGTTCGGCACGCTGTAGGTACTGATTTCCTTAAATTGGCTGTGATGAACGTGCTATCTGATCTATTCATTCGTATATTCTCATCCTCTGGTTGCTCAATTATAATCGCTGGCACTTTTAGCGCTGCGTGACCGCCAGGCAGTTTGGTTTGAAGTGACAATGAAGCCTGCTACTCGGCCTGAGCCACCCTACAGTGCATTGCGTCTATTTCTACCGTACAGGCAGCGTTTGCATTATCCGTGATGCCCTATTTTATCTCTCGCCTATAAATCCAACCAGTTACTGCTGTGAAAGCTCCCAGATTTGGCTTATTGCACCGATGTTACATTCGCCCTGATCTCTAGCTTCTTGGTCGCGTACACGCATATTCGCGCTAGCCGACGGTAGGCGAGCCACCGATGGTAACGCATTGTCATTACTGAGTGCGGCTGTGTTTCTGTCCAGCAACCGAACTTGCTCGCAAGGAGCGGTAATACTTATTGTTACTTGCATCGTTTGTGCTTGTTTGCGTGACAATTCAGCCACCAAAGGCACAATAGCCATCGTGAGCTCATTGCCAAAGTCTGCGTTTTTTGCTCTGTCTACTACTGCTTCTTGATGATCGTCGTACAGCAAATCCGGGATTCAACCAGACGCAAAATCGTTCGAATGCAACGATGGCCGCGAATCTGACTGCTTCTTTACTATCGTAAATCGAAAGTATCGATCTCGTAGGTCTTCCAAATTGCCGCACAAAGTAAGTCCGCGATAGCGCATTAATTTTAACAGAACGGCTGGTTCTATTTAGTCGATTTTACTCTTTAAGCTTTTTGTGTGCACATCTTGTAATAATCTACGCGTAATTATTTTTTCCCTACACGCTAGCAACATTATCACGTTTGGAAAAAAAATTCTGTGCGCGAACCTACATCTACACCTAACGTGAGCTACAGGAACAAAGTGCACCTCAACCGCGAACTATATAACTCGACATTTCCCTAAATACTTTAAATAAATTTTTTTTTTTAGGTTCTGAGTCGGTAAGAAATCGCCTACCGAGCGTGGAGATTTTGGTGTTCGAAGGCCACCAAGATCTCCAGATTTAACATCACCTGATTTTTATTTGTGGGGATATTTAAAAGATAATGTTTATGAACACGAATCAACAACAAGAGAAGACACGATGCAAAGAATTCGAACCGCTTGTAAAAACATCCCAAGGGCTGTATTACTCAGAACAGTAGAACAATTTCAGCAGCGAATACGATTGTGTATTTAAGAAAATGGTGGTATCTTTGAAAACCTACGTTGAATTCTGAAGAAAAGTGAGAGTTAATAGGACTCATTCTAATCAAGCACCCCAAAGGGAACACAATCCTATCACGTCCACGTCGTTGTTCCTGAGGAATGCTAATAGTAGGATAAAAATTTAACCTTGAAATGACTTTGAATATCGATAATAGGGTCAAGGACATTGTCATATTCAAATTGTATATTTTTCCATTTTTATCCTTGATAAAAAAAATTTTCTGTTACAACAAGCACTGTGACTTTCAAATGACCTTGCAAAATGGCTTTAAAGACAGCATGGCATTTTACACAATTACATTCAAAAGGTATCATTACAATATTTATTCTACCAAAAAATTTAAAAAACTAGTTATTAGGAGATTTTTTGAGCATTTGACCTTCAATTGACCTTCTCAGATCATAAATAGAAACTTGAAATATCATTTTGGATGTAATTTTTCCCAATCTACACAATTCCGGGGTCAAAAATAGGGGTTCCAATTAAAAAAAGCACTTTGACTTTCAGATGACCTTGAAAATCGAATTAACGGTCAAAGTTTATGACAGACCACTTAGTCTCCTACAACTTTTGTATAGGTCATTTTTTGATAACGTTTGTTTTTACTAGGTTATGCGCGTGGTCGGATTAAAAAGAAATACCCTGTATATAAGTACGGGAACAGATTAGACGTGAGTTATAGTGTAAATTATTTGAGTAGCTTCCAAAACTGTCATGAAGACACTCACTATAAGTATGCATTAATGTTTAAATTTTAACTAGATTAATATTCAGAATATAAATATGCTCAATGTTATAAATCTCACCTCGAAATTGAATTCGTGATAACAAGAAATAAAAAATCAGAATTTAAGCAGTAAATATGTACTTTAATTAACTAACATGAATGACTCAAATATTCAGCCGGCATAAAAAATCCCAATTATAGGTGAGGAAAAAGCTATTTGAATAAAAACAAAGTACGAAAAAAAACTTAGAATAAAACAACAAAATTCAACTTAAAATTAAATTTATCGGGCCCTTCGATTATTTAAATAAGATTACAAAATAAAGACAGTGTGAAATAATTGTATAAAACACGCTTACATAGCTTGGCTGTCGCAGTACTGAATTGAATATCCATTCAATGAAAATTCGCTCGCTTATCAGCTTGATGCCCGCACAACAAGAATTCGATGTAGGAAAACTTCACTAGCTAGCGTAGACATAGCTCATACAGATGGTGCCCTCGCTAACGTTTCTACTAGTAATGGATCCACAACTGCACACACACGCACGCAACAGTTTCGCAAGCACAAGCACTAATATAAATAAGCTTGGTCGTACGTACAACACAGATGAATAATAGCAGCACAATGCATAACTTATTAAGAAAGAGAATCTACCTCGATGGACGTCCGGAAGGAACTGGCCGCGCCTCATGCTCTTCGGCGATGTAGAAAACAAAATTGTCTCTCCTCCTCTTTCCGTACTTTCTTAGCTATTCGATAAGGCCCAATCAGTGAGTTAGGAGGGCATAGATTAGTTGGACCTCCGCATCATCCACGCGCCTCTCTCTCTCTCTCTCTCTCTCTCTCTCTCTCTCTCTCTCTCTCTCTCTCTCTCTCTCTCTCTTTCTCTAGGGACATCCGACCCTTGTTTTTACGGCCTAACGAGCGGCGAGTCCGTAGGCTTTCCAACAGACACACAACATATGCAACACCATCTTGCCCCGTTCATGTGTTGAAGAGCTGTCGAACAATTCCTTTCCTTTGAGTATCGCTTTCACCTCTGGTGAGAACGAGCTGAGCATACCTTTGACACGACCTGTGCAGCTGATAAATTTTCATATTTCAAACAAAGACGTTCGAAAGCATGTTCAAACTCGGTAGACGCGCAAATGGTACAAACAATTAGGATTTTTGAAGTATCTTTATTTAACAAAAAACCTTAAATTGACTTATACAAGAAACTTAAGTGCAGAAGTAATGGATAGTTTTATCGATGCTGACTGGACTGGAGATAGAAATGACAGAAAATCGAAAACTAGATATGTTATTAGAATATTTGAAAATGTTGTATATTGAGAATCTAGAAAACAAAGTAGCGATACTAAATCGTCAACAACTGCAGAATAGGTAGCTTTATTAGAATTAGTGAAGTTAAGCTTATTAAAACTTAATTGAAAGATTTCAGAGTAAATATAGAAAAACCGATGAATATTTTTAAAGACAACTCTGGTGATATTGCTATAGCCAAGCTCAAAAATTTGACTAAAAATTCAAAATATACAGAAATACATTACCATTTTGTAAATGAATGCTATGAACAAAAAATCATAAATATTTTTAAAATCAATTCAGAAAACAATAATGCGGATATCTTAACAAAACCTCTCGCACGAAGCAAATTTGAAAAATTTTGAAAAGAATTACGAATTGTGTGATGAGTATACAACATAAATTTAAGGAGGTGTGTTAGAATATGAATATTGTAAGAACATATATCTATTGTAATGCCCCTCGTCACATATAATAAATACATATAAAGAATAATTATTCCTTTAACTCATACCTTATTTCAACATCAACAAAACGAGTTGTCGATGAAGTGTGGTACCAGGTATCATACGCAAGAAACTATTTAGTTTTATATATTCTTCGGAGAAGTGTACTCTATGAGCAGGTGAATCTTCTTTGGATTCGGTTTTATATCCAATAGATTGACCTAAACGGCAAGTTATCATATTTTAGATCTAAGTGAGTTCCGAACGCTGATAAATCATTTTTATTTAAAAGGTCTTACATCGAAAAAATTCAAAGCTGAGTGAGATACAGTTCATGGTATATCTGCCTCTATATTTGCAACTATTCAAAATTGGGTAAATGAATTGATACGTGGACGGACATCGACTACAGATGAACATTGTTCAGGCCATCCCGTAGATGTAAGTACCCCAGAAATGATCGATAAAATCAACGATATACTGTTAAGTGACCGAAGAATAATATCGCGAGAAATATTTGAGTCCACAGGGGTTTTAAAAGGTAGAGTTACTATGATCTTTCATCAGAAATTGGACATGAGAAAAATTTCGGCAAGACGGGTGCCGAGAAAGACGCAGTCGTGTAGTGACCGATGAGGCCCTCTTAACGTGCATTCACTGTAATCTGGACAACTTACTACATCGATTTATAATTGCAGATGAAATAAGAATACACTATTCCGCCCCCAAGACGAAAGAACAGTCAAAACAATGGATTATGGACAAAGAACCAATTCCAAAAAATACGAAGACAGGGAAATCCGGCAAGGTTATGGTCACTTCTTTTTGGAGTGCATGTGAATTTATTTTTAAAAAAATAATCATCGGAAAGTATTATGCGTCGTTATTGGAGCGATTTAGCGAGAAAATAAAAGAAAAACATTCTCGTTTGAACAAAAAAATAATCTGTTTAATTAAGACAATACACGTGTGCACTCTTGCGCAGTACAATGGCCAAAATTAAGGAATTGTGATCGTTATTGTAAATTCAATAACTATGTCTACGTGGAACGCTGCAGAGGTAAACTAAGTACCTGTACGCATTAGTCTGTGTTTCCTACAGTCATGTATATGTAGGTAGATAAAGTTTTACACGTATTGTGACTGTACCTAGAGTTTAAGATGGAATCCGATCTATCGTAATCACGATAACAAACATACAGTGCCCGGCACGTACTTTTGTCCACCCTGAGGCGAAATTTTCCAAACTTTAAAGTTTTATATCTAGATGAAAAAGAGTTGTAGAATAAAAAGTTTGACGCCATTTTAAAGGTAATAGCAAAAGCTTTAAGTAACGTGAAGATAATATTGTTTGTACTCGAATTAAGTTTTTTATGCTTAAAAAATGAACACAAAAAATTTCTTTTTCTTTTACCCGTATATAAATTTATTTATGTGCTACGCAAATCAGCGAATCATTAAAAATACAAGCAAAATTAAAAGGTGGAATATTTCTCTTTAAAATAAGAGCAACAGAACTCATTTCTGATTTTTTTATATAGCTTTTTTTATAAAAAAATCGATTTTTTCTTCATCAGCTCATGTCTCAATTGCTATGCATTAAATAAAAAAACTTTAAAGATAAAAGTTGTTTCTTTTTTGGTAAAGAATAGAAAAATAAAGTGAAAACTATGATCTGGAACAAATTTTTTTTTTCACTTTTTCACGCTAACCATTTTTTTATTTTTAATATTCTTTATTTTTTTTATATTTAATTATGATCAAGTCTCAAACAAATTTTCAATAATAAATTTTTATTTAAGTTTACCAATAAATAAGTAAATAAATAAATAAATAAATAAATAATTAAATAATTCAATAAATAAACAAATAAATAAATAAATAATTTCTAGACATTTTTGTAAAATAACATATACTTATTGTTTTTTATCATATTGTTACGTCCGGAATTTACAAATATTTAATTAAATTTACTTGAAAAATCAGTCTAGAGTAAGCGAAATTATTGAAAGAAAAAGAAATAAAAGGAGAACCTGCCGTAGCGGATACCCTTCGCTACCTTTTGGATTGTTGTTTCCTTTCCTTGCGAAAAGTTGAATATGAATATCTATCTAGAGAATGGTGCTACTCTTGCAGCAAACTTGAAAATTGTTAATATGGTCTGTGGCTTAGTGTCAAGTGCATCTACTTATCGATGTCTCTATGGTGACGCTTGCTTAACTACTTGGCTTAATGTTGGCGATTTAAGACCTGTAATTCAATTGAAGAATATTACAAAGATTAATTGTAATCGAAAAACTGTTCAAGAAAAAATCCTAAAAACTTCAAAAGCTGTGAGAAATTACCATTGCTGCCACTTGCGGATAAGAAAGTTCTATGTTTTATACCACCCCCTCAATTGCATCTTTTATTAGGAGCAATGAATTACATTTTTGATAAAATGTGAGCGGAATTTGAATGTGTTTCTTTGGCAGTTGATATTTTGGATTTAATCTAGTACTTATGCGTTTGTAAATATGTTGATGTGTTGAGAAAACTAAAAATAGTTATTAATAGGTGCTTTTCTTTTATTATTAATTCCCGAATTTGAAGAGATTCTAGAAAGTTTCAAACCAAGTTTTCTGGGATTAGAAATATCAATAACGTCAAAGATTCACATTTTTTCTAACATGTTGAAGAATTTTGCGAGTTTAGTTAGGTTTGTGAGTTTAGTTATTAATAATAATATCATTATAGGTATAATGATATTATTATTACTATTAATATTATTATTTTATTTTTGTTATTCTGTGACTTTCACTATTATTATTTTAGGACTTAGATACTATTCTGAGTAGCCAGTGGAAGCTGTTTATTGCGATTTCAAGGTAACTTCGAGTAATTATAAAGTATCTAAAAATAATGCCAATTATTTTATAAACTTTTGAGGGCCACACTAGTTTACAATAATTCATATTAATGAAATAATATTTTCACGAGTTTGATTTTATTTCATAACTATGTATATAAATCAAAGTTATGTTGAATATATAGTTTTGTAATCGTTAAATTAATATTAAAACGGATTTATTACAGTTTATAAATGAGTTAGAATTGTCAACCCAACTTATTACGTCGTATTATTATGATTATCAATAAGTAAAATGAGAAAAATGTCAAAAATCGATTTGAGGTCGTTAAGAAAAAGTACCATCTCTACGATTTTGGCTGCTTAATAAAACATGTCCATATAGAGCCAGGATACAGAATCAGCAATAAAATTTGAGGCACAGTTATTTTTCATTTAATTTTAACTAAACGCACCATGATATATTAATCCATTAAGACCTTGGCTAAATTGGCAGTGATAGCATCTAACTAACTACGACATCCTTTGTTAATCCAAACTCGAAATAAACGCTCGTGATTTTTCGAATTGTTTATAAAGAATCATTTAAACAAATTATCATGAAATTCATTATTTTAAAAAAATGATTGCAGCACTTGATTCTACGGAAGAAAACCTCTGTCACTTTGTTTTTCAAAAGTCAATTTGTTGATATAAACTGTAAAAAGCAATTGCATGTCAAAGAATGAAAGCAAAATGCGATTGTTTGTTACCCTATTACAATAACAAATTGACCTTTGAGAAAAAAACGTTATAGAAGTTTCCTTCGTGATTTTTTCCGTATAATCGATTGCTGCAATAGTTTATAAAAATAATAAATTTGTGACGAGTGTAGGCAGTTACCTGTTTCTCATCAGTCCCTTTGCCTTGGCAAGTCTCAGTGATCAGTATTAAGCGCACCTTTTTTCTTATGCTCCAGAAATCGCCAGGCTTGACGAAGAAAGCCAAAGGAAAATGTAAGAAGTCGCTGCAGTTGAAGAAAGAGAGAGAGAGATAGAGAGAGCGCACACGTGAGCACACACTAAGCGGTTATTAGGCAGGAGGGCGACGCGCGGCCACTTAGCGTTTCGTCGCACGCCACCTAAAACTAGGCTAAGTAGGGATAGTCTGTAAGAGCGCGGTCACTGCCCGCGCAGGATTATTGCGTGGCATCACGCAATGTCAGCCACTAATACAGGTCAGTCGACCGAAGGAATTAGCTCGCGCTGCCGATCATTTTGGCGATTGTTTTTTCCCTGCGAAGAGGTTTGGCTGCCTTCCATCCTGTGCGGCTCTACGTCCTGGCCTTTCGTCAAAGCGTGCATCACCTATAGCAGCGTTAACGATGAGAAACCGGACAATCAGCCTGCCCTGCAGTTGCCATCTTCGCTTCCCAGGGATCATCGAGAAGAAAATAAAGGTCAGGATATCTCTCTCTCCCGGTTGTACTCTCTTGCAGTGATGTGCGGCCACGCGAATTATTAGGTAGCCAGGCGATCACTTGCCGGTCACCTTTGTTTAATTCCTCTTCGTTAATTATTTATATTGCGTGTTTGGTTTAGTTGTAAGTGCGCAGTAGCCAGGCGATCACTCGCCGGCTACTTTACAAGTTTCTTTGTGTTAGAATAAGTCGCGTTTGTTATTCAGTTAAGGTACATAATGTTGTAGACGTACGATCAAGATGTTTAGATTTTTGATTAATTTAAGCGCGCGTTTATTTTGAATTATAAGGTAATAAAAGATTTTGTCATTTGGTATTAATAAAAATTGGTTTATTTTTCCACCTACTCTTCCGATTGCATTTAAAACCAAAGCGCCTCTCTTACCTTCCCCTTTGAAAATAGGTAGCAGCGAGTCAAAACTGTTACAAATTTCATGATAATCTGTTTAAATGATTTTGTATAAACAATTCCAATGAAAAAAGAAAAAATAGGAAGGTTATTTTATTATGCAAAGGATGGCCTAGTTCAAAAACTACTTATGAATGATATATGAATTGTTCATATTTTTGCATTTCTTTGAGTCGATATTACAATGTCAAACGAAAAACGTCCAATTTATAACTCTACTGAGTGTGCTCCCGAAACAATTCTAAACGAACTTAGTGTATTACTAATTGGTGAGGAATTGACCGTGCAACAAAAGAGAACGCATGAGTATCACTTATAATATAATTAATAGTTCGTACTCTCGTGGTCTTGTCGCGTTAATGAGTCAGAATTTGTTTCTTTTCAAATTTACTCTAATTGTCCATATGAAAGAAATCGATAAATCAAGTATATGCAGATATAAGTAAAGTTTCAAGGAAATTCAGACTCTGCCCTAGTTTCTTATGGTGCGAATTGTTCCATAAGCAGAGCTAAAGTCTTTCATATAAAGGATATAATTCAGCCCAAGTTTATCAGCGTGAAGTGTTCTATAAGTTGAGCATGAATTATAGGAAAGGAAGAGAGGTGCTCAGTTAATCACAATGAGAGAAAGAACTTAGGTGTTAGCCAAGTTTATTCAATCTCATGCGCTCACTTTGCAAGTCTTGGAGTGAATGCCAGCTTGTGCAACAATCAACGTATTTATATGCAGATTTTCCCGCCTATTTTCGCAGGAGAGTTCTCTTCGAGAAGTTTTCGAATCTTCGAGAAATATGCGCGAATTTTGAGAAATGAATTTTCTTAATTTACGAGTAAATAAACATCAATACTAAATTTTCAACACATGTAAACTTTACAGAATTCGTTATTTGTTGATTTAGTGTAATTTACAATTATCGAAAATAGTGTCGTCAAAAGTTATTAACTAATAAAGTTAATTAATGTAATATTACCATATTTGCAATAGAACAAATTGAAATTTTTACGTAACTTTATCGTTTATTAATTTTAGAAGTAATTTCTAAAAATAAATACTCAAATTAGTTAATAACATTTGAATTATAACAAATTTTCATATTTGTAACGGTTTTTTCTATAATCTTATAATGTAATTACTAGATTCATTATTAACGATTTATAAATTATAAAACTATCATTATTATGTATAAACTTAATGTTTAAATAAATTATTGATTATTTATTTATTAATAACAGTTGTTATTAAACTGTTATTAATGAAACAAATTCTTACTCATGTTTTTCAGATATTCATTTTGAATATGGAGTATTCACATTTTTCTAATAATTAATATTTATAGTGTAATAAACAAATTAACTTTGCATATTAAAATTCATTATTATTTAATAATTAAACGCAATTCAAATTATTATAATCTAAATCTACGTACTAAAATCAATATAAGAAATGCTTTGTCACATCAAAATTACGTCTAATTAAAATATGTTATTCAAATAACAAAAACTATTATATCTATTGTAACAGGCTGCCGTTTGACCTATTAAACCTATTTGTTATTTCGGTCAACGACGCCTTGCTATCTACGTGCCGAAAGCATGTCAACCTACCTTGTCCGGGAATGCGCCTGCGCAGAGTCTCCTCGCCAATCCGAGTTGGGTTCCCCAACTCGCCGCTTGGCGGCGCTGTCGCTCTTGCTTAGCAGCGCTCCTACGGCCGCTGCTGGAAACTCGGTTTACGATGCGCTTCTATCTGTATCCGCGCGATCCGCGCTATGCTACCGGCTTATTCGAACCTAATGTCAACAATAACACGCGCTCCGGACAAAGGAATGACAAAACAATGACTCGATTAAGAATAACGGTTGATCGCTTTATTCCAATAAATTGAATACACGGGGGGTTTGCCGAGAGACTCTCGCACGCTAACTCAGATGACAATGTAAACGAATGGAGAGAGAGAGAGAGAAAACCGCGATCGCCGCGAACTAACCGATCGCACGCAATAAATAATCTCTTCGCGCACGCTGCGCGGGGTCGCACGCTAACGACAATGTAGAAGGTTGTACACCTACCGCGAAATAGAATAGGATACGGTGGCCAACCCAATCCGATACGCAAGCCGCTGATTAACTACTCCGCCGCTCGCTGCCCTGCCGCTGTTACTGTTGTTGTTGTTGTTGATGGTGTTGCTGTTCTGCCCGCTATGCGTTCCTGCCGGGATTGCTGGTACCGCTGAGGTTATCGTCGAGGTCACTCTCGCAGCAATGCTCGTTGCCACCGCACTCGCCTCGCTATGCACGCACCCAACTACAGCACTTTCCACCGGTAAACCCTGGCTTTCTGGATCTCACTCAATAAATGTCCAATGCGTTAGTAGCACGAAACCGTAGAGAGAGTCTATCCGGACTGAGTGACACAGTCATACTGGCTACTGAACTCTCCCCTCCCGGTCATTGCCCCTACGTGCCCTCTCTCTCTCTTTCGAACCGATCGCGGCTATTCCGCTCAGCCGCTTATTAACCTACGCGAGTCGAACGATTTTCGGTAATCGTTGCACTATATCTATAAGTCTGTGACGTCACGCTCCTTATATGGTCATGAAATTAGACTCTTGTACTAAGACAATCAAATAATAGGTGAGATGGCGCCGTTTAATATGCTCATTGATGTAAACAGATAGATGAGTTTAACGGGTTGCAGTGATTCAGTGAAATAATAAACTAGCTCATAGATAGGACCGTTACATAGCCCCCTCTGGAGACTGAATGATCTATGAGAAAGGAGTCTCATGATCCAGTTCTCTATGAGCTTTTATTATTATTTTCTTTGTTTGTTTTTTGGTTTTTTTTTATTTATTTATTTATTTATTTACATAATTCTAATAAAAATTTTCGTGGGATAGGAGATCGCTCTGGTTGTGTTGAGGCTATATTTTTTTGTAAGTCTTCGATCCTTTCCTCCTGGCAATCCTCGCAGCAAGTTTGTTGATTTTCTTTTGCATCCTGTCTTTCGTTTCCTTGAGGTAGTTGGTAAGGATATGGAAGGCACAGGAGCAACTGGACGAGACACACTAGACGGTAGGAAAGGAATCATAGATTTTTTTTTTATTTCTGCCTTCGCCATCCAAGAAGGCTGGGATGGTGTCTATGTGCTTTTGTACAATGACCAAGGCACCATGTTTTGCGATGGTTCAAAAATTTTAGATGACGGAAAAGAAATGTAGTGTTTTAGGTCAGATACATCAGTCTGAGTCCCTTGACTTTTCCTCATCTTCAAATATTATTAGCTCACTTTCTCCAGTGTTCACATATATCAAATCAATATGCAAATTTACTTGGATCGAGAATGTATCTCCTAGTGGCTAAATTCGGTACGGCTTTAATAGAGATGTATGAAATACGCCTCTATCCTTACCGTTCATATATTTTAGTAAGTATTTATCTAAGCCAATAATAGCTTTAATTATATACGGGCCTTCATATAAGTTTAAGAATTTTTTAATTATTTCTCCTTCTTTGTTACTTATATTTTGACTCCATAATAAAACATTGTCATTAATTTTATATTGATAATGACAGATATTTTTATTAATATTGTTTGCACGTTTTATAAGTTTTGAGTGCAATCATTTCTTCATTTCTTCTTTGATTATCAGTTGGCATATTCGTTTTGGTATCTGGTATTCATCGATGCCAAAACCTCTTCGGTTTAATATGGAAGTGTACTTCTATAGGAGTAATTTCAATTTTTTCGTGATACACACAGTTCATTATTTGTTGTATTTTGGGGATTAATGGAGCCCAACCTTTATGGCTATCGTTGGCATACGCTCTTAAAAATCTTCCCAGTTCTCTGTGAATTCTTTCCACGATATTACTTTGTGGATGACGAATACTAGAAAATATTAACTTTATATTGTTAGATGAAAGTTTCTCTTTCCATGCTTTAGCTGTGAACTGTATTCCATGATCCTATATGATTGCTAATGGTTTTCCATAGTTAGGTATATAATGTTCAAAGATCTTTTTTATAGTTGTATAGGTAGTTGATCTTTTTACAGGATACATTACTACAAATTTACTAAAACAATATATGGTTGTTAGAAAGTATTTAAGTCCGCCTCGTGAAGTAGATAATGGACCATAGAGATCTATCGATGATAGATCATTTGGTTTTTCAACAAATATTGGCTGCAGTATTGATGATATTCTTTTTATGTAATATTTTGTGCGTTGATATAAATCGCAACGATTTATTGTTTTAGCGACTTTTTTACAAAGCTTGTAAATATAAAAATTTTTGTTGTAACATCTTGTAATAGCGTCGGCGTGCAATGCCGATATATTCACTACTATTACCAATTATTTATAAAGGGGGAAGGCAAGAGAGGCGGTGTATCGCTCCAAGCAAAGCAGGAAGGAGAACAGCGGGCAAAATGATTTCACACACACAACTCGTTAACAAACCGTTTACAACAAACGCACTACCTCGAGTGCCGACGAGAGTACAAATCACTTATTAGCAATAACGCACAAACTTAATCTAAACGAGATGACCGGCACGTTAGCGCCATGTCACCTCGTTAACCGGCTCAAACAACTACTTAAATTACACACTGCCGAAAACTACGCCGGCTCGGGAAAGCCTGGCGTAGCAACGCGAACCGTGAGAATCGCCGAGGAAAAGGAGAGATATAAAGAGAGAGAGGAATGGGTGACCTGACCAATTTCGGCGGACGTCGCTGTCGCCGGCAATCTGGAAGATGTCCCACCGGCGGCCTGGCAGGAAAACCCTTGGCTGCTGTGCGGCCGGTGATCTGGCAGAAGAACCAGCCGGGTACCATCCTGGTGGTGGCTTCTTGCAGGAAAACCTCCTGTCTGCTGCTTCGCTGGCAGAGAGAATCCATCCGGCTTATCTGTCGAGGAATGCCAACTTCTTCCCGAACAAAGGGCGCAGGCTTCGCAGCGATGGTCACCAACTAACTCTTGCGGCCGATTACTCTCGCGTGCGTCGCATCACTCACTGTCGCGAGTGCATGAGAGCCGGCTTCTCACGCCTTCTCCCACCACTCGCCTCCTAATCGGCGGCACGCGGCAATGCCGGTCGCGACAAGTGCCGCGCGCCAAGCCCAACCTAGACTATAGTTTCTCTCTCTCTCTCTCTCTCTCGCACTCTCAATGTCCGATCGCGTCGTCGCGTCCATGGCTTCGCCTTCCACTCTCGTGCGTTGCTGAAAATAAAAAGGCAAGCATCAGGCACGTGAAAACAACGTGCGTTTGATGCCAGCCGTGCGCCTTTGCCTAGGAAGGAGAGGGAGATAAGCACACGGTACAGGCCATGACAGGCCTACACCGTCACAGCCCCTCCGAAGGCCGAAGCTCTCCCTTGGAGACAAGGCCTTACCTCTCTTTGAGCTCTCTTTAAGCTCTCTCTCTCTTTCCGGCAAATGGCTCACGGCTCGGTCAAACGCTACAAACTAAAAATAGCTTATGCATAAACTTATAATACTTAAACTAGCTTAATCCAAGTTTCATTATTTAAACGAAGATTCGAATTAATGACCGATCTATACAAGCTAAGTCTTACAACATCAAGCACAAGAGCAAAACGATTATTCTAAAAGAAAATGAATCCAATAAAGAACTTTTAATTAACGCACAACCCGATCGAATCAACGGCGCACCAGGACGCCACACGCACGTATCCGCCTCATAAAGAATACCATACCTTTCATTCGGAGACTAATCTCTCCTCTCCAAATACTTGAGGCGGAGGGCTCTTAATTCCTCCGCCACTGGGGTAAGGGAGCCAGCACCACTGAGCCGTTGACCGCTCGCGACAGTTGCTACCGGCGGGGTCGCCTCCGATGTTTCCATCGGGGCAACTTCCGCCGGGAGCGAACTCGACCCGTTGGACGACCGAGACTCAACGTCGCTCGTCTGCTGCCGAGCGCTTTTACGGGCCAGCCTTTCGCGGTACGCCTTTCCCGAGCGCTGACGTTTCTTCCTAGCCACTCCCGAGGTGGCCGTCGCGACTGTCGGTGGAACCGAAACCTGGGGCTTCGGTTCTCGAGGAGCCTGCTGTGGCGTGGGCCTGTCTTGTGGGACAGACACCACACTCGCCAGCGGCTCACTCGAAACCAAGGTCGGGGCGTCCCGAATCGCTCGCAACTGCGTTTGCTTCCGTGAATACGCTTGGCTACAACGCGGACAGTTGTCGACAATCGTGTCCAAACGGCCACAATTCCGACAAAAGTCGCGTCTGAGTGGCGGCCTCGTGCAATCAGTCCTGCGGTGGGAGCCCGTCCGACAGTTGAAACACCGTACCGGTGGGAGATCTAGTTGATCGTCCCACGGCACCGAAGTCAACCCGCAGAGAAAGACTCCCCTCGCAAGCCTGACCTCAGGGTTCGAGGCGCCTACTCTAGCCGGCGTATTCATCGGCAACGACCTTTCCGCGCGTGCACCCTCGCGCCTTACTGGTGGGCACGCCTCTGATGATGTCGAGGCGCGCTCGACAGTCGGCACGGGGAGGACCAAGAACGGTGACGGAGGAGACGGCGAGGGCACCGACGGCCCGTCCACCTCCATAGCGCCGACACCACTCCCGCAGGGCCCAAGCCTTCGAGCCACAACGTGACTCGCCGCTCGACTCGCCGAAGCCTCGGTACGTTGGTCGGGGTCAATTGACGCAACGTCCGCGACCATGCGAGCCGAAGACGGCGGCATTGGGTCCCGCGAGTGCAGCGGCGACTCTATGTTGCACGAGGATAGGTTGAGCCGGCCTCGATTTCGCCTCCGTCCCGCGTTCACGCGCTCCTCGTGCTCGCGCCTTCTCTCGTCGGCCGAGTAACCCGCCGGTGCGAAGCCACCCGGGCCACCAGTTCTTACGAACTGGTAGACCGGGTCGAGCCTCTGAAGCTCGAGAGGCTTCCACGGCAGAGGTTCGTGCACGTGCCTCTGAGGCGCCACCTTAGTCGCATCAGCGGCCCGCGCACTCTTCTCGGCCGAACTACCGTCGTCGTCGAGCATTTCGAGTACCCCGTTCGTGCCCGTGGAACGTGCCGACGGAGATGGCAACGGCGTACGGCCAACTCGTCTTCGCGAGTTCGCGCGCGTCTTAGCGGCTCTCCCTATTACCGGTCTAACGGCGCAACTGGCCGCGAGGAGTCGGTCCGGCGACGAATCACTCCGGGAGTCCTCTCCAGCCGGTGGCTGGAACAAACCTGCCGAGGCGGACATCACGCGAGATCTGTCCGTGGCTTCGCGTATCGCGAGAGTCGTGAGTCGGAAGGAAGCGCACTTCCTCACTGCCTCCGACCAGGTCTGCACCGGCTTAGCTAAACGGAGTACCGTTTGTGGAGCCTTGCCTCTCCTAGCAAGGCGCACCTGACTACCCACTTCGGCCGGGACCGGTCCCGCCGGCAACGGGGGAGGAATCGGCACGTCGCGGCCCGAACCGACACTGCCAAGCTGGACAGTCGAGGTACTTGGAGGCAGTGGTTGAGCCTCGGCTTGAGAGGCCGCCTGCTCTTCCTGCAAAGGAAGAGCGGCAGGTTTCTCAACCTGGCTCGATTCCACCTGCTCCAGCGCCATCGACTGTTCGACGCGAAGCGCGGCGCTCAACTCGATCGCGGCAACGGATTGCGCAGAGCGATCAGGCTCGACGGGTGCGGCTGCTCCTGACTCCATCGGCGTACCTTCCATAGTACTAATAATATAAAGCCTACAAACAAAATAAAACAGCACATACGTTAAACAATCAAAATAAACAGATATACAGTCTACTCACAACCTTTAACTCTACGAGGTGGTATGTATCGCTTCAAATCCGATACATGTACTCTCGTGCTACGGTGCTTGCTATCTGTTTGCAACTCATAAATCTCGGGTGAAACTACGCTAATAATCTTACACGGACCGTCATACTTCGAATCTAATTTCGCGTTCTTACCCGCGGCAGCGTTAGAAAGCGTATGGACTTTCTGCCAGACTAGATCGCCTACTTGGAAAAGTACTTGCTTTCTACCTCTATCATATTGACGCTTTTGCTTTTCTTGAGCTTCTTCAATGTGTTTCGCCACTAAGTCTCGAAGCGCATTCAATCGCGTTAACCGATCCGTCCAGGCTTGCGTATCAATTTTCGTAATTGGCAACTTCTTTTCTAACTCTCTTCTAAGACTTTTAACCGGCCGAGGATCTCTACCAAAGTTTAAGAACGCCGGTGATACCTTAGTTGACGACTGCGTCGCGGTATTTAAAGCGTGCCTAAACTCGTGCAAATAACGGTCCCAGCTTCGGTGGTCTTTATCAACGAACATAGCAATCATAGTTTTCAGCGTCTTATTAACGCGTTCAACCGGATCGCTCTGCTGATGATATGCGGGGCACAACACGTGCTCGATGCCATCCTGTCGCAACATACCCTGGAAGATCACGCACTTGTATGCTTTCGCATTGTCACTTATCAAATATTCTGGCGTTTCCCATCTAAATAAAATTAATTCCTCCAAGGCAGCGGCGAGAGCAGGCCCGTCTGCCGATCTAAGCGGTTTCAGTTTTATCCACTTGGTGAATAAGGCTCTTCTTTCTTAGCAACTCGTCTATCCAAACCGCCCGTTCTATTTGCTTTAAGCAGGAGTCGCTGAGCGGTCGGCGGCTCCCGCACCCAAGTTTCCCTGTCTTACTTGACTACAAGTCGGACAATCTCGGAAAACAAACCCAACGGTCCCGCAAAGCTGACACTCTGGCTTGGCCTCCGTCGGTCTCAACGGGCAATTGTTTGCATAGTGCCCCGGTTGTCGGCACTTATAGCAAACAATCGGCTGCAAATTCTGCGCAGCCGGGTACTGAGACCTCTGATGGCCAACCAGACCACACGCGAAACACGCGCCAGCAAAGGGACGTTGTCCTCTCGCGTTACCTACTAGGGCACCGTTCGCTTGCCCACGTCGCTGTGGTATCAAACTCGGCGCGGAGAACATCGGCACCTGGGCGGCCGGCGGCTGCGCCGCAACGTTCGGCTGAGCTGCAATATTCGGTTGCGCTGCAACGTTCGATTGCGCAGCCTGCTGCGAAGGGCGGTTCGTCGCCTGCGGCTTCGTGCCTTGGGCATTAGCCGCGGCAACTTCGCTCTTCGGCCCTTTGCCCTTGGCCTTTGCCTTTTTTTTACTAGCGCGCGTGTCTTTAGCCGGTTCTACTGTTAAAACCTCATGTAATTCGCTCGCGACCTGGTCTATCGCTACGACTGCTTTCTTTCCGGCCAACTTCTTGGGCTCGGTATAAGCAGACTCCGGCACGAGCGTAACGTCTGCGCTTGGTGGACGTTGCCACCTTTTCCAGCCCGCCATGCGGTCTTCTAGAGCTAATCCTGCCTCTTTAAATTGACTCAAATTTTTAAAGCTTTTTGTCTCTAGAAAACGCTTGTACTGCGGGTGTAGCCCTTCCACAATGATAGATACTTGTCTTTTATCGGAAACCGGAGGATCGAAGCGTCTCAAGATCGACTGGAAGGCCGCTACATATTCAGAGATGCGTTCGCGTTCTCCTTGCGACCTCTGCATCAATTCCCTATATAACTGCTACCTACTAAGCCGACGACAAAAATTGGCTGAAAAGCTCTTTCTGAATTCCGATAAAGTCGCCCATTGCTTTCGATTAAGCTCGTACCAAGTACGCGCCTTACCACGCAAACTAGTGCCTACTGCGTTTAGCAACTCTTTATCCGGAATTCTATAGAAGCGTTGACAGTCCTCTAGTCCTGATAAATAGCTAATCGCGCTCGTATTACCATCGTCCGAAAAACGAAGCGACCAAGCATTTAGCGCACTAACACCATCGGCTGGCACGCCATTGATATATTTAACGTGCTTTGGACTTTTCTTTTTCCTTTCAGCTTTCGTCGTCTTGTCGCTTTTACGCGACACGTCTTTCCTTTGCTCTCCGATCTCTGACTCGGAGCTCGAGAGGTCTACTGTGCTGCCATGGTCCGGCAAAGTTTTCGCCTTGACCGGCTTACACTCCGACGCTCTCGTTGAAGCTCTGGACTCCGAGTCCGAGTCTCCCTTTTCTCGCCTAAACACTCGCGCGCCTACGCTAACGGGCGCTCGCGCAGCTCTTTCCCATTCAGAGATCCATGACTCTTTGTCCGATGGTGGGCACTCAGGAAAGAGGACCTGACTCACTGGCTGAGCGCTTGAGCGAATCTGGTAAGCAGGGCCGGCGGCCGTTGGCACGTTGAGCGCCGCGCAGCCGATCGTCGAATCGGCTTGCAACGGCTGTTGTGCCTGTTGCGCAGCCTGATCCGCACCACCCTACATTGCCTCTCTCTCTACCCTATTCACGGTATTTGTGCCGTCAGTGATGCCTTGTTGCACTTCCCGTCGGTATATCCATCGCGGAACAGCTGTTATTGCATCCCATACCTGGCTCAAGGTACCGGCACTACGTCTCTCTGTCTTGTGCGCATTCGTCGCGCGCGCGCCTCGCTCTGGGGGGGTAGTTCTTACTGGACTGGCTAATGGCGAGATAACCTCCTCGCGAATAGGCGTCATCGCTCTAGCACCCTGAGTCTGAGCCGTACTGACAGCGCCAGTTGCTGGCAAAATTACCTCCCCGCGATCAGGGGTCGTAATCCTAGCGCCCTGCAGCTGAGCTGGCCGATGCAGAGCGGCAACACTTTGTGGTGTCAAAGTCGCCTGCCCTGGCAAGCCTGGCTCTACTGCCCTTGGTGACGCGACTCTAACGTATTCGACCGGACCAGTCTGGCTTTCGTCGCTGCTAACCGCCGCGTGTGTGGATTCGCGCTGCGAAAGGTCAGGCACGCGATCTTCTTTAAAGTCGCTCGTTTGAAGCGGTGCTCCTAACTCTGACCTTTCTATCGCAAGCGTAAAACGCAAGTAGCGTTCTCTCAACTCTTCGATTTCGCCGTGTAAAGAAAGTTTCCTATGTCGCATTAACCGTAACAATGCGACCGGCTCTGTTGAGTCGATACGGCGCTTGACTTCCTTGACGCGAGCATCGCGAAGAATTCTACGCATGGTACGCGATCCTTACATGCAAGCGGCATGGTGCGATCGAATCGTTAGCAAAAAAAAAAAAAAAAATTCAAATGAAATAAATACTTAAAAAAAAAGCTATTTTCAAATCCAACGACGCGCGCGAGTTGCCAACAGACAGCTAACACGTTAAAAGAAAAATATAAACGGAAAAACTATACTATATGTAACCAACCAAAAAAAGAAATAAATAATAAATGAATAGAATAATAAAAAAACTATGTTCCTTCAGTGTGCTAGGCCGGCAAGTTATCGCCTTGCCTAGAACCAGAAAGGAATGCAGCGTTCGAACGTAAACACACTCGGACGCTCAAATTCTCGGAAGCGAACACGTGTTGGCGCGAGCGACCTTTGCGCGTCGCGACCTGATACTGATGCTAAAAATTTCTACGTTTTCTCTCAAACAAAGGCGCGTTGTTTTTAACACGCTTTGCCCTTGCTAACAAAACGCGACAAAATCACTTTCACAAACCATACTACCGAATTAACCGTAAAAGGAAAATGTAATTACTGATGCTACTTATTAGCTATTCGCGTACACACATGCAAGCACTGTTCTCACCTCTGCTTTGCCCTTCCCCACAAAGGATGCCATGTAATAGCGTCGGCGTGCAATGCCGATATATTCACTACTATTACCAATTATTTATAAAGGGGGAAGGCAAGAGAGGCGGTGTATCGCTCCAAGCAAAGCAGGAAGGAGAACAGCGGGCAAAATGATTTCACACACACAACTCGTTAACAAACCGTTTACAACAAACGCACTACCTCGAGTGCCGACGAGAGTACAAATCACTTATTAGCAATAACGCACAAACTTAATCTAAACGAGATGACCGTCACGTTAGCGCCATGTCACCTCGTTAACCGGCTCAAACAACTACTTAAATTACACACTGCCGAAAACTACGCCGGCTCGGGAAAGCCTGGCGTAGCAACGCGAACCGTGAGAATCGCCGAGGAAAAGGAGAGATATAAAGAGAGAGAGGAATGGGTGACCTGACCAATTTCGGCGGACGTCGCTGTCGCCGGCAATCTAGAAGATGTCCCACCGGCGGCCTGGCAGGAAAACCCTTGGCTGCTGTGCGGCCGGTGATCTGGCAGAAGAACCAGCCGGGTACCGTCCTGGTGGTGGCTTCTTGCAGGAAAACCTCCTGTCTGCTGCTTCGCTGGCAGAGAGAATCCGTCCGGCTTATCTGTCGAGGAATGCCAACTTCTTCCCGAACAAAGGGCGCAGGCTTCGCAGCGATGGTCACCAACTAACTCTTGCGGCCGATTACTCTCGCGTGCGTCGCATCACTCACTGTCGCGAGTGCATGAGAGCCGGCTTCTCACGCCTTCTCCCACCACTCGCCTCCTAATCGGCGGCACGCGGCAATGCCGGTCGCGACAAGTGCCGCGCGCCAAGCCCAACCTAGACTATAGTTTCTCTCTCTCTCTCTCTCTCGCACTCTCAATGTCCGATCGCGTCGTCGCGTCCATGGCTTCGCCTTCCACTCTCGTGCGTTGCTGAAAATAAAAAGGCAGGCATCAGGCACGTAAAAACAACGTGCGTTTGATGCCAGCCGTGCGCCTTTGCCTAGGAAGGAGAGGGAGATAAGCACACGGTGCAGGCCATGACAGGCCTACACCGTCACAATCTTTGTAATTTTTCTTGATCTAATATGACCATAAACTTCATGTATTTCTTGAATTAATTCTGGAATTGTTACTTCCGGTAATAATAATTTGTAGTTAACATTATCTTTTTTATATACTAAATTGTTCTTAACTATATATCTATGATCAAAATTTTCTTTATTTCTTAAATTTTGTATATAGTCATCTTTTTGTTGTAATAAATCCAAATTCTTGAAATGTTCAATCAAGTCTCGAGAAGGATGTTTCATCAACATAGCAATTTGAATTTCGTCGGTGTAGTCGTTGCTGCCGTCCGTTATATGTCTAGATAGAAAATCAGCGGCTTTGTTCTTATTACCTGGTAAATACTCGTACGTAATGTTGTAGTCTTGAAGAAACAAGCACCACCTCACTAATCTCGCATTCGTAAATTTACAAGTAGTTAAAAATTTCAACTCTTTCAAGCTACAGTTAAAAGTTCTTTTTCAGTTGTAAAATAGTTTAATTCTGCGCCTTTTAAAGTTCTAGATATAAATGTTATAACTTCTTCATCGCCTTCATTATTTAATTATGACAAAGCAGTGGCTATAGTATGTTAACTAGCATCAGTTGTTAATATATAAGGCTTACTAGGATCAGGAAATTTTAAAGTAATAGTATCAATAAATATCTTTTTCACATTATTAAAAGCTGTATCATTCTCAGGTAACTATTGATAGCCTTTGCTTTGTTACAATAAATTCATTAAAGGTCTACATATTTCAGCATAATTTTTTGCAAATTTTGTATAAAAATTAACAAATCCAAGAAAGCTTTGCAAGCTTTTCAAATGTTTTTGAGCTTTATAATTATGGATTATTTCTAATTAACTTTCTTGAGCTTTTATTCCGTATGAAGTAATAATATGCCCTAAAAATTCAATTTCTTCTTGAACTAATTTAGATTTTGAAAATTTCAATGTATAATTATCTCTACGGCAGCATGTATATAATGTACGTAAATGATGTATATGTTCATTGAATGTTTTAGAAATGCATAGTATATCATCCGCAAACGGTATTATAAATTGTTTTAAATCGACAATTTACAAATTTAAAGCTCTTACTAATGCTGCTGTACTAGTACATGCATGTACCGAAAGGTACAACATTAAATTCGTAGGTATTACCTTCGATAATAAATTACTTTAGAAGGTGCTATATTTTTTACTTTCTTCATCGAAAGGAATTTGCCAAAAATTGCTTGTCAAATCGAAACTAGCAATAAATTTTACTTCGAAACAATGTTGAAAAATATTTATATGGAGTGGGGCTTCATAATCTTTTACTAATTTTTTGTTTAGTTTGCAAGCATTTAAATAAAATCGTACTGATCCGTCTTTTTTAATGCTTATAACAATTGGATTAATGTAATTACTGATTTATCGACGAATAGTGCCATCCTTTAACATTTCTTTGATTGCAATTCGAACGTTTTCTCGATAATTTAACGGTATAGGATACTGTTTTGAAAAATATGGCACTTTATCTTTTAGAATTAATTTGTGAGTATATAATTTTAATAAACCTAGTTTTTTACGAAATATATATCTGAATTCGTACACAAGCGAAGCTATCTCATTTTTTTGAGCATCGGTAAGGTTAGAGCTTTTATCTACTTTCTCATTAATTTCCCCTCGAGTTAGATTCACAGAATCATCATTTGCGATGCCTGCGTCTATTTCGTTACGAGTTAGATCAATGAGTGATGGTATGACATTACCAAATTCCGAGACAGTATCATACTGAATAGTGAAGCTTTGATATGTACTTTCGTCTATAAATGTATCGTTATATTTCAAGTTTTCTAAAGTATTATTAATTTCAAAATAAATTTGTTCATTATATGTATCAAGTTTGATCTTTATATTTTTCATTGTATCATAACCGATAATACAATCTTTTATTAATTTAGGAATGATTATAAAAAAAATACCAATAGATTGTTTACGCCATTTTACATTTAAATAAATTTGTTTTTTCAATCTCACCGATTTTTGGCCTGTAGCTACTTTAATAACGTGTCCACTAATCGGAAGAGTAGGTTTATCTTTAAAATCATTTAAGTTTTGATTGTAAAATTCCTTTGAGATAGCAGAAATTTCACTGCCCGAATCAAGTAGAGCTTTTACTAGAATATTCTCTAATAAAAGAAGTATTTCGGGACAAATTCTGCCCCCATTGTTATTATCATTATTTGATAACTCACCGTTAATTTCACGTCTAGGATCTTCAAAAATAGTTAATAATACTTTTGATATTAGAGTATTATTTTATTTTAATGTTGCAGCTCGTTGCAAGCTTTTGCGTTTATCCGATATCCGAGAAGCAACATTTACTCGTTTCCCAAAGAAGTACTTGGTACATCTTGTAAAATCGATTTTGTACTATTTCTATTTTTATTAATTGACTTTGATTTTTATTAATTGAATTTATTTACTTTGCTATTTTTATTAATTGACTTATTACTTTCAATTGGTATACTATTAATTTGTTGTTCTCCGCTGCTATCTTATTGGGTATGACGTGAACTAATATAATCATCATTATCCATAGAAGATAAAATCTTAATAAATTCTGATATCTTTTTTATAAGTCTTGTAACGGGGGGCGGTTATCAAATAAAATGGAAAATTTATTTAAGCACAAACTCCCACGATGCAGAGCTAACCGCCGCTCCGTTAAACACGTATAGTTGTACGTGTATTCGCCTTTACGTCAGATGATTTCATTTTGGTGTCTTCTTTCCAACTGAGTTGAACTTACCTTAAGCCTTTATAAATCGCTTAAGCTAATAGGAAATGAAATGACGTAATCGGCGAATAAAATTAACTAACTTTAATGAATAATAACTACAGTCTTTTATGGGCCGAACGACTAACGAACGCGGATAGGATTTACAATGAATTATTAATATTCGGTAAGAGAGAGAGAGAGAGAGAAGATTCGAAAATTACCGCGAAACTAACGCTCGGCGCAAATACAAAAAGATTCGATATCGCGGTTGACAAAATACTTCCGAACGTTATTTTGTCACGCAATAATAAAGGGAGGTGCACCTACCCTGCGGTGCAATTACGGTGATCAACCGTAATTGTTGACGAAAGAAAATCAACTGCCGATACTCCTCCAATTAATCAGCTGCGCTGCCTCGCTCTTCTATCGGCTGCAATTTGCTGCTGCTAAACTGCTGCTGCTTGTTGCCTCGATAACGCCGTTGCACTCCCGCACCTCCCAGAAAACTTTGTAAACGGTGAAATACATTTAAATAAATTTGTTTGTGCAAAATGATTTAGCGGTATTGTCGCGAAAACAGCTAAGGCGTTACTGCCTATTTCGAACGCTCGCGCGCCCTCTCTCTCTCTCTCTCTCTCTTAATCGTTCGAACTAACGCGCGAGTAACAGAATCGCCAACGGATCGATTAATTGAAATTAAACTTTCCTTCTTTATCATTGCTACTTTATTAGCCCTCCAGGGCCTACATTATCTTTTGGCTATACCTGGCGCTCGATGTTTCGGGTAGCGCCAGTGTGTTGCCTTTTTCGGGCACCGCTGGAAGTTGATAAACCCAGGCTCCCCACATATGTAGCAGCCCCTCAGCTGTGATCGGGATTGAGCAGCCTCCCGATCTTGTGTGGGCTGCTCAGCAGACAGAGGGGACTACTGGGCGTTGACTCCCTGGGAGGCGGTGATAATAACGCCTCCCACCGTGGCGGTCGCACGTCCATCTTGCGACCTGACCACGATTTTGGTGTCAGGAGCTATACGCCCGTCCACATGGATCGTGAGCATCGGCCCAGCGCCAGTAGCTCTCGGGGCTCTCTTCTCCTGAGCCGGCGCCGGGAGCGCTGCGGGAGACTCCTGTCCATTGTCTACCCGCAGCAGGGCCTCTCCGTAGGCCCTCTGGCGTTGAGCTACCTCTGCTCACTCCCCGAGCAATTTCTCTGCGCCCTGGCGGTTCATGAAGCGTCTCAGGTGCTCCTGCACTTGAGACTGGAGATCCTTTCAGAACCGCCAGGCACTCTCCACCTCGTTGATCCCCAGACGTACGTGTCTGAAGTCGAGGAGGAGAGTGGGCTGCTCCGGGATATGAGGGTGGTTGCAAACCGAGTGCGATGCCCTACAGGTTTCCCTGGGTCCTGGGCACTGGCTCGCACTGTCCGACGTCTGAGGTACGCCGGACTTGAGGGTCAGCACCTCCTGGTCCACGGTGGACTTGGAACGCTCAACATTGTCCAGGTCTTCTGTCTGAGTCGAAGCATCCCTGGAAGCCTTCTTCGGGGCGATCCACGATGCGTCCCGGAGAACGTCCGCCACCGATGCGTTGTGGTGCACCCTTCGGGTGGTCCCCTCCAACTGGACCATGGCGAAGCTCCGCAGATCTTCTATTAGCTGCGTCACATCAGGGCCCAGTTGCAGATCTAACAACATCTGCGTGACCACCTCGAAGGTCTCTTCTTTCACGACGATTCTCCGGTCCATCTGTAACATCCAAAACAAAAAATCTCGGATGAAACTCCCTGCACGAAGAAAAACCCTATCAAACGCTGCATCCCACCGAGTCATGCGTTCCCTCGCTATTCCTTGCGGGAACGTCCTGGCGCTCGTCGGTTACCGTTCGGGCTTATCGGCCTAACCGTCCTTTGCACGACAGGCACGGTCTTTCGAGGCCTATCTCTCCCTCTAAATTCCTTTAAGGGAGAGTTGTTGCCTCTTGTTTGACCGATGACCGTCTCTGGGACCTTTCAAGGTCGACCTAGACCTCTCTTGGTTGGGGCAGATATCGGCAAATCTGACGTCTCGGTAGGATCATTACCTGCGGCCGTGGGGGCTGCTAATTCGATCCGCTCGCTTGATAAATCCCCCCCTCGGATATTCGCACGCATTCATGGATTCGTTTGCCTGCGAGGGCTGTTCCTTTTGCGACTCACGAGGATCGATGTCTTCCTCGCTTTCCTCTTCATCATCCGGACCGTAGTACGGCTTAAGGTATTTGTCATGGAAGAGCTCGGGCAGGATCTCCAGCTGATTGCCTAGTCTGTACCTGTTGAACCACAAACCTCTTCAATCACATACGGAACGGCTTATTTCGGTGCCAATTTGGCTGAAATGCCTTGGACAGCCGAAGAGAGAATCGTGTTCCTCTTCCAAACCCAATCTTCGACCTTAAACTCGGGTTGCCGTCTCTTCCGGTCATAATAAGCCGCCTGACGCGCAGCTTCCTCCTTTGACATGGAGTTGGCCCTCTCCCATAAATTAGGGAGCTTCTCTATATGTTCAGCCCAATCTACTACAGCTTGACCCTCCGAACATTCAAGGGCCTGGTGATCTTGGGTTCTTCTGAACGTTAAGGGAGGTTCTGGCTGACGCCCAAACATGAGCATCGCAGAACTATATCCAGTGGCGCTATGAGTTGCCGAGTTCAATGCGAAGTTGAACTCTGACAGGTGTTCATCCTAGCTCTTATGATTACGGCTCACGTAAGACGTGATCATGGTTTTGAGCGTCCTGTTTGCTCGCTCAGTGGGATTCGCTTGGGGATGATACACGGAAGTCAAGGCGCGCTGGATGCCGTTCATCTGGAGGTATGAATCGACTTCCTGATTCTTGAGTTCGGTTCCATTATCCGACAAGAATACCTCTGGCGCGCCAAGCCTAGTGACAATCCTCTCGTGTAATTCCCTTGCGATTGTCTTCCCATTGGCTTTACGTATTGCAACACACTCTATCCAGCGAGTAAATAAGTCTACAAAGACTAAGATGTATTCAAAATCTCGAGAGCTTTTGGAAAACGGACCAGTGATATCACCGGTCACCACCTGCCAGGGTCGTGACACTTGTCTATGACCCATCAGCCCGCAAGGTGCCCTTTGTTCCACTTTGCACTGCGGATATACTGGGCAACTCTTTACGTACTCCCTGACCTGATCGTACAGCTTAGGTCAGTAGTACAAGCAACTAGCCTTGGAAAACGTATGTTCTCGTCCTTGATGTCCTGCCGTAGGAGTATCATGGACCTACTAGAGCACATGGTGCCTTTTCTCCCTAGGCACCGCAAGCTTCCATGCTTTATCATTGTCGATGGACCTTTCACCATCCTCATCAGGCTGATAGTGATACAGTCTCCCTCCAACTATCTTCCAAGTGAGGTGAGAGTATGGGTCTTGGCATACTTCCTGGTATTGTTGCAAATACCAGGCGTCAGTGGCCTCCGGTCAACTATTTATGGCACTCACTTCAATCCCCTACTCCTCATAGGCCCTAGACGATCCATCTGGCACCACATTGAGATCCCCCCTTCGATATTCAATATCGAAGACATTGCCTTGGAATGCTAGCGCCCATCGCGCTAGTCTTCCCGTGAGATTTCTCATATTGTGGAGCCATTTCAAGCAACAATGATCAGTGATGACCTTGATGTGATGCCCTTCAATGTACGACCGGAACTTTTCAATAGCCCATACCACTGCCAAGCACTCTTTCTCGGAGACCGTATAATTCCTCTCAGCACTGTTGTGTGATCGGCTGGCGTATTCTATTATACGCTCCTCTCCATCGACATCCTGCGTGATGACTGCTCCGATCCCACTGTCACTGGCATCAGTTTGCAGTATAAACTGACAGTCAGGATTAGTTGATTGCTGTATTGGGGCGGAAGTCATCACCTCCTGCAATCTCGTGAAAGCTCGCTCTTGCTCCTCCTCCCAAGAGAAACGTACATTTTTCTTTGTCAGGCGGTTTATAGGTTCAGAGATCATGGCAATGTCGGGTATAAAATGTCTATACCACGAGGTCATTCCCATGAACCGCTTTACCTGTTTGACAGTCCGGGGTGTTGGATATTCTAATATCGCTCGTATCTTCTCGGGATCTGGTCTTACTCCGTCCTAGTTCAAAAGAACTCCCAAGTACCTGACTTCCGTCTTGCAGAAGTGGCTTTTGGCTTTGTTGATGGTTAGGCCCGCACCTAGAATTCTCTTTAATACCATTTTTAGGTGCCGCTTATGCTCTTCAAAGGACGACGAAGCCACAATTACGTCGTCGACGTAAGCAAAAGCGAATGGATTCATATCCGTGCCTATCACCTTGTCCATCAACCTCTGGAAGGTCGTTCATGCATATGACAGTCCCAAGGGCATTCTCTTGAATTGAAAATGCCTTAATCCAGGTACTGTAAACGCAGATATCGGACGCGATTCTTCTTTTAGGGGAATCTGATGGTACGCACTGCTCAAGTACAGCATTGATATGAACTTTGCATCCCAAAGTTGCAAAATGATTTAGCGGTATTGTCGCGAAAACAGCTGAGGCGTAACTGCCTATTTCAAACGCTCGCGCGCCCTCTCTCTCTCTTAATCGTTCGAACTAACGCATGAGTAACAGAATTGCGAAGGGATCGATTAATTGAATCGACTACCATTGCAGTCTAGCTTGAACTAATGAACGTACATCTCTATGAAAATGCTGAGCTAATTTATCTATTAATTTTTCTTCATCTAAATTATCATTTATATCAAATGCTAAATTAATTTTACGTATCGGATAATTATAACATGACAATTTTCCAACAAAATATTTACCAAATTCTATTTCGCGAGTAATATTTCTACGTATTTCAGCGTTCCAAAATTTATCTTTAAATAATATTTCAAAGTCTTCAAAATTTTTAATCTGATACTATACTAAATCATACCATGAATAATTTACTCCCGTCATAGATTGAGATAACAAACATAGCAATTGAGCAGTATTGTAATTACTTGCTTGCAAATAACGTTTGAGATCATTTAAATATTTTAGTGGTCGATATTTATAACTATCATCAAAAACTGAACACGTTAAAGCAGATTGTTTAATTGTTTCAATAATCGTTTCATTAACAATAGATTTATTGTGGTCATTATTTTTAATTTTATCAATATTCTCACGAAGTACTGAAAATGTTTCATTTATTTCCATAGTAACATTATTTTTGTTCGAATAATATCATTGAAATTATCTTCACATCTATCTTTTAAAATAGAAATAATTTCGTTTGACTTTTCTGAATTTGATTCTAAGTTCTTAATTATTTGATCTTGTTCAATTACTTTATTTGTCAATCTATCAACTTTATTACTCAAATTATTAATAGTTTCAGAAATTGTTTTAAAATCATTTTGTAACTTAAATTGATTAGTATGAAATGTTTTTAATTTATCTACTACAGCTTTCTCCCATTCGTGCATTCTTTTTTGTTGCACGGTTAATTCCTCACCAATTAGTGATTCACTAAGTTCGTTTAGAATTGTTTCGGGAGTACACTCAATAGAGTTATAAACTGAGTTGAAAAGAAACGAATTCTTATTCATTAACGCGAAAAGACCACAAGAGTACGAACTATTAATTATACGAGGTGTGTTCAAAAAGTAACGTGACTTTGTATTTTTAAGAAAAAATATTTATTTATTTATCAATATTTATGTTGTCCCCTTCAAAGTAATCCCCCTCAGATACAATACACTTATGCCAACGGTTTTTCCAATTTTCAATGCACTTCTCATAAGCACTTTTCGGTATAGCCTTCAGCTCTTCCAGCGATGCAGTCTTCTCTCAAATATCCGTCCTTTTATAGGTCTCTTTAGTTTTGGGAACAAGAAAAAGTCACATGGGACCAAATCCGGTGAATATGATGGCTGAGGCATGATTGTGGTGTTGTTTTTGGGCAAAAAATCTCTCACCAGCAAAGATAAGTGAGCAGAGGCATTATCGTGATGCAAAAGCCATGAATTGTTTTTTCACAATTCTGGGCGTTTTCTTCGTATTGCTTCTCGCAAACGGCGCATAACTTCAAGATAATACTGTTTATTGACCGTACGTCCATATGGTAAGAACTCCTGATGCACCACACCATGGTAATCGAAGAAAACAGTGAGCAAAACTTTGACATTTGATCGAACTTGGCGTGCTTTTTTCGGTCTTGGCTCATCTGGGCTCTTCCATTGGGACGATTGGACTTTGGTTTCGATATCATAACCATATGCCCATGATTCGTCACCAGTTATGACCCTTTTGAGTAAATCTGGGTCGTCGTTGACGTCATTCAACAGTTCTTGAGCAATGCTCATGCGACGGTTCTTTTGGTCAAAATTTAGCAATTTCGGAACAAACTTCGCTGACACACGTCTCATGCCCAAAACGTTAGAAAAAATTTCATGGCACGAACCAAGCGATATACCAACATCCTCAGCAACTTCTCTGATAGTGATTCGACGATTTTCCAGAACAATTTTCTTCACTGCTTGAACGTTTTCATCTGTTGTTGACGTGCTTGGGTGTCCAGAGCGAGGCTCGTCATTGGCATCTTCCCGGCTATCATGGAAGAGTTTGTACCACTTGTAAACATTTTTTTTACTTAGAACAGTTTCACCGTATGCCACCGTTAACATTTCAAGTGTTTCGGAGCACTTTATTTTATTTTTTACACAAAATTTGATGCAAATCCTTCTATCCATATTTTTCGATAGGAAGAAATCGCCGAGCACGCAAAACACTTATAACCTTTACGCCTCTCACAACCAAACAAAAAATGCTATACACTTAAAAATTGGTACAGATGTTCGGGAAGAGTGTACGAACATAACAAAATAAAAAAATCAATAATCGAAAGTACGTTGCCCGTGAAATTTGAAAAGTCACCTTACTTTTTGAACACACCTCGTATTATAAGTGATACGAACATCACAATCCATGATGCATCTTCATCAAATACTAAAAGTTAGGTTATGTCACTTACTTTATTTTTCTTACAACGGCAATCCACTTTAACCTCTGGGGTATTTTGTGTTTGCCTGTCGAAAATCTATAAAACTTGCATGTACTGTTACTGCCATTATTTTTACATTTTTTCACGCAACAAATCTAAATTCCATTGTAATTCGTAAACTAAATACGTAGGATACAACAATTTTCCCAAATTGTTTCTTTACTTTGCCACCTAACGCGCTCGGATATATTCTTATATCCCCTCCCGCCGCATGCTCAGAGCGAATAACGAAAAATCACGGTTCACCGATTTGTCTGTTGGCTCTCACCATCGTCTGTTTACCATCTGAGGCTGAGTGTGTATATGTATGCACTCTCAAGCTGATTTTTTTGATATGAGATTCAACAAGCGGGGTGATTGGTGAAATCACGAGCGACTTACGTTGGGAGATGAATAAAAACAGTGCACGCAAGATAAAAGCAAATCGGGAGAGAGAGAGAGAGACTTTGGTAGAGTGTACGCTGGACCATCACAACGTGTGTGTCGCCGATTTTTCATTCGTTTTGAGTTTTCAAAAAAACTCCGAAAACGCCGAAACTCAAAACATTCTTCAGTTTTGAGTTTCGTCTGAGGCCTCGTCGGTAGTTAAAAATTTTTCTTTGAAGATACACGCACGGTATTTAGATCCAGCTGTATCATCAGTAACCGCAGTTGACGCAATGAGAGAGGAGCAGCGAGCATCAGCAAGAGTCGACGATGGTGGAGGTCAGTATTCAATGTTTTCTCTTTCTTTTCCTTATATATTTGAGTGCTGCGCTTACGTGTGTATAACCAACCAATCTCGCCGATCCCCGCTTTGGTCATATGTATGGTTTAATGGTTTAGGAAAAAAGGGATTACTGAACAGCATGCCGATAATTCTATCAGCTTGATTCGGTGGATTAGCGTTGCCACCGTAATCCCACGTAATTCATTATTATACGTGAACTTAATCGTTATTGTTACTGCTACATGAACAATCACTAGCAAAATATTCATATTGGTGATAGCTATGATACTGTACACAACTGAAGTTAGTTTTTCGCTTGCCTCTATGTTGTTGGACACACCACGTAAGTTATCTCTGTTCTACTATCAGATCCGTATAGATCAGACATATAGAATTTAGGTCATAAAGAAAGAGTTATTTCTACAATAAATGTTTGTCCGCAACTCTATTTATGAAATTATTTAATCGGGGATTCAGAAAGCGAAAATACTTCAGCTACTGCACTTTGCGTACAAAAGAGCCTGAGATAGATAGAAGAAGGAAGATAAGATTAAAATCTATGGTTATAAATTACAGTGCACAACTTTCTTTGATTACAAGAGAAAAAAAATAAAAGAAAATTACAATATTGATAAAATTTTAAAAAACAAATAATAATAAAAAAATAATAGTCTTTCGCAGGCGGATCCTGCTCAAACAAACGTCCAGGGCAGGCGGTATTCACAAAGAAATGATCAACCACTGCAAACCGGCATTTCTGCTCGGCATGCAGTGAAGAGCCTCTTCGGCAGACTCGGATAATCAATGTCGCTCAACGGTTGCATTTCTGCTAACTTCATTCGGATTCCGTGATATCGTGGTCGTCAGGCACGCACCGGTGATGAATCGGACAGAGAGGAAAGAAAGAGAGAGAGAGAGAGAGAGAGAGAGAGAGAGAGAGAGAAGAGAGTTTACACTGCTGCTTTTCACCCCCTAGTTGTCGTACCGTTTCCTCCAGTAGATTCGGACGTCGGTGGTTCTAAAACAACCGCAGACGGACGTGCTATAGAGGCTGAGAACAATCAGGCTCGCCGAAACAATCACTGATGAAACCAAAGCTAAGCGTAGAATTCTTCAACAATTCGCAGCGTTGAAACTAAGTTACTTCTCTTGTTGCTACCAATGACGATCCTATTATTCTCTTTCAATTCTTCCTTCTCCGTACACCTTCTTGACTTCAGTCGCGTAATTCATCCGCTCTCATCTCCCTACACCGCCAATCCATACCTCAAACCAATTATTCGAGCATTAGTAATGCGCTAACGCAATTACATCGATATCCGGCTTAATGACAGCGCACACAGACAGCAAGAAGCCAGGGATAACAGGGAAATCACTATTAAGCAGTTTTTCCCGTCACAAAGTTTTGACATAGTCGAGTCACGAGGTCATCAACGCTCTCAAGTGTCATCACCATTGACTGATATATTTCTGGCAAATCCAACAATAGAAAAAACCTCGTACAAATATCTAGGCTGTTAGTACCATGCATTTTCTCCGCGGTAAAGATATTTTACATAGCTTTCAACTAAAGTACATGGACATGACTTCGTTGATGTGATTTTGTGCATCAAGCTATATCACGTAAAAAATTGTTGGTTATTTTTAGCTTATTCCATATTCGCAAACGTGTGGTCTTTCACATGTATATATAGAGCGACATTTATTGCGAATAAAATTTTTACCCTTACTTTGTTACCATTTTTATACTCTATCTCTTTCAGGAGTTTCTATTATTTTTTAGAAGTTTTCAGTTGATAAAAATATTGTGATATTGTTCGACTGCGTGAAATAGTTTCATCAGCCGAGTAGTTTTTTAATTAGAAGAATTGAGCCAATCAACTAGTTGGTCACCATTTTCTATACTTGTCACTGCTCTCTCATATTACTTTATATACAACAATATATTTTTCACGCTAATATGATGTTCTTTTGGGTAAAAATTCACTTGTAAAAATTCTTAGAAGCCAGATTGTAGGCGATGCTCTTTAACTTATTGTAGATCAGCGTATCAGTAATAAGCTTCCGGGCTATCATAACCTGACATAAATCGAGTTCAATCACAGTAGATATCTGCCATCAACGTACTAATAAAAAAGAAGAAGAGGCGAAAGAATTACACTATGAGGTTGTCTGAATCTGATTGGGTTGATTCTATCTAGGATTACTTTTTCAAATATTTTTGAAAGTACTGGTAAAAGACTAATCACTATTTATGAGAACACGAGTTCAAGCTCTTTACCGGAAATTGGCTGGGTCGCGCTCAGTCACAAAATCGTTGAAGAACTCACACCGGTGTGCGTGAGGTTTTCGGCGGGATGACGCGGGTATTCATGCTTGAGTGGCTGTTGCCAGGCGAACATTTGAGCTAAATTTTAAAACTGGCATAAGGAGAGTTGTTGGCTGAGTTTTGGAAAGAGAGGAGGTGAATCACAACAACAACAGATACAATTACATCGACACCGGCAACACATACATCGACACACACACTCAAAAAGAACATAAATAGACAGGGAAGCAACGCAGGAGATAAATAGGCCAAGCAATAGGGATTTTTTCATGACATAATTCTGGACAGGCAAGGAATAGTTCCATCGTATAGAGTAAGTCGCCTTCTTTAATTTGACTTTTAAATTCTCAAATTTTGTCCTGGAATTTGTTATTAACAATTTTAAGCAAAAAAGCGCACTCTTTTCCACTATAACTTTGTAAATAATGTAGCGATTGCAACAGTGTCAAGTCAAAAGTTGTAGGTAATTGAATAATAAACAAAATTAGCTGCCGTGCAACTTTATAACATAATTACAATCCGAGAAAACTCGAAAAATTCGGGAAATTTTGCTCTTGTAAAAAAAATTTTAAAAAATATTCTGGATATGAAAAATATGCAAAATAGACCAGAAATGACCCGGAAGTCCGACGTTTTCGGCTAAACGCACCAAAATCATCGAGTGGTAGGGATAACAGCGATACAGGAGACACGTGTATATAGTAATACATACGTCGCGCTTGCGGCATAAGTATATTTTTATTCAATATACGAATAAAAATATGTACAACGCAAGATATACATTTGCCTCTATATTTAAAAATTACATAATTCCAATCAACTTTAAATAAAGAATACCTTGTGATTATTATTGTATTTTACATTATAATTATTCACAAGCATTTCAATAAAAATCACACGTATGTAAATAATAAATCGATCATCTCAATATACAAAAAAAATCAATATAAAATTGTTCAAGCAGTCGCAAGTGTATTAATGAAATTGAATAAAAAATATACTCATGCCACAAATGCGACACAGGCATTACTATATATGCGCGTGTCTTCTCTGCCGCTGTTATCCCTACTATTCGATGATTAATACGCTCAGCCGAATACGTCGGACTTCAGCGGTTTCTAGTCCTAGATTCTCTCTCTCTCTCTCTCTCCCTCTCTCTAGCATGTTCCAGGCGCTTTCGTTGAGCCGATAGCACTGCAGACCTGCCAGCTTTGTTACGGATGCTATTTTGTTTTGTATTTCGGAGTGTGAGAGTAGTAGTGAAGGCAGATCGGGTGGCAATCTGATCATGTTTGTATTTCTGAGTTGTTTTCGTTGATTAAGTTTATTGTTATTTTAAATGCGTTGGTTGTTATTGTAATTAAAGTTCTTGTTATTAAATTCGAGTTGTCGTTATTTCGTATTGTCACTCAGTGAAATTTAATAACATGCGTTTTGATCCTTTTAGCTCGACGGATCATTTAGTCGTGGGAACGTTCGCACTTCCCGAATCCCCTCTTTAAATAATTTGTACGGATGGCGGCGAGCTACCCGATTTGGCAACCGCCGCTAGACTTCACTCCGTTATAGCTGCTAATTGACGTGTAAGTATCGGCATTATTATTATTGGATGAAATTCAATATATATATAAATTTAATGTGACACAAAATATGAAGTAAATTCTGATGAGAAGATTAACGAGATAGATCTTGATGATATTGATTACGTTCCAGGTCTAGACATATTTCGGGACAATTCTTTTTTTTCCTCTATAAAACCGTTCGTTTCACGTTCTGGTATGAAAGAACATATTGCACTAGGTGAAAATGATCTTATTCATTATTTCCAATTATTTTCGATAATTTTTTTCTTGACCTTATTTGTGAGAAAACCAATCGTTATTATTATCAAAACCCTTAAGCATGTAGATATGAAGGAATGGGAAGATTTAGACAGAAAACAGCTCCTAACATTTTTTGCCCTTTCAATTCTAATGGGACACGTGAAGAAAGGCGACTTCAAGATTATTGGAGTATTTCCGCTACCATCAGTTATTGAGTTTTTTGCATTTACAAAATAATAAGATTCCATCCAATCATTCACTACATAAAATAAAAAATGTTATGATCATCTGAAAAATAAATTATCAAATATTTTAGATCCAGGATAAAAACTTTGTAACGATGAAAACCTTATTCCGTGGAAAGGGCGATTATCTTTCAAGCAATATTTACCACTGAAACGCCATTGATTCGATATAAAACTATACATGCTTGTAGGTTGCCAAACCAGAATCATTTTAGATATCATCGTTTATACGGGTGCGAATACAGAATGATTCTTTTGAACTAGGCGTTTTAGGCGATGTTGTGGCCTAAATAATGAAATCTTATTTTGGAAAAGCCATATTTTATACGTCGATGATTGGTATTCCTTTCCGATTTTGACGGAATGTTTGCATGAGCATGATACTGGATTATGCGAGACAATTAGAAAAAATAGAAAAGGGCTACCTGCTTGGATGAGAAACTCAAAAAAGGCGAAGTTGGAATTGCTCATAATATGGTTTGGATGATCCTAAAGTGGCAGGATAAAAAGGAGGTATACATGATAACATCCGTGCATGAATTAGAGATTGTAAAAACTGTCAAAAAAGACTATCTTACAAAAGAGGATAAAATGAAATCTTCTTCCATTATCGATTATAATAGGAATATGGAAGATTATAGATTATGGTTTCCGAATTTTAGAAAATAAATTGTTTTATCGTTTCTTGGTTTGAAAGATAAACCGATGCTAAATCGGGGAATACCTACGCGTCATGTTGGCGCACATTTACCTATATTTATTGAAAAAAAAGCGATGCCGTTTGTGTAACATAAACAAAGAAAGACCAATAACTAGATTTGAATGTCACAAATGTTCCGTTCTCTTGTGTGATACCCCTTGCTTCTATATATATCGCACTAAAAATGATTTATCACAATTATGAATAAATCTGTAAATGTAAAAAAATTACTAAAAAACATGTAAATAATAACAAAAAATAATAAAAGATAAATAAAAATTTTAGTTCAAGTTGGCCGCCATCTTGGATCCACCATTTTAAATTTCATAATTAATTTCAGAATTGTAATCGTTCCTGGGATTAAAAAAACCATTGTGTATTTTCCGTCCTTGATAATTTTTGAAAGATTATTAGAAACACCATCGTTTAAAAAGACAGCCATATTGGATCCGCCATTTTAAATTTTAAAAGTTTGATTGCAGAATCGTATTCAGCAACCCCAAAAATCCCTAGAGAAATATTTTTGAGGTTTCAGAAATCTTCTAAACGTTTTTAACGAAGAAAAAAATTACCATGCGCACATATTACCGTACCGGGCCGGGATGACGCCTGGAGGCGTCATGCCCCGATCTGCCAATAACTTGGTATTTGTGCATGACCCAAACTCACTTTTTTTCATAGAAAAACGGGGCTTTTGAAATTTTTCAAATTCCGGCAGTCTAAAGATTAACATTTATTTTTCTGTTGTGTAGTATCCTGTGGTCGCATTTTTATTTCTTCGATAGATGACTCGTTCAAAATTGGTTAATCTTTTCGGGCATGTAAGTCCTATTGCACAGGTGTCTCTATAGTGTGGAAATATCTCTTTATGTTGAATATTAGAGTTGAGCATTTACAAGGGGATGCAAATTCAATATCATCTACTAAAACTATGTTTTGGTTGTAATGCTAATGAGGAAGTCGAATTTTTGAATGTTTGTCTATCTTGAGTTCCTCTATCAAAATATAATAGAGTTTTATTGTTTCCTAAGTAGTTAATATCTCCGTAGGTCATCTTGATACAGTTATTTTGCTGTATCAGTTTCCCAGGAGATGGTAGTGGTTTCTGTGATAGTGCCTTATCATTATTTTTTTCTGTTATTTTATCTATCTCCTCAAAGATTTTTTGAATGTGTAATTTGCAGTTTGAATTAAGTATAACATCTGGGTGCTTGACTTTTGTGAAATTTATACATGGGTTTTGTTTATATGTTTCAGAGTTTATGTGTTTAAGAAATGTATTTGCTAGCCTGGTTATATTTTTATTTTCTTCCTCTGAGCATTTTAGTATTTTTGCATGGTAGAATTGTGTTACTCTTATATATGATATTTTGTAATAAAGTTACATTTATTTTTTGCACAGATATACTATTATACATGATGGGTTTGTTTTGATTCATTTTTGAGTTCTTTTTTCCTAGTGTATAAGTTCTTTATTATTTTTAGATTGTTAGGTAGCTGATTGAATATCATAATTGCTCTTGTATGACTATTTTTTATACTGACTGTACGAGGTGTGTTCAAAAAATACCCGGAATTTTTAAATTTCGCGGGTCTGGAGAGTACGATTGTTAAAATTTTTTTTTATTGTGTTGGTATACATGCCCCTGAAGTATGATAAAATTTTCAGCTATATTCACTGTTTACTTTGTCTGCGGTAGTCGCTAAGGTTTGACGTGTTTTTATGAGCTCGGCGATTTTCGTTTTTTTAAAAGAAATGGATCAAAGAGTTTGTATTAAATTTTGCGTAAAAAATGAAATAAAGTGTAACAAAGTATGTGAAATGTTACAAAAAGCCTATGGTGAGTCTGCTATGAAAAAAACAAGTGTTTACGAGTGGTATAAGCGTTTCCAAGATGGCCGTGAAGACGTTGAAGATGACGAACGCTCCAGTCGACCCAGCACGTTAACAATCGATGAAAATGTGAAAAAAGTGGAAAAAGTGGTTCTGAATGATCGCCGCATCACAATTAGAGAAATTACTGATGAAGTTGGCATATCAATTGGCTCATGTCATAACATTTTTTCAAATGTTTTGGGCATGAAACGGGTGGCAGCAAAATTCATTCCAAAACTACTGAACTTTAACCAAAAAAACAATCGCATGAACATCGCTCAAGAGCTGTTAAACGACGTCAACGACGATCCAAGTTTGCTTGAAAGGGTCATAACTGGTGATGAAACATGGGTGTATGGATATGATGATGAAACCAAAGCACAATCGTCCTGTTGGAAGCATTCAACGTCACCAAGAGCGAAAAAAGCACGTCAAGTTCGATCAAATGTGAAGGTTTTGCTTACAGTTTTCTTTGACTGAAGGGGCGTGGTGCATCATGAGTTCTTATCACAAGGTCGTACGGTTAATAAGAAGTATTATATAAGTAATATAAGAATAAGAAGTATCCAAAAAAACGTCCCGATTTATGGAAAAACAATTCATGGCTTTTGCATCACGATAACGCACCTGCCCACTCGTCGTTACTTGTTCGTAATTTTTTGGCCAAAAACAATACCGTAGTCGTGCCCCAACCTCCATATTCACCAGATATGGCTCCGTGTGACTTTTTCCTGTTCCCAAAATTGAAGAGACCCATGAAAGGACGGCGTTTTTCCTCTATTAAAGAAATAAAGGCCGAATCGCTGAGAGTACTCAAGGACATACCAAAAAGTGAATATCAAGAGTGCTTCGAAGATTGGAAAAAATGCTGGCATAAGTGTATTATATCTGGGGGGGATTACTTTGAAGGGGACCACATTGATGTAAACGAATAAATAAATATTTTTTTGGAAAAACGATAATTCCGGGTACTTTTTGAACACACCTCGTAAGTGTCTTTTTGGGTGTTGTAGTTGAGTGTATCTGGTACTTTTCAGTTTTTCACTAAATTTTTTACTAAATTTATCATAGTGGAATAGTAGAGATTCCAAGGAGAAGGTTTGGTTTCCAAGGAGAAGTTGAGTGGGTATTCATCTACTATAAATGTATTTTTATGTATAATTTTCAGTAGTCCGTTTTGTATTTTTTCAATTTTTTTAATCCTACCTTAATGTGCTCCTCCTAAAGATATTATTGCATATGACATAACACTGTATAAAAGTGTATAGTAGATCATTCTAAGTGTAGCAATTATTTTTGATTGTTTGTAAAAAATATATGTTAAGTATTTGGTTTTTTTGTATAAATTTTACAAGTGCAAGTCCCATTTCATGTTACAGGTAAAAGTAATTCCTAGATATTTAGTGTTTTCTACTCAAGCCGAAGCCGCAAAAAGGGATGATACTATACCGGCGGCAGGATATATAAGGACGACGGCCCTCACAACGATCCAGAAGGGAGGATACCGTTGAGCTAGCACCAGTTGCTGTGTTCCGATCACCGCTTCTCTAAGTAAGTCCATTTTGCTTGAACCGGGTGCAGCAACGCACCATCCGACACATTCAAGTTGTCAGGCGTTCGACACCCCTGCTGTAACCTCTTTACCAATAAAGACACGTTTCTCTGCGATTCGCTTCGAGACACTTTCTCTCTCCTCCGTCCTTGGCGCCTGCGAGTCTGGCCACACTCTAGAGTAGGCCAAACGAGAATTTACGCACCTAAATTTGATAATTATTAGTATTTGTTTTAGTTGCTTTTTTGAGATTATAAAATTGGAATGGACTTTATATGCTATATTACAATTTATAATGTAATTATATTATATAATACAATTTATCATTACAATATAAATTAATTTACATTTTATATTATAATAATTATTAAAATTATTTATAATAATATTAAATGAAATCTGAATAATTTCAATGTATAATTATTATTATTTAAAATTTTATAATAAATTTAATAAAAATTCGTTGTGATGGATTTTCCGAAAATCTCGGCCTTAGAAAATAAATTTATATTTTTAAGGTTTATTTGTACAACAGGTATGATTTTTACAAGTGGAATAATCAAAATCATCTGATGAAAAATTTGTATAAAAGATGGTATGAAATACTTTCCGATGGAACAGAGTGCAAGAATAGACTAATCAACTGCAAAAGGAAAAAATAGGTTATTTTACAAGTTATGTTTTTGATATTTTCATTCCATTTTCTCCTTTCGATAATGTTCCACGTATTTTTATACAGTAATAATAAATTAGCATTTTAGAAATATGCGACTTCACAAAAAATTGACTTTTTTAGCGTTTAATCGAATTTTGTAGGAAAAAGAAAATTCACAGAAACTAGTTTATCCGGAATTTATATTTCGTGGACTGATATATATGATAAAACTGTTTTCATGAATAAATCTATCTAAGTTATAAAAATATGATCAAATATATAGCTAGCTAGGCAGACGTACCCAGTTTTTGCAATTTTTCCTGGCTTTGGAAATAAAAATTCGACCTTACTAGTATTTTACCTCTATTTCACATAATGTCAAATATCACCAATTAAATTTTTATTCAATTTGGTCAACTCTATCTTGAGATATTAGGTTTCGGAACAAAAAAAACTTTTTTTCGCTGTGTGCCGCAGGGCAATAGCAGCAGCTCGCCAGGTCTCTGGTGATGCCTTTGCCTCAGGTCAGATACCTTTTATATTTTGATGCGCTTTTCATTTATCTCTCTTCGGCGAAAACCATCGGGACGTGGATGGGTGGATGCGAGTGCATTTGGATCGCATTGCGTCCACCAGAACGGTTTAACGAGTGAGTCTAATGCAATGCTTTATCTTCGGTGCGTTTATTCACACAGAGATAAAGTAGCATGGCCTTTCTCTCCGATGCGTAAAGCCGCATCGGGGCATTGTAAATAGGAAATTAAGTGTGAATAAAGAACACTAGAAAGATACATTATTCTCGATAGTTCCTGTCTTCTCTCCTTGTTGTAATTTAATTGTAGTTATCGAAATTGTCGGGCAACGAGAGCCTATCTGCAACTTCTGCGGTAGAGCGAATGCATATTCTGTACCTTCCCCTTAAAAATAATTAGTGACGCGAGGTTACATGAAAGGATGCGCACCGCGAGGTTGCTCAAGAAATAAAACGCAAAGGTATCACAACATTTTGCTTTCAACTAGCAATTTCTTTACTACAATTATACTAAATAAACAGTTTTCAGGTAGTCTGCGTTTTACGGTCGCTTCACTCATAAGTTTCTTTATTTGACGGTTCACATCAGCAGCGATTAGTCTAGCTGTAAGACGTTTATTACGCAAACGTAAATTTACAATATATTTATCGCTAAACTTTGCGACTTTCCTTGGTCTACCGCAGCGTTTTTTGTCTTCAACACTGCCAATAATTTTGAGTTTTTTTACATCGTAGTCTACAGTATATCGAGGAATATTCAAAATTCTAGAAATATTGCGATTACTTTTATCACTTTTATGTAATGCGATAGCTTCATAATGTTTAGCCAATTGTGAGTTTTTTGATGCCATTATTAAGTGATATCTGCAAGCCACTTAATAGATAACGATAGTTCCCATAAAAAAAAATAAATAATGATATAAATAATATGAAGACGGCTTGCGAATCCTAAATCAATAAAATGAAAATAATTTTATCATATGGAGATACGCTATATACATCCAATAAATAGAGAATCATATAGATTTCACGATAATTTTATTAAGATTAGCTTTTTATGAATATTGTAGAGCATTTTGAAAAATTTTACACAACTTTGTGAATCTACTTTTCAAACTTTTTAATTTTAATAACAGTCTTGAGAGATGGATATCTGTATACATGGAAAATTCGAATTATAGAACAAAGTCTATCTACAAAAAATGATCATTTTGTGTAGAGAATACGCAGCTATTATTTAAAAAAATGTTATATACAATAAAACATTCTTGGATAATTAACCATATTATTATTCTTTATCATATTAAATCTTGCGATATTCTAGAGCCAAGAAATAAGAGTGTAACATCAAATACTATAAATAAAAAATCTCCACTCAAATTTATCAATGACAACGTTTCGCTGATTTGTGAATGAACCTGTGTTACGTCCGTAATTTACGAATATTTAGTTTAATTTACTTGAAAAATCAGTCTAAAGTAAGCGAAGCTTGGCAAAATTATCGAAAGAAAAAAAAATAAAAAGAGAACCTGTCGGAGCAGTTACCTTTCGCTACTTTTTGGATTGTTGTTTCCTTTGCGATTTGTCGATCTGCAATCCGACGTTTGACAAGAAATGGAATGTGCCTAAAGCATCGCTCACAACCAGTCACACTTCACAAGGTGAGAGGGATTAGCGGAAGTTTCGGTTTAAGTTGAACTTTACTGATTTTAATAGATATTGTTTCCCTTATTAGATTTACACCTTTTTACTTCGATGTTTCGTGCAGCTTGTTACCGTTTTGCTCCCGGTTGCCGAGTGTCGCGAGTCCTCCTGTAATCGAGGAAAAAGCCCCCGATGGCCCGCCCACTGGCGTACTAACTAATGTCACCGGCCAATGGGCTAATTACTCAATCAGCTTCGCGAGTCGTTCCTTATTCTATTCAGCAATTCTCGTGAAAGCGTGAGAAAAGAGAACTGTCTCTCCCACCTTCGCGACGTGCTTTCGTCAAAAGCGCATATTAGATGGAAAGCTATACGCGACTTCGATTTTCCTCGGGAAACGGCATCTGCTTACATGCACATTCCGTTTGGAGATCGATTCGTACCGAAGCTGCCGTAAGCGAGAAACCGCGCAGTTAGCCGTTTGCGTAAGAAAGACTAAAAGTCACACGCAAACTGCTACTTCGACAACATATCAGCGTCTGATGTTTGGCTTGCTTGGGATGTAACACCTTCTCTGTTATTTAAAAACAGAGTTTTATTTCTAAACTTGTTAAAGAAGCTTCTTATTTTGATGTAATGAACAATGCAAGGTGATACTTCAAACATTGAGATGCGTGTTCTTAAATAAGATAGGATAACATAACATATCTAATAGTCTTGTGACTTTATTAATAATCCGAGTCAGGCATCATCCGAAGTCGCTGTTTTTTATTCAGCTAACGACAGTAATGTTCTGACTTTCTTGATGATATTAGACTAATTGTAAGTAGTACACTGTTGAATATAATTTAATTTTCATTAGCGAGATGTGGACGCTTTGTTATTTGCGGCTTCTAGTTTGGCGAGTAGTTGTTCGCTTGGTTTCTTCTCTCCTTCGTTTTTGAAGGTAATCTTAATCGGTGTGCTTTTGTAAAAGACGGATTGCCTGTAAAATGCCGCACGCTCTTTTCGTGGCGGGGTTGGTGGTGTCTCTATATCAGTTGTAGGTTTCGCTAGATACATGAACAAGTAAGCCTAAGATGACCATACATCGGCCAATAGGTATGCACTCCATCCATAAATCCTGTATAGAGCGTAGCTGTTGATGCAGGCATCTAAAATGCCTTTGAGAAATTGTACAACTAATATTATCATAAGGATTCCTGCTGAAATAATGCCGAACTTCATAAAATTTCTCCAAGTTTTCTGTATTACCGATTCGGTAAAGTCTTCTATTACATTTTTTTTAGTAGATTTCGAAGATTTGATTCATCTGCAGGTATTGTCATACCATTAAGCCTTCTTGCAATATTTTCTATCAATGCTGGTCGTTCGACGGGGAAATTCGTATGATGGTGTAGGCGATCGAGATCTTCCGGGGAGCAGATTCCATCATTAATAAGACGGTTTATATCACTGTAATGTCAAGTCAGTTTTTTCATTAGTTGAATTATACGAGGTGTGTTCAAAAAGTAAGGTGACTTTTCAAATTTCACGGGCAACGTACTTTCGATTATCGATTTTTTTGTTTTGTTATGTTGGTATACTCTTCCCGAACATCTGTATCAATTTTTAAGTGTATAGCATTTTTTGTTTGGTTGTGAGAGGTGTAAAGGTTATAAGTGTTTTGCGTGCTCGGCGATTTCTTGCTATCGAAAAATATGGATCAAAGGATTTGCATTAAATTTTGTGTAAAAAATAAAATAAAGTGCTCCGAAACACTTGAAAAGTTGACGGTGGCATACGGTGAAACTGTTCTAAGTAAAAAAAATGTTTACAAGTGGTACAAACTATTCCAAGATGGCCGGGAAGATGCCAATGACGAGCCTCGCTCTGGACGCCCAAGCACGTTAACAACTGATGAAAACGTTCAAGCAGTGAAGAAAATTGTTCTGGAAAATCGTCGAATCACTATCAGAGAAGTTGCTGAGGATGTTGGTATATCGCTTGGCTCGTGCCATGAAATTTTTTCTAACGTTTTGGGCATGAGACGTGTGTCAGCAAAGTTTGTTTCGAAATTGCTAAATTTTGACCAAAAGAACCGTCGCATAAGCATCGCTCAAGAACAGTTGAATGACGTCAACGACGACCCAGATCTACTCAAAAGGGTCATAACTGGTGACGAATCATGGGTATATGGTTATGATATCGAAATCAAAGTCCAATTGTCCCAATGGAAGAGCCCAGATGAGCCAAGACCGAAAAAAGCACGCCAAGTTCGATCAAATGTCAAAGTTTTGCTCACTGTTTTCTTCGATTACCATGGCATGGTGCATCAGGAGTTCTTACCATATGGACATACGGTCAATAAACAGTATTATCTTGAAGTTATGCGCCGTTTGCGAGAAGCAATACGAAGAAAACGCCCAGAATTGTGGAAAAACAATTCATGGCTTTTGCATCACGATAATGCCCCTGCTCACTCATCTTTGCTTGTGAGAGATTTTTTGCCCAAAAACAACACCACAATCATGCCTCAGCCACCATATTCACTGAATATGGCCCCCCTGCAACTTTTTCGTGTTCCCAAAATTCAAGAAACCCATGAAAGGACGGAGGTTTGGAACGATTGAGGTGATAAAGAAAAAATCGCTGGAAGAACTCAAGATTACCAGAAAGTGCTTACCAGAAGTGGTTTGAGTATTGGAAAAAACGTTGGCACAAGTGTATTATATCTGAGAGGGATTACTTTAAATGGGACAACATAAATATTGATAAATAAATAAATATTTTTTCTTAAAAATACAAAGTCACCTTACTTTTTGAACACACCTCGTAGTTGGGTTAGCAAGCAGTGACTGACTTTTTAACGGAAATACCATATGTTGGTAAATTTAAATGCTGCGGCTAATATTGCAATCCCTCGCGGTTCCATGTGATTGTAATATGTGTGTTTTTGGTTTTACAAAGAGTTTGTTTTTGTTACAAATTACTGGTAATTCGTGGTAGGAATTTTCAGTCTTCCTGAGACGGCATTCCACGGGTCAGCATTGTACAATGTGTGCAATTTCGCCTACTGCGACTACTGTGTGTCCTGGCTGTCGCATGATAATAATCGTAGCAAATTCATCAGGTGCAGTGTATGCCAGTGAAAGAGAAATTTGAATTACTTGCCGTTCAAGTTCACATCTGTGTTTTACTATATTCTTGTATAAGTACTTGGGAAAATTGAAGTTTAACGTGCCATGCGAAGTAAGTCATTTTTGTTAAAGTACGCCGACAGAAGTATATCTTTGACATCAATTCTCTGTTTTGCGGGAAAGGAACGGCCTGGTTGTGTTTCTACTATGAAAAGTCTGGCTTGTTCAGTGGAGATGAGGCGATATCTGCATAGATCAAATGAATTTTCAGTGACTAATCCGAATTGCATGTTTCCGGTTGAATTGGTGAAATACACATCTGGAGCATGTATGATGTTATCGGATACTTTAGTGCCATAACCTTGATACAGCGCTTCATACGTATTATAATTGCACTGAGGTTCCGGGTTTATTTGCCAAAATGCATAGAATTCTTCATTGGCGAAACAGTGACCATCTGTATAAGTACATTGCGTACTAAGAGGAAGATATATTTCGTTCTTCTCTCTTTTAGCACTCACGTAAAATTCCTGAACTGTGATTGTAAGTTATGAGTACTCGTATGCATTTTCGTACTTGATACCGTTTATTACTAAACGAACGCCTTGGCATTTTTCTTCGCTGAACAACGAGCCGTGGCTGGTGACAGTTTCACGCATCGTTGCGTTTACTTTGATGTTTCTGATAATGGTTTCTCCAAGTTTGAACTCACCGTATCGTGCTATGTCAAAGCATTCATCGGATGAGATCCTTTTTATGTAGTTTTCAAAGCCGTGTTCAACGTCAGAATTGCATGAAAACAAGCCACAATGACGTGCTGAACGTTTAACTTGAATTTTGCACTGTCTTATAAAGATCTTTTCATATTCAACTAGTTGTAATAAATGGATGTATACTGATGTTTGCATTGGCTTGATGTCTTTGAGATCACAGGACCCGACATCGACAAGAGAGACGGTCGTTATGTTAGATTTTCCGTCCCAACTCCTGTAGGCGGTGAGTGTGGCAGTGGTGCTGATAACTGTGAGGAAGATGAATGCCGAAAGGATTTTAATTTTGTATCGTTTTCCGTATTCTGTTTTAACTCTAGATGGGAAAAAAACGGTAAAGAAAGAAGAAAAATATTAGAAAAATAAATACTTCTTATATTATGTAGCGTATTAAGTTCCCACTTTAGGTTTTCTTTTCGATTCATCTCGCTTTTGCTTCGTATTATTGTAATATTGATTTGAAATGCTAACTTTATAATTTTATTTCTAGTCGTTACTAATAAATGCTCACATTTACAAGTCGCTCTTTGTTTCTCCGCTTATTGTACTGCTGTTATTAGTATTTTTCTCGCTATTATAATTTTCGGTGGACAGTATGTTTGAGTTTTCCTCATGGCTGGGCAATGTACAAGAACTACTTGGTACTGCAGTGCTGATCTCGGTACATCTTAAGCGAGTTAAGCGCAATTTATTTGAGTGAAGCAAACGGGTGCTATTTTTATACGTGATTTCGACATTACCAGTTTCATTTTCTATTTCTAAAACTCTATAAAGGCCTCGATATTAGGGCACATGTTTTTCAGATCTTGGTTCTAATAGTAACAGAACATAATCGCCTACTTTAAAAATACAAGGGTTAAATCTTCTATCGTAAAATCTTTTTGAGCGTATTTTAGTATTTACTAAATTTTTCCGAGCCGGTTCTTGTACATCGGCTAATCGCTCCTTAAGTCTAGCTACGTAATCACAGAAAGTATCAACGGTGTCTTCTTCGAGCGAAGTTTTTGGACCGGACACGTGGCCTAGTTTACCGTATACGCATTCGTATGGTGTTAGTGGTGCCCTCGTGAACGCTTGTGTTAGAAGAAAAAGCAGCGCATTCGCACCACGTATCCCATTCCCTTATACTATTAGTATAGTTCATTAACCATTCAGTCATTGAATGGTGCATGCGTTCGATACTACCGTTGGATTGTGGTCGGTATGCTGTTGTATTACACGATTTTCTGCGACAAAGCTTAGACATGTTTCTTATTAACGAGCTAGTAAAATTTGTTCCCTGAACTGTTAGGATTATTTTCGGACAACCGTGAATGAAAATTAATTTTCCTAAAAATGCTACCGCTTTTGAGTTTGTTTTCGAAGGCGGTGCTAACGTAATGTGTTTTATTAATAAGTATTGGATCCTTAAGATATATCCGTTATTTTTTCTAGTTTTTTCTAACGGTCTGACCATATCTAATGCTACTTTTTCGAAGCAAGGACCGGGCGTATCCGTTAAAATCATTGGTTGTTTTATTTTTTGTCTGCGGAGCTTATTGATCTCACAAGTTTTACAGAGACCAATGAGCTTCAGTATTTGTTTTTTCATATTTGGCCAGTAATAATCCTGCCGAATACGCTTGTAAGTTTTTGTGACACCCTTGTGTCCATTTATCTGGGACTTATGAATGTAAATGATTATTTTTTCTTGAATAGCACTGTCTGGTAGCTGTATTAAATTTTTACAAATCAAGATTTTAGTTTAGCTTCCCTTGAAATAAATTTTGAGAAGATCGACAATCTCGTTTTACTCGGTATCGTCAATCCTGCTCGTTTTTGATATTCTAACAGAAGTCAAACTAAGTGAGAGGCATACTATACATCTAAGAGAGATTATATTATGCTTTTCAAAATTTCTGGGTCTATTGTGATTCTCATGTTTTCTTTTATCGACAGTGCTATTAGATATTTGTTTTTATTCTGATGGACTTTTGCCTTACCAAGTGTTAATTCATGGTGAAACAGAAGTTCATCTGAATTTTGAAGGGCAATGGCTCCAGAATCTGTAAGTTAATTTTTAAGTGTTACAAAGTAAGTGAGGTTATCCTTCGCAAGTAAGAAATTATCCCTAATTTCTATAATGTTAGGCGCTGGCCTTGGTCTGGTTACTTCACTACGGCCAAGTTCATATTCTACTTCTGATAGATTTTCATCATCCGACTCGTCTTCAGAGATATTTTCCATTTTATCTTGCCTTTGACTGCTTTCTCTTTTGGAGCTTGGATTACTCATTGATGGTTCAGTTTGATTCTGAAGCTCATTTCCCATCATAGGGTCGTTATCTACATTTGTTAAATCGTCAGGGCTAACGAATATTTCTCAGTTTACGGGAGAATTCATTAAGTCGTTCATATGTATGTCGTCTCGATTTGGTTCTAGATCGGTGAAAGAGTCTACAGGAGGATTTACTATGTCCGATGCTGTTCTGTTTCTTGTGAGTACTTCTGCCGATTGAGTATTTGTCAGATTTTATGGAGAATAATTATCGTTAGTTTTCTTGTGTAATTCCATATTAATGGAGTCCTTCAGGATTTGTTCTGTTTTCTTTCGTTCTTGATTTGAAAGACGGTATGTCGTTCTCAGAACCTTTTGGAGATATACGTCTGTCAAAATGCAGTGAAAATCGATCTTGTCATCATAGTCCATATTGAAGAGCGTCTTGTCGCTTTTATTCTGAGTCAGCCATCGGATCTTCATTCGGTGTGAGTGTTTATTTATGTCCTGCATGGCCTTGCATAAGTAAAACGAATCATCAATCGTCCTTATGGCAATGAATTCGTCTTTTTCGTATATTAATTCGTGTTTTTGTTTATCATATTTTAGATGCTTAACTGGTAACTCTGCGGTCGTCGTTTCTGATTCCATTTCATCTCGTTTCCTGATCGCAAATACATCTTGAGGTAACGGTGGATATCTAGATAATGGAACAGTGACGCGATTGTCCTTACCAGGGCTATAGATAATAGTAAAGTCATATTCTGATAGCTTATGCTCCTACTTTTTTAAACGGGAGTTTGAATTTTTGAGATTTCGTAGCCAAACCAATGGCTGGTGGTCCGTGATTACAGTGAATTCTCGAGCGAATATGTAGTATCTGAATTGATCTATACGATATACTATTGCGAGTAACTCCTTTTCTATTGTACTATAATTACTTATATTGTACTATAATTACTTATATTGTACTATAATTACTTATATTGTACTATAATTACTTATATTGTACTATAATTACTTATATTGTACTATAATTACTTTTTACTTCAGCTTTGGTGAATATTCTAGAGGCAAAGCACACTGATAACGGTAAATGTTCCCGTTTTTGGCTCAGAAATCTTTCTATATCGTATTTCGAATCGTCAGTGGTTACAAAAAATCGTTGTTCAAAATTTGGATGTATTAAGATTGGTGCAGACGTCAACAATATTTTAGGTAATCGAAGGAATTTTGTTGGAGCTCTCCCCAGGTAAATGGGACGTCTTTCTTGAGTAGATCTGTTAAAGGTTTTGCAATTTTGGAAAAGTTTGGAATAAATCGCCGGTAGTATCCGGCTAATCCGTGAAATAATTTTACAGCAGTTGGATTTTCTGGTAATGGAAACTTCTTTATTGCTTCTGATTTTTTAGGATCCGAGTTTATTCCTTCGGGAGTCAGCACCTGCCCAAGATAGTTTGCTTCCTCGCGATAGGGCCTGCACGTTTCGGGGTTGAATTTTAAGTTTTCCTTTATAAATATTTCTGCTATTAAAAGAAATTTCTGATCATGCTCATCGATGTTTCTTGCAAAGATGTTAAGATCATCGATATATGCGAATACAATTTTTCCTTGAATACCTCTTAGTACATTATCTATCATACTTTGGAATGTACTAAGCGCATTTTTCAATCCAAAGGACATTCTGACAAATTGAGATCGGCCAAAGGGACTGGAAAATGCAGTTTTATGGCGGTCACGGGGGTCTAATTCAATTTGATGAAATCCATTTTGCATGTCGAGAATCGAGAATATGTTAGAACTATTTAATTGCGTTAGATTGTTGATTAACTGCTGCTAAGAGTTTAACAACTTCATTTTCAACTATTTCTTGCATCTTTTGTGGAATTGAATATTGGCGTATATGTACAGGGATGGCATCTGTCGTTATTATTCTGTGTCTTGCCGCGTTGGTGGATGTTAAGTTTTCAGTAGGTAAATGAAAAGCTTTTCCGTTTTTTCGACTAAGTTCCGAAATCTCTGTATTTTATCGTTAGGTAACTCACCGAAGTTAATCAGATCCATAATCTGATCGACTCGACTGCGATCCGAACCCGAATCATTTTGAGGTTTTGAAATACAGTTTCGTCAAACATTTTGTATATCTTGCCTTCTGAGTCGAGCTTAAATGTAGCAAGCACATGGGTTTGATTGATTTCCATTTCGCTATTTTTATTTAATATTTCTTTCTTAGTTTCAACATATTCTTGAACTGAAATGTCTAGGTTCTGTATCACATTATCTATTGTGATAGAGGCGTTTTTTTTGACATAATTCTGAACCAATAAATGAGGCTTGTTCTGTGCTTCCTCAGCCTGTGGTGCCTCGTTTATAGGTAATTTGTTTCTGTTTATGTTATTATTTTTGTTAGGGTTTAGTTCAAGAACAATAAGTTTCTTTAAGATTCTTGTAAAATCGTTAATTTCATAAGTAGTTTTTATCGAGCTGTTCTCGTTTTCGTTTACGTTTTCCGGGTCGCTCATATCATCAGTGAATATGTGTGTCGGAAAAGAGGAAACTGATTCCTATTTGTGATCATAACTAGATTCGTGGTCTTCTGGATCTTTCAAAAAGCCTGTCGTTACCTTCGTTTGGTAATACATTGCTTCCGGATAAAGATTGAGTTTTGGAAAACGCAATTTGACTAAAAACGAATTATTATTGGTGATTGGGAGATCCACTAAACCATCGAAATTGTCGACTAGTACATTTCCTGCTTTAATATTTGAGTCACCGAACTCTAATTCAAGTATGTAACCTTTGTAAAAAGAAATCGGATTTACAAGGTGTGATGTTCGTATCACTTATAAATAAAAATAATTCGAACTCTCTTAATGTAGCTAATGAGTAAGAATTTGTTTCCGATGATTTTACTCTAATTTCAAGATAATAAATGAAACAAATATAATCATTAAGTAAATCAAATATATATAAGTAATTGCAAAATATCGAGGAAAGTCAGACAATGCCCTAGTTTCTTATGGTGCGAGTTGTCCCATAAGCAGAGCTAAAGTTTTTCTTGGATAGGATATAATTCGGCCCAAGTTTCTTATAGTGCGAGATGTTCTTTAAGTCGAGCTCAAATTATAAGGAAAGGTTAGTCTTGCTTAGTAAATCACAATGAGAGAAAGAACTTAGGTGTTAATCCAAGTTTATTCAAACTCATGCGCTCACTTTGCAAGGCTAGAAGTGAATGCTCTTAGCCTGTGCAAAGGTGGGCCTATTTATACACAGATTTTCCCGCTTATTATTGCAGGAGAGATTTCATCGAAAATTCGAGAGACATTCGCGAATTTTGAGAAATGGTTTTTCTTAATTTACAAGTAAATAGCCATTAATATTAAGTTTTTAATACGTGTAAATTTTACAGAATTAGTTATTTGTTGATTTTATACAATATACAATTATCGCCAATAGTGTCGTCAAAAGTTATTAACTAATAAAGTTAATTAACGTGATATTACATTATTTACAATAGAAAATTGTTAAAATTTCATATAACCTTAAAGTTGATTAATTTTGGAAGTATTTTCCAAAATTAATTATTTAAATTAATTAATAACATTTGAAATATGACTAATTTTTCATATTTGTAACGGTTTTCTTCTAATCTTAATATGCGATTATTAGATTAATTATCTAAGATTTCTAAATCATAAAATTGTCATTATCAAGTATTAACTTAATATTTTCGTTCTATATATAGCTTATTGTTTAAATAAATTATTATTTGTTTATTTATTAATAACAGTTGTTATTTAGCTGTTATTAATGAAACCAATTCTTACTCATGTTCTATGCTTATTTATTTTACATATAAATTATTTATATTTTTCTAATATTTCATATGTTAATAAATAAATTAACTTTACATATCGATATTCATTATAAATTTATAATTAAATGAGATATTGTGAATCTGTATGTTAAAATCTATATAGTTGATACTTTGTTATATTCAAATTATCTATGATTAACATATTTTTCTCAATATTATGGTTCAGTATATCTATGTCTATTATTTGTGACGTCACGCTATTTGTTTTAACTAAACTCTTATTTGTATACAGTCGCGTAAACAGTGAGGTAGCGCCGCTTAATGTATTGTTTTGACTAACAGATAAATACGTTAGACTAGTAGCAGTCATTTAATAAACAGCTCATAAATAGGACCGTTACATAGCCCCCTCTTGAGACTGAATGATTTTTGATAAGAAGTCTCATGAATGAGTTCCTTATGAGCTTTTTATTGATATTTTCGTTTGTTTTTTATATATTTTTTCTTTATTAATATAATCATACAAAGTTTCCAGGTGTTTGAGGTCGTTCTGGTTTATTATTTTTCATTTGATTTCTTATTTCCTCAATTTTTTCTTTGGTCTTTGTGATTCTTGCCGCCAGTTTCTTGATTTTCTTCTGGATCCTGCGCTTTTGCTTTCTTGATGTTGTAGGTAAAGCTGCAGAGGGCACAGGAGCAGATGGACGTGGTACGTTTGAAGGCAGGAAAGATATCGTGGTTTCTTTTTGCGTTTTTGCCTTTGCCATCCAAGTAGGCTTGGATGGTGTCTGTGTGCTTTTGCACAGGGACCAAGGCACCATATTCATTGATGGTACAAAAATTTTAGCTGATGGGAATGGGATGTAGTGTCTTAGATCAGACGTATTAGTCTGAGTACTTTGACTCTTTCTCACCATCTTTCGAAGTTGATAGTGTACTCTCTCCAGTGTTTACATATATCAGATCAATATGCAAATTTGATTGGAGAGAGAATATATCCCCTAGTGGCTAAATTTGGTACGGCTTTAGTAGAGAAGTATGAAATACACCTCTATCTTTACCATTTTTATATTTCAATAAGTATGTATCTAAACTGATTATGGATTTAATTATATACGGGCCTTCGTATAATTTTAAGAATTTTTTAATAATTTCTTCTTCTTTATTACTTATATTTTGACTCCGTAATAATACATAATCATTAACTTTATATTGATAATGATGTATATTTTTATTGAAATTATTTGCACGTTTTATAAGTTTATTGTGCATTTTTTTCTTAATATCTTCTACCTGATTATAATTTTTTGGTACCTTTGTTTTGGTGTCAGGTATCCACCGATGCCAAAATCTATCTGGTTTTATATGTAGATGAGCTTCTATAGGAGTAGTTTCAATTGTTTCATGATATACACAATTCATTATTTGTTGTATTTTGGGAATTAATGGAGCCCAACCTTTATGATTGTCGTTAGCATATGCTCTTAAAAATCTTCCCAGTTCTCTATGTATTCTTTCTACAATATTGCTTTATGGATGTCGAATACTAGAAAATACTAATTTTATGTTATTAGCTAAAAGCTTTTCTTTCCATGCTTTAGCTGTGAACTGTGTTCCATGATCACATATGATTGCTGATGGTTTACCATAATTTGGTATATAATGTTCAAATATCTTTTTAATAGTACTATATGTAGTTGATCTTTTTATAGGATACATTACTACAAATTTACTAAAGCAATCTATTGTGGTTAAAATGTATTTAACCCCTCCTCGTGAAGTTGGCAATGGTCCATAAAAATCTAAAGATAATAAATCATTTGGTTTTTCAACTAATATAGGCTGCATTATGGATGATATCTTCTTCGTATAATATTTTGTACGTTGACAGAGATCGCAACGATTTATAGTTTTAGCTACTTTTTTACGAAGCTTGTAAATATAGAAATTTTCTTGTAACATTTTCGTAATTTTTCTAGATCCAATATGACCATATATTTCATGTATTTCTTGGACCAATTCTTGAATGATTATTTCTGGTAGTAATAATTTATTGTTAATTTTATCTTTTTTATATACTAAGTTGTTATAAACTATGTATCTATGGTTGAAATTTTCTTTATTTCTTAAATTTTGTATAAAACCATCATTTTGTTGTAATGACTCCATATTCTTGAAGTATTTCATTAAATTTCGTGAAGGTTCTTTCATCAACATAGCAATTTCAATTTCATCTGTATAGTTATTACTGTAGTCTGTGATATGTCTAGATAGAAAATCAGCGGCTTTATTCTTATTTCCTGGTAGATACTCATACGTAATGTTGTAGTCTTGAAGAAACAAGCACCACCTCACTAATCTCGCATTTGTAAATTTACAAGTCGTTAAAAATTTCAACGCTTCGTGATCAGTACGAATGATTATTTCTTTCGCGCCTCTTAGATACGTTTCTAATTTTAAACATGACCAAGCTACAGCTAATAATTCTTTTTCAGTAGTAAAATAATTTAATTCTGCTCCTTTTAGAGTTCTAGATATAAATGTTATAACTTCTTCATTACCTTCATTATTTAATTGTGACAAAGCGGCGGCTATAGTATGGTAACTGGCATCAGTTGTTAATATGTAAGGTTTATTAGGATCAGGAAATTTTAAAGTGATTGTATCAATAAATATTTTTTTCACATTATTAAAAGCTGTTTCATGCTCAGGTAACCATTGATAGCCTTTACTTTGTTGCAATAAATTCATTAAAGGTCTACATATTTCAGCATAATTTTTTGCGAATTTTGTATAAAAATTAACAAAACCAAGAAAGCTTTGCAAGCTTTTCAAATTTTTTGGAGCTTTATAATTTTGAATTATTTCTAATTTGCTTTTTTGAGCTTTTATACCTTGTGGAGTTATAATATGTCCCAAAAATTCAATTTCTTCTTGAACTAATTTAGACTTTGAAAATTTCAATGTATAATTATCTCTTCGACAACATGTAAATAATGTTCTTAAATGATAAATATGTTCATTGAAGGTTTTAGAAATACATAGTATATCATCCACAAATGGTATAATGAATTGTTTTAAATCGCCAATTGACAAATTTAAAGCTCTCACTAAAGCTGCTGTACTAGTACATGTACCGAAAGGAACTACATTAAATTCGTAGGTATTGCCCTCGATTATAAATGCTGTATATTTTTTACTTTCTTCATCGAGAGGAATCTGCCAAAAACTACTTGTTAAATCAAAACTAGAAATAAACTTTACTCCGAAACAATGTTGAAAAATATCATCAATATGTAGTGGGGCTTCATAATCTTTAACTAATTTTTTATTCAATTTTCGAGCATCTAAACAAAATCGCACTGATCCGTCTTTTTTAATGCTTATAACAATTGGATTAATATAATTACTAATTGATCGTCGAATAACGCCATCTCTTAGCATTTCTTTGATTGCAATTCGAACATTTTCTCGATAATTTAACGGTATAGGATACTGTTTTGAGAAATATGGCTCTTTATCTTTCAAAATCAATTTATGAGTATATACTTTCAATAAACCTAATTTTTTACGAAATACATCTTTAAATTCGTACACAAGCGAAGCTATCTCATTTTTTTGAGCATCGGTAAGGTTAGAGCTTTCATCAACTTTCTCATTAATTTTCCCTCGAGTTAGATTATCAGAATCATTATTTGTGATGCCTGCATCTATTTCATTTCGAGTTAGATCAATGAGTGATGGTATGTCATCCCCAAAATCCGAGACAGTATCATACTGAATAGTTAAGCTTTGATATGTACTTTCATCTATAAATGCATCGTTATATTTCATGTTTTCCAAAGTATTATTAATTTCAAAATAAATTTGCACTTTAAATGTGTCAAGTTTGAGCTTTATATTTTTCATAGTATCATAACCTATAATACAATCTTTAATTAATCTAGGAATAATTATGAAGACAATATCAATGTATCGACTACCCCATTTTACATTCAAATAAATTTGTTTTTTCAATCTCACCGATTTTTGGCCTGTAGCTACCTTAATAACGTGTCCGCTAATCGGCAAAGTAGGTTTATCTTTAAAATTACTTAAGTTTTGATTGTAAAATTCTTCTGAAATAGCAGAAACTTCACTACCCGAATCAAGTAGAGCTTTTACTGGAATGTTTTCTAATAAAAGAAATATTTCAGGACAAATCCTGCCCCCATTGCTATTATCGTTATTTGATAATTCACCGTTAATTTCATGTCTAGGATCTTCAAAAATAGTTAATAATTCTTTTGGTAATAAATCGTTACTTGATTTTATTGTTGCAACTCGTTGTAAGCTTTTGCATTTATCCGATTTCCGAGAAGCAACATTTACTCGTTTCCCGAGGAAGTACTAGGTACATCTTGTAAAATCGGTTTTGCAATATTCTTATTTTTATTTGCTTTATTATTCTTATTATTCGACTTACTATTTTCAATTGTTATGCTATTAATTTGTTGTTCTCCGCCGCTATCTTTTTGAGCATGACGTGAACTGATATAATCATCATTATCCAAAGAAGATAAAACTTTAATAAACTCTGATATCTTTTTTATATGTCTAGCTTGAACTAATAAACGCACATCTCTATCAAAATGTCGAGATAATTTATCTATTAATTCTTCTTCATCTAGATTTTCATTTATATCAAAAGCTAAATTAATCTTACGTATAGCATAATTATAACGTGATAATTTTCCACCAAAATATTTTCCAAATTCTATTTCGCGAGTAATATTTCTACGTATTTCAGCGTTCCAAAATTTCTCTTTAAATAACATTTCAAAATTTTCAAAATTTCTAATTTCCCGCTGTACTAAATCATACCAAGAAGAATTTACTCCCGTCATAGATTGAGATAACAAACATAACAATTGAGCAGTATTATAATTACTTGCTTGCAAATAACGTTTGAGATCATTTAAATATTTTACTGGTCGATATTTATAACTATCGTCAAAAACTGGACACGTTAAAGCAGGTTGCTTAATAGTTTCAATAATAGTTTCATTAACAATTGATCTATTTTGTTCATTATTCTTGATTTTATCAATATTCTCACGAAGTACTGAAAATGTTTCATTCATTTCCATAGTAACATTATTTTTCGCTCGAACAATATCATTAAAATTATCTTCACATCTATCTTTTAAAATAGCAATAATCTCATTTGACTTTTCTAAATTTGATTCTAAACTCTTAATTATTTGATCTTGTTCAACCATTTTATTCGTTAATCTGTCAACTTTATTACTTAAATTGTTGATAGTTTCACAAATTGTTTTAAAATCATTTTGTAATTTAAATTGATCAGTATGAAATGTCTTTAATTCATCTACTACGGCTTTTTCCCATTCGTGCGTTCTTTTTTGTTGCACGGTCAATTCTTCACCAATTAGTGATTCACTAAGTTCGTTAAGAATTGTTTTGGGAGCACATTCAGTAGAATTATACATTGAATGTTCTTCATTTGACATTGTAATATCAACAAAGAAGATCCAAAACATACAATCAATTTAATACCAATAATAAATAATATACAGGGTGAGTCATTTTAATTTCCCCAGTCTAATAACTTTTGAAACAAGCAAATTACGCAAAAATGTTTCAGACCAAAGTTGTAGGGGTTCAAGGGGGACATCTAGGGGTGACTTTGAAATTGACCTTGAGCTTGACCTTGACGGTTTTCTCAAGGTCATTTCTATTTTTTTAATGGAAACCCCTATTTCTGATCTCAGGATCAGAAAGAGCGGGAAATTTTACGTTCAAGTATCTATTTAGTTTTTTTTCATAAGAACATAAACAATATTTCAGTTTTTACTTAAGAAATTGAAGCCGCTTTCAAACATCAAAAGGTTTAACGAGCATCGAAGACCTTTGTCGTACTTCTATTCTCAATGTGAAGCAAAGGTCAAATTCTTGAAAATTCTCTTATTTTTGTTACATTTCGAGGCGAAGCTTTTATCGCATATGACCGTTGTTAAATAAACTTCCAAAGAATAAGGGACTGGCCATGTACTAACGATGCTGATGTTTAAGATCATAAACTTCCTATCTTTAGCACTACCCAGGAACAACGACGTGGACGTAATAGGATTATGTTCCCTCTGGGGTGCTTTATTAACGTGAGTCCTCTTGCCTCTCATGATTCGGGGTGCTTTATTAACGTGAATCCCCTTGCCTCTCACGATTTGGGGTGCTTTATTAATGTGAGTCCCCTTGCCTCTCACAATTCGTGATGAAACTAGAATAAACTTATTTCCTATCGGTTTTGCTCGAAATTATTACCATTTACGTCGATGCATTGCCTGAGCCTCTGTTCGAAGCTTTCAATAGTGCGCAGTAAGATATCTCTAGAGATTTGTCTACATGCAACTCTAATCCTTTCTATCATATTCTCCCTTGTTGTGGGCGCTTCGGCGAACACAGTATTTTTTAAGTATCCCCAATGGAAGAAATCTGGGGAAGTTAAGTCCGGTGATCGTGCAGGCCAAGCAACTGGACCACCTCTTCCAATCCACCTTTGTTGGAAATTTCTATTTAAAAACTCTCATACAATTAAAGCGAAATGCGGTCCTGCACCATTCAGTTGTATCCACATTCGACGTCTAGTCTCAAGATCTACGTCTTCAAGTAAAAGTGGGAGATGATCCCTTAAAAGTTCTAAAATAGCATTGCCGTTGACGTTTTCTTCAAAAAAGAATGGCCCGATGAGATGACCATTAACCACACCATACATTTACACTCCAACGATGTTGATTATCGACTGGTCTGTACCAGTGAGGATTCTGATCAGACCAATAATGACTGTTGTGACGATTCAATTGGCCAGTACTATGAAACGTAGCTTCATCAGGAAAAAGGACATAATTAAAAAAATTCGGATCCTGCAAAATCATCTGTAGAGCCCACCGACAGAAATTTACTCTGTTTCTCATATCATTAGCGTTTAATGCTTGCGTTAAGGTAATATGATACGGATGATATCTATTACTTCTTAAAATTCTAATAACGGTTCTCTGAGGTATTCCTGTTTCTCTCTCTATTTGTCGGCTGCTGATATAAGGATTTAGGTGAACCAATCCTAAGACAACCAAAACCCTAGCATCTCTATCATCATACTCATGTCTTGGTCGACTTCTTCATAGATGCCCTTGTCGAGCTCTTTCTTCAAGACGATGAATGGTACGGTGATCAGGATGGCGCCTTTGTGGGTATCGAATTCGATACAACCTTGACGCTTCACGGTAATTACCTCTACATTCTCCTAAAATCCAAATCATATCAACTATCTCTGTTGGGGTAAAATCAGCCATATTTAAAAGATTTTTTCAAAAAACCTCAATACAAATCAACAAAGGCAAAGATCATAGAAAGATGATACAAATTAAATATTACTGAAAACAGAGGCAATATTGTCCAAATTAGATTTCATATGATCGATGGCAACAAGAAAGGTCTCTTATTCAAATATGAAGAAATAATGATAGTGATACAATGAACACAAGCATGGTTAAAACAAAAGTAATATTTAAAGCTTTTTCAAAATTGAAATCACGACTGAACGTATTGCGATTACTTTCTAAACGACTTCCAAATGTAATAGATTCTTCATTGAACATGAAATTTATCCTTATGTATTTAACTTTTACTCTTATTTCTTTGCAGAACATCAGATTGATACTGAAATAGTTTCATTAATTTAATAGACTTGTAATAGCAAATTATTAGCAACAACTTCCAATATTTGAAATTTATTAATAATAATCATACAGTCCGGTGAAAAATAAAAAAGGATAGGGAACGGAAACAAGAATAGTCCCGTAAAATTTAAAAAAATTAAATTTAAAAAATTTTTAAATTTAAAAAATTTAAATCCTGTAAAATTTCCTGCTCTTTCCGATTCCGAGGTCAGAAATAAGGGTTCCCAATAAAAAAATAGACTTGACCTTGAGAAAGCCGTCAAGGTCAAGCTCAAGGTCAATTTCAAAGTCACCCCTAGACGTCCCCCTTGAACTCCTACAACTTTTTTCTGAGTCATTTTTTCGTATTTTGCTTACATTGTTCGATTCTTGTTCCAGGATAGTTTTGACCTTAGCATGACCTTAAGGGTTTATTTTGACCCATGTTAAAAGATGTTATCTGGATGTAAAATTTCCCGCTCTTTCCGATTCCGAGGTCAGAAATAGGGGTTCCCAATAAAAAAATAGACTTGACCTTGAGAAAGCCGTCAAGGTCAAGCTCAAGGTCAATTTCAAAGTCACCCCTAGATGTCCCCCTTGAACCCCTACAACTTTGGTCTGAAACATTTTTGCGTAATTTGCTTGTTTCAAAAGTTATTAGACTGGGGAAATTAAAATGACTCACCCTGTATATAGATGATACTAATAAATCAATTTTCAATAATATATAGGATTTAACAAATAATTGAACAAATTCAAACTATATATCGTAGTAATCAAATTTATTATAAATAACAATACAATTTATGCGCCTGGAGCAGGCCTAGATACTAACATATGTTCTACAGTGTCAGCCAAATGATTTAAATCAGAGCTCATATTTCTCAAACTAGTATCAAACAATTTCATGTTCTTTTTGTAATTATTGCCTAAATTAACAAACGATTCCGCAAGTTCCATATACAATGTACGTAGTTCATTTATTTCTTTTTCCAATGAGGCATTCTTACATAGTACTGCTCGCATATGTTTGTTTCTTTTCGGCATAATAAAAAATTTACAATTAAATTACAAACTAATATAAACTAAATAACAAATACTTAACAATAACTAATGTAACAAGAGTCCTGTCACGGTCGCCAAATGTGATGTTCGTATCACTTATAAATAAAAATAATTCGAACTCTTGTAATGTAGCTAATGAGTAAGAATTTGTTTCCGATGATTTTACTCTAATTTCAAGATAATAAATGAAACAAATATAATCATTAAGTAAATCAAATATATATAAGTAATTGCAAAATATCGAGGAAAGTCAGACAATGCCCTAGTTTCTTATGGTGCGAGTTGTCCCATAAGCAGAGCTAAAGTTTTTCTTGGATAGGATATAATTCGGCCCAAGTTTCTTATAGTGCGAGATGTTCTATAAGTCGAGCTCAAATTATAAGGAAAGGTTAGTCTTGCTTAGTAAATCACAATGAGAGAAAGAACTTAGGTGTTAATCCAAGTTTATTCAAACTCATGCGCTCACTTTGCAAGGCTAGAAGTGAATGCTCTTAGCCTGTGCAAAGGTGGGCCTATTTATACACAGATTTTCCCGCTTATTATTGCAGGAGAGATTTCATCGAAAATTCGAGAGACATTCGCGAATTTTGAGAAATGGTTTTTCTTAATTTACAAGTAAATAGCCATTAATATTAAGTTTTTAATACGTGTAAATTTTACAGAATTAGTTATTTGTTGATTTTATACAATATACAATTATCGCCAATAGTGTCGTCAAAAGTTATTAACTAATAAAGTTAATTAACGTGATATTACATTATTTACAATAGAAAATTGTTAAAATTTCATATAACCTTAAAGTTGATTAATTTTGGAAGTATTTTCCAAAATTAATTATTTAAATTAATTAATAACATTTGAAATATGACTAATTTTTCATATTTGTAACGGTTTTCTTCTAATCTTAATATGCGATTATTAGATTAATTATCTGAGATTTCTAAATCATAAAATTGTCATTATCAAGTATTAACTTAATATTTTCGTTCTATATATAGCTTATTGTTTAAATAAATTATTTTTTGTTTATTTATTAATAACAGTTGTTATTTAGCTGTTATTAATGAAACCAATTCTTACTCATGTTCTATGCTTATTTATTTTACATATAAATTATTTATATTTTTCTAATATTTCATATGTTAATAAATAAATTAACTTTACATATCGATATTCATTATAAATTTATAATTAAATGAGATATTGTGAATCTGTATGTTAAAATCTATATAGTTGATACTTTGTTATATTCAAATTATCTATGATTAACATATTTTTCTCAATATTATGGTTCAGTATATCTATGTCTATTATTTGTGACGTCACGCTATTTGTTTTGACTAAACTCTTATTTGTATACAGTCGCGTAAACAGTGAGGTAGCGCCGCTTAATGTATTGTTTTGACTAACAGATAAATACGTTAGACTAGTAGCAGTCATTTAATAAACAGCTCATAAATAGGACCGTTACAAAGGGGTAGTCTGAGAACTAATGTTGTATATGCCGGAATTTCGTGTATTAATTTGTTTAGGAAGGGATAAATTTTTGCGGGAGTGAACATTATTTCTAACGCGGAATCAACGTACGTTCTATTACTTTTTAAAAAATGGGCTTCTGACACAGCGGTTGTAGCTATGGAAAAATCATCGGTTACAACGATAAAGTCAGTTTAAGAATCTTCCAGACAGATTAGTGTGGTACCTAAAGCGCAGATGTCTCCGCCTGTTACTCCACGGATCAAGGGTGTATTTTGTAAATTTATATAGTGGTCGCGGGATAAAGCAGATATTTTAATTATAATTGGCTCTGCTCCTGAATCTAACATAGCGTCGACTTGTTTTGTATAAAAATCGTCGGATGTAAGTTCAATAACTGGTATTACCTCTGAGCATCCTAAATTTATATGGTAGATTGGTTTTTTTCTATTGCTGTAAGAATTGCATTCACTGGACGCTGGTTCGTGGCCCTGATGCGCCCTGGGTTTGCGGGGCTGCCTGTACGTTTCCCGCTAGTTTTCTTTCTTGTTCATCGCATCATGCTTTATACTTGAGACTTAGGCAGTCATTTACACGATGTCCGGTTCTTTTGCAATACGTGCAATTGGCTTCTGCATCGTATGGTTTTTTCTCGAATTGCATTTGTGTTCGTTGGGCCAGCTATTCCATTTGTTGATGGGCTACAGTTGGTTGTCCTGCTTAAGGTGGCCTACCGCTTGTCGGTAATGGTTTTCGTGACTCATTTGCGCCATGTTTTTGCCTGTCTCTCTGAATCTGTTTTGCTACCTTTATTGCGTCGTTAAAGACTTCTTACAGCGTCATACATTTACGGTTTTCTAGTCGGCAGCGAAAATTGAAATGTAGACCGTCGCGAAATCCTTCTATGGTTTCATTGTCTAATTTTTCCTTCTCAATTAATCCTTTGCGGCATACATTTTTCAGAGAAACCAGTTTTCGTGTAAATTGGTATACAAGGGTTTTTGGGATCCCTGATCACGATTCTGAACTCAGAATTTCAAAATTTAAAATGGCGGATCCAAGATGGCGGCAAAAATTTGGGTTATTTTCTTTTATTTTATTGAAAATTAGTATACATGGGTTTTTGAGATCGTTGATCACGATTCTGAACTTAGATTTTCGAAATTCTAAATAGCGGATCCAAAATGACGGTAAAAATTTGGTGTATATATTTTATTTTATTGAAAGTTGGTATAAAAGGGTTTTTGGGATCCCTGATCACGATTCTGAACTCAGAATTTCAAAATTTAAAATGGCGGATCCAAGATGGCGGCAAAAATTTGGGTTATTTTCTTTTATTTTATTGAAAATTAGTATACATGGGTTTTTGAGATCGTTGATCACGATTCTGAACTTAGATTTTCGAAATTCTAAATAGCGGATCCAAAATGACGGTAAAAATTTGGTGTATATATTTTATTTTATTGAAAGTTGGTATAAAAGGGTTTTTGGGATCGCTGATCACGATTCTGAGCTCAGAATTCCGAAATTTAAAATGGCGGTCAAAATGACGGATTCAAGATGGCGGCGTAAATTCAATGTATATTTTTTATTTCATTGAAAATTTGTATACAAGGGTTTTTGGAATCGCTGATCACAGTTCTGAACTTAGAATTTGGAAATTTAAAATGGCGGATCCAAGATGGCGGCAAAAATTTGGTGTATATTTTTTATTTTATTGAAAGTTGGTATACAAGAGTTTTTGCGGTCGCTAATCACGATTCTAAACTCAGAATTTTGAAATTAAAAATGGCGGATCCAAGATAGCGGCAAAAATTCAGTGTATATTTTTTATTTCATTGAACATTTGTATACAAGGGTTTTTGGGATCGCTGATCACGATTCTGAACTTAGATTTTCGAAATTCTAAATAGCGGATCCAAAATGACGGTAAAAATTTGGTGTATATATTTTATTTTATTGAAAGTTGGTATAAAAGGGTTTTTCGGATCGCTGATCACGATTCTGAGCTCAGAATTCCGAAATTTAAAATGGCGGTCAAAATGACGGATTCAAGATGGCGGCGTAAATTCAATGTATATTTTTTATTTCATTGAAAATTTGTATACAAGGGTTTTTGGAATCGCTGATAACGGTTCTGAACTTAGAATTTTGAAATTTAAAATGGCGGATCCAAGATGGCGGCAAAAATTTGGTGTATATTTTTTATTTTATTGAAAGTTGGTATACAAGGGTTTTTGCGGTCGCTAATCACGATTCTAAACTCAGAATTTTGAAATTAAAAATGGCGAATCCAAGATAGCGGCATAAATTCAGTGTATATTTTTTATTTCATTGAACATTTGTATACAAGGGTTTTTGGGACCGCTGATCACGATTCTGAACTCAGAATTTCAAGATTTAAAATGGCGGATCCAAGATGGCGGCAAAAATTTGGGTTATTTTCTTTTATTTTATTGAAAATTAGTATACATGGGTTTTTGAGATCGTTGATCACGATTCTGAACTTAGATTTTCGAAATTCTAAATAGCGGATCCAAAATGACGGTAAAAATTTGGTGTATATATTTTATTTTATTGAAAGTTGGTATAAAAGGGTTTTTGGGATCGCTGATCACGATTCTGAGCTCAGAATTCCGAAATTTAAAATGGCGGTCAAAATGACGGATTCAAGATGGCGGCGTAAATTCAATGTATATTTTTTATTTCATTGAAAATTTGTATACAAGGGTTTTTGGAATCGCTGATCACAGTTCTGAACTTAGAATTTTGAAATTTAAAATGGCGGATCCAAGATGGCGGCAAAAATTTGGTGTATATTTTTTATTTTATTGAAAGTTGGTATACAAGGGTTTTTGCGGTCGCTAATCACGATTCTAAACTCAGAATTTTGAAATTAAAAATGGCGGATCCAAGATAGCGGCATAAATTCAGTGTATATTTTTTATTTCATTGAACATTTGTATACAAGGGTTTTTGGGATCGCTGATCACGATTCTGAACTTAGATTTTCGAAATTCTAAATAGCGGATCCAAAATGACGGTAAAAATTTGGTGTATATATTTTATTTTATTGAAAGTTGGTATAAAAGGGTTTTTGGGATCGCTGATCACGATTCTGAGCTCAGAATTCCGAAATGTAAAATGGCGGTCAAAATGACGGATTCAAGATGGCGGCGTAAATTCAATGTATATTTTTTATTTCATTGAAAATTTGTATACAAGGGTTTTTGGAATCGCTGATCACAGTTCTGAACTTAGAATTTTGAAATTTAAAATGGCGGATCCAAGATGGCGGCAAAAATTTGGTGTATATTTTTTATTTCATTGAAAATTTGTATACAAGGGTTTTTGGAATCGCTGATCACAGTTCTGAACTTAGAATTTTGAAATTTAAAATGGCGGATCCAAGATGACGGTAAAAATTTGGTGTATATATTTTATTTTATTGAAAGTTGGTATAAAAGGGTTTTTGGGATCCCTGATCACGATTCTGAACTCAGAATTTCAAAATTTAAAATGGCGGATCCAAGATGGCGGCAAAAATTTGGGTTATTTTCTTTTATTTTATTGAAAATTAGTATACATGGGTTTTTGAGATCGTTGATCACGATTCTGAACTTAGATTTTCGAAATTCTAAATAGCGGATCCAAAATGACGGTAAAAATTTGGTGTATATATTTTATTTTATTGAAAGTTGGTATAAAAGGGTTTTTGGGATCGCTGATCACGATTCTGAGCTCAGAATTCCGAAATTTAAAATGGCGGTCAAAATGACGGATTCAAGATGGCGGCGTAAATTCAATGTATATTTTTTATTTCATTGAAAATTTGTATACAAGGGTTTTTGGAATCGCTGATCACAGTTCTGAACTTAGAATTTTGAAATTTAAAATGGCGGATCCAAGATGGCGGCAAAAATTTGGTGTATATTTTTTATTTTATTGAAAGTTGGTATACAAGGGTTTTTGCGGTCGCTAATCACGATTCTAAACTCAGAATTTTGAAATTAAAAATGGCGGATCCAAGATAGCGGCATAAATTCAGTGTATATTTTTTATTTCATTGAACATTTGTATACAAGGGTTTTTGGGATCGCTGATCACGATTCTGAACTTAGATTTTCGAAATTCTAAATAGCGGATCCAAAATGACGGTAAAAATTTGGTGTATATATTTTATTTTATTGAAAGTTGGTATAAAAGGGTTTTTCGGATCGCTGATCACGATTCTGAGCTCAGAATTCCGAAATTTAAAATGGCGGTCAAAATGACGGATTCAAGATGGCGGCGTAAATTCAATGTATATTTTTTATTTCATTGAAAATTTGTATACAAGGGTTTTTGGAATCGCTGATCACGGTTCTGAACTTAGAATTTTGAAATTTAAAATGGCGGATCCAAGATGGCGGCAAAAATTTGGTGTATATTTTTTATTTTATTGAAAGTTGGTATACAAGGGTTTTTGCGGTCGCTAATCACGATTCTAAACTCAGAATTTTGAAATTAAAAATGGCGAATCCAAGATAGCGGCATAAATTCAGTGTATATTTTTTATTTCATTGAACATTTGTATACAAGGGTTTTTGGGACCGCTGATCACGATGTTGAACTTAGAATTTCGAAATTCTAAATAGCGGATCCAAAATGGCGGCAAAAATTTGGTGTATATGTTTTATTTTATTGAAAGTTGGTATAAAAGGGTTTTTCGGATCGCTGATCATGATTCTGAGCTCAGAATTCCGAAATTCAAAATGGCGGATCCAAGATGGCGGCAAAAATTTGGTGTATATTTTTTATTTTATTGAAAGTTGGTATACAAGGGTTTTTGCGGTCGCTAATTATGAATCTAAACTCAAATTTCCGAAATTCGTAATAACGAATCCAAGACGACAGCAAATATTGATATTTCAGAATTTCTTCTGAAAATGTGCATGTAGAGGTTTTCGGGATGGGTGATCATATTTCTTCGAAAATTTCCTTTCTTTCTGCGGAAAGTTCTGAAATTCCATATTTTTAAAAGTCAACTCCTTCCATCAATAGAGACTGTAACAAAGCGTCATCTGTTCAAATGTTGTAATTTCTGTATGCTGGTACTCCATTATATCCAATGCCAATTCAGTAAATCAGAGGATAAATCATTACCAAACTTACTTGACTTCAATAATCGTGAAATTATATACGTATACATAAGAGTAAAAATATAGCGAGTGTTAAAAATTCTTTCAGTTATATAGCACATCGAACATTTCAAGTCAGCCATTGGAGACCGATGGAAAAACAATTTTAGAGCGATAAAATAGATTCGTACGGATCATTGTAGTATAATACATTAAAATCTGTTGTGAGTTGCAATTTTCGTAAGAGCTTGTACCGATCCTGTAGCATTAAAAATGTTTTTTATCAAGTAGTCGAGTTATTTTATAATTACAAATATTAACGTATCTCATACGAAATGGAAATCGGTGATATTCCTAGCGACACGGAGTCAGTAGATGGACTTGTTGATTCAGACCAAGAGGAGGATGATATAAATGTAGAAACCGAAGATCAGCTCGAAGAGAATGAAGGTGACAGCGATTCAGATGAAGATCAAGGAGAACGCTCTGGCAATGAAGTATGGAAGAAAAAAGGAAAAAATAGAGATGATGATCAATTCACTGCTGATTTCGGACCAAATATCCCCGAAAACGTAAAATCTCCACTAGATATTTTTTTGTGTCTTTTTCCTGACGACATGCTGAATTTACTAGTTCAGCAAACAAATAAATACGAGGTGTGATCAAAAAGTAAGGTGAATTTTTATTTTTCTCAAAAAATATTTATTTATTCATCAATTTTTATTTTATCTCCTTCAAAGTAATCCCCCTCGGATATAATGCACTTATGCCAACGCTTTTTCCAATCCTCAAAGCATTTCAAAAAATCATTTTTTGTGATCTTGTTTAGTTCATCCTTCGATGCCGTCTTTATCTCCTCAATCGTGGCAAAACGCCGTCCTTTCATGGGCCTCTTCAGTTTTGGGAACAAGAAGAAGTCACAGGGGGCCAGATCTGGGGAATACGGTGCCTGTGGCATCGTTACTGTGTTGGTTTTAGCCAAAAATTCGCGCACAAGCAACGATGTGTGAGCAGGGGCGTTATCATGGTGCAAAAGCCAATTTTTATTTTTCCACAAATTCGGACGTTTCTGGCGGATTGCTTCGCGCAAATTGCGCATAACTTGCAGGTAATATTCCTTATTTACTGTTCTACCCTGTGGCAAGAACTCATGATGCACCACGCCCCTGCAGTCAAAGAAAACTGTAAGCAAAACCTTTACATTTGATCGAACTTGGCGTGCTTTTTTTGGTCTTGGTGATCCAGAATGCCTCCACTGGGACGATTGAGTCTTAGTCTCGACGTCATAACCGTATACCCATGTTTCGTCACCTGTTATAACCCTGTTGAGTAAATCTGGATCATCGTTGACGTCATTCAGTAGCTCTTGGGCGATGCTCATGCGACGTTTCTTTTGGTCGAAATTGAGCAATTTCGGAACAAACTTCGCTGACACACGTCTCATGTCTAAAACACTCATCAAAATTGATTGGCACGAACCAAATGAGGTGCCAATATTATCAGCAATTTCTCTAATGGTAATTCGACGATTTCCCAACACTATTTTCTTCACTTCTTCAACATTCTCATCAGTTGTTGATGTGCTGGGGCGTCCAGAACGAGGTTCGTCGTCGGTGTCTTCTCGGCCTTCTTGGAAGAGTTTATACCACTTGTAAACATTTTTTTGGCTTAAAGTAGACTCACCGTATGCCACTTTCAGCATTTCAAGTGTTTTGGAACATTTGATTCCATTTTTCACACAAAATTTAATGCAAACTCTTTGATCCATGTTTTTAGACAGCAGCAAATCGTGGAGCACGCAAAACACTTCTAACCTTGATGCCTCTCACAAACAAACCAAACATACTACAAAGCTGAAATTTGGAACGTATGTTCTAGACGAGTGTACCGACATAACCAAATAAAAAAGTCGAAGATCGAACGGACGTAGCCCGCTAAATTTCAAAATTCACCTTACTTTTTGATCACACCTCGTATACACAGGAGAAAACTCAGGAAAAGCAATTGATCAAAAAAGAAGAGTTACTGATTTTTCTAGGAATTAATATTCTGATGGGAATAAAAAAACTGCCTTCTTATCACGACTATTGGTCGAGTGACCCAAAGTTGAAGGATTCATATATAAGCTCGCTAATACCGGTTGTTCGTTTCGGATTCATATTAGGTAATTTGCATATATCCGACAACAGCACAGAACCTAAAAAAGGTGAGCCTAATTATGATAAATTGTATAAATTGAGACCGTTGCTGGATAGACTTCAAGAAACATTCAAAACTTGCTGGAAACCAAGCAAATATCAATCTATCGATGAATCCATGATAAAATTCAAAGGTCGAAGTAGCCTGAAGCAATACTTGCCAGCAAAACCAATAAAACGAGGATATAAATGTTGGGTTCGTGCGGATGAGTCCAGTTACGTATGTGAATTTCAAGTTTATACTGGCAAAACCGAAAGTTCTGAGAAACAGTTAGGAGCACGAGTTGTCAAAGATTTGACGCGTGAACTTGTTGGTAAAAATCACCATGTGTACTTTGACAATTTCTTCACTGGTGTCGATCTATTAATTTCGCTGAAAGAAGACAAAATATTTGCTTACGGAACTGTACGTTCCAATCGTACTGGGTTACCTAAATCTGTAATGCTTGACAAACAAATGAAACATGGACAATACGATTTTCGAACGTCTGATACTGGTATTACTTGGATAAAATGGATGGATAAGAAAGGTGTTTGTTTCCTGTCAAATTACCATGATCCATCTGAAGTGACAACAGTAAATCGAACACAGAAAGATGGCACACGAGTGCAGGTAGATTGTCCAGTCATGTGCTCTGATTACAACAAATACATGGGATTTGTCGATAACGCTGATCGTTTGTTATCTACATATAAAATAGATCGAAAGTCCAAAAAGTGGTGGCACAGATTATTCTGGCATTTCATTGATCTAACTATTACAAATTCATTCATCATATTTTCAAAAATAAACGCTGATAATCCTATAACATTGAAGAAGTTCAGACTACTTTTAGTGGATCGATTGGTTTCTCACAAAATTCCAACTAAAAAAGGAAGAAAGCGACAACCTACACAAACCAATCTTCGCAAACCACAAGTTTCTGTTGAAAAAAGACGCTCTCTATCTGCTCATATGCCAACACCCATTGATAATTATAGGAGATGCGCTCACTGCAGTACAAAAACAAAAGATGTGCGAACTAAATGGTCATGTAGTACGAGCAACGTACCATTATGTTTACAAGTAGACAGAAATTGCTTTTTGAAGTATCATTCATGAAAGATTGAAATGAATTAGAAAGCTAAGATAATTAAAAAATTGAAGGTGAGAAGATAAAAATATAAAAGTGAAAACAAACAAAAAAAAACAAAAATACAAAAAAAAATCAATCTGATCTTGGATTCACTATTTTGAATTTCGAAATTCTGGATTCAGAATCGAGATTAGCGATCCCAAAAACCCTTGTATACTAATTTTGAATAAATTAAAAAATATACACCAAATTTTTACCGCCATCTTGGATCCGCCATTTTAAATTTCGAAATTCTGAGTTCAACATCGTGATCAGCGATCCCAAAAACCCTTGTATACAAATGTTCAATGAAATAAAAAATATACACTGAATTTATGCCGCTATCTTGGATCCGCCATTTTAAATTTCAAAATTCTGAGTTTAGAATCGTGATTAGCGATCCCAAAAACTCCTTTGTATAAATTTTTGTAAAATTATAACTGAAAGTTTCTTCAATAATGAATTTTGTTTATAAATAGGGCTGTTTTTTCGTCTTTGTTTAACAATATTAACAAATTAATAAAAGTTGTGGCACCAATTGACGTAAATTTCAATTGTATATCATCCTATAATCGTAAAACAATAAAAAACTCAGGGTAAATTAATCAAAAACTATTCTAAATTTGCAAAAAATGCTCTGAAAAAAGGTGGGAATACGTATTCCCAGTGTGCCGCAAAGGGTTAACGACAATTCTGATTTTGTTTCATTTCTAATTGTATCTTCTATGCAGTCTCCAATGTTGGTTATTCTATTAATATAATCTAATACAGCCTCGCCGCGTTCTTTTGCTTACTCCGCGAGCTCGCCGCGATAAGTGTTTGCACTGGTGTTTGGTGAAAAGACTTGTCTCAACTGTGTTGGAAAATCTTCGAAGTTAGTGAATCGAAGGTTCTCGATAGCTAAATAAGCCCTGTCAACTAACTTGTTCGTCAGGAGCTTTATTAATTCTGTTTGAGCTTCCGACGTGTTACGTGACGTTTCATTGTGTTATAATTGTATTTTGTCGAATAATATTTCGCTCTCGAGATTTCCGTTCGGACATAGTATAGCTAGCAGTATTCGTGTACGCGACTCGGTGGGAATGAGCAGCAGAGGCTGATTCACGCTAATCAGCGTGCTTAGCTAGGTAAGACTAGCCGATACGAGAAGCGTAAACGTCTAAAGCATATGTGCGAGAGAGAGACGGAATGCGAGGGACAATGGATATATAATGAACCGGCGAAAACAACGACCAGAGATTAGTCAGTTAGCAGTGAGCGCTCAACTAAGAAGGCTGCATTTTTCCTACTGAAGTTAAATCTATAATTTAAGATAAGAGTTTGAGAATATAAGAGTTCGAGTTATAATTAAGTATTAGAAGTATCGAGTACATTCGTTTTAATAATTTTGTGTAAACGAAAATCATAGGAATTATCATTTTATTGTGTGTTGCCACATTATTGGATAAAAAAATATATTGGACCAGTTAATTTGACCAGATTCAAAAAGGGAATGATTCCCCACATAACGAAGCAAACAATATTTCGGACCAAAACAACAGAGTGAGTACTTCCACGCTCTATTCTCGATAAAGCGAAATCTCTTCCTTGTTTTCTCTCTCTTTATTTCGATAACTACTTAATATATTCAAGGTTCCCCTTTCGATGAATCCATTTGTTTGCGTACCGGGACCGGGTGTGTAACGACGACCGACCACGTATTTTAGAATATTTATTTAATAAATCGTGAATTAGATGGTAACGCAATAGAGGTATCACTACTAGACATGTTATCTTATGTATCTAAATATATATAAATCTATCTTATGTACCCGTGTATTTTCATTTTAATAATCCAGCGAGCCGCCCCCCCCCCTCACCCATTACTCTCGCTTATCCCTCGCGTGGACGAATTTCGGACACTGTCGGCAAAAACGCGATCCATTCGCTGAGACGGTCGGGATACTGTACCGAAGGTTCAATTCTCCCGAGTCAGGACCACTCGGAGCTAAAACGTTCTAACACGTGGCCGTTTTGAAAAAACATAAAAACTGTCACGTAACAAATGGTAGGAGAGCGTGGTTTTGTGCCTTCGATTAGTTGCCGATAAATCATTGTGTCCTTTCTTAATTTTATTGATACGTATTTTTTTTTTATATATATATATATATATAAACGTGTTAGCTCTGGAATTTTTATTTTGGAGCGGCACGTGGAGTTGATATCCGAAGCGTTTCCTCCGCCGTATAACTTAAGCTTCTGCGAGGAAGACATTTTCGATCTTTCTCACGCGTTTGATTTCGCTGAAGTCAGCGGGAAATTTGAATATCCTCGAATTTCTTTTGCTGACTGAGTTTTTTTTTCTTTTCTTTTATCTTCTTCGAGTGAATTCCTCGTGTTTTTTAATTATCTTGCAAATATTAACAAAATTAACTTAGAGGTTTTGTAGTCACCTATCTATTATTTAGTTTTAATTGAATTGATTACTTTCGCTAAGTACTTTTGTTTTAATCCTTTTATGAAGGTGAAGTTTTTTTTTCTATTTTCCTCTTTTTGTTGATAAGTGGTTTGGACTAACTAATTTCACTCTTTTCTTATTTCTTTCAAATGATAAGGATTAGTGAAAGGTTTAGATGGTATTAGTAGGAATCCGACACTTTTATCTAATGGGGAGCGACCGATAGAATTTTTATTTGCAACTTTAGTCAGTTTTATTGTCTTATACTTCGCTAGAAATTTATATTATTCACTCCTGTAGGGAAGGTCAGATTAAAATAACGATTCAAATTGCGGTAATTTAGGACTTGTGGATTTGAGTTTACTCCTTTTTTTTTATTTTGTGTAAATTTTATTTGAGTATTATTATCATCCTTAATCGAATTTTGTTTTTCCCCTTAGCAATAATAATTATTATTTACTTTTATATTATCTAATCATTTTACTTGTGATTTAGTGATCGCGTCTTATTTATTTTTTTTCTCGTGTATTTTTGTCTCTTACCACCTGACTCCAAGAAACAATAAAGTCTTTCTACCATGGCGACTGAACAAGCGACTTTAAATCTTCTAACTAGTATGTCAGCAAGTTTTACTTTGCAAAATATTATGCAAGAAATCACGGAATTTGATGGGAAAAATGTTCCCCTAAAAGACTTTATTCAGAACATCCGTAACGGAAAGGCACTTATAGCTGATACCCAAGAAGCTAATTTTATTCGCTTGATCATAGCGAAATGAAGGGGACCAGCGAGAGATTGCATTTACGGTAAAACCGTAAATACTGCCGAGGGACTAATTAAAGTACTCAAGGAGCGTTTTGCCCTGTGCAAGGACTTCTCTTATTATGATTCGAAGATTCATAGTTTGCGAATGAAAAATGGGGACACGTTCGGAGATTTTCACGACCGTATCAATATGTTACTAAACTGCGCACAGAATGCGCTGAAAGAAGAAGTTTGAGTTGAATATAGCGATGTTATGATGATCCTGATAAAGAATTCCACAATTAAAATCTTTATTGATGGGCTCCCAAAAGAAATTGGGGACTTAGTCGATATTAAGCAGCCGAAGTCTCTTCAGGAGGCTTACAAGGAAGCCCTTCGCATAGAAACTAGGAATAAGAATAAGCCGAAAAATGCGGACCTTAATATGAGTAAGTGGCTATCTATTAACCGTGGATTTAACGTTAGCTATATTCAGGATCAGCAAGTTGAAACTGAGGAACCATATTACGAAGAATGGAAAGAGTTACCCCCGGAAATCCAACAATTTTTTATCCAACGCCAGAATGGACGATTTTACCAGAATAATCAACGACAGCAAAATTAGTATCATAACCAAGAGAGCCAGCCTCAACAACAGCAAAATCAGTCCCAGGGGCAAAGGCAGTTTATGTTTAGAAATTGGAGGGGACGCCAGCAGAATAAAAATTTTCATGATAATGGCGGTCACCCAGGACGATTGTACAATCCTGATACGGAGATGTATCAAAATCCTACGGGAAAAGATACGGGGCAATTACCTATGACCAACAACAGAAAACCAACGAGTTAAGACCGAACCCGCCGTATCAGTAGTTCGGAGAAAATGCTGGTAATTTAAACTCCAACGGGGCTCGCCCTGGAGGAATGCGGCGGGCCCATCTCAGACATCTCCGGCTCAGAATCATCGGCAGCAACAGGTGAAAACACTGATGACGGAAGTTCGACAGATGCCGGAAGTGGAAAAGCCGGGAGTACCGCCAGCAAAAATGATGACAATACTGAAAAATTCGGAGACGTTTCTTCCGAGTGAGTCTTCGCAGTTGTCGCAGATTGGGGACCTAGCACAAGAGAGAATAAAATCTATGCGCCTAGAAGAGTAAGATTTCGAATACCCGAGACCGATAAACGGTGGACCGTATTTATGGTCGATAATGGATCAGCCGTAAATCTTATAAAATTTAATGCTTTACATTGGACTACGAGGTTCGACCCAAGAGAGTCGACTACGCTGAGTGGCATAACTGCACACATGGTTCCGACTCTAGGCATTGTATTGCTAACAATGAATGGCAAGCCTGCTAAATTTCATATAGTGTGGAATAATTTCCCCATTGAAGAAGATGCCATGCTAGGAAGGGACTATTTAATAGACACGAGTGCAGTTATATCGTATTATAATGGAACTCTAATGGTAAACAGTGACTTGATGAATCCGATACCATTTTTTACCTGTTAATGTACCTGTGGAGCGCTTACAAGACAATCTTATCAAAGCTATACGCATAGTACCAAAAGACGATGAAACATCAGAACTTGGAGCTGATTCGGACCTGGATTATGCGATAGAGCAACTTGCTAACGAAGGCATTAGTAACACTAAGCCCGGTCGAGCAAAGGACGACGTTAGTCACGGTAAAGTCAGGTACACCATAGGACCAAGGTCTCGTCAAGTTATTCAAATTAACTTGATCAAAACCGAGTTGACAGACGGCTACTTGCCCAGGATTGACGTGAAGGACGAAAAGGTATTTCTTGTAGAGGGAGTAGTCGCAAATGTAAATAATACCTGTAAAATCATGGCGATTAATACATATGATGACGAGGAAGTCACCATTGAAGTGGACCCGAGAGAAATTTTACCATTCGAGCAGTTTAAATCGCAGTTTTCCAGCTCTGAAGGCGAAAGTGTTTCGGAGTCCAAAGTAGCCGTGCAGGCCAATAATTAATATAAGAAGAGGGGAAAGAACCTCTTACAATTGATTAGGACCGGACATCTTAGTCCAAGCGAGCTCCAAAGCGTTAAGCGACTATTAAAAGGGTACCCACACGTATTTCTACTTCCTGGAGAACCATTGCCCTGCACGGACTTAATAGAACATGAAATTCATCTTGAAAATAAAATTCCTGTAAATACCAAACAGTATAGGCAACCTCCCGTTCATAGACAATTTATTTCTCTAACGTTAAGAAAACGATTAGAAGATGGAATAATAGAAGAATCGAATTCACCATATAATTCGCCAATTTGGATAGTACCTAAAAGCCCGGCAAGTGATGGACCCCAAGGTGGAGAATGGTCATCGATTTCCGAGAATTGAATAAAAAAACTGTCGGTGACGCTTACCCTTTACCGAATATAGGGGATATATTAGATTAACTAGGGGGATCCCTTTATTTTTCAACGTTTGACCTTGCGAATGGCTTTCAACAAATACCTTTAAGAGAAGAAGACAGGCCCAAGATAGCTTTTTCATCGTTTGATGGGCATTTCCAATATAAAAGGATGCCGGAAGGATTGATGAGCGCGCCGGCAACATTCCAGAGAATGATGGATGTATTGCTGCGCGGGCTACTAAATGTAGAGATGCTAGTGTACTTAGACGACGTAATAGTTTATGCTAAGAACCTTTATCAACATGAAGTGAAGGTTGGAAAACTTTTTGAGAGACTATCGGATGCGGGACTAGTCCTACAGCCCGACAAGGTAAATTTCCTTTGTAGGGAAGTGAAATTCCTTGGACATATTGTAAGTGGTCGAGGAATCGAGCCAGACCCTAAACTAGTCGAAGCTGTAATGAACTTCCCAAGGCCAAAAGGAGTGAGAAGCGTTAGGTCTTTTCTAGGACTGTCCGGATACTATAGGCGATTTATTCAAGATTATTCGAAAATCGCCAAACCCCTCAGTGATCTTACCAAAAAAGGACAAGAATACGATTGGGGACCTGAAGAGGAAGAAGCCTTTGAAAAGCTTAAAAAGCTCCTATGTGTAGCTCCGATTCTAACATTCCCGGACTTCAATAAACCATTTACACTAACTATAGACGCCTCAGATTACGCGATTGGAGCGGTACTTTCGCAAGAAGAAGATGGAGTCGATAGGCCTATAGTTTATTTGTGAAGATTGTTAAGTAAACCCGAAAAAAATTATACGACCACTGAGAAAGAGTGTATTTCGGTTTTATACACGATGAATCAGTTCAGGCCATATCTTTTGTGCAACAAATTCACGCTGGTCTGTGACCATGAACCTCTGAACTATATGCATACGCGTAAGGACCCCGGACAACGCCTTATGAGATGGATGTTCAAGTTTACGGACTACCAATACACCTTCAAGTACAAGGCAGGGAAACTGAATTGTAACGCCGATGGACTGTCAAGGAACCCGGTAAATTTACAAGAATACTTGGATGAAAAGGAACAAAAAGAGAAAGAATTGAATGAAAACATACCGAAAATTCAAGTAATGATGCTGAAAAACAAAGTTACAAAAAGGAAAGTCACTAAAGAACAGACCGAAGAAGATCCAGAACAATCGGTAGCGATACGAAGAAGAGCGCATACCATATCTAACGAGCCTAGACCGAAAGGCAGGTCAGTACGAGCCAAAACGAATAAAGGAAAACCGCAGCTGGATCATAGCACTGTAGCGGAAAGAACGAGAAGTAAAAGGCCTGTGACTACGACGTCGAAATACACTAAGAATATTCGCCCAAATGCTACTAATACTGAAATACATGAGAAAACCTGGGCGCCAGCCGATAAAGAAAAGATGCTGTCGAAAAGAGTTCAAGAACTAAAGAATTACGAAGCGGAACTTTCCACAGACGACTCAAGTACAGAACCCATCGAGGAGACCAAACAGAGAAAACGACTGACCAACCAAAACTATGAGTCCGTGGCAAGTACTTCCGGAATAGAAATAGTTGTAAATAAAAATGCAAATGAGGACGAGAAACAAAAGTCGAATCGTCCAAAAGCTATCTCTCTGAAATTATATTGGCGCGTGCAAGAAATTTTAAACCGATTGGACCGAGAGAGTCAAAGCTCGATTATGTCAGACTCTGAGCCGGATGTGAGCGAACTACGGCTCAGTTCCTCGAGACATTCTATGATATCCTCCACTGGTGTAGAGGACAGGGACGCGAAAGAAGCTCATGACAGTACAGACAACCGGGCTCACATAGAGGACCCGCGATATAGCGGACTAAGAAGAGGTAAAGATACGGAAATAGAAGCGAATGAGGATCAAGAATCCCAAACGAAGGGCCCGAAGATAAATAAGTCAAGTGGTACGACGACTGAGGAAGTCCTATCCGAAACAACCGAAGAGTCAATTGAAATACCGATCACTGGACCCCAAATTAGTGCAAGTTCTGAGGAACCTGAGGACGAAATCTCCAAGAAAAACGCAGACAGCGCAGGTCGAGATAACGACGATAATTTAGAGAAGGGACCAAAGACCAGTCTGACACCTGACGAAGTCTGGACGTCGGCAGAAAAATTCGAAGCCAGTCTACGTCGACATAGGAGCTTGGACAACATATCGTACTTTTGGGACGATTTGGGTCTAGCTCAAGACAACAAAACCATAGAAATGCCTTCTCATTTTTCAGACGGTAACGAACCGCCTCCAGAAATACAGGAAACACTATGGGAACTCGACCCATATGACGACGAAAATAATACTAATAAAGAAATGGCTAGACGAATCAGAAAGTTGGTGGAAGAATCTCAAAAGGTCGTTGCCTCTCAAATTGAATAGAGTAGTGATAGCAATGAAAACGACTCGTCACGTGAAAACCAGAGCCAACACACGGAGCATTCAAGCGAAATCACTAAAGAGAACCGTGACGACGAGGCGGAAGTGCCGCGTCATAGAGAAATTTCAGTGACTCCGAGCATAAAGGTAGGAGCACCAACTGCCAAAAGTACGCCCATGGTTCAGGGGCGACGCCCTGTAATGAAATTCAAGGAACTAAACGCTATTACTGAGGAGTCAGCTACGAAAGACGGAACGCCGGTAGAATTACATTTTTCACAAGAACCTGCAGAGGATGAATTGTTTCTCATGGTACCCCCACCCTTGGGACCATTAAATCAATATAAAAGACCCGAAAATTATCGAAATCCGACATCTAGTAGCGAGGGTACTAGCGGTGATCAAACGTTGGGACCTGCGAATTATATCCTTCAAACGAGCCAGCAATGTTTGACTTATAAGAGGGATAACAATGTTCATTTTATTTCACGGAATTGCGACAATAAGACCTCCATCTCCAAGTTATTAGAGGAAATCGGAGCGATAGATTTACGGAACATGAAGAATCAAAAGCCTAAAATTGGACAGATTTTAACAACCGAGTACAAAAACAAATATGTCTTCTCAATTGTTGTTAAGGACAAGTACCACGACTCCACTAGCATGGAAGCCATTAAAATAGGGTTAATAAACTTAAAAAAATTGCTTTTTTGTTTTGTCTGCCAATTTGGTGTTCCGAGAGCGATACTTTCGGATCGAGGTACCAGTTTCCTGTCGGAAATTGTAGAATCGCTTCTACACCTATTCAAAATCCATCATTTAACGACTTCCGGTTATAGGCTCCAGACCAATGGGACACTCGAAATTAGCCATGCACTCTTGATAGACTTTATACGTATATATTCAGAGCGATTTGACGATTGGGACCGATTGACGCCGTTCACGGTTTTCACATATAATACTAGTATTCATAAGGCGACCGGCTATAGCCCGTTCGAATTAGTATATGGATGAATTGCTCGGTTCCCGATGAAAATACCGCGAGAAGAAAAATTACGAACATACAATCAATATTTGAAAGACCTTGTTTTACATCTTACCGAATTAAAGATAGCGGCCGGCGAAAATCAAATACGTGAGAAGATAAAATCAAATGAGCGGTATGACAGACATTCTAACACGTTCAATGGGAAGGTAGGAGACTACGCATGGGTCCTAAACGAACCGCGAATAGGGAAGGTCGATAGTTACTACAATCAACCTTTGAAAATTATCGAAATTTTAAATCGAAAAAATATTTTGTTAGAATTCCCGAATGGAAAGAAAGTACGCAAACACGTGGATAAACTGAAATTGAGACATTGACTATATGCTATTTAAACTTGATCATTTAAGGCTATAAATCTACACTTACTGTCTCGTACCTTCTAGGTTCTTCCTTTCCAACATGCGAAACTTTTTCTTTCTTCTCCTATGCTCTTTACTCGCATTATCTGTTACGGACCCCCAAGCTTACACAATAGAGAATTTGAGCCAAAACCCAGGATTATATTATGAAAGATTGGACACCATGAAAATAAAAAGAGCGGATTGGAAAGTATATATTACAGTTGATACGAAGTACTTCTTGGCCAGGACAACTATTATACATGACTTTCATATATTACTTGGGAATTGCACCAAACACCTAGATGGAATGACGTGTAACAACATGCTAAACAAAGATATTTTGGATATGAAAGAGCTCACGCTTCAATGACTACAAGCGGAAATTACTGAATCAATCGGAAACATGGAAAATACCAAACCACCTAAGGTTCGGGGGCCCGGAAGCATCAGGACCAAAAGACTAATACCGTTTGGAGGGATGGGAAGCTTAAGCCACAGTTTGTTTGGATTGGTAACTGTGGACGAAACGAATAAAATAGACGCAAACATCGATCAATTATACCAAGACCAGAAATCGTTAATCAATCTCTTTAATAAAAGGACACGCATTATTACCACGGGAATAAACAAATTATTCAAAATGATAGACATACATGGTGACAAAATCTTTAAGCTTGGAACCCAGATGCAGCAGAAATTCGAAAAATTAGAAAGTGAAAACGCACGCTTAGAATATATGATTTCTGTACAATCTTGTGGAAGAATGTTGGAATCTAGATTAGATTATTTCATTAAAGGTTCAGAAAGATTTCTAGAAATTCTCCGTGCATTAAAAGAAGGAAAAGTGCACCCAGATTTAATAGACACTGATATGCTGCATCAAATAGCTAATGATATCGAACATACTGTAATGGACCTTGATTTTTCCATTCCAACGGAGCATCTCAGAGCGGAAGAAGTTGTTAGAATTTCAAAAATTGACGCATTGCATCGCGAAGGAAGGACATATACAGTGGTGCACTTGCCCCTTGTGGGCAGAAATTACTACAATTTATATAGATTGCATTCTATATTAGTACCACAATTATCGATCTCTAAAAAAAAGTCGGCATATATAAAATACAATTACCCTTACTTAGCCTTGAGCTCGGATCAAAAACAGTATATACAAATGGACCATCAATCTCTATCAGATTGCATACGAACCCACTACACCTTTGTATGCTCAGTAAAAGGACCCCTTCTAGATGTTAATCTGAATAAAAATTGTGAATTAAGAATGCTAATACAACCATCCAACCATGAGTTCTACCATTGTGATACAGTACTGAAAAGTCAGGAAACGACGAACTGGAATTATATTTCGATGGACGGGTCGTGGATTTTTTCTGCTCATCAACTGGACACTATACGACTCGCTTGTCTGGACCGAATGGACCAGATGATCCACATAGAAAGGCTAGGGATACTCAAAATCGCCCCAGGCTGTATTGGATATACGAGCGATGATGACACGGAAATGACACAAATATTTATCTATATAAACCAAATTTGAACATCAACTTAACGAATCTATATCCTACCGTACATCTCTTATTCGATTCAGATATAAAATTAGAAAAATGGGTCCCGTAATCTGGAATGTGGACTAGCCAAGAAACAGCCTTAAATGATATTATGGAGAAGGCAGAAACTATAAGTCAACACAATAAAATTACTACCTATCAAGCCGGACAGATCTACAGAGGATTAAGTATCAATATTATTATGATAATGTTACTAACCGCACTTGCGTATAAATGGTGCACTAACTGCACATGGACCTCACATAGCACTACAACTCACAAATCACCCGACATTCGTACACCTAAACGAGACCCTATCGCGAGAACCACATCGATTTTTCAAAGTCAAAAATGACTAAGACTAGGAAGGATTCTAAACGCACGGATGAACCAAGAAAACCTGTTGGTCATACATTAAACGACGCTTCATTGGACCAAAATGAAACGAAATCAAAAGCATCATCTACACCGAAACCTAACCCCTCAAAAGCGACACGACAATACCCTTGCACTGCAAACCCAAATCGCAGAATTAACTTAATGACTACTAACATACTTATATGACCAACTCACGATCTGTTTCAGAAAAAAAAAGAGAGAAGAAAACACGACATGAGTGAAATAACCAGTAATTCGGTACAGGATCCTAAAAGTATAAAAATTTTTTACCCTGACCACCTGCTATTAAATAAACTTCTACGCAGACTGGAAGAGATCGGACCAGTCCAAGAGTTTCATGCACTGGAAAAAGTGGCCAATAGCAGCATAAAAGTTGTGTTATGTAAATTCGATCAAATCGAACATGCTAAAATAGCTAGGAGGACTAAATCATGGACCCCTGACCCAATAACTAAACATTCATTGCGTATAGAAAGGACTAGAGTCTTTAAGAAATGTTCACCAAGACCAACTGATAACACACGCTTATTCTGCAGACTACCGTAGATTATCGAAGAAAATCGAAGAGAAGTGGCCTTTTTCGAGCATTTCGTAGAATTCGGACCCTTACTATATCACAAAGTATTGAAAGACTTGAGGGGATCATTGGCCTTGGGATACGTCCAATACTACGATGCAGCTGACGCTAACAGGGCAGTAGAAGAGTGTGACCCAATATATTCTTGTTGTTTTTTAAACAATCGAAATTATAGTTCCTCCAGTTGTTGTTTATTAATATCACTACCTCTAATTCTTTCAAGTAAGTTTTTGTGTATTTCTTCGTTATATTGTTCTAAGGATGACGATCTTCCGGTACCGTTTTCTGACATTGCTATTTTTCTGAAACTGTTTCTGTGAAGATAAAAGTTACTCTTTTGCAAAATTAGGTTTTTTGTTTGATTTTTTTTGATCAGTGAAAAAAAATTTCGTAGAATCGAGAGCTGAAAGATAAAGATAAATCATTAAAATAAAATGAAAGAGAAATAAAACCGACGACACAAGAGACAAATTTTTTATTTCTTCCTTGCAAGAGGTAAAATTTCATCGAGCTTGTAAAATGTCACGCTCTGATAAGCATTATTTTCGATTTGTTCCGTTAGATAATTAATTATCAATTAATTACTTGTTTAATTCTGTACGACTGTAATTATGAGCATCGAATACCTTTGTAAGAAAGGTATTGTAACGGTCCAGTCTGATTTGTCTCCTATTTACCTCTGCAAAACGGCAACCCGTCACACACGAGACAATTAGAGAAAAGCGGTAATTGAGCGTAGACGCTTTTCACACGTATATGCAAATGTGTTAGGGCAACTCTGCGAAAACATTACCATATAAGGATCGTGACGTCACGACCGTGGGAAAATTTATTGTTTACAACAGAAAAACGTCAATTATAAAGTTTTTAAACGAACAAAAGTATTTCTTAGTTAAATTTGATGCGCTGATTCTGAATTTCATGTTGATATAACTCTCAAATCGATATTTGTTAGTCAAATCTAATCTACAAGTTAACATTGCTAGTTATTTTGCAATAAACAATGATATTGTTATTTCGAGCATACGATTACAATCTCGACGTATTGAAACAGAAAAGCAAGAATTTGACACTTTGATAACTAATTACTCATTAAGTTATCAATAAATAAACAATTTATAATTTTTTTAAACAATTAAAATAACACGGTTAGATAGCAAATCGATCATAAGTATCTGTAAAATTGATGATTATGATTGTTATTAATTTGCTGATTTTTAAACCGCTAAAAAAGAAATTTGCAAATCTGTTTTTTAATTATTATTCAAAATTAGAGAGCAACATTAATCATCTTTTATTTGAATAACATTCTTCCAACCACAAGCGATTTTTTCATGTAAAAATTTTCCATAATTTTATTGTAAAAATGGCGTAATTTGATTATTAAATTGTATAACTTATAACTTTGAGAGGCGATTTTTCCTCGAGATGCAATTTATGTTAAAAAATTCATCTTTTCTAGCTTAATTTTTTAAATCGCACAATTGCAATTTCGATCGAGCCATTTTGCAATAAAACATGTACAAAATTTGCATCAAAGACAAAAATAGCGTTGTAGGGGCTACCAAGCGTAGAAAGGAGCCCATTTCGCATGTATAAATTCGCTCGTCGTTGCGGCAAGAGGACTCACTTTCTTACCTTGCTTAGCAGCGCGAGCACTGTGTAGAAATAAAGCCTCAGCTATTTCCTGAGACGAATTTCTTTTCAGTGGTTAGCCTGTTGAACTCCTTTCCTACTGATCTCTAAGAGCTCAACTCACGAGACGCATTCTCTCATGAGAAAAAAGCAGCCTTAGAGATCTTCCCTCCTGAAACATATTTATTGTTGAGAAGTCAAATTGAGTAGTGATTGCAACGCTGTCGGGCCTCTCCCCGATAGATGCGATTACTACTAATTGCACTTCAAAGCAGCTCATCGAGTTGGCAAGCCTCGCGGTTTGCCACTCGAAAGATTTTCTTTTGTTATTTAGATTGCGCGCATGTCAACTTCTTGCTTTTCTCGGAGACGTTATTGCGAATTTAATGTAAAGAGTCCGAACTATTATCTTAATAACGCGAGACACACTCAAACGTTACAGTATCCCACCGCGTGTGTCACCAAGTGTTACGTCCGGAATTTACAAATATTTAATTTAATTTACTTGAAAAATCAGTCTAGAGTAAGCGAAGCTTGGCAAAATTATCGAAAGAAAAAGAAATAAAAAGAGAACCTGTCGTAGCGGTTACCCTTCGCTACCTTTTGGATTGTTGTTTCCTTTGCGATTTGTTGATCTGCAGTCCGAGGTTTGACAAGAAATGGAATGTGCCTAAAGCACCGTTCACAGCCAGTCACACTTCACAAGTCGAGAGGAATTAGCGGAAGTTTCGGTTTAAGTTGAACTTTACTCATTTTAAGAGATATCGTTTCCTTAATTAGATTTACACCTTTTTACTTCGACATTTGACAAGATGTGAAATGTTTCGGTTTAAGTTGAACTTTACTGATTTTAAGAGATATCGTTTCCCTTATTAGATTTACACCTTTTTTCTTCAACGTTTTGCGCAGCTTGTTACCGAATTGCTTTCGGTTTTCGAGTGTCGCGAGTCCTCCTACAATCAAGGAAAAAGCGCCCGATGGCCCGCCCACTGGCGTACTAACTAATGTCACCGGCCAATGGGCTAATTGCTCAATCAGCTTCGCGAGTCGTTCCTTATTCTATTCAGCAATTCTCGTGAAAGCGTGAGAAAAGAGAACTGTCTCTCCCACCTTCGCGACGTATTTTCGTCAAAAACGCATATTAGACGAAAAGCTATACGCGACTTCCATTCTCCGCGGGAAACGGCATCGGCTTACATGCACATTCCGTCTGGAGGTCGATTCGTACCGAAGCTGCCGAAAGCGAGGAACCGCGCCATTAGCCGTTTGCGTGAGAAAGACTAAAAGTCACACGCAAACTGCTACTTCGACAACATATCAGCGTCTGATGTTTGGCTTGCTTGGGACGTAACAACCTGATAAGGCTAGAAGACAAATCAGCGAAACGTTGTCAATAATAAATTTCATTGTTAGATCTTGTTTTTATGCTATTTTATAAGGAGATAATGCACGTGTCCGTGCGAATAGTAAAGGTTTATAGAATAGTACGGATTATATATTGAATAGTATTCAATAGCGTAAAAGCAATAAAACAAGCAAAAATACTGTAAATCAAATTAATAACAAAAATATGACTTCAGATAATGAAATATGTCAACTCTCATTACCTATACTTATCGATGTATTGGATAAAGTCCGTGAGTTGAATTTATTACTTTTCCTTTTTTTGTGCAGCGATTGCACGATTGTGCCACTCTCAGCCAATTATACTTAGCAGAAGTTCGTCGAGGGATTGGCGGAATAAACGGCAATTATAAAACAAGAATACGTGGAACTGCCAGTTGCACTTGTGTGTTTAGATATTTATTTCTCAAAAAACAGAATAATAAAAAATGGACTTACAACTAAGAGATATCTTATTCAAAACTTATCGAAAGAGAGTTGTACTACTTGGTCGTGATGCTCGAGCTAGACTAACTATCGTTAACAAAAAAATGCATCGCGGATGCGCTAATTTCCCCACTTTGGCTCATCGCGAGTTTAGAAGCTAACATTTGTACAAGTGGATTTATTTTATATCTAGTGCGCATTCGCGAATTGGTTGTGATTTTTGCAGTATTAACTAAGTTTGCCCGTCTTTACCGTTCCATACCGCGAGAAGATTTTTTTAAGAGCTCTCCCAGAGAATCAGCAACAAAGGCATATGAATTTGCGGCGTCCTTATGTTGACTTTGCCTGTGTATTTCTTATTGAGACGAAATATTGAATGGAGATAATTTTTATTTATAGTATTTAGGTTGGGGTATCACTCTTATTTTTTTGTTCTAGAATTTCACGAAATGAAACATTCTTCTATTAATTTAATAAATTTAAATAAAAAATTTTTTTCGAATTCTTAAAAAATTCTATGTATTTTCTGTACAAAATGAAGTATTTTCTTTCAAATAAACATTTTTGTATTATTCTAATATTTAAAGATATGGAGACTGGAAATTTAACGTTGTTTTGAAAGAAAATGCTTATGAAATCGCTGTATTTGAACAAAATAAAATTTTGCAGCAGCAATTTCGAAAGTACCTGAAAAAAGCTTTATAATGCTTTTTCTAAAAGTTTTCTATGATTTTTTTTTCTAAAAACAGCAAGTACTTGAAAATAAACGAAAATTTTCCTTTTTTTATGATAGGGTTATGGGAAAATTATTTAAAGTAATAAATATATGATAACATTTATGTTTATAGATATGTGTTGAAATATTTACTATAGAGTAATAAAGTAAATAGATTAAGTATTTTTTGTTTGTATCACAAGCTAAAATATTTTTGTTGTTAATTTCTTAAAGATTTTCTTTTTTTTTATTATGTTTGTTTCTGATTCAATATGATATGTCATATAATAACTATTAATAAAATAATTAAAGTTTCGAATGATCAAATAATTATAACTTGAACACAGTAAAGCACAGTTGCTAATTATTTTCCGATTTCACTTTTTTCCAACTATAACGAGTGAAATTGCAGACTCGTTATATATCTCTCTCTCCCTAGTAACGACAAGTAAATGTAACATATCCCTCCGAAGCTATCCTATGTATTTATGAATTTATTATGTTTATATTCATTTATTACTTATATTTGCATATGTAATTACACTTCTGTTCTGATATAAGGTAAGTGAGGTGAGAGAGAGAGATGCGAGTACGCAGAGATACTTCCGTGCGCGACAGCGAGGCGAGGAGAGAGAGAGACAAACATAATCGCGCCGTAGTGAGTGACTGCGCGCACTGATTGACTCGAGTGCCCGCGGCACGAGCAGTAGCTGTGTAGACTCGTGAGCGAGCGGACAGAGTTCTTTGTTCCGACCGCTTTCTTTGACGGATCTTAATTGTGACCTGATACCTCTTTCTTTCGATTTTGGAGTGCGTACCCTCATCTAGAAAAGGATTGCGACGTCGCCTGGCTCTGCAGAGGACCTACGCACGTGGGATGCATCTGGTAGTGCAGAACATCGTTGCGCGAGGTACCATCGTTGAGAGAGACCGAGCTGCATAGTGCACGTGGTACCCTTTTATTCGTGCGTCCGCGTCAACGCAGATTGTGTAAATCGTAGGCGTATCTAGAGGTCGAGCACCGGCATTGTAAGTACTGGCTAGATAGCTTACTCTCCTTCTCTACCAATTTACTCAACGTGCTCTCTCCCTCCTTCCGACCGCTTTTATTAACTTTTTTTGATTAAAGATATTGTTCACCGTAAGCATTCTAATTTAATCGTATCCCGCCGCTTTCTTCGAACGCCCCGCTAATGCGCGCCGACGACCGCTCTTGAATTTTCGACTTTCGCGTTCTTTAGTCAACACTACGAATCTGCGCTGATCCGGCCGTCCTATCACCGGCGTGAGGAGCACCGGACCTGGGAGGACGACTAAATCCAGGAAGCTTCAGACTTCGTTTGGACATTCCCCATTTATTGTTTTTCTTTATATTTACGGTGTAAACCGGGCAAAATCCCCGTTATACAACTTAAAAGTGCTTACTTTAAAATTAGACGGCTGTTGGACTTATGAGGAAGGGGCCCATATTTCGTATCTGAGAAAATTAATGCAAAACAGAAGATAATATGCGTTGTGTTTTTTATAACTAGATACTGATTAAGGTGAAACTTATGGTATAATTTTTTGAAAGAATCAAATGTTTTTCCTGTCTAATTAATTTATTCATGAAAACTACAGTATAATACAAATTCTACCGGGGCACAATTTTCATTTTGCAGATTATACAAATTAAGAAGAAGACATTCATAATGTTTTACAATAAAATTCCGCGATTTTTTAGTCGGGAAGAGAGGTTTTCAGCGGCGTGAAAGATGTGTTACTGAAATTGTCAAACTAGACTTCGAAAATCGTTTCTTTTTTCAATATTTTTAGGGTTATAAATTCCAAAATAACTTTTTTTTAATGGTACTGGTTAAGGCGAACCGGGAAGTATATTCTTTTTTTGAGAAAATAAATAATTTTCCTTTCAGAGTTATCTACTTTATCAGCTAAGTAAATAGCTGTTTTTGTGAATGCAAGAATATAAGAATACACGTTAACTTAGGGAAAAACTGAACCGTTACCGGAATGGCTAATTTTCTTGGTACGTCTATATTGTCTATCAATCTCGATCGGTTTCAAAATGAATCTTTTCATCCAGCCAGTGAAAGAAAAAGAAACAAAAATCATCTTCACATAGGAACAAATCGTGATCTTAACGATGTGACGAGGGAAATGATTCTGCACTTGAAGTCTACAAGAACGAATATCAGAAGGTCGTAAGCGTGTCATTCAGTAATGACTACGTAGGTCTGACAAACACATCCCTAAATACCATGAAAAGGGTATCTATAAGCAGTCTTTTGATTCAAGAAATAATCTAAATAAAGTCATAATTTAATCAAAGATCTTAAAGAGACAGATCAAACGAAGATGGTTTAAAATGAAGAGAAGAATAATACCTCTCAAAAATAAACCGAAACAAATTTCTCTGACTAATCAGTGCAGTTAACTCGGAAGGGTTAGCTACTGTAAAAGAAGCAACCAAAGCATCTATAAAGGCTAAAGCAGACGTATATCATGCATCAATGCCCTGCAGGCCAATTCCTTATTATAAAAAATTAGCCTAATGATGGAAGCGATTGCGGTCGAAGGAGATTTCGGTAGGCTAGAAAAATGAGCAGTCTTATTGCAACAGGAAAATAGAGGGCATACAAAAGAGCCAGACGATTTAATCCTCAGAGTAGCAATACGAAGAGTAAAAGTAAAAGCTCCGAAATTCTTGTTCGGTCAATCAAAATAAAATCTAGATCCATGGGGTTTGTCATACAAGATTGTAAAAAATAATCTTGGTAAATCAGATAGTGGAAGTGCTACTATCTATCTGCGAATCACAACATAGCTGTACAATTGAAGATCAAATGAAGCAAGCCAGTCGTTTAGATCTGCGATCTAAAAATTATTTTAATACGGTTGTCCTAATAAAATTGTTTTAATTTTAAAGTATTCCAAATAAGTGCTAAATTTCTTTGATATAAGTTAAAATTTTCGATCATCAGCTCTACATATATGTATAATATTTTACCTTTTTTTTAATTTAGTTTGCAACGCATTTATAACATTAGAGTGAATAAAAATTGTTTTTGAAAAAAAATCAAAATTTTGAAGAAACTGGTTTCAAAATTTGAAAAAATGATTCTTTTCAATACTGACTTTATTTTGTCTAGAATGTAGAATTAAACAAAGAAAACAATTATATAAGTAGTGACTTAAGAAGGTTGGGTTATGGTTGTAATGTATATCACAAATTTTTGAACCTATAATGAAGAAAATTGTGGCTTATTCGAAACACTTAATTAAAAATTAAAGAAAAACTTTTTATGTATATTTTTATTTAACTTTCACCACGATAAAAAAATATAATATTGATTCAGACTTTATCCATAGTTGTACCCAATATTCCATATTTTGGAAAATTCACAGATTTAATAGTATTTTTCACTTTAAAACTTGGAAATAATCCAGTAGCCCCCGTTTTAAGGTTTTTACCTTTGGAGTAACCGTCCCAATGATTACCATGAACTTCAATTTCATCCCCAACAGTCAATTCGATTTCTCCGTATCTTCTTGGAGTATGGTTCATTATTGTAACATGGGGGTGTGGATTTTGACCTCCGTAATAGTATATATCATCTAATGAAGTAAATTTATCATGCGCATCGACATGATGTGTCTGCATTAATTCATACGCAACACGACATACTTGGGAACTGAAAGTACATACTAAAAAATCACATAAAGATAAGAAATGAATATCGATAATGATTCCTTTTAAGGATAAATTAGAATAGCGTTGTGATACAGATGCAGTTTGAGCTATATCGATGTCGGCAATAATTTCATACTCTGAATAGCGTCGTTTCACTGCTAAGATAACTTTAGGATCATCGCTAGCCAGAAAAATTTTTTTTTTGTTTGGTTTAACTTTCAAACTATCGTAATACTGCTCAACTTTGAGCATGTACTCATCTATATCATGAAAAGCAGCTTCTGTTCCTACTTTGTCAGTTCTGCGTATATGTACACCAACAATGGGGTTACTGAAATTCATAGCCTTTTTCTTGTTTTTCAGCAATAACCTAGTATTCTCGTTGGGCCTCATTGTATATTTTAGTACCTGTCCCACCCACCATACTAAAGGATAACCATGTATCTTTGTAAGCCTTTTCGCTATATCTGCTGGTATACTAGGCGGTTGATATATAGGTTTAGGATAAACGTTATCAACAATAGGTAATGAGATAACTTGTTTAGATGAATCACCTGGCCAATTTATTTGCGTATCACCATTGGCAAAAATACACGTATCACTAAGAGGTTTAAAAACTGATTCCCAACCCTCCTTTTGATATCTCCATCCTTTTGATTTTAAAATAAGGGTTCTTTCAGTACCATATGCTACGATGAAGCAATATACTAAATGATGGACCTGTAAATTATAAAAGATTTATTCATTTTATAGTCTCAAAATCAGATCTCTCTCATAAATAAATAATTTTCTGTAAATACATTAAATTAATTGATCAATTACAAGGGACATAATCAGTTTTGCAATAGTAATCCATAAGATGATAGCTTATTAATTCTATTAAATATATACAAAAGCGATTGAGAAACATTTCATAAAACATCTTAGTTTTAAATTAGTATCGTTGCTAGTTTTGCAAGTTCATTATTCTATGCGAAGTTACAACTTCGCCTTTTTACTCAAAATAAGTAGGATAAAATGATAGGAAATGACAGAGGGGGCATGTGACAGAGTGGTGAGTAATCAACACTTCTTATTTGTTCGGCAGCGCTGTATCAGAGTGTAATGTAACAGGTGGGAGTGTATCGTGATTGTACTTGCATGTGTAACATATAGAGATAGTAGTTAAGTAATATATGTTTCAGACTATTTGCAGGGATTTATGCAAACCCACGTAGTTGTACGTGTTTCAAATCATCAGTGAGGAGTTCACGGGTTCGCTCGTAGTTATACATATATTCCAATGTTAGCTTAGCGTCTTTTGTTTAAGGTGAACGAGAAGGGGATACGGTTGTTAAGATTGCTACCAATAACTTTCAAACACTACCGCTACCCTAGTTAGAAACAGGATTTAAAGAATTCTTCAATATAGCGATATTAAAGAATTCTTTAAATCTGTCTTCAGAAAATTCTAAAAAAAGTTTTTACTTTTATTATATTGTATTTAATTCCTATAACGTTCGAACTATATTTTATTTACGCTAAACGCACAAAATTTATAATTACAAATTCTAATCTCAGGTCTCTTATTTATAACAATCTTAAGCCACTGTACCTTAAGCCTACAATCGATTGACCTGCAACTTTTCAGCCTATAAACCTTATTTCATCTACTAAAAACCCTTAAAATCCAAGCTCAAATGATCCGAAATTTATATTAATGTAACTCATATCTCAAAACCTTCCTGTATACTTATGGACTATAAAGCTTTTATGGATCAATTTTAAACACTTTCAGGATAAATTGTATAAGATTTTTGTTTCGTTACAGAATTGTAAGATTGACTATACAGTCTTTAAAAAATCATGTAAAATTTGTTTGATGACAGTAAAAGTTTATTGTGGATGTTCGTCCTGTCGTCCTGTCGTCGGTTCTTGGCTGCCAGCGACAGAGGCGTAGCTTACCCCGTTGCCGTCGCTCGACACGCTGTCCGTGCTCTGTTCTCTTGGTAGGTTCAGTAGGTTCTGGTTCGTGTCGTTATTTCGTGTCGTCCTCCTCTTCCCCGTGCACAAAGTACGGCCCTCAAAATTCGTGCCGCTGCCCGTGGCCACCGGGGATTTCACCCAATCGGAACCCGGGGTGAATTCCCCCTGAGAAGGGGTAATCCTCCACTTGAGGTAAATCTATGTTTTTTTTGTGCATGTTCATATTTTTATTTCGTCCCGTTGTGCTAAAGGACCCTCGTGGTCGCGACTCCACGAACCGCGCTGGAACAACGCACGGACCCTGAGGTCCCCCTCCTCTGCCCTATGTGTTCAGTGTTCTCCCTGTAGAGTGTTCGTGGTTGTGAGTGCCCATAGTGGCAAAACCGGGCTTCGTTCACAGGAAGAGACCGATTAGAGGGATCCCCTTCATTCGCTTTCGGGCGGCTCCGTTTATAGGTGTCCCCAGCATTCGCTCTTTCGGTAAGCCCCGTTTATAGGGTGGCCGAGCATTCATTCGTCCCGGTTTGCCAAGAGGCGTGTGTGTGTAAGTGTTTGCGTAATGTGTGAGTGTAGGTGTGAAAGAGATTAATGGTTGGGCACATCGGCAGAATACCATTATCTTTTGCGTCATTCGTGAGCCATATCTTCCACTTGGCCGTGTCCGTTATAGCGTTGCTTCTCACAAGGAAACCCCCCCAACACGACCTCACCGATTTCAATAATCTTTTGATATGTTATAGTTCATCAAAAAATAAGACATACGTATTTTTTTTTATCGGCGGAAAAACACTTTGAGGGGGTGAAAACAACCCTCAAAGTTCACCCCCAAAAATAGATTTTCCAATGTATCTCAGCATCTAATTGATATTTTACGACCAAACAAATTTCATATCACTTCTCATGTGAAAAGCAAACTAGCACATGCAATTCCGACCACAAGGGATGCAACCCTTATTTTTTTTATTTAAAATACTATCTATTTCATGGCTATTTTTATGAAAAAAATTAAAATAACCCGAAAAAAATTAGAAAAAATATTACCCTACATAAAATACAAAAATAAAGTTAATCTAGTCATGGTTTTTTTTGAAACTACCCCGTTAAAGTTGAAAAACCACCCCTAAAAAATTATTTTCAATACATTACAGGTGGTGTTGATAATTTACTGTAAAATACGTTGCTCATCACTTATAATGTACAAACACATTTATCTCGTGCAGTTTCGACCAGGAGGGTTGCAACCCCTAATTTATGTCATCGAAATTTTTATCTTCTCCATTCCTATTTTTGAAAAAAAGTTCATAATGAGCTTAAAAAATTGGAAAAATTATTATCGTGGATAGAATACGAAAAATATGTACCAATTCAAGATTATATCACCTAACAAGACCCAGAACTGGGACAACGTTTTTCCAAATTATTTTGTTGCGCCGATTCCGAATCTGCCCGGAAAAATGGTCCATCACCCAGTAGCAATTTCTAAAACTCCCCTTATATCCCAATCGCAATTTCCCGCACTAACCCGCACTATCAGAATGCTTACAACCCCCCCTAATAACCCCCTAAAAACCTCCAATGAAAATGCCGTTAGCCCCCCACTAATAGCCCGAAGACATAGCTGAGCCCCCTTGCATCCTTATGGCAATGCTTGCAACCCACCGAATAACATAATAGCAACGTTATCAACCCTGCTAACTACTGGGGTTATTAGGGGGTTATTAGGGGGAGGGTCTTATTGGGGGGGGGGGGGGGAGTTATTAGGAGGTTAATGGGGGGTTGTAAACAATGCCATTGGGGGATATTAGGAGGGTTATTAGGGGGAAGTTTATTACCATCGCCATTCGGTGATTAGGAGGGTTGATAGCATTGCCATTGTTTTTGTTGGTTGAGTTTTTCTCCTTTCTTGTGACTAAAATTGTAAACTGCCAAGTAATATATATTTAATTGATTTTTATATGCGTTACTATAATTCATTCAGTTACCAATTAAAAACAATCAAAAAAATTAGGACGGATTTATTGTTCATACTTCTTACAATAATGATATTCTTCATAGAAGTGCTCGAAACATAATGATTTTTTGCACCAACCGCAACGTATAATAGCCACATTTTTGCATCCTTCTATGTCACAATGTGTATTGTAGGAATCTCCAAAACTGTAAGCAACAGGATTGTCAAAATTTTCTGGTTTTTTAGTGAGGTAACCACTCTTGAACCAGGAATATTTAAAAAGATTAGTATATCTTGGTGAAGATAATTGATTGTGGACTAACGACTGAAGTTTAATGATGTTGTTTCTTTTATGTAAATCCAAATCATAATTCATCAAAATTACGGTATCTGAAAATTGTCGGACAAAGTTCTTCCATATGCGAAATCCAAAAACATCAAGTGGCTGAATTTTTCCCGTTGTGCCAGTCGGTATTTTTTTAAAATTTATAATTTTATCACGTGGAATTACAGTTTCTATGGCACTGTCACAATGACCGCTCCAGGAGTCAAGCAACAGCATCGTATTGGAACCTACATTAGGGAAATATACTTTTTGCAGCCATATTTTAAAGAGATCTAAAATCAAAAATCTTATTTGTAAAATCATTTATAATGACATTAATTGTAACTAGATGGGATTATGTATACCTGTAGTCAACTTTCCAGATTTAGATGCTTCTACGTAAACATTTTCGGGTCTAAATAAAGTAGTTTCAACAATGGGTCCAAACTCACCGCTAGATTCCTTCAAAACTAAAAAGAGTGGTAACAGTAATTCTCCTGTGGCTGATATGAGTGGCTGTATAGTATAACTGTGGGTTGTTGAAGAAACTGACTGTACTAAACACTGTACCTGCTTTTCTCCTTCAACCGCTAGCGTTCTTCCGGAGTGCATTTCCAGTTGGAATCCGCTCTGATCAGAATTAAACACATTATGAATTCCAATTATTCTTATGCCTGCTTTAACATCAGCAATAAAAGTATTTGCTTTAATCGTTAGTTCTGAATTACTTTCTAGTGTTTTCTTGGTTATAAACTTATTTATTTTCCGGGATACTATTCTATGAGCTTTCTTGAATTTACAAAGCCAGTTATCCGAAGCTTTGAATCTTACATCTTCTGATCCTATAATCTTTTGAGCTTGCAATGCCCATCGACGTATGTCACGATCATGAATGATGTAACCAGCGTCTACTGCTGCTTTAAAATTATCAAAAGTGTACTGACAAATTCTTGCAATTTTTTCTCTATAAGTACCACCTTTGTTGACTGTATGAGCCCAACGTTTCAACTGACTCACAGATGAAACTTTCTTAAATTTTTGACGTACACTTTCAACACTTAAATTTTTTTTTTTTTGCCACTTCTCCAGTATTCTACGGCTCTTTGCTTATATTCAAAACTGACATCTTCATTGTCTTTGGTACAATGGTCGGTGGGTGCTTCGAAATCGTCAGGAAAATGGTGTTGAACTTCATCTTCTACTATTTTTGCAGCATGATCTTTGTAATCTTCTTGAAAATCTAATGTATCTTCAACGATCATATCTACTTCATTGAAATCATTCACGGAATCTATTAAAATGCTTTTAATTCTTTCCGACAATTGAACCTCTTTATAATTTGTCTCACTTTCAGGTATTTGTAGAGTTTGAAAGTAAGCTAATAATAAATTTAAAACGTTCAGAGCGTTAATTTTCATTTTTTAATCTGAAATAAAAAAAAAATATATATATATCTTATATATCTTCTATTATATTAAACAGAAGGCGCGAAATTCTCCGTGCGTCCGTCCATCCATCCGTCCCCTTTTTTTCCTTATTTTTCCTCTGTATAGGTCTCTCCTGATATCACTAGGGAATAAGAAATAAACTGAATAACAAATAAACAAATTAGGATAAAAACAAATAAATAAACAAATTGATAAGTAAACAATAATGATAAACAAACTTATAGAAAACATTCATGAAAAAAATTAATTAATAAATTAAAAAGTAAACATATTAATTAATAAACAATAATAATAAACAAATCAATAAGTAAACAATAATTATAAACATCATTAATTAATAAATCCTCATAATCAGTGTAATTTCAATTTTTTTAATAACAAATATTAAAAAGCCGTAAAATTATTTGCATATAAAAAATAATTTTATAGTTATACTTACGTAGCAGGTACTACGAAATACGAATTAACGGAATAGTATCTTATTATTATTTGTACTTATAATCTTATATTCTTATTACTATTTATTATGCTGTTAGTTCAATAGTCGATACAATACGTCCAACAACAAGAAAGTTGTGTTGGCTACTGATGAAGAATTACTTACTCATATTTATCAATCATGAAAATAACAGACAATCGTCAGAGACGCTGATAGTAGGACGTTAATAAAATTCTGATAATACTATCATTCATATACCAAAATTTTTGCGCATCCGAGAAACTATACTTATCTTCTAGGTATACTTATAATATTATATTATTCTTGACTTGTTTTTTTATATAATAAAAGTTATTTATTTTTTGATAGAATTAATAAACGATAGAACGTAAAAAATTTAAAAGAGAGCAACAAAATAGCTATGGAATCATAGCTTATTTGATTTAGAAGAGATTGCAACGATATGTCAGAAACTTTTTTTAGGATGGTTTTTCAACATTGAGGGTGGTTTTGAAAATAAGTTTGAACAGGTAAATTTTTTATTCTTATTCTATCCACGGTAATATTTTTTCCAATTTTTTTAAGCTCATTATGAACTTTTTTTCAAAAATAGGAATAAAGAAGGTACAAATTTCAATGACAGAAATTAGGGGTTGCAACCCTTGTGATTGAAACTGCACGAGATAGTTGTGTTTGTACATTATAAATGATACGCAACGTATTTTACAGTAAATTATCAACACCACCTGTAATGTATTGGAAACAATTTTTTGGGGATGGTTTTTCAACATAAGGGGTGGTTTTAAAAATAAAAGGTAAATTTTTTTTCTTATTCTATCCACGGTAATATTTTTACTAATTTTTTCAAGCTCATTATGAACTTTTTTTCAAAAATAGGTACAAAGAAGGTAAAAATTTCGATGACAGAAATTAGGGGTTGAAACCCTTGTGGTCGAAACTGCACGAGATAGTTGTTTTTGTACAGTATAAATGATACTTAACGTATTTTACACTAAATTATCAACACCACCTGTAATGTATTGAAAACAATTTTTTAGGGGTGGTTTTTCAACTTTAAGGGGGTAGTTTGAAAAAAAGCTTGACTAGATTAACTTTATTTTTGTATTTTATGTAGGGTAATATTTTTTCCAATTTTTTTTGGGTTATTTTAATTTTTTTCATAAAAATAGCCATGAAATAGATAGTATTTTAAATAAAAAAAATAAGGGTTGCATCCCTTGTGGTCGGAATTGCATGTGCTAGTTTGCTTTTCACATGAGAAGTGATATGAAATTTGTTTGGTCGTAAAATATCAATTAGATGCTGAGATACATTGGAAAATCTATTTTTGGGGGTGAACTTTGAGGGTTGTTTTCACCCCCTCAAAGTGTTTTTCCGCCGATAAAAAAAAATACGTATGTCTTATTTTTTGATGAACTATAACATATCAAAAGATTATTGAAATCGGTGAGGTCGGGTTGGGGGGGTTTCCTTGTCAGAGCATTGATGCGACGGACGACGTTTCCACCGGGCACGGTCGTGGACGTTGGAAGCTAGCATTTACCTCGTGAGGTGTAACCACTCACTGGACCAGCCCAGCATTATTATTATTATTATTTATTTTTTTTACAGGGAGTTGCGGAATCCTTTTTGCGGATTCTCCTTAGTCTTTCTGACTGATGGGTTATGTGGGACTCCTCGAAAAAAAAAAAAAAAAATAGGCCTACCCACTAAACCGCCATCTTCTTGGTGTCCTTCCTCCCAGCCAGGGACTATGTTGATATTACTTCTGACTGGAGGTTCTGTCTGTGTTCGTCCGTTCGTGTCGTTCCTCCGTATCTCGTTACGTCGCGTCACTTCGTCTGCTCAGTCATCTGTCAAGCAGCCGTCCGCGTTCTTACGTCTCAGTATAGTTTCCGTATAGGTAGCGACTAAGCGCCACCATTCGGGTTCACGCAGCATGAGAGTCACGATGTTATCGGGAATGATGCTGCCGACCGTTTCTTCCAGTTCCTGTCTGAGTCTTGTCTAGCGGTCACACGCGAAAAACGTGTGTTCCGCGTCGTCTCGTTCGTGTCTACAGTACTTACAATCGGATGTTCGTAGTCTGTTCATATTGTAGAGGTACCGTCGGAAGTACCCGTGGCCCGTCAAGAGCTGGGTGACGTAGAAATTTACATCACCAAATTTCCTTCCGAGCCACAGCCTCAAGTCCCGTATCAATCGTCTCGTCTAGTTACCACCTCGTTCCTCTGTCCATCGGCCTTGCCAAATGTCAATTGTCCTCTCGCGCTCAGCGATTATCGCGTTATTTCGTCCTATATCCGCGCTGCTTCCATAGATCCTTTTGCATTCAAAGGCCAGGAGATCCATGGGTATTACGCTAGCAACCACCAAAACAGCCTGCGCAGAGACTGTTCGGTAGGAGCAAGCGATTCACAGTGCGCCTTGTCTCTGTACCATCATCATCGTCTTACAGTATTTTTTTGTCTTCAGGGAGTTTGCCCATATTTCCGCGCCGTATAAAAGGATCGAGTGAACTGTCACCATTAACAGTCGTCGTTTTCCCGATCTCGGTCCCGTCGTATTTGCCATCAGACGACTCAAGAATGCTATCCTCTCTGCCGCTTTCCGGGTTGTTTTCTGTATATGAGTCCAGAAGGTCATCTTCGTATATCGAGGGTTACCCCAAGGTACTTGACTTCCCTCTTGGTCTTTATCTCGCATGTCCCCACCCTCATGTGCAGTATCGTCTGTATGCGTCTTGTCGTGAGAAACATCAGTTCCGTTTTTTCCGTTGCGAGTTGTAGTCCGTGGTCTGTCATCCATCGTCCGACTCGTCTCATGGTTTGGTTCAACGCCAGCTGCGCCAGCTCGGGGGACCTCTCCGTAACCACCGCCGCCACGTCATCAGCGTAGGCGACGAGGGTCACTCCGAGCGGCATCCCAAGCCGAAGCAAGCTATCGTATAAGCCATTCCAGAAGTCAGGTCCCAGTATCGACCCCTGTGCCACCCCAACGGTGATCTGTTTCGTTACTAGTCCTTAGATTATTATCTAGAACGTTATCCATCTGTTTTTTAGGTAATCCTCTACAACTCGAAGAAGGTATAATGGTATCCCGAAGTTGCTTTTCAGCGCCTCCAAGATATCTCCCCCACCTGACCAAGTTAAAAGCATTCCAAATGTCAAGCTTCCAACACTATAGGTCGCGCTGCGTGGCAGTGTCTGTCTAGTTCCAGAAAAGAATCAATCACCTTTTGGATCGCTCCAATCGTCGACCGACCCCTCCTGAAGCCGAATTGCAAATCTGAGAGACCCCCTCCAGCCTGTATCGCGTCCGTCAGTCTCGGTCTGAGTAATTGTTCAAAGAGTTTACCAGTAGTGTCAAGTAAACTCAACGGTCGGTAGGCCGAAGGAGTGCCAGGGTCGCCCTTACCTTTTGGAATAAGAACGAGCCTCGCCTCCTTCCACCGATCGCTGAACGTTCCTGTCGTCAAGCACGTATTGTACGGGTCGAGAAGTATCTCCGGCCGTAGACGAGCCACGAGCCGGAGGATCTCGGATGGTACTCCGTCCGGTCCCGGTGCCTTACCCGTCTTCATCGCATTCGTTGCTCTGATGAGCTCCTCAGCGGCAAAAGCGGAGGGCATTTGTGCGTCCACGTCATCCATCACGTTTGTCCTAATCGGGTGCGTCGGAAACAATCCGTCAACAATCCGTCCTGCTGTTTCGGTATCTTTAAGTTCCGGTGAGACTCGGGCCCCTAGTTTCCCGGTCACAATCTTGTAGCCGGTTCCCCAGGGATCCTCGTTCACCTCCTCGCAGAGCTTCCTCCAGCATCGCGTCTTGCTGTCCCGTATTGCTTTCGTCAGCGTCTTCCGTGCTGTTTTGTATATGGCCTGAAGGTTTTCCCTTTCGGGTCCACCTCCAGCCCTCGTCGCACGTCGCCGATTTGCCAGGCATATCTTGCGTAGTTCGGCTATTTCATCCGTCCACCAGTATTGTGGTCGTCTTTTTTGTATCTGTCGTCGTTTCGTCATTGTGCTGGTGCACAAGTTGTTTATTAATTTCGCAGTGGGCAGACCGGTTCTCCGTTGCATTCCGTCGCGTAATGTCCGGATGCGCCGCATTTGCGGCAGTATTTCGTCCTGTCCTTGCCCGTACATTCGGCCTTCACGTGGCCGAAGCCCAGGCACCTGTAACATTTCGTCACCGTCAGTCTTTTTCGGACGCGGCAGTGCACCCAGCCAATTCCGATCCGACCGCGCCGGAGCAGCGCCTCGGCTTCCCGCGATTCCATTTCGCAGACCGCCATATACTGCTCAGCGCGGTTAGGACCGAAAATGTGGACCCGAAAGTCTGTGTCTCGCCCAGACTCTCGTCTGAGCGCGTCCGTCACGTCTTCCGGAGTCGCAACGCAGTCCAGATCCATGATCTCCAATTGTACCTTGGGAGTCATAGCCCTGACACTGCCCGCTTCCCCGATGGCCTCCTGGATCTGTCGCTCAAACATGTCGCGTCCGTCTGGTTTGTCTGCGTTTATCTGCAGCTTCAATAGGCACAGACCGTTCTTAGTCTTCCTCAGGGTCGTCACCTATACGTGACTCTCCTTCGGATCGATCGTTGTCCGGATTTTTCGGACGATATCGGAGTACGACGCGTGTGTCCCCGGTTTGACGAGGACAGCGAGTCGTCTTTTCTGGTGGGCCGGTCTGTCCTTGTCAGGTCGATTCCTTGCGTCCGTTTTCTTTTTTGTTTTTTTTCCGTGTAACGGTCTGCCAGTCTTTGGTCGAATCTGTCGTCGGTGGCCTCTTTTGTGAGAGCTCCGGCGTGGTTCCGGTCAGCGAACGTTTCCGTTTCGTCTGTGGCGTCTCTGCGTTGTTGTTCGTCGTCGTGCTTGTCTTGTTGCTGTCTCGTCGGTGTTCTTCCGGAGCTGTGTCCATCCGCTTGTGCAGCGCAATGTCCACAGTCTCGAGAATTGTCTTGATTCCAATCTTCACTGTCATATTCATGTTTTTTTGTATGTTTGCTGCTTCGGCCATTTTTGTCGCCGTCTCTTGTATTAGCCTTAGCAGTTCAGTCATGTCTCGTGTTTTGTTTATCGTGGGTGTTCGTCCTGACGTCTGTTCTTGGTTGTCTGTGGCGGAGGCGTAACTCACCCCGCTGCCGCCACTTGATACATTGTCTGCCCTCTGTCGTTCTGGTATGTTCAGTGTATTTTTGTTCGTATCGTTTCGTTTGGTCCTCCTCTTCGCCATGCACAAGGTGCGGCCCTCAAAATCCTTGCCACTGCCCGTGGCCACCGGGGCTTTCAACCGATCGGAACCCGGGGTGGATTCTCCCTGAGAAGGGATTACCACTTGAGGTAAATCAATGTTTTCTTTGTGCATTTTCCATAGTTTTCTGTCCCGTTATGCTAGAGGTCCTTCGTGGTCGCGACTCCACGAACCGCGCTGGGACAACGCACGGCCCCTGAGGTCCCCCCCCCTGTGTGTTTATCCTGTGTGTTCAGTGTTCCCCCCTGTGATGTGTGCGTGTATGTAAGTGCCCATGGGCAAAACCGGGTTTCGTTTATGGGGAGAGCCCGTTTAGAGAGATCCCCTTCACTCGCTTTCGGGCGGCTCCGTTTATAGGAGTCCCCTACCATTCGCTTTTCGGTAAGGCCCGTTTATAGGGTCGCCGAGCATTCACTTCCCCGGTTTGCCAGAAGGCGTGTGTGTGTGAGTGTTTGCGTAGTGTGTGAGTGTGTATGTGTATAAGTGATTAATGGTTGGACACATCGGCAGAATACCATTATCTTTTGCGTCATTTGTGAACCATATCTTCCTCTTGGCCGTGTCCATTATGGCGTTGCTGCTCAGAGCATTGACGCGACGGACATCGTTTCCACCGGGCACGTCGTGGACGTTGGAAGCTAGCATTTGCCCAGTGAGGTGTTACCACTCACTGGACCAGCCCGGCTATTATTAATTATTATTATTATTATTATTATTATTATTATTATTATTATTATTATTATTATTATTATTATTATTATTATTATTATTATTATTATTATTATTATTATTATTATTATTATTATTAATAATTATACAGTAGTTATTTAATTCTTCTATTTTAGATTAAAAGATAAAAATTAATCCTTTAGTGTACTAAATTTATTATTAATGTATTTTCAAACTTTAATAATATCAAATAGCGTGACGCATTACAAATAAATTGAGTTATCAGAAAATTTGAAAAACAAATATTAATCGGTGTAACAAATGATTTTAATGAAGTAGATATGATGGCTGAAGAGATTTCGGATTTTCTAGAAGAAGAATATAAGGATTGTGATGTTATAATAGTTGATAATGAAATTCAATATTATTTTACTGATATCGATGTTGCACCAATAAATCTGTGTATGAAAAATACTGAAGATATTAGTTTTCATACGTACATCTGTTTTTTTTTTCTTTTTTTAGGAGCATGGGAATCATATTAGCAAATTAACTGATACTCCTTTCCAGGAAGTGTGAAACTGGACACGGTAATTGCCCCTACCCATTAACCCATTAAGTGGCAAACGTCCATGGCTGCAATGCTTCGATTTGACATTATGCCATTCGTACAATTCTCAATAGATTTGGATGAAATTTGGTTTCCTTATGTTTTAGTGTATGCTCTTTCGAAAAATCACCAAGTTTTTTTTGAAAATCTTGACAGAAAAAAAAATATGGCAGATTTTTTCGAAAAAATTCCAAATTTTTTTCAATTTTTTTCCAAATTTCGCTCTGCTGAAAAGAAATGGACCGTAAAATAGGCTCCCTAAATAATTTTTTTCGCGACATGAGACAATTATCTTTCAAGCGCATTTGACTTTATTCAAAAATGTTGATTAGAAAAAAAAATATGGCGGTTTTTGTATCGTAGTGTAATTTAGAAATTCATGATTTTTTTACTCGAAAAATATCAACTTTTGAAAAAAATATTATAGAATAAAAAGTGCTTAGAAGTGGTCAAGAAACATGTGAGAATTTTTGAAATTTGAAAATTTTTTTAAAAATAAAAAATTGAAAATTTTTGAAAAATTTTATAATAATTAAGTTTCTCTCTAAACATGTTTTTTTGACAATTCTTAGTGATTTTATGGCTGGTATGTATTTGAATTCAACGTAATTCAATGTAACGGAAATACAATCCAAGTTTTGCGAATTTACGCAGCTAAATAAAATTTTTTAAATTAAAAAATCTCCACTTTATTAGTTTTTTTGTTTGTATTTTTGTTTGTATTTTTGTATTTTGTAATTTTTGTTTTTTTGTATTTTTTTGTATTCAATTTTTATGTTTTTAGAAATATTTCTTTTTGACAATCATTTGTTACCAATTATTTACTTGTGTAAATTAGCAAAGCATTGACTACAATAATACTTTTTACACTCTTTGCACATGTAAAACGTACGAGTAGTACATCCTTGTCCATTGCAAGCTGTTCTTCTGATAGTTAGGCTCAAATTGTGGTTTTTCAAATCACCTAATTTAGCGTTTTTGACATAACTATCTACAATACTCAAAGCGAATTTCTTTACGCTTACTTTTTTTTTGCCTGAACAAGCATTATAGAGTATTACTGCATTTGCAATAGAAGACTGTATAATTCTCATCAATATTGGCCAAGTCCATCTCTTACTTCTAATAATAGGTAATAAAGCACTACAGTACTGATCGTGTAGGTCAACACCTCCCATAAATAAGTTGTAAAGTGAAAACACAAGTGGCATAGAAATGTCAGTTCTCATTTTTTTTCTTTGGAGTAGCTTTTCACTTCTTTTGTTGGTGTAACACCAGCTGCAGTTGAAATAATCGAAACTTGTTTAGAATCTACCATGGTTACGAAGTTCATTCCGCTATTTTTTTCATATTGAACTTTAAAAGTTCCACGAGGAGCTTTTTTATCAATTTCATTTAATTTCAACACATACATTTACTTAAAATTGGCAAAAATAAGCACTTCCAAAAAAAGTATAAATATTTTTGGATTTTCGGGAAATTCAAATTTTCAATTTTCCAAAAATTTTCCAAATTATTTAGTAAAAATTCACACATGTTCCTCGACCAATTCTAAGCACTTTTTGTTCTACAACAATTTTTCCAAAAGTTGACATTTTTTGAGTAAAAAAATCATGAATTTCTAAATTACACTACGATACAAACACCGCCATATTTTTTTTTCTAATCAACATTTTTTAATAAAGTCGAATGCGCTTGAAAGATAATTGTCCCATGTTGCGAAAAATATTATTTAAAGAGCCTATTTTAGGGTCCATTTCTTTTCAGCAGAGCGAAATTTGGAGAAAAATTGAAAAAAATTTGGAATTTTTTCGAAAAAATCGGCCATATTTTTTTTTCTGTCAAGATTTTCAAAAAAACTTGGTGATTTTTCGAAAGAGCATATACTAAAACATAAGGAAACCAAATTTCATCCAAATCTATTGAGAATTGTACGAATGGCATAATGTCAAATCGAAGCATTGCAGCCATGGACGTTTGCCACTTAATGGGTTAAACACATACCTTCCTGTATGCCCGACTAGTCCGGTATTGTTTATTATACCGGGTGTCCACAACCACCCGTCCACCCCTTTTATTTCTTTAGCAACACGTTTTTAGGAAATATGATATATACGAAAGTTTTAGCAAATCAATCAAGGATTTTAGCGGTGTCCTTTAGTTTGACCTTGAAGTTGATTTTCAAGGTCATTTCAAGGTCAAATTTCGTTTTTTAAATAGGAACCCCTATTTTTTATACTGGATTCTGAAAGAACACGAAATTTTGAGTAAAAAGTGTTTTTAGTATTTTTTTTATTAGACGCATATTTAGCGAGAAAAAAATTCAGTGATACCGGTGTCCATACCATCCGTCTAATTCTTCTAAAATCTAGGTAGAATACCTATTCAGCGAATAGTAAAATTCGAAGTCTTGTGCTAGTAAGTGCATTGTGCCTATTGATTGGTGATGCTTTTAACATTCACTTCCGGCCGAAAGTAGCCTACTGGGACAGGAAGTCAGTTTTTTTTAAATGGTGTAGTACTTTTTTATCGTGGATTTTGATTTTACATCGATTCCACATAAAAAAATATCTAGGTATGAAACTTTTGTTTAAAAATCTTTATTGTAAAAATGTACCACCTAGTAGTAATTATAAATAAAAGAAAATGAAAATTTTCTTTTTAAATTCGAGTAGTCAAAATGCAATGTTCGGTACGAATACTATGCAAAATTAAGTTTACTTTGTCAGAGCTGATTTCGTAATTAAACCCGACGTTGGAAATTATCTATCATTAAAGAAATAAATTATAAATTCATCATTTTCAGAGGTAAGTTTTAACTCGGAAAGAATTTGAACCATTTTATTGCGTTTCTCTTACTAAATGACAAATTAGATTTATTTTCTTTTCAAATAGGTACCTATGGTGTATTCCAAAGAAGAAGCGCACGACATGTTGCAAGTTTTATTTGAAGCTGGGTCATTCCTTGCTGCTGAAAGGTTGTGGCAAGAGCGTTACCCCAACAGATTTCCTCATTCTCGTAAAGTATTTTCGCGTCTATCTAGAAGAATCAAGAATGAAGGACTTGTCCAACCTCATCACAATAAGGGAAGGAAAATTCGCCGACGAATTAGAGATGAACGGTCTGTGGATATCGTCGCATCAGCAATCATTGAGCCAAATGATTCTGTAAGGCGCCGGGAACGTGATTCTGGTATAAGCAAATCCACTATCAGTGTTATTCTTCGGAGCAATAAATTTCATCCCTACAAAATGGAATTACATCAAGATCTGAATAATGTTGATATTGAACAACGTCTTGCATTCTGCAACTGGGCGAGTGGCCAAAGAGAAAATTTTCATCGAATCGTACTCTTTTCGGATGAATGTACTTTCAAAAGTGATGGTGAAGTTAATACGCAGAATTTTCGTTATTGGGCAGCGCAAAATCCGCACTGGCTGAGAATGGAAGACCACCAACGGGTTTGGAAAGTTAATGTATGGTGCGGCATTATCGATAACCAAATCATAGGCCCAATTTTTTTCGAAGGAAACCTTAATAGCTTTAGATATCTCCATCTTGTAGAAAGAGAATTAGCCCCTTTATTAGAAAATGTTAATCTTGAGATACGTCGTGACATGTGGTTCCAGCAAGATGCATGTCCTTCGCACACTGCGCTTATCATTCGAAGAGCTTTGAATCGTTTATTTCCGAATAAGTGGATTGGAAAGTACGGTCCTGTCAATTATCCACCTCGATCCCCGGACCTTTCAGTATTAGATTATTATTTATGGGGAAGAGTAAAAGATTTAGTTTACCGTGAGCGTCCAACTACGCGGGCTAACATGATTCGCAGAATCACAGAAGCAATCCGCTCGCTTGAAGTAGCAGAAATTAGAAGAGCTGTTGATAATTTTGAAGCTAGAGTGCAGGCATGCATTTTGCAAGGTGGAGCGCATTTCGAACACTAAAATAAATAACCCAATAAAAAAAAAGTTTATTTAGGGAAACAAGAATGGACATTATTTATGTTTTCATAAAAAAGCTAGTTTATTATGTTTATTCAGATTACAGTTTATTTATTTGATTTGTTATAAAAATAAAAATTTTTTATAAAATAAATTATAAAAATAAAATAAAAATAAAAATAAACCAATGGCAAGATTCTTTCTGAATTTTTTTCTCGCTAAATATGCGTCTAATAAAAAAAATACTGGAAACACTTTTTACTCAAAATTTCGTGTTCTTTCAGAATCCAGTATAAAAAATAGGGGTTCCTATTTAAAAAACGAAATTTGACCTTGAAATGACCTTGAAAATCAACTTCAAGGTCAAACTAAAGGACACCGCTAAAATCCTTGATTGATTTGCTAAAACTTTCGTATATATCATATTTCCTAAAAACGTGTTGCTAAATAAATAAAAGGGGTGGACGGGTGGTTGTGGACACCCGGTATTACTTTCGACTGGCGAGTTGTCCATTGCGTATCCTCTGCACATTAATTCCTTACTTCTAGTTATTCATCTTTACTATTTTTTCATTCATTTTCTCTGTCATTCAGGTATCCAGGCATCCATCCGCTTTCTTACTTTTCAAGATATTTCCAATGCAAGCTGCGATGTTCGTTCAAACATCAACATTTGTTATCATCAGTTTCGTCATGTTGTTCGGCGTGATCGTCGAGTCTAGTAGCAACTCGAGCTTCTATCGCTGTTTTATTCAGCGGTTACATACGAAGAACGTGTGTTTCTTCTCCTAGAACGTCCTAGTTGTATTGATAGTAAGTAGAGTCTGATGTCATCACCATGTACATTCTATAAAGATATTTTTGGAAGCATTCGTGTCTAGACAAGAATTACGTAAGATAAAAGTCTATTTCGCCGTCTTTCCTGTCCTTTCAAGGTCCAACCTCCGGTATTAGTCCGTGTGTCCACCATTCTTGTCGGTTAGTTATCGATCTAGTCTGCCATTCTTGTATTCTCCTCATCCGTTCTTCTGTCGCAGCGTTAGTCCTCTCAAAATTCGCTGTTCATGCATATATTCGCTTACTCTCGATCGGAATTATGCTTACGGTCACAAGGATCGCGTTCTCCAGATATGGCCTGGTACGCGCACGCGATTCTTAAAGCTCTGGTTCGTTGTACTCTCGTCTAAATTTTCGCGTGGTTCTTGATCCTCAATGTGTCCACCCATACTTCGACTCCGTAGAGCATGTTCGAATTCGAACAAATTCAGATAACGCTCATGAGTAGTCTTCGTGTATTCAGATTCGGTCATTGCCTATTGGCCATAAGTTTTTTCAGAGTCTTTGTTGTCTGCGAGGGTTTAGACGTTGCGTTACATATTTGTGTCCAGAAGGTTAGATTTGCATCAAGGGTGACACTTAGATATTTGAGTTCACTTTTGGTCGTCATCTATTCTATCCCAACTGTCATTGGTATAATGGTCTGTATCCGTTTTCTTATAAGTAATAGCAGCGCAGTCTTTTGCAGTGTCAGTTGTTTGCAGTCTTTGATCCGTCATCCATGTGTTTATGCGTTTCATTATCTGATTTAGTATTAGCTGTGCTCCGAGCTAGCCTTAGGGGGAGCTGCCGTTATCAATCGCTACACCTTAAATAATGAGAAGATTAATTAACATCAAGATATGATGTTGTAAAAATCACTTGTGCACAATCAATTATCAGCTCCAATATTTAAAGAAATGATAAGACATGCCTGGTATGCTTAAAGCATGTTGGATGATTATGACGTTTTCATGAATGTTACACATGTTTGTTTCCTATTTGAAAAAGGTAAAGGTTAATGTAAACACGTGATGCTAATTTTCGTTAAATGCTCATGCAGTAAATCACTTTGTTTTGATTATCATTGCATTAAATATCATCCTTGGATACAACCACAATACTTAAATAAACTTTGTAATTTATTCTATATACTAATTTCTGCACTTTTTAAACACTACCTAATTAAACAAAGGTTGTTATAAGCTTGCAAAATTTTAATATCAATGAAGGAAAAAAATTTCCAATCTACAGTTATTTGATTATCAGGTCTGAAATTCTAGTGGTCATATATGGAATTCAAGATTAATATTACCGAACACTAAAGATATCTAACTTAAACAGCAGAGCGATCAGTTTGAGCGATCAATTGATTTCCAGAGATTCTGGATGTAGTTGTTCTGATGAACAACTAATAATTTTAATAGGAACTACTGCGAATATTGCACATAATGAATTTTCGGAATAGATATATAAATGGCAACGATAGTCGATTCGATCAATCAATACGTTCACGATTCGGTAGCACTCGCGATGCTAGAGTGAACGTCTAAGAGAGAGAGAGGGGGGGGAGGGGTGCGCGAGAGTTCAATTTTCCAGTTAAGCATCAGCTGTTGTTAAGAGTACCGCCAAATATTTTCCACTCTGTTCTTGCCGTTTTCTAAAAGTTGTTTTTCTGGTTTTTTGAATACGTGCGGGAGTGATAGCGAGGTGCTAGAATAGGTAACAGCAATCATAGCAGCAGCAACTAAAGCAGCAGCGAAATAGCAGCATTTGGCGCAGCAACAGCCGATCTTTATGAATGCGGCGGCGCACCATAAGCTCTTCAGGAGCACCAGTTATTCTCTTCAACAATTACGGGTGATCACCGTAATTGCACCGCAGGGTAGGTGCACCTCCCTTTTTCTGCGCAACAAAATACTTGCGATAGTACTTTGTCAATCGCCACCGTTTTTGTATTCGCGCCGAGCGTTAGTTTGCGCGACAGAATTTTGAATTCTCTCTCTCTCTCTCTCTCTCTCTTTCTCTCTCTCTCCCTATTATTAAAAATTTGTAAATCCTATTCGCGTGCGCAAGTCTTTTGGCCTAACGAAGACTGTAGTTTTTTATTCATAAACGATCTTAATTTTATTCACCGCATTACGTTATTTCGTTCTCTTTTAATTTAATGAATCCGTCACCGATTATTTTTTCAAACCGATTTCATCTAAAGAATAGTTGGAGTAAACATTAGGTCACTCACACCTAAGATAAATCAAGTGTCACAAGTCAGGTGACTTAAGGTGAGTTCAATTCTGTTGAAAAAGGAGACATTGGAACGAAAGTATAAAACGTAAAGGCGAATACATGTATACTCTTACGTGATTAACGGAGCGGCGATCAGCTTTGCATCGTGGGAGTTTGTTCTTTAATAAACCCAATTTGTACCAGCTAATCCACCCCGTTACAAAACTTGATATAAAATAATTCATAGAGTTATGGTAACAGTACTGTTTTCATTAATTTGATTAACGTAAAATGTAACGTAATACAAATGATATTTTGATATACACTTGGGAAGAATTATTATAAATATTAATTATTATAGTTTGACAAAAAACCAAGAGAACTTATTCTTGAATAACTTTTAAAAAATAGCAATAATTAGAATGAAATTTTTTTGAGGCATAGATGTTATCATAAACTTTTGATTTTCACTAATAGGAAATTAGAAGGTTTACAGTGAAATAGAAAAAAATAAAAAGATTTCAGTTGGCTCGAGAACAGCCATTTTACTGTATACGTAGTGTCTGTTGGATGTTTCTTGATCACAAGAGAAAATAGGCAACTAAATTCGAGTCACAGACGTAAAAAAACTATTTCATACTCCTCTTTATATTAATAAAACAAATTTTATCTACGCAGATAGGTAGAATATTAACGTAAAATAATTCAAAATAAATGATTTCATGAATAAACCTGGTTATTACATTAAGTTATATAGCACATTTATGGTTTTGCATTATTATTGATAGTACACCAATGTAGTACCACGAGTAAGAACCATGGATTTATCAATTTTCGTGAAATAACATAAAAGATCCTGTAATCCCATTGAGTACCATAAGAAACAACGATGAATCATGAACCCATAAAAATCCTATGAAGTACCATGAGGAAACATGGAGAACCATGAATTTGATATCCATAGAATGCCATAAAACACGCATGACGTATAATAAGGAACAATTGAAAACCATGAATCATCAATTATTTTGTACGTAAGTAGTAGACGTAAAATTCATAAAAAACGTAGAGACGTATATTAATAAAACAAAGCGTTAGAAGAATCTTAAAATGGCGGAAAAGCAACATTACTCAAAACTTCAAAATCAAATAACTTTCTCAAATCAATAGCTATTGAAGTAAATCTTTTTTCGGATAATAGAAGAAAATCTAGACTTCCTAAACTATACATCATATTAGAAAATCGGTACGCAGAAGCACGAAAAAATAGATATATTCTATTAGACAAATCTGACTTTTCTCCATTTTACTGTGTAGAGTGTTGCAGTCGGCCAGCAGTCATCGTGGCTGTTTTATGTTATAACGAGGTTTTGACCCAGCGCGGGTCACTCGTTATATAAATTACGAGGGAATTAGAAACGACTCGGTGTGGGCCTCGTAATAGGCTGCGCAAAGCCTAACCCAGCAGCAACAGGAACGTCGTGGTGCAGCGTCCGTTACTTTGGCCCGCGGAGAGCGTCGTGTAGTCCTATGGGTGCTTTGGAGCGATCACGAAATTCAGGTGCGAAAGCCGGACGGAACGGGATTGTTTACGATAGGTAAAACGGAAGCGCAAAGGAAGAAAACAGATATACGAGCAGCATTGAGTTTACTACAGAGAATAGTACAAAGTTAATGCGCAGCGTAAGCGGGAGAGAGAGCGGCGAAAAGCTAGCGAGAGAGACACGTATTCGAGGTGGTACTTACAATGACGTCTCGGAGTCAGCCGTGGAGACGGTGTTCTCGGCCTCGCACGTGGTCTGCGAGGACGCGCAGTACGCAACTCGAATACGGTCAAAAGCCGGGCGGCTTTGAAGGCTCGCACGCGTAGTCGCTAGAATTAGCTCGCCAAAACACTGAGCAATCTCGGCACCAAACTTCATACCGAGTGGGCACTCGCGTACTCGCCAGAAACACCGCGGAAAATAGTCGCAGATCACAAAAGGTCGCAAGCACGTATATCCGCTCGTCACACGTCCACGTCTTTCGAAGTCGCCGGTACAAGAGAGAGTTCTTGTCGCGGGGCTTTTTCCTGCCCCACTCTCCTACTCGCGCGCGTCGCGCCGGCCTCCCGAATTCTCTCTCTCTAGCTCGCCCTCTATTAGCGCTCTCTCTGACTTACCTTTGGCTGCCATACAAGTGAGATAATTATGTGACAAATATATTTATATAAAAATAATTATAATTATGTGTGGAAAGAGAGAGACATAACGAGGGTCTGGCCGCTCGTTATATGCCCCTTCCCCAGAACTGGGTAGCAGGGCGTACCAGGTCGAAAAACCCGTCTCTCTCCAGCAAGTAAGGAGAATTAATTGATAAAGAAGAATCAAGACATCGTAGTGGTAAAAAAAAAATGTTTTATTTATTTATTTTTTTCCGACATCTTATACACTAGAAGCTCTGGGTGGAATGTAGCTTATCGCGACTCTCTCTACTCGCGCAAATCGCAAATCTAATAAGGTAACGCGTGATAAAAGAAAACGAGAAGAGAAAAAGAAAAAAAAAACGTGGGCGTTAATGCCTGATTCTTGGGGGGGGGGGGGGGGGGGGGGACTTCGAGGGCGAGGTCGCGAGGATGGTCGTAGCACCTACGTTCAGACCTAGTGCCTGGTCACACCTCGTCTGTTATCGCCGTCCGCGGGGGCGGCGTACGGCTCTTCCTTATCTCGGAGGAAGGCTTCCCTGCGTTGACGCGTTTCGACCGAGCTATAGGAATACAGCCGCTGTCCACCGCTCCTCCAAAGTTCGTGCCTTGACCAATTCGGGCAGTCGGAGGTTCGAGGTATTTCTGTGAGGCCACAAGTGGAGCAAGCCCGCTTGCCGAAGAGGTCGGCACGGGGGCCGGCCCAGCGATTACACGGCTCCTCTCCTGCGGCTCCTTACAGGGCAAAGAAGCCTGGCGTGCGACGCGTCCGGTCATTTAGGATGGCCTGGCCGGACGCTCGACGGGAGTGGGACGTCGGCGGGTCGCCCAAGGCTGCTAGCTGTCGTTTCACCGTTTCGAGGTGCTCTTGGGCTCGACGTTGCTCCTCTTGTAGGCGTTGTCGCGTCTCCTCGCGTTGTTTGCGAGCCTCGCGTTCCCTCCGCCATTCGGAGATCATCTCCTGGGTGTAGGCCTTAAGCTCTATGGCCTCCTGCAGCTTGGTCGCGTAGGTTCCTGCAATAGCGCGACCGCGGGACACATGGCGGTCGACGAAGGCGAGTCCGTCTTGGTAAGCCTTCTCCTCCTCTTTATCCGCGGCTTGCCGCGCCTTTCTGCAGGCGGTAAAATGGGCCTGGAGGACCTTCCACTCATCTTCGAGGGTAGGTGACTCTTTCGCCGCAGGGGCCGGGTCTATCTTGACCTTGAGTTTCGTAGCGGCGTCGCGTTTCTCGGTGGTAGAGCCGGAGTCGCCGTAGCCGCGCTGCCGCAGGATAGCCTCCAAGCGCTTGGCGGCCGCCAGGGCAGAACAGGGAGACGCGTTGGTGCGCTTCGGGCTGCGGTCCGGCGAATCCTCACCTTTACGGCCCGTATTATCCTCTGGCCGCCTTGGCCTGCGTAACGTCCTCTGGGGGAAGTCCATGGTAGTCTCCGCGGAGCTTGCGCCGCTGTCATCGTCTGACGAGGCCCGCGTCTCGCTGGCTGGGTCATCCCCTACGGCATTGGAGTAGGCCAGGGCTGGAGCTGGAGAAGCGTCCCTGCGCGTCGACGGCGCAGCGTTCCGGCGCGAAGCACTAACCACGGCCGACGTGAGTGCTTCATGCAGCACCTCTTCCATCCACTTGGCGAGAGGAGCTATTTCGGCGTTGGTCAGCATCCTCTATAGGGCGAAGCATACATAATGTTAGGCAAAAAAAAATGAAATCAATTTGTTGCATCAAGCGATAGCGCCTACTAGGGAAGCAGGAAGCTTGAAGCAGTAGCAGAGTTTTACTGTCGTAGAAGGCGAGATGAGCGGAAAGAGAATGAGGAAACAAGCAGGGTAGTAAGGTGCTAGTTCCGGGAACGCAAGCGCCGAGGGGATACGTCGACGGGAGCATGCATCTTCTGCTTGCGAGGGCGACCTCTTCTCCTTGGAGCGGTCGGTATTTCGCCTCGCGTGAAGTCCTGTCGTGGGCTTGTTGGAGCCTCTGGCTCTATAACTTTTGCGACCGAAACGTCGTCGTTCGAGGCATCGCGCTCGTCGCTTTCCTGCGTGCGATCGGGCGAGAAAATCTCCTTCAATGACATCGTCTCGTCGTTTTTGTTTCCTTCAAGAAGAGAACTGTCTGCTGCATCATCGGGGCACTGGGCTCCGTCGAAACACGGTCGCAAGTCGCAAACGGCGACTTTACCAACGTTACAACCTTCTTCGTTCTGGAGTTGGTATGAGTTGGGACCGAGGCGTGCGGTAACGATGAACGGGCCCGTGTACTTCGGGCTGAGTTTCGCGGTCGTCTGGTTAGCGGCGGAGGACAGCACACGATTCTTCGCCCAGACTCTATCACCGACGTTATACTTGACGTCGCGATGCTTAGCGTTATAGTACATCTCCTGTCTATCTTGGGCTTCCCGCGAGTGTTGCAGTGCAACGGCTCGGAAGTCGTCAAGCTTGTTAATTCGAGCGTGCCAGTCGGTGACCGCGGCCGTCTCGAGGTTCCGAGCCACGGCGCGTTCTTCCTCTCGTTTCTTCGAGTTTGGCAGCTCGGGATGACGTCCGTAGTTTAGAAAAGCGGGGCTAGAGCGCACCGCTTCGTGTATTGCCGTGTTGTAGGCAAACGCGAACTCTGCTATATGCGCGTCCCACGTCGAGTGCTTTTCCTCGATAAACGCTCGAATCATGGTTTTGATTGTGCGATTTACGCATTCGGTCGGGTTGCTCTTAGGCGAGTACGGGGCGCATGTCGCGTGTATCACGCCGAACGAGTCCAAAAAGTCGTCGACAACTTTATTCTTGAACGGATTACCGTTGTCAGACAAGAACTTTTTAGGGATTCCAAAACGCAGAAACACACGTTCTTTCAGTTAGCATCGGATGGTTTTCCCAGTAATCTTACGGAGAGGGACACATTCGATCCAGCGAGTGAAGAGATCGAGAAAGACAAGCAAGTGGTCGTAGACCTGCGCGGATCGCGGAAAAGGGCCCATGGTATCGCCGGACACAATTTCCCACGGTCGCGTGACGAGGTGTCGTCCCATCAACCCTGCGGGTATGACTTGTAAGGCTTTGACTTGCTGGCAGATTGAACAATTCTTAACGTAATATCCTACGTCGTGATGGATTTTCGGCCAATAATAGCGGAGGCTCGCGCGCTTGTGGGTTTTGTAGCGGCCAAGATGCCCTGCCGTCGGCTCCTCGTGGCATTCGGATAAGACTCGTGTCCGGTCTTCCTTTGGGATAACGAGCTTCCAAGCGTCGTCATCGGTTCCGAAGAGGTCGTCGACGATGGGATCAGGCTTGTAAGTATATAAGCGACCACCTAAAACTTTCCAATAGGGGTTATCCGTGGGCCGCTCGAGGACCTCCTGCATCCTCTTACGGTACCACGGGTCGTTTATGCTTTCGTCGAGTGTCAACGAAGCGGTAGCCGCGAGCTCGTCTTCGTCGGCCTCAAACATGCGTGAAAGCGCGTCAGGCACGACGTTGTCCTTACCCCTGCGATGTATAATATCGAAATCATACGATTGCAACGCGAGGAATCAACGACCAAGCTTACCGTTTGGGTGTTTCAGATTAGTGAGCCATTTAAGGCTCTGGTGGTCGGTTACAACTGTAAAGTGATACCCCTCCACGTCGAAACTTTTCGGTCGACCAGACGACAGCGAGGCACTCACGCTCGGTAACCGACAAGCGGCGTTCGCAAGCCGTCAGGACACGGCTCGCGAAGCACAGAACTCGATCTTCGCCGTCGATACGCTGCAGCAGAACGCCTCCAAGGCCAGTATCGCTCGCGTCACATTCGATGATGAAAGGCGCAGTGAAATTGGGCCTGGCTAGGACAGGGGCCGTTGCCAAAACGGCTTTGACTTGCTCGAAAGCTTGCCGTTGCGCCTCCTGCCATTCAAGTTTGGCGTCCTTGCGGGTGAGCGCGTGAAGCGGCTCACAAATCGTAGCGTAATCGTTGAGGAATTTTCGATACCACGAGGCCATGCCCAAGAATCTACGCAAAGCACGAAGATTTTTCGGGGCTGGGTACTCGAGTATCGGTGCGACTCGTTCTGGATCGGGGCGTGTACCATCGCGATTTACCAACACGCTGAGATAACGCACCTCGGTCATGCAAATCCTAGACTTCTTGCGATTGATCGTAAGGCCAGCATCACGTATTCTTTTTAGAATATGCGTGAGCCACCGGATATGCTCTGAGAACGTTTCAGTAGCGATGATCACGTCGTCAAGGTACGCGAAGGCATAAGGCTCCATCTCGGGTGAGATGAGCCTGTCGGCCAACATCTGAAATGTTGCCGGGGCACCAGCCAATCCGAAGGGCATCCGAATAAATTCGAATAGCCCGAGTCCTGGGACGGTGAAAGCAGTTATTGGGATGGCCCTCTCCGAAAGAGGGACCTGCCAAAATCCGCTCGCGAGGTCAATTGCGCTCACAAATTTGGCGTGCTGGAGCTTTCACAGCATCGCGTCCATAAAGGGCAGCGGATATGCGCTTACGCGAGTAACGCTATTCACCTTCCGGTAGTCCACACAAAATCGGTATTTGCCGTCGGGTTTCTGAATCATCACCACCGGGCTAGACTACTCGCTGCGGGACTTACTAATAATTCCCATCTGCAGCATTTTATGCACTTGCACGTGCATTTCCTTCTCGATATTATGCGACACCGGATAGTATTTCTGTGATAGTATTTCTGTTTAATTGGGCATGTGCTGCCAATGTCGATGTCGTGCTCGATCCATCCGGGACAGCCGAGCTGCTCGCAGGAAGGTTCGGGTAGCAGGTCATCCATCACTCGATCGATTTCTTGTCGCTGCTCCTTCGAGATCTCTTCGATACCCAAGGCCGCCAGCGACATCGCCTCCTCCGCACGAAGTGAGGAGACAATGGTCGGGACTTCCTGATCGCAACCTTTAATCCTTATCGTGTTGGTCTCGGGATCCAAACACGCAGAAAAGGCTCGAACGAAGTCACTTCCGAGGATGCAATCAGCATCAGCCTCGCTCAAGATGAGTACGTCAATCGAGTGGGTAACACCACCTATCGTAAAGGGTAACTGTACATTACCGATGATAGGGACATAATGACCATCGACTGCTTTCGCGCCGGGCCCGACATACATGATGACGCGCTTGTTCATCGCGGCAGCAATCTGAATGGCAATGGGTCTCAGGACGGTGCGCGAGGCTCCAGTGTCGTACAGAGCCCTGCAAGTAAATAGACTGATGCTAAGCGTCAGCCACCATCTGGGGTACTTCTCTACCAACGCGCTCGTCGCAAAACTATCGGAACGCGTTGACGCTTCTCCCGCGGAGGCATCGGTAGCGAAGGTCCGGGTCGCCATCGGAACGGTAGGGACCCCATCTACGCGTTCCTCTCCACGTTTTTTGGTGCCTCGATTTTTGAGCACTCGGTACAGGTGGCTTTGGTGTACCCAGGCCAGCTGCAGTCCCAACAGAGTAATCTCTCAGCATCGGGGCCGGAAGGCTTGCTCTTGTTTTTGTCCGACTTGGGAGTGATGACTTGGGCCCGACCGTTTCTTGCCGGGCGGCCACGGCCGCTTGCCCCACTCCGTCTTCCCTTGCGTTGACGCGGGTAAGCCGAAGGTTTGCCATCTTTCGGGGAGCCGACGGTGGTCGATTCCTGTACTGTGTCCTTAAGGGGGACGGGAAGCCCTTTCTTAGCCGCCGCAAGTTGCTGCCACTTTTTATCGAAAAACTTTTGGAAAGATTTTTCGAAGTCGGCCTCAGAGAAAGAAGACTTTTCTACAACAGACGCGATGCTCGCTTTGGCCCTCGCCGGCGCTTTGGCCCTAGGCTGGTATGCCGCGTCGGGCAGCATGCTCTGTTCCGCGGAGGGGGGGGGGGGGGCGCTTTCCAGTGTTCGTCGAACTCCGCGATCTCTACTTCCATTGCTTTAGCTAACAACTGTGGTAACGACGCGAAGTAGTTCTGAGTCTTTTTCAACTCTTTCTTCAGTTGAGGCAACATATTATCGATTGCCAGGTTGACCTGGTCTGCGACGCTCCACGGTCTTTCGAAGCGGCTAAAAATAGTATTCAGCGCGGCAAGGTAATCGCGGACCGGTTCGTCGGGGCCCTGTGTCCGCAGATGCGCTTCAACCGATAGGTTGCGGTTGTACTTCCTGGATTTGCTATAGGCGGGTAGCGCGGCATCCCTGAAGTGTTCATACGACGACTATGTGGGCCGTACCAATTGGTACCATCGAAGCGCAGATCCGCGAAACAGGGTGGACAACGAGTCTAAAAGCTCATCTTCCGCTTTTCGGTCTAGGCAGCAGTTTTCCTCAACACGCTCCAAAAATTCCTCGATGCTGATGGTGCCGTCTCCCGCAAAGGAAATCTTCCATTCCCTGATGGTTTCCCTAAGTTCCTGGTTGAACTCATCGAGCGGGAGGTTGCGAGAAGTGAGCTCGATCGCCAATTGGGGACACCGAAGCTCGAAGGGATTTTGGCTTGCGCGGCAGCCGTTTGCTGCGCGCCCGTCGCATGCGAGAGCGGACGACTTGAAGGTGTGACCCCCCTTCCCCAGCTCGAGCTTGCGGGTTTGTGAGGGATCGCGTTGGGAAACGCTGCTTCCGTTAGTCGCGTAGCCGCTTGCAACCTGTCGGCCGGTCTCACTGGTGCGGCTGAATAAATTGTTGGCCCTGTCGCGTATTGTGTTGTCTGCTGCTTCGTTGTCGAGCAGAAGATTCGTGCATGGGGATTTACGTTCGGGCTGGTTATAGTTAGGTCGAAGTCTGGGTCGATGAGGCTGTATGTATCGCGAAAGTTGACAGCTTTATCTGCGCGCGTCGCGTTAAACCGTGTGCACTCGTTTTGAGCTTGTTGTTGGACTGTTACTTCAGCTGCTTGTAGTCTGGCGAGGAGGTTATTGTTCGTGGTCTTCAGATCTTCATTTTGTCTTATCAGCTTGTCGTGTTCGTTCGACATAGCTTCTAAACAGTTTTGAAGATCGCGAATTTGTTGAGCCTGTGTACGTTCCGCTATCACTGCTTGTTTTAGCTCCTCGGCTGCTAAACGTGGCATTTGTTTAGGTTCACCGCAAGGCAGATTAACCCATATGAGGTCTTCACGATAATTTATCGTACTTGGGGTGCCTATTGTAGGTATCGATGTCTCGTACGCACATGTTGTGTTTGTGTTGGCATGACGTTGTTCACTTGAGCCTACGTTTGCTGCTGATACTGTGCACGGCGGTGTTGACTGCGATGTCGGCACGTGGGCGCTCGTAATTACTGCGAACATCGGTGTGTATGTACGTACCGCGTCTCGCATGAGTGTCTCGTGTGTATTAGCTGTTGTTGTGAGTGACATGTTGCCGTTATTCGTTTCCTCTATTTCTTGGCTATTTATCATATCTTCTTCTATGTCTTGATTAACGGCGTTAACGAGGTCTTCACGCAATTCTCGCGGTAGCGCGTCTGATTTTATAAAAATGAGACAAAGGTTATTGCGCCGCGTTATCGTTTCGTGGTCCCACGCGTCTATGGTCTGTATGAAGTCTTTTTCTTCATAGTCACCTTGCAGTCGTCTATATAAGCGGTTCGCGCGTTCGTACATTGTGCCGTCTACCACGAGTTCAAGATTTTCGAAAACGTTATCTATTCTATCACTAGGCTAACTCTTAATCCATTCTTTAATGTAGTTGTCGATTTTTTCTTTTATAATTGTTAGGTCAGTTATATCTTTTTCGGCCATTTTTAATTTTTATAAAACTGATAACGAAAAACAATAGTTTTGGAATATCCTGAAATAGTGGATTTTAATTGTAGATCGCGTAACAATTTTTAAGCGAATACGCCCGGTTGTTGCCGGCATGCACAGCGGAAAATAAATGTTGTTACGCTTATACACATACGTTTCTAAATACGAAGAATTACGACTCTCGCTCGCACGCTATGATAAAATTTTAAGGTGCTGAAAACCGAGCGCCTTGTTTTGGTTGTGCGCTACGGCTAGCTTCTAAACGTAAACAATTCTCCTCTCGTCGCGCGCGTCGCATTCCTCGGTGGATTCCACGAACACGCGCTTTCGCTATACAATTATAATTCGAATTTCGGAATTTTCGCAAAGCTATTAAACCCATGTGTTGTTGGGCGCTATAATATAACGGGGTTTTGACCCAGCGCGGATCACTCGTTATATAAATTACGAGGGAATTAGAAACGGCTCGGTGTGGGCCTCGTAATAGGCTGCGCCAAGCCTAACCCAGCAGCAACAGGAACGTCGTCGTGCAGCGTCCGTTACCTTGGCCCGCGGAGAGCGTCGTGTAGTCCTATGGGCGCTTTGGAGCGATCACGAAATTCAGGTGCGAAAGCCGGACGGAACGGGATTGTTTACGATAGGTAAAACGGAAGCGCAAAGGAAGAAAACAGATATACGAGTAGCATTGAGTTTACTACAGAGAATAGTACAAAGTTAATGCGCAGCGTAAGCGGGAGAGAGAGCGGCGAAAAGCTAGCGAAAGAGACACGTATTCGAGGTGGTACTTACAATGACGTCTCGGAGTCAGCCCTGGAGACGGTGTTCTCGGCCTCGCACGTGGTCTGCGAGGACGCGCAGTGCGCAACTCGAATGCGGTCAAAAGGCGGACGGCTTTGAAGGCTCGCACGCGTAGTCGCTAGAATTAGCTCGCCAAAACACTGAGCAATCTCGGCACCAAACTTCACACCAAGTGAGCACTCGCTTACTCGCCAGAAACACCGCGGAAAATAGTCGCAGATCACAAAAGGTCGCAAGCACGTATATCCGCTCGTCACACGTCCACGTCTTTCGAAGTCGCCGGTACAAGAGAGAGTTCTTGTCGCGGGGCTTTTTCCTGCCCCACTCTCCTACTCGCGCGCGTCGCGCCGGCCTCCCGAATTCTCTCTCTCTAGCTCGCCCTCTATTAGCGCTCTCTCTAACTTACCTTTGGCTGCCATACAAGTGAGATAATTATGTGACAAATATATTTATATAAAAATAATTATAATTATGTGTGGGAAGAGAGAGACATAACGAGGGTCTGGCCGCTCGTTATAATGTCTACTCGCCTACGGCTCTCACCCCTGATTATAGTGAAAAAGATGAAATTATACGACATTTTCATCAATCCTTTGATTTATTATAAACTAAGAACTAATTATCTCAGAACGATCAAAACTGTTGCTAGCTTATAATAAATAAAAGAATTGATGGTTATGTCATTATAGTTTCATTTTACTCACTAAAAAATCAAGTAGTTTTCATTTTTATACGGACTTTTCAAATAACTCTCGTAGGTACAATTAACTACAGTACAGGTATAGTAGAAGTACAATCTAGGTAAGTATAAGTATTAGGATAGTGTATAAAAAAAATTTTTCAATAAATTCCGTTAACAAATTTATATTTCTTGCTTTGAATACAATAATGACGATACAAGAATCGTTAACCTATAGATATCGTTGTAAGAATATCGGATAAAATTTTTTTTTCATTTATTATAAAAATTCTGAATTAATTACAAAAACGTAGTTATTAAATAAATAAATTAAGAAACTTTTTAATTCTGGATATAAACACATAAATTTGATTCTATGACTACGAGGTGTGTTCAAAAAGTTAGATGAGTTTGTATTTTTAAGAAAAAATATTTATTTATTTATCAATATTTATGTTGTCCCCTTCAAAGTAATCCCCCTCAGATATAATACACTTATGCCAACGGTTTTTCCAATCCTCAAAGTACTTCTCATAAGCACTTTTCGGTATAGCCTTCAGCTCTTCCAGCGATGCAGTCTTTATCTCTTCAATCGTTGCAAATCTCCGTCCTTTCATAGGTCTCTTTAGTTTTAGGAACAAGAAAAAGTCACATAGGGCCAAATCCGGTGATTATGGTGGCTGAGGCATGATTGTAGTGTTGTTTTTGGCCAAAAAATCTCTCACAAGCAAAGATAAGTGAGCAGGGGCATTATCGTGATGCAAAAGCCATGAATTGTTTTTCCACAATTCTGGGCGTTTTCTTCGTATTGCTTCTCGCAAACGACGCATAACTTCAAGATAATACTGTTTATTGACCGTACGTCCATATGGTAAGAACTCCTGATGTACCACGCCATGGTAATCGAAGAAAACAGTGAGCAAAACTTTGACATTTGATCGAATTTGGCTTGATTTTTTCGGTCTTGGCTCATCTGGGCTCTTCCATTGGGACGATTGGACTTTGGTTTCGATATCATAACCATATACCCATGATTCGTCACCAGTTATGACCCTTTTGAGTAAATCTAGGTCGTCGTTGACGTCATTCAACAGTTCTTGAGCGATGCTCATGCGACGGTTCTTTTGGTCAAAATTTAGCAATTTCGGAACAAACTTCGCTGACACACGTCTCATGCTCAAAACGTTAGAAAAAATTTCATGGCACGAGCCAAGCGATATACCAACATCCTCAGCAACTTCTCTGATAGTGATTCGACGATTTTCCAGAACAATTTTCTTCACTGCTTGAACGTTTTCATCAGTTGTTGACGTGCTTGGGCGTCCAGAGCGAGGCTCGTCATTGTCATCTTCCCGGCCATCTTGGAAGAATTGCAAGTGTTTCGGAGCACTTTATTTTATTTTTTACATAAAATTTGATGCAAATCCTTTGATCCATAATTTCCAATAGCAAGAAATCGCCGAGCACGCAAAACACTTATAACCTTTACGCCTCTCACAACCAAACAAAAAATGCTATACACTTGAAACTTGGTACAGATGTTCGGGAAGAGTGTACCAACATAACAAAATGAAAAAATCGATAATCGAAAGTACGTTGCCCGTGAAATTTGAAAAGTCACTTTACTTTTTGAACACACCTCGTATAATGCTTTTTTAACAGTGGGAAGTCAATCTCTCAGTGGAATCAGTACAATAATATAGAACACTATATTTTATATGCAAAGAACTCCTAATAATAATAACTACTAATAAAACAGCTATATTAATGTGCATAAAAATTGCAGAAAATAACGTGACTATCAATTGCGTAATATAATAATAGCAACTATTAAAATGCAAAATTTATCTATGTAATAATGAGAAAAACTAAGAGGAATGTTTTATTTTTCAAATTATATTTTAACGGAACAAGCAATCAGTATACCGTTCACCGTAACTCTTATTGACACGCCCAAGTTCATTGTAGATGATGAACGAATTTATTGAAAAGATATTTAGAGTTCATATTTGAAATTCCTTCTGGTTAACAGCTTCGTATTAATAATTCAAACTGTATCAGAGATCTGTAATTTATCATGATTTTATGAAAGAAAATTATCATCTATTCGTATACTATTTAACTATTTATAATATTTCATATAGGTTAATGCATTGTACAAATAACAATAATAATAGATTAAATTAAAAATCTTCTGAAATATTTTATATTGTAATATAAACTTCTAATAAAATTAATAATTCGTTTATATACAATTGTAATAAATAAATAAATATATATTGTAACGGGGTTAATATCGTTTAATTAATTTATGCGCGTGATCGTATCGAAGAGCGCGCGTGGTTACCTACACGTTCAAACAGGAAAACCGGAGAGCAGGAGGGAACGGGTGTCAGTCAACCAACTATCTACTAACACGAAATAAATACGCCGGAAATATTGTTAGTATCACAAGCGTTTATTGCCTCTTAATGTTACACTTCATTCGGCCCGCGTGTTTATGTTTACATGCCGCGCGCACGACAACAACATGCAGTGTCGGATCACTCGCCGCTTATAGTTCGCAGAGTTATTACATGCACGCTTATTGTCGAGTACGAAAGATTAGTTATAGATAATTCTATCGCGATTGCGAAATTAAGCTGGCCAGCTTACCTTATTAACTCTCGCACGGGTAACAAGTGAGATGAAGAAGGCTCGTACGGCACACGCTATATCTTTCGGTAATGTTTATTTGCCGGCGATGATGTCTCTCGCTTACGGTTTCGCCCTCGATGGCGAAACTCTCCGCTTACGCAGACTTGCACGCACTCCACTCCGTCAGGCTATGGCACGACTTCTCTCTTTTCGTTTCTGCACTCGGAAAACTCGGGAAAACGTCCAAGGTATTTTACTGCACAGCTCGGTGATCGGATTCTCACCCTCGACTCGTTCGTTTTTATTCGCGCGCGTTCCGTCGCGTCTCGTACCGAATTCCTCCAATACATTTCGCCCCAACCGGCAGGTGCTGCCCTCGCTGGCAGCCGCATAATTAGGCTGTTAGCGCTAATACGACGTTTACCGTCACAATATATATTAAAAATGTATTATATATATATCTCTTCTTATATCTTGTTTACTAGACCATTTTCAGCTAACACTTTAAAAAATCTGAAAAGTATCGTTTTATGTATTTTTACAGCTCATAAACAATATATGAATAATAATATCTAAATCATTTCAATTTAATTAATGTATGTGGTTGTGGGCTCTTTATAAAAAATGAACTTTACTTTCTTTAATACAAAAAATGGATCAATCTTAAACATTCTGATTAAATATAAAATAAAAAAATGTGAAAAATTGAAAATATGATAGAACAGTTTTTCTAAACGAAAATAACTTATTTATCTATTAATATAACTATTTTATAAAATATATTTTTGAAAACACATAATAATATTTACTAATACTATTTATTGCTTAATAAGTTATCACTAATTGTAAGTTATAAAAATTGCAATATTGTTGACTTATTTACAAATAATAACTGAATTAAACTTAATCAACGATTAATAGGTACTGAATTTCTTTATATGGGCAAAGTTTGTTGTAATAATGTTCGTGTTTGCTCGACGATAATCGACAAACTTTGAATGTGCACCATTGCTGTTACAATATTGTTATTGTTGAACAATTATACAAACTGTGAATGACGAATAAAAATTGTTTTTTGTGTATACAAAGTAATTTGCAACGGTAGTCGATTCAATTAATCGATCCGTTCGCGATTCTGCTTCTCGCGCGTTAGTTTGAACAATTAAGAGAGAGAGGGGGCGCGCGATCTTTTAAAATAAGCAGTTACGCCTCAGCTGTTCACGCGAGTTTACCGCCGATTTGTGTTTTGCACTTTGTTTCGCCAATATTAAGTTTTCTTGGGACAATTACGTGCGTGTGTGCAATGGCATTTCCGTGACAGTTAATAGCAGCAGTACAGAAGTAGCATCAAAGTTATATTGAGGCAGATCGAGGCAGCGCAGCTGATAATTAGGATGGCAGCGGCAAATATACATCATTATCAACAATTACGGCTGATCACCGTAATTGCACCGCAGGGTAGGTGCATCTCCCTTCATTATCGCGTGACAAAATACTTTTAGTATTTTATCAATCGTATTAGCGATATATTTTTTTTGTATTCGCGCCGAGCGTTAGTTCGCGGTTAAAATTCGAATCTTCTCTCTCTCTCGCTCTCTCTCTCTCTCTCTCTCTCTCTCTCTCTCTCTCTCTCTCTCTCTCTCTCTCTCTCTCACCGAACATTATTCATTGTTAAATCCTATTCGCTTGCCTTAGTCTTTCGGCCCAACAAAGACTGTAGTCATTTTTTTATTAATTAAAGTCAGTCAAATTTATTCGCCAAATACGTCATTCAATTTTCCCATTAGCTTAAGTAATTGTAAAAGGCTTAGATTTTAATCCGATTACATCTAGGGGATTAAGCGGATTAGGCATAAAATCGCTCACACCTAAGATTCATCGAGTGTCACTAGGCACGTGACTTAAGGTCAGTTCAACTCTGTTCGATAGAAGACAATTAAGCATATTCATCTGACGTAAAGGCGAATGCACGCACTATCATACGTGTTTAATGGAGCGGCGGTTAGCTCTGCATCGTGGGAGTTTGTTCTCAAATAAATTTTCCATTTTTTAGATTACCTCCCCCATTACAAATTATATTGCAAACTACAGTTTGAATTTTGTTATTCTATTAAAAACTTGATATAATATTTTTCAAAACAAAAATGATCAAATAAAAAAGATGAAATAATTAGTTTATTATTAATTTAAGCCGTTGCTGAGATAATGCTTAAATTGCATTATTTAATTCTGACATTATATTTAATTCTGTTTTATATCGATCAATGTAATAATAGAATTAATTGTCACCCACTTGTCGGGGGTTTAATCCAAAAAATGTCGTTTTTAGGAAACAATTTTTTTTGAAAATACATTTATGCGACCGAAAAATGCTTTGGGAATATGCTGAAACATCAAATGTCCACCTTATAATGTCTATCGAACAAAGTAAGAGGTTCCAGGGTTCAAATTTTGGGGTTGTAGTATTATCCCTAAGTTTACCCTTCCATTATAAATTTCCGCGTTATGTCCTACAATTAGACTGGTGGCTTTATCGAAAAACTAACGAATAGAAAGTATTCTAAAGTCAAAAAAAATACCCTTATTTTTTTCATTTCGTGATATAATTATTTACTGCAAAATTGTTTAAACATATTGAAAAAAATTTTGCAAAATCATTAAAGTAATTATGCCATTCGATTCTAGAGATGAATAAGAAAAAAATATGGAATAAATTTTTTTGATCCGAGGCTTAGTTTTTTTGCAACTGCGTTGAAATCATCTTTGCTCCGATATATATAGATTCCATTTATTTATAGCAAGATTGCAGAAAATCCAAGCTTCGGATTGAAAAAATACATTCTATATTTTCCTCTTATTTTGGCTTCAGCAATACATTAGAGTTACTTGTCTTTTCATTTTAATTATAAAAAAATTCTCAATAAAGGACATGATTCTAAATAAATTTCTTTCTTTCTTACAAACTTGTATTGTATATCATTATTCAAGTAGTCTTTTCCATTATCGCATCTTAATTTTTTAATTCTTTTTCCCGTGATATTTTCAACTTTATTAACATAATCAACAAAACAATCGTGTATCTCTGTTTTTGATTTCAATGTATATATTAGTGCATACTTGCTATTATATAATCATCGATAAAGGTTATAAAATATTAAGAACCATCAAAATCTGTCTTATGCGGCCCGTTTAAATCAGTATGTACTATTTCCAAAATTTTATTTACTTGACTTCTATTATTTTTACATGGTAAATTATGCATTTTATTTTGAATACATGTGCCACATTTCAAAAATACTGAATCTAGACTTTCCGGCATTCTATTTACTAGTTTATCTTTGCACATGTTTTCTAAGTATTTAAAATTCACGTGACCTAAGATCTTATGATATCTTTACTTTTCTGTTATATTATTTTCATTTTTCTTGACATTGTAACATTCTTTTCCTCTAAAATAACTATTTACCTTATACAATCCGCGCTTTTTGTAAGCTACTGCAATTAGCTTACTTTGCTTATTATAAATTTTTGAAGAATAGTTAATAGAAATAATTTTTTACTCATTTGTTATTTTTGCAACGCTTAGCAAATTTTTATCCATTTTCTTAACATAAAATACATTGAATATTTTTATTTTATATGTAGTTCCATTTACGTCAAAATAAGTTAGAATACTACCCACGTTTGCTCCTTTCAAAATTCTACCATCTTCAACTTTTACATTTATTGGTTCATTTAAAATCACTGACTCGCAAAAGTAAGAGTCAATGCTGACTTTTTTGCCGTACCTCGCATCATGTTACCTCGCTACTTCGTAGTATTGTTGGCCTCCTCTGCTCCTACCTTTATAGTAGTGGCCTTGTTGACCACCTCTGCCTCCATGACCCCGAAACTCCTGCGACTGCTATTGATGATGTGGATTTCGTCCACCTCCTTGCCAGTGTGTTCCACCTCTTTTCGCTTTCAAAAATTTGCAATTTCGATCCGCTTCATTTACTGCATTAACTAAATTTCCGATATAACTTAGTGAGTCTGGAAGTGTTCTCAGCATGTGATTTATCTTTTCTCTTTCGTCAATTTTTCCACCAGCATTTTTTAGTTCATTTATAGTTTTCTCGAATTCCGTGAACAACTTTAAAACTTCAAAATTTGTCAATTTAATTGTATCTAACTTGTTTCTTATATATATCAATAACGCCGATGATTCTTTTAAATATATTTGATTGAATTTCTTCATTATATCTTGAGCCGTTTCTTGATTACTCACAAATTCCAGTTGATCATCTGTAATATAACAATAGATATAATTCATTGCTTTTAAATTCTTGTCGTCCCATGCTGCTTGATTTTCAGTGGCCTATTTTTTTCTAGTTGCAGGCTCATCATATTGTTTGTATTTCACATGTAATAAGATTATCTTCTTATAATTCATAACCTGTAATTACTATTAAAAATCTGAGGTTTCATATTATCGTTGCTTGCCGTTTTGTCTTTTTTTTTATTTTCTTGCTTTGATTCTTCTTCAATTTCTCTATTTTTTATTGTTTCTGAATTCAAATCTTGTAGTGATTCTATGGTCTTCTCCGTCTGTATTAGGGTTATCTTTGATAGATAATGTTTTTTCGCTTTTTTTGCTTCTTCTATTTCTTCTTTCTTTTTATTTTCTAATGATCTTTCTATTTCTCTACTTGATTGCCTTTTTTAAATCGTCTAGTTTCAAGTCATTGTAAACTTTAACTTCATTATAACCTTTCAAAATTTCAATTAATCTCGGTTTCGGTGTTATCTTACTTCTTGTAACTTCTGGTAGCTTCTTGTTTTTCTCTGGTGTTTTTGCTTTGCCTATTTGCATTTTTGTATATATGACTCTTCTAAGATCATCAATGTTAACAAAATTTAACACTATTTCTATTTCGAGCTTGTTACTTCTCCTTGTCACTTTTTAACCATAGAAACTTCCTTTGTTGAAACAAAGTATGAGAAAAAGGGATCTATGATGGGAAATAAGCTATCTATGAGCTAGCTTATTATTTCACTGTATTACTACAACTCGTCAAACGCATCTATCTGTTTACACAAATTAGCATCTTGAACGGCGCCATCTCACCGATTATTCGATTGTCTTAGTACAAGAGTCTAATTTCATAACCATATAAGGATCGTGACGTCACAAAGTGATAGATATAGATATAATGATTTTTGTTATTTGAGAAAAATATGTTAATTAGATTTAATTTTGATATAACAAAGTATTTCTTAATTAGATTTTAGTACGTAGATTTAAAATATAGGAATACGAATTGCATTTAATTATTAAATAATAAGGAATTTTAATATGCAAAGTTAATTTGTTTATTACACTATATATAAGAATTATTAGCAAAATGTAAATAGTCCATATTCAAAATGAATAACTAATGAACATGAGTAAGAATTAGTTTCATTAATAACAGCTTAATAATAACTGTTATTAATAAATAAATAATCAATAATTTATTTAAACATCAAGTTATATATTGAACGAAAGCGTTAATTTTATATGTAATAATGATAACTTTGTAATTTATATATCTTAGATAATTAATCTAGTAATTAAGTTATCAGATTATAGAAAAAACCGTTACAAATGTGAAAATTTGTTATAATTCAAATGTTATTAACTAATTTGAATATTTTCTTTTAGAAATTACTTCTAAAATTAATAAACGATAAAGTTATGTAAAAATGTAATATTGTTCTATTGTAAATATTGTAATATTGCATTAATTAAATTTATTAATTAATAACTTTGGACGATACTATTTGTGATAATTGTAAATTACACTAAATCAACAAATAACGAATTCTGTAAAGTTCACATGTGTTGAAAGTTTAGTATTGATGTTTATTTACTTGTAAATTAAGAAAATTCATTTCTTAAAATTTGCGAATATTTCTTGAAGATTCCAAAACTTCTCGAAGGGAACTCTCCTGCGAAAATAAGCGGAAAAATCAGTGTATAAATACGCTGAAAAATGCGCGAGCTTCCGAGTTTCCTTTCATTTACCTTGGTCCTTTGCAGCTCCACAAAATAACGCCGGCCTCTAGGAAGTTCCCCATGCCTTCATCCACTTTCGTATGCCCACGTCATGCAGTGGCTAATGCCCTGCCTCGTTGTCGAAGACGCAACGGCATCACCACCGCCCTCGACGCATGCCACCACGCGCCATGAGCGCTTATCAATAAGCGAGCTCGCAGTCGTGTTTGGGTATTGGGCCGACAACACATCGGTTTTCGCGTCCGATACCCGCAAAGATCAGGAGCCCGTTGCTCCCATCATTCGAATCTGCGGAACGGGAGGCCAATTCGTCCAATTGGCCAAACGGCCGAAAGAAATTACGCCCTCACCTATTCAGGTCATATAGAAGGGGCCAGGACGAGCGAGGCTCGTAGCGGAAAATCCAGCGGAAAGCAGGACACGCCCTGGTCAGGGAGACGGAGTGGAAGGAGAAAACGAGCGAAAAACCTCTCAACGGTCGAAAACTAGTAGCAAAATGAACTCTCTCTCGATCGGGCGCTCGAACGATCGGGTGGTTTCGTTATATAGCGTAGCCGTTCTTTATACTTGCAAGTGTAGATTAATAATTTCTTTGCGACTTAGCCTGTAATTAGATTTGCGTTCGTTTCAACTTGCATTAGCGTTAAGTTTTTCCTTGTACTTCGGGACTTAACCGAGTTTTTTTATAGTTGATTTGTTCAACCAGTTAACAATACTATTTATACATTAAAGTACATCTTCAATCTATCGATCGACTATCATTTCACTCTTCCTTAACCCGAACAATTATTAATTTTAGAAGTAATTTCTAAAAGGAAATATTCAAATTAGTTAATAACATTTGAATTATAACAAATTTTCATATTTGTAACGGTTTTTCCTATAATCTGATAACTTAATTACTAGATTAATTATCTAAGATTCATAAATTATAAAGCTGTCATTATTAAGTATAAAATTAACGCGTTCGTTCTATATACAACTTATTGTTTAAATAAATTATTAATTGTTTATTTATTAATAACAGTTATTATTAAACTGTTATTAATGAAACCAATTCTTACTCGTGTGCTTTAGTTATTCATTTTGAATATTGACTATTTACATTTTGCTAATAATTCTTATATATAGTGTAATAAACAAATTAACTTTGCATATTAAAATTCCTTATTATTTAATAATTAAATGCAATTCGTATTACTATATTTTAAATCTACGTACTAAAATCTAATTAAGAAATACTTTGTTATATCAAAATTAAATCTAATTAACATATTTTTCTCAAATAACAAAAATCATTATATCTATATCTATCACTTTGTGACGACACGCTCCTTATATGGTTATGAAATTAGACTCTTGTACTAAGACAATCGAATAATCGGTGAGGTGACGCCGTTTAAGATGCTAATTTGTGTAAACAGATAGATGGGTTTGACGAGTTGTAGTAATACAGTGAAATAATAAGCTAGCTCATAGATAGGACCATTACAATGTATTTATTATATTTGACGAATGACATTACAGACTTATGATCCTACAATATTCATAAATCCATAGACACTGAAACTACACGCTTGACTTCGGAGTTTTATATCCGATAACTGCTGAGTTGTAATTACGCAACTCAGCACTCACCAAATTTTCAAAGAGTGCATTGTACTGCTAAGTTGTGCATTCTATGCAGTGCATTGTACTGCTGAGCCTAACATAAATTTATTTCATATTCTAACATAGATATTTGAGCATATTTTGCAAATAAAAGTTTTGCACTTTTGACAGAATCTTTGGGTTCTAACATTTTATATGAAGCATTTGCACAGTTCTTTTTACATACAGGGTGTCAATTAAGTCCCGGGACGCCTGAATATTTTCTGAAGTACTTCAGTTCTGAAAAAGGTCAAGGTCATTCCTTTAGTAACTTTCAACGCGGAATCCGATGGTGACCTTGGATTTGACCTTGAGATTGACCTTCAAGGTTATTTCAAGGTCAACTTTGTTTTTTCAAATGGGAATCCCTATTTATGACAACGGCAATCGAAAGAGTGGAAAATTTTACGTCCAAAACGGTATTTTTAAATTTTTTTTTCATGGCCTTGAGAAGGTCGATTTAAGGTCAAATGCTTGAAAAACTGCCTAAAAGCGTTTTTTTAATTTTTAAGATATCGAAAAATGACCTCTACAAAATTTGTTCAGAACAGAGTGGGCCACCGAATGCATCAAAAACCTTTGACCTTTAACCTCATTTTGAAGGTCATTTCAAGGTCGAAGTGTTTTTTGTAATGGAAACCCCTATTTTTGACCCCGGATTCGCATACCTTGACCTTTTTCAGAACTGAAGTACTTCAGAAAATATTCAGGCGTCCCGGGACTTAATTGACACCCTGTATATTAATGCCATGACATACATGCAATGTATGTCCTTATCGGTCAATGTTTTTGCTATTGTAGATTGATTACTACAAATTTGTTTTTTGCCAAACATTCTTTACAAATCTACCACTGGCAAGTCTTACAGAAATTTCTTATTTTTATTGCACATCTCTCAGTGCTCCGGATGTTATTTGCTATGCTCGAAACTTTGAGGTTGTGATCATCTGTGGTCGATGAAAAGATATTATTCACATATTGCCAATACAGAATCACGATATTATATAGTACAGTGGCGTTAGTAATAGAAACTTGTAAAATTCTTAAAAAAGGAATCCAAGTCCACTTCGTAGCTTTTATGTAAAGTAATGGAACGGCGGCTCAAAAAAATAAAATAAAAATAAGACAAAAAAATACCGACCACACATTTAGCTCGTAAATTAAGATGAAAAACTACGTACAGCTGAATAAAGACAATTTTTCCTGTGAACGGCAGTTTTCGGCTCGCGCATCTGGCAATTTTCGGATGCTGGAGACAATCAGAGCGATTTTACGATCGCGTCATCTGGAGTAGCCAGATTGCGAGCATCTTTAGAAAGTAGAGATCTGCAGCGCACATGTGCATCCTGCCGATAGTACTATTATTTTATCTTAAATAATTTACTCTCAATATTACTAATTTCTTTTAAATCAGTTATTTTTTCTAATTCAGTTCGTGCAACTGTTTCAAATTCATTAGCTATTTTTCAAGTTCGTCCAGTTTAGTTAGTCCCAGTTATTCTTTCCAGTGTGTGTGTGGGAAACTAAGATACAAGTGAGTAAGGAAAATCAAATAAAATTTCTTTTATTCTAACTTCTTTCTACATTCTTTACTCTCCTTATTCTTTCCTATTTTAGTTTCGCGTACGGTTTGTCTTTTTAGATAGTTACACTCGATTGCAAAGTGTGTGGTCGAGTGCATATTAGATAGGCCCCCCCTTTACGTTATTTTATTGCCAAGAGTGTGGTAAAATAACGCGAAGCATTGCTATATTGCCTAGCGTGTGGTATAGTAAAGCTTCGATCCTCCGTCGCCGAAAAAAGAATTTCCCGCGATAGTGGTGACGCACGTCCCGGTTATTTTCCGTAAGGATAGACCAAAAAAGTGCGGCTGAGAATTTTTTCGTCAACCGACGTTACAGTATTAAACGATTACAATGCTGATCGTGAAGATCAGTATGTAACAATCCTAGCTATGAGCTCTTCTTATTTTCACTGGATTACTGCAACCCGCTAAATTCATAAATCTACATATAACAATTAATATAAGGGGGGGTCAATAAGTCATTACAAAAAGAAGGAAAAAAAGTTTTGCGTACGTAATTTTTTTTTTATTTTTCAACATAATCTCCTTGAAGGTCGATACATTTTATTAAACGGCCTTCCAGTTTTTTCAAGCCATCAGAAAAATATGATTTTTGAAAACCCTCAAAATAGGCATTTGTTTCGGCGATGACTTCTTCATTCGACGTGAATTGTTTTCCGGCAAGCCATTTTTTGAGGTTAATAAGAAAAAGTCACTGGGAGCCAAATCAGGCGAATACGGTGGATGGTCAATTAATTCGAACTTTAAATCGTTAATTTTTGCCATCGAAACTGCACACGTGTGAACTCGAGCATTGTCTTGAAGAAAGAAACATTTTTTTTTGTTCAAGTGAGGACGTTTTTCTCTGATTTTTTCTTTCAGCTTACCTAATAGTGACGCATAATATTGTCCAGTGATCGTCTGGCCCTTTTCCAAGTAGTCGATGTACATGATTCCATACGCATCCCGGAAAACCGTGGCCATAATCTTGCCAGCTGACTTTACTGTTCTTTGGGGCTGGTTCTCCTGCGCTAATCCATTGTTTGGACTGTTCTTTGGTTTCAGGAGTGTAGTGGTATACCCATGTTTCGTCTACAGTTACGAGTCGACGCCAATAGTCTTCCGGATTACGATGTATGCGTGCCAAAAGAGCCTCAGAGGTGACCACACGGGTTCGTTTATTTTCAACAGTGAGCAAACGCGACACCAATCTTGCTGATATTTTTTTCATCCCCAATTTTTCCTGCAAAATTGAAATGATTGTACCCTTTGATACCCCTGTGGCCTCAACTAATTCTCGCAATTTTAATCTTCTATCACTCAACACCATATCGTGGATTTTGTTGACCATTTCAGGTGTACTCACTTCTACGGGGCGTCCTGAACGTGGTTTACTTTTTGTTGTTATACGGCCGCGTTTAAATTCATTTACCCAGATATAGACAGTTTTAAATACAGGGGCAGATATGCCATGAACGGCGTTCAACTTAAATGTGATTTCTTTTGGTGTAAGGCCTTTCAAGTGAAAATGTTTTATCACCGCTCGAAACTCTGTTTTTTCCATTTTTCAAATAAACCAATAACTTTTTGTTCAACCAACACTCACAAAAAAACGACTTAATGAATCGAGCTGAAACTTTGTACGATATCTAGTAAGTAGTATTGTTTGCCAAAACATCATAATTTAATCGTGTCGAGCGCCATCTCTTGGATTTTGTAAAGATTTATAGACCCTTCTCGCATATTAAACGGCGCCACCTCATATATTATATGATTGTATTAGTGCTAGAGTTAAATTTTATGACAATATAAGAAACGTGATGTCACTCTACTTATAAATATAGATATGATAATTTTTATTGTTCAATTAAAATGCGTTATTAAGAGTAAATTCAAGGAAACAAAATATTTTTTATATAGATTTTAGGGCATAGATTAAGATTATAATATTTTCAAGTACTTTTAGCAATTAAGTAGTATTGAATTTTAATGTGCGAACTTAATTTGCTTATAACTTTGTAAATATTAATTATTATAATAAAGCGGATATACTAAACTCAAGATAACTATCTGAGAAACATGATTAAGAATTCATTTCATGGATAACAACATAATTATTACTGTTATCAATAAATAAACAATTAATATTATTTTTAAACAAATAATAGTGTATAAATCGAAAGCGTTAATTTTATACATAATGGCAACATTATTATAATTTATTAATTTTAATTAACCGATTTTATATTTACATTATAAGATTTTGCAAAAATACAAAAATTGATTATTATTCAAATATTATTAACTAATTTAAATAGTTCTTTTTTAGAATTACATCTACAAGCATTAAACTATTTTTATATGTTGTAACGGGGGAGATAAATCTGAAAATGGGAAATTTATTTATGAACAAACTCCCACGATGCAGAGCAAACCGCCACTCCGTTAAACACGTATGATAATATGTGTATTCGCCTTAACGTCAGATGATTTATCCTAGTTGTCTTCTATCGAACGGAGTTGAACTCACCTTTAGTCACGTGTCATGTGACACTCGATGAGTTTTAAGTGTGAGCGACTTTACTCCTAATCTTCTTAATCCCTTAGATTTACAGTCGAACTCCCGGCACTTCTCGCTCTCGGGAGTCGCTCGCCCCGGCACTTCTCGGTGAGCGGCAGCCAATCAGAGCTTACGGCCAGGTATGGGCATACTGTAGCTTGCCGCGTGGGCCCATGGGGCACTCAAAAATAGTTAGTTCAAAATAAGCAGCTGCGCCTTATATTAAACAAAATTCATACGTTAACAACAAAGAATAATTAATATGATAGTCAACTTTTTTTTGATAATTTAAAAAATTGAATGCAAATAAATTTTATTTATGATTTCTACATATGTATAGGTAATAATTAGTTATTTAATTTCTTTGTAAAACATGAACGAACGAAATACTTCTTTTTTTTAATACCATATTTTTTTATATTTTCGTTACTTTTTTATTATAAAAATAAATCGCTAAAAATTTTTTTTCTTTAAAAAAATTAAAAGCATCAATTGGTTTGACGAGAAAATCTAAGACATTCTCTATCGCGTTTTTTTTTGTCAGATTCTAATTTGTTAGTGTAAAATCATTATAAAGGGGTTCATAAGATTCAAATCGGATTATCTGCATCCATAAAACTAAAAGTTTGAAGTCGGATTATCCATACATATTCGGAAATCTATTGAAATTATAAAGAGGAAAGAATAAGCCTTCCAATAAGGCCGGAAGAGAAATAGAGACCCCCTGTATGCAAGGGGCAGTGTACGGCCCTGCCCCTTGAGAAGTGCCGCGTCGCAGCCAGCGAGAAGTGCGGGGGCGCAAGAAGTGCCGCAACGAGAAGTGCCGGGGGTTCGACTGTAATTGGATTAAAACCTAAGCTTTTTCAATTATTTAAGCTACTAGGAAAATTCAATGACAAAAACGGCGAATCAATTTAACAGACTTTAATTAATAAAAATCACTACAGTCTTTGTAGGGCCGAAAGACTAACGCTCGCGAATAGGATTTTACAATAAACTATTTTTAGTGAGAAAGAGAGAAAGAGAGAAAGAGAGAGTAGATTCGAATTCTACCGCGAACTAACGCTCGACGCGAATACAAAAAATTAACGCTAACACGATTAAACAAAATACCGAATGTATTTTGTATCGCATATAATGACGGATGGTGCACCTACCATGCGGTGCAATTACGGTGATCATCCGTAATTGTTGTTGTAAAAAATCTGAACTGCCGCTGCCCCTTGATTATCAGCTGCGCTGCCTCAATTCGCCTTTATCTACTGCAATCTACTGCTTCTGCACCGCTGCTTGCTGCTGCAATACTATTGTTGCACACACGCACGTAATTGTTCCAAGGAAACTTTATTCGGCGAAAACAAAGTGCGAAAAACAAATCGGCGGTAACTCGCGTTCACAGCTGAAGCGTAACTGCTTATTCAAAAGATCGCGCGCCCCCTCTCTCTCTCAATAGTTCGAACTAACGCGCGAGAAGCAGAATCGCGAACGAGTCGATTAATTAAATCAACTACCGTTGCAATGTAAAAATTTCTTATTATTTTATTGTAAATTTTGCGCTATTGTATTAACTGACATCATTAGTTAATAACTTTTAAATCCGATTTTTGCGATAAGTGTAAATTATGTTTATATTATCTATATCAATTTCTGTTTTTTTTACATGATTTAGATTTTCGTTAGTGCTGACTATTCTATTGTAAACAAGAGAAAATGATTTTGCACTTTTGCGTAAACATCATAATGAGGGCTATCCTGCGAAAATAGGTGGGAAAATTTGTGTATAAATACGCTGAATTTTGCACAGGCTGGTATTTTTTCTTAGCCTTGCAAAGTGAGCGCTCGAGAATGAATAAACTTGGCTTATATCTCAGTTATTTCTCTCTAGTGATTAGCTAAGCAATTCTCTCCTTTCCTATTATAGTTTACGCTCGACTCATAAAACATTTCGTACTATGAGAAACTTGGGCTGAATTACATCTTTTCTACAAAAAGACTTAAGCTCTACTTATGGAACACTTCGCGCCATAAGAAATTAAAGTAAAGTCTATCCTCAATTACACTTAAAATTATATATATATAGTAAAATTGGTCACTTTGAAGAATATTTTTTGCAGTATTGGTTAGTTTGGGGAAATTTCTGGCACTTTAAGAAAATCCCCAAATTGCCATGACGAAATCGTGCAGTTTGGAGAAATTCCTTAAAGTGCCATAGGCACTTTGACGAATTTGTTCGAAACACAATTTTCCAAGTAAATTTACATCTATTTTATACATTATATGAACCATATCGTGTATTTTGCAAAATTAAAAAATTGCTGACCAACATATCGTATGCGAAAATAAATACAGAAATCTGACTGCATGTCAAATCAGATTTTGCATTATCTAAAGATAAGCTTGTACAACTAGGCACCCAAAAATTACAAAATTTCTAAAAATATTTATTTATTTAAGGTAAATGATGAAATGGAATTGTACACAAAATATATGTGCGCCATTATTTTGTCACTTCAAATAACAAAGAACTGATTTTACGTCTTAGTATCCAAATTTATCACACTAGCAGAGTTAGTTCAAATTGATTTAAATTATTTAAAAATATACGAATAGATTTAAAAAACATTGATACTTGTAGAAAAATTACTATTAAATTGAATGGCAGACTGATTAAATCATATAAAAATATACTTCATTAACTAAAGCTTATAGCCCTATGTACACTTTATGCCGTATTTTACTTCCTTAACTAAAGAGCGAAGGTACCCACGAACTGCGTGAATCGCTACATAAACTATGCACTTCTAGACGTAATCAACAACCTAGGGATTTTATTGATGTATCGTTTGTTTACTAACTTATGATTGTTCCTGGAAAAGTCCGCAAAGACTTCGAGATTACTGTACAGAATATTTATTCTTAATTGATATACGTTTTAAATTATAATCTTTTAGAATATTTTTAATTAAAATTCCAAATAATCTACTTCTTGACAAAACTGTCCACAAGAGCACGTGTTTAAACTACATAGTATCATCAAAATCCGGTAATCAGCACATTGCAGAATTGGAGTCATGAAGAATTCTGCGATGTTATGTGAAAGATGGATAGGCCATTATCGCAACGTGATTGCGCCAATGACAATTTGATTTGAACATCTAGTCTAACCAAACAATAAACCTATATTCAACCATCAAATTCAGACTAATTGAGAACAAAATTCCCCTTTCAGAGATCTGTAGACAGATAAATGTTGGCATCCTCCAAACGCAATAAATAGCCCCTAATACTGACGGATTGGACATTCTCGGAGAGTATGCTATAAACGCCAGTTTCATACTGTGCTCCTAATCCGCGATTGATGACATAAATGAAATTGTGCGATCTACCTTTTGACAATTCTGAAATGTAATCAAACCAAAGATGAACCAATGTTCTTCAGCCATCGTATACAGTGCAATGGAAGGCAAAGAATTTCCATTACAGTAGCGTAGAAGATGAAATTTTTCAGCTCCTTAATTCCGGTATTAAGCGAAATTTTAACAAGAACAAACATATTATAAAGCTATATGTCCACGTACTCTATCCAAACAATAAACAGGTATTCAAACATTACCTTTAGTATAAAAGAATGAAAAATCCTTGGAACACAATGCCGTAAGCGACATAATCTTTGTATCCTCCAAAATAGGTGATATGCACACATATGAACGTGAGCAATGTACGAGGTCTGTTCAAAAAGTATTGCGAATTTTGTATGTTTTCAAAAATTATTTATTTATTCATGAATATCTATTTTATCTCCTTCAAAGTAATCCCCCTCAGATATAATGCACTTCTGCGAAAGTTTTTTCCAATCCTAGAAGCACTTAAAAAATCATTTTTTGTGATCTTGTTCAGCTCCTCCTTCGATGCCATCTTTATCTCCTCAACCGTGGCGTAGCGTCGTACTTTCGTGGGCCTTTACAGTTTTGGGAACAGGAAAAAGTCACAGGGAGCCAGATCTGGGGAATACGGTGGCTGCGGCACCATTACTGTATTATTTTTAACCAAATATTCGCGCACAAGCAACGATGTATGAGCAGGGGCGTTATCATGGTGCAAAAGCCAGTTTTTGTTCTTCTACAAATCCGAACGTTTCTGGCGAATTACTTCGCACAAATTGCGTATAACTTGCAGGTAATATTCCTTATTGACCGTACTACCTTGTGGCAACAACTCATGATACAACACGCCCCTGTAATCGAAGAAAACTGTGATGAAAACCTTCACGTTCGACCGAACTTAGCGCGCTTTCTTCGGTCTGGGCTCATGCGGCAGCTTCCATTAGGACGAATGAGTTTTGGTTTCCACATCATAACCATAAACTCATGATTCATCAGCAGTTATGATCCTTTGAAGCACATTTAGGTCGTCACTGACCGAGTCCAACATCTCCTGAGCAATGTTAATGCGATGCTGTTTTTGGTCGAAATTGAGCAGTTTTTGCACGAATTTCACGGCGACCCGACTCATGCCCAAATCATTGGTTAAAATCGAAGGGCATAAGCTAATCGATATGTTTCGATCCTCAGAAACTTCTCTAACGGTGATTCGACGATTGGCCAATACTATTTTCTTCACTTTATCAATGTTTTCGTCTGTTGACGTGCTCGGGCGTCCGGCACGTTGTTCGTTGTTAACATTTTCTCGGCCCTCTGAGAACATTTTGTACCACCGATAAACGTTGCTTTGGTTCAAGGTAGCTTCACCATATGCCACAGTAAATATTCGGAATGCGTCTGCGTACTTTATACTGTTTTTCACACAAAATTTGATACAGATTCTTTGATCCATTTTTTAGAGTAGGCAACATTTTCTAGAATTCTGAAATCAGAATTAGTGACTCCTCAGACTCTCATATAAAAAAAATTATTTTCTAATTTCAAATGTTTCACCAGCCATATTGCATCCGCCATTTTCAATTTTGAAAATAGGAGTTCAGATTCGTAATCAACGACCCCAAAAACCTAAGTATACAAATTTTAATTTATATAAGCTAATGTTTGAAAATTATGTACGCCATATTGGATCTGCCATTTTAAATTTTGAAAATCAGACTTCAGATTCGTTATCAGCGACCCCGAAAACCCTTATATACACTTTCATGTCTAGGATAAGTGCAGCAGAAAAATGTGCCCCTGAAAGGGTTAAGGAGATCTTTGATACAGAGCGATATGTAGTAGGGCGATTCGTACGTGTAGTATATCATGACAATAAACCGATATGGAGTCATTATATTTAGTATCAAAGATGCGAAAATTCTTCTACAAGAAGACGAATCTTATATACAATACAATCATTAACTTTAAAAGTTTGATTAAATTTCATGAAGAATATGATGATACCATTAAACGTATTAATATTGTATTAATAAAATAAATAAACATACATCACTTGTCCTAAATAAACTTGTATAGAATGAATTTTTCTGAGGATTACTTTGTCTACGGAAATATTTTATCAAGCGGTTGACCGACCTTGGGGTAAACCCGTCCGATAATCATTTATTGGGTTAAGCCTTCTGGAGGTGAAACTGTCTTGAGAATGAACTGGCGGCTTACGTTTATGAGGGTTAACTTGACAAGTGAAGTTATTCAGGGAGTATGCGAGTGGGGTTGATAAGGGAGTATGCGAGTGGGCTTGATCAGGATGTATGCGAGTGAGTTTAACCAAGAGGTGAGATTGATCAGAAGATATGCGGTTGGCATTATTCAGGGGATATGAAAGTGGGCCTGATGAGGGAATGAGGTTAATAATGTTAATAATGTTAATAATTTTAATAATGTTAATAATGTTGTTAATGTACGCGAGTGCGATTAATTAGGGTTGATCAAGGGGTATGCGAGTGAGGTTAATCAGGGGGACAGGTTGATCAGGGGGAATGCGAGTGGGGCTAATCAGGAGGTTAATCAGGAAGTTGATTAGGTGGTATGCGTATGGAGATAATCACTGAGTGTTTAGGAGATATACTAGATCACTTTAGATTTATTCGTATTATTTTTCACAAGATAGATCGTTTTTTTAATTGTTTTATGAGCCATTTTTGAATTCGGACGGTAAAAATATATGCTCTAAATACAGTTTCATCTTTGTTCAACGTAGGGCTGGCAACCCCCCGTGATAAAACTTGTATGGTTTCGTTTCCCTTTTATATAGATTTTTTCAAATTTTTTTTGTAGAAAAATAGTCATAAATACCGAAGATATTGCTGAAATAGAGTTTTGGGGGTGGTTTTTGACGGTGGTTTCCAGACCCCAAATTCCTTTTCTAGCATAACAACAGTATATTTCTCTCATCAATGTTTAAGCCTCATAGCAAATGAAAGATCAGCGAAATTGATGACTGGTATATATAACATAGATTTATATAGTAATAGTAGGGTTTAGGAGTAGTTCACCCTCCAAAAGATTAAATAACGAAAAAACTCCGAAGCTAGTCAATATTATTCTATCATTTTCTAAATGGAAATTTATTTTTTAATTTTTATGGTAATTTCTTAATTTGTTACGCGAAAAACCCAATCAAAAAGGTTGCTTTTCTGAGAGGGCTTTACATCGTAGGGGTTGCAAATTCCAGATACAAAATCTATATAATTATATTCACTTTTTTATAACGAATTTTTAAAATTTTTTGTTATTGAAAAATATTGATATAAACCGAAGATATTGCTGTAATAGTGTTTTAGGGGTAGTTTTTGAGGGTGGTCTTCAGCCGTTACATTTATTTTCCTACAGACTAACAGTGTCATTGCCTAGCCCACTTTTAAACGTCATAGCATATGGAAAATCATCAGAATTGATGATCGGCAACTATTCATATATTATTAATAGGGTTTAGGGTAGTTCACCCTCAAAATACATAAACATGAAAAAACGCCATAACACGTCATTTTATTTTATCATTTCCTAGATAAAAATTTATTTTTCAATTTTTTAATGATAATGTTGTAATTCTGTACACGAAAAATCCACTAATAAATATAATTTTTCCCCTGTATATCGTAGAGGTTGCAACCCCCAGAGTCTAAAACTATGCGGTTTTTTGTTTTCTAAGTAAGAAATTATTTACTTTTTATTTCATCAAAAAAGATTCATTACAACCAAAGTTACATTTGAGAGTGGTTGTAGACAGCTTTTTCTGCCGATAAAAAAAAATCCTGTCTCTTATTTTTTTATAACGTACAACATATCTCCATTGCAACAAAATTGAAAGCGGACTGTTGGGAATCTTGTAAGTCCCTATTAGGCTAGGAGTTCAAAAGCTAAGCCATGGCTTGTAGCTACATTACGAGTCATTCAGGTCACAGCTTCTGTAGTGAGAAGATGATATCATTCATTCACTTAGAAAATTCCTATACGTAAAGATACATGCGCATAACTAACAAGGAAGGTACCCGAGGTGTACCTCACCGATTTTCTTGAAATTGTGATATGTTGTAGAACATCAAAAAATATTCGACGCGTATTTTTTTATACGTGCCCATAAGCCTATTTAAGGGGTGAAACCCACCCTTGAAGTTCACCCCTAAAAACAAATTTTTTTTAATTTCTCGAATACAATTCGTAATTTTTTACTGAAACAAAGTGGGTAACACTTGTTATTGAAAAGCACATATTTATGCATTGTTTTTAGTCATCAGACTCGTAACCCCCGTTTTTTATTAATGAAAAACTATATTTGATGACCATTTTTTTCACTATACACATTCCAAAATCTGTTAAATCTTGACAAAATTAATTGTTTTATGCACAATAATCAAAAATAAAGTTGACTTGTTCCGGCATTTTCAAAAAAAAAATCCCTTGAGGGGGTGAGCTACCCCTAACATTTATACTATTATATTTCATTATTCCATTACGATATCATGGTGTAAATCTCTTGGATACTATTAAAATTGTTAAGTAGTTGATGTAGTTTGAAATTTTCTGAAATCAGCCCTTACAAATGAATTCATCCCTAAAACTCAATCTCAAGTATTATTTTTTCATTACTTGAAAATACCCTAGGACTATTCAGTGGCGTAAAACGTGTAATAATATTAGTTCACATCCTTGGTATTGAATTAGAATTCTTCGCCCCACTAATGTATCAACCCCTATTTTTCAATAAAAAAATGACACCCTTTTCCATATGAAAATACTAGTTTCTTGAGTTTGACGAAAAAAATTTTGGCAGTATGCACAATATTCAAATACGAAATCGACTGTTCTCACCTTAATAAAAATAACCTATAATAAGGGGTGTACCAGCCCCACAGGAGATATTGTCGTATCTCTATGATTTTATTCTTTTTCTATGGGACTTTCAAAAGTAATAAAAAATTAATGATTCAAAGTACAAAAAAATTTTAAATTTAATAGTTCAATAGTTTCGAGTTTTAATGTTACTTTTTATAATCCTGGCAATAATGATAATCATTAAAAAAATGTTTCAAGCATAATGATTTCTTACACCAAGAGCATCTTACAATTGCTGAGTTAGAGCAACCAGGAACTTCACTTTGTTCCTTTTGGAATTATTTTTACATCAACAATTTTGTTTGGAGGTGCTGCTTCCTTTACAGCATCAGGGCAATGCCCACTCCACGAATCAATTAATAAGACACTTGAATGCCCAACATTGGGAAAATACACATCCTTCAGCCATGTTTTGAAATGTTCTGTAACCATTGAAAAAACTCATTTTTATTCACATGACATAAGTTAAAAACTGTAATCATCAATAATAAATATCATACCTGAAGTCAGTTTGCCAGAAGCGGAAGGCAACACGTAAATATTTGATGGCTTGAATAATTTGGATTCTACTACCGGTCCAAAGGTTCCTTTACTTTCTTTTAAAACAATGAATAATGGGGAAAGCAGTCTCCCATCACCTGAAATGAGTGGTTGAATTGTGTAACTGTGAGTCGTCGAACTTACAGATTCTACAAGACATTCAATTTGCTTTTCGCCTTCAATAGCTAGTGTTCTTCCCGAGTGCATTTCAATTTGAAATCCACTCTGATCTGAATTGTAAATTGATTCCAAACCTTTGCTTTTAATTATTTTTTTCACATCTGAAACAAAATCATCAGCTGTTTTTTGTAAATATTCTCTCCCTTCAACAGTCTTTTTTGTTACGAATTTATTTATCTTTCTGCTGACTATTCTGTGAGCCTTTTTAAAATTTTGTAGCCAATGACGTGACGCTTTAAACCTTATATCTTCATATCCAACGATTTTCTGAGCTTGTAATGCCCATTTTTGTAAATCTCTATCGTGAATTATATAACCGGCATCGGAAGCCGACTGAAAATTATCTAATACAAATTTATTGATTCTTCCAATTTTTTCTTTATAAGTGCCTCCTTTATTCAAAGTATGCGCCCATCGTTTCAACTGTATAATTGATTGGACTTTTCGAAATCTATGCTGCACAGTTTGCAGAGCGAGATTTTTCGTAACTCCGCTTCTCCAATAGTCCACAGCTATTCGTTTGTAATCCCAAGATAGATCTTCTGTATCCGCTGTACATACTAGTGAGTGTTCATCAACATCCGCTGACCAGATTTTATCAATATCTTCAATAATATGCATTTCAGTATCCTTAAATGGTTCTTGAAAAGCTAATGTAGATTCCACAATGAATTCTGGATCCTCAAAGTTATTTATACAATCAAGTAATAGTTTTTCTATATTATCCTTCAAAGCAATTTCATCTTTAGTAATGGGACTTTCTTGTATATTCATAGCTTGAAAAGATAATAATAATAATAATTGTATAACATTTATAGGATTAATAGTCATTTTTCCAATACCTAGAAATAATAATTATTATTTGTTTTTTATATGATGAAATCCGAAGCGCATTAATTTGAATATTTTTTTACAAAGTCAGGCAATAATTTTTAATATCATTTAAAGCAACATTACACTGACAATTACGTATCAATTTCATTTCTAATTTCTTCGAACGATAATTGAATATTGAAAATTCCAAAATTTCTTGTCCATCTTTGATCCCTCACCAATTCTGGAAAAAGACCACATAAAAATATGAAGTATTGTATTTTATAACTCTTTATAAGCTATATCTAAATCACTAATTAAAAAATTATTTTCGTCAAATACGATGTGAGTATGAAAATTTTTGAGCTTTTTTCTTCGGAAAAATATTTAATTCAAAAATGTAGAGTAAAAAAAATGATGAAAATAATTTTTTATGGTTTCTTTAGATAGGGCTTGTAAAGAGCTGTAAAATAGAGTACTTTCAATTTCTGTGCGTTTTTTGAAAAATGACGAGGGCATGTACTATATACAATATCTATCAATTACCGCGTTAAGAAATTTTACGCAAAAGGAAATTTTACTTACAATCAGGAAATAAGTATTGACCAAAAATTATATGGTAGAATTAATATGTACGAATTCCAAAAAACTATGTTATACTTTGATGAAATTTGAAGTTTGAAATTTGGTTGCACATTTATTGGATTCCAATGTAATTTCTTGTAAATTCAACAAACACTGCACTCACAATTAATATACTGATTCAAACGAGCTCGATGAAGCTCTGACTAAAGACTGATGATAAGAGGTAATATCGAGTATTCGAGTGTTGTTTTGGCGAGCTGATTGTGAGTTCAAGAGTGTGATCGCATCGTCGAAAAAGGTCTTATCTATCCAAAACATAGCAAGACGATAATTTAACCGTTGAGGTTTTTTCCACCGTCCGATCTCGACAACAACAACAAGAAAATGATAAATTTAATCTTATCTTGTTATTTTAAGCTGTTCACTTCTCTTAATTTGTTTTCCAAGCGTTTATACGTTTATTCTTCGTATGCATTTATTCGATAATTAGTTAGTTCTTCTTGCTTTGAATCATTAATTTTTTATTACTTTTGAAAGTCCCATAGAAATAAAATAGAATAAAATCATAGAGATACGACAATATCTCCTGTGGGGCTGGTACACCCCTTATTATAGGTTATTTTTATTAAGGTGAGAACAGTCGATTTCGTATTTGAATATTGTGCATACTGCCAAAATTTTTTTCGTCAAACTCAAGAAACTAGTATTTTCATATGGAAAAGGGTGTCATTTTTTTATTGAAAAATAGGGGTTGATACATTAGTGGGGTGAAGAATTCTAATTCAATACCAAGGATGTGAACTAATATTATTACACGTTTTACGCCACTGAATAGTCCTAGGGTATTTTCAAGTAATGAAAAAATAATACTTGAGATTGAGTTTTAGGGATGAATTCATTTGTAAGGGCTGATTTCAGAAAATTTCAAACTACATCAACTACTTAACAATTTTAATAGTATCCAAGAGATTTACACCATGATATCGTAATGGAATAATGAAATATAATAGTATAAATGTTAGGGGTAGCTCACCCCCTCAAGGGATTTTTTTTTTGAAAATGCCGGAACAGGTCAACTTTATTTTTGATTATTGTGCATAAAACAATTAATTTTGTCAAGATTTAACAGATTTTGGAATGTGTATAGTGAAAAAAATGGTCATCAAATATAGTTTTTCATTAATAAAAAACGGGGGTTACGAGTCTGATGACTAAAAACAATGCATAAATATGTGCTTTTCAATAACAAGTGTTACCCACTTTGTTTCAGTAAAAAATTACGAATTGTATTCGAGAAATTAAAAAAAATTTGTTTTTAGGGGTGAACTTCAAGGGTGGGTTTCACCCCTTAAATAGGCTTATGGGCACGTATAAAAAAATACGCGTCGAATATTTTTTGATGTTCTACAACATATCACAATTTCAAGAAAATCGGTGAGGTACACCTCGGGTACCTTCCTTGTAAGTTCGAATCATACTTTACAAATACAAATTTTTCAAATTATGGAATTTGAAAAATTGTCAGGTTATATATATATATATATATATATATATATATATATATATATATTAAAAGTAGTATTACTGATTGTACTGACTTGAAAAATATTCAAAAATTAATGAGCATTGGGACTTCTATAAATTAGCGGTAGTATTACAGCTCACCGATTATAAATTTTAACGGTCATGAATTTTTGAAAGTTTTCAAAGTCAAAATAAGCGCGTTGGTAAGGTATAGCCATGGCGCTGTTCAATCATTAATTGACCCGTACATATCATGATCACTGCACTATAAAAAAAAATTCTGAATGAATGGTGTGTGCATGTATATGCGTATATGTATAGGTAAACATGAGATAGAGAGCACATATGATTCATAGTTATACAGCTGCATGGCTAACTTGTGAGGAAAGAATGTGTGACCTATCGCACTGCTCCATGGCTAATACCGTACTATGTTCATGTAACTAAGTTCTCATATGAATCGAAGACTTCTCTTTCTCAACGTGCGACATAGAGCTAACGGGGTTATCTGCCTTCATAGGTCCGCACCTCTAAGTTCTTTTCTGCTTGCGTGCTGTAGAGACGAAGTGTTAATTAGAGAGAGAGAGAGAGAGAGAGAGAGAGAGAGAGAGAGGGGACTTTCAAAAATTTACTCTTTTTTTGCATAATCCAGAGCTAACGACGAGGACGTAAAAGAGTACTAGCTCCATTTTTTTTTTGTTTTTTGTTTTTTTTTTTTGTTCTTGGTTTTTTTTTGTTTATTTATTCTTTTTTTAGTATTTTAGTAGTAATTTAGTAATTTTTTTAGTATTTTATTCAGTTTTTAGAATTATTTAATCTATTTTTTATGTATTTTCTTTTGATTTTGCCCATGAAGTTATGAAAAAGTAAGCATTATTCTTTACCTAAGTGTGGTAATTTTGGAAACAATTTCTATCTTACAAAAGACACAATGGTACATCGCAAGTCATACATTTCCACTTTGTTCTCCTTTGATCCTTTCTTGTACTGCAATGAACACATCGTTTTGCGCTTTGAATAGAAACAGGCATATAAGCTGCTTGATTGCGTCTTTTCTCGAAAGAAACTTGTAGTTTCTGGTAACGAAAATCTTCAGAATGGTCAGATTTGCGCTTTCGACCTTTGGCCGTTGGAATTTTGTGTCCTACCATTTGTTCTACTAAATTTAATCGAAATTTTTTCAAATTCAACGTTGGTTTTATGTTTTTCTCTGTACAAAATATATGCATTACTTATTGTTAGATCGAGAAAATGCCAAAATATTCTAAAACACCACTTTTTAGATTTACGATCAATTTTATAAACAGAAATAAGTCGATCAGCATAATCTACATAACCCATGTGCTTATTATAATCTGAAGAAACAACAGGACAATTAACACATTTTAGAGAGCCATCTTTTTGTCTACGATTTACGGTAGTAACTTCAGATGCATCGTGAAAGTTAGATAGAAAATAAACTGGCTTCTTATCCATCCACTTGATCCAGGTAAGACCTGTCTTGGTAGTCATAAATTCATATTCTCCTATGTCCATTTTTTTTTTGGATTTTTTATCATTGATATTCGTTGGTAGACCAGAACGATTCTGCTGAACCGTACTACATGCGTTTATTTTATCTTCTTTCAGTGATGAAAGAAGTTCCCAGTAAAAAAATTATCGAAATATACGTGATGATTGCCATCAACAAGTTCTCGTGTAAGGTCTTTTACAACTCTTGTTCCCAATTGTTTTTCAGTGTTGTCTGCTTTTCCAGTATAGATTTGAAACTGGCATACGTAACCAGACTCATCTGCGCGAGTCCAGCACTTATATCCGCGCTTTATAGGTTTAGCTGGCATGTATTGTTTCATAGTACTTCTTCCCTTGAATTTTATCATAGACTCATCTACAGATTGGTGCTTACTAGAATTGAAACTTTCTTTGAAGGTTCGAGAAAGATCGTCTAAAAGTGGTCTTACCTTATATAGTTTATCGTAATTTGGATCACCTTTTTATGGTTCTATAGAGTTGTCGTTGACATGCATATGAGACAGAAAAAAACTAAAACGATTAACAGTCATGAGAGATGATATGTAAGAATCACGTAGCTGAGGGTTTTCACTCCAATAATCTCGGTAAGATGGCAATTTTTTTATACCCATCAGAATGTTAATGCCTAAAAATATTTTTAATTCTTCTTTTGTGATGGGATCTAGCTTACCCTTTTCTTGAGAAATGTACAGATTAGTTTGATGTACAATATGATCCAATAGATCAGAAGAAAATAAAGAAGAGAATATGTCTAATGGTGATTTCGCTGTATCTGGAATGTTTGGACCAAAGCTTTTAGAAAACATAAAATCCGATCTTGGCCGACTAACAGACTCCCAAATATCAGATTGATTTGAATCATCAATGTCTTCTGCGTCCATTGATTCTTCTTCGTCATCGTTATTATTTACAGTAGAAACATTTTCGTCTAAAAGTGATCTTGAATTCACAACGTCTTCTTCGTTGTCAGAATCTTGAAGCCCATCAACCGATTTAGAATCGCTAGAAATTTCGGTTGTAACAACATTTTTTTTTCTCCCCATATTTATAACTTTTTGTAACTTTGAATACTTTCAATGTGCAAAAAGTAACTTTTATAAAAAAAATATAAGCTCACGTTATTATGTTTATTTCCTATTCATAATAAAAAAGAGTTGAGATAAAAACAAAAAATTACCTCGAAATATATCACCTCATCTATGATTTCAACGATTTAGATGTAAACCTAAACTACATATAATTTTTATCTCGATTTTTATAAAGTGATTTCGAATTGGATTCAACAACAAGTAATGATTTATGAGCTGTTTTTAAAATTTTGATACTACCATCTTAGATCCGCGATTTTGAATTGAAAATTTGACAATTTTGATGTTAGATTTATGATCGGCAATCTTAAAAACCCCCAAGTAGAGATTTTCAAGTTGATACATTTATTTTTTTTTAATTTTTGCCGCCATCTTAAATACGCCATTTTGAATTAAAAACTTTGGAATTCCAACTTTATTTTTGTAATCAGCGACCCCAAAACCCCCGAGTAAAGATTTTTAAGCTGATATATCTCTTTTTTTCAAAATTTTGGAACCGCCATCTTGAATACGCCATTTTGAATTGAAAATTTTGGGATTTGGACTTCATATTCGTAATCAGCGACCTCGAAAACCCCCGAGTACAGATTTTCAAGTTAATATACTGATTATGTTTTTCAATAATGAATTTCTCCGAAAAAAATGACATTTTTTCATGTTTGTTTATTTATATAACAATTATAATAAACAATTTTGCCAAATAAACCATTTTCCTATGTTCTCTTACTAATAAATTAGTATATGAACAAAAAAAAACCGGATGTAAATACGTTAACAATTGATTAAATAGCGAAAATTTGAAGTCAACTTGGTGGTAACCCACGTTACCACAGTGCAACAAAGGGTTAAGATAATAAATGTTAATTACACTTTTCAAATTTTTTTATTATTTATATTTATTCAGTCATACATATCATCATATATTTATTCCGTCATTATATACATAATTTATGCAATTATATATCCAGTGGATACTTAGGCTAATTTTATTTATAATAACACATTGTTACATATTACAAATATAAATATTTTCTCAAATCTATCCGATGATATTATATTATAAGTCTCTATGAGTATGACAATATGTACATGCTTTTTACATATATATAAATAAACGCTTTTAATTTTTGTTATTACATTATACAAACTTACAAAAAAGTAATGCTATGGATAATGTAGCTGAAACTATTTGAATAAAGTGTACTATTGAAACATTTATATAATAATAATAAGTTAAATAAAATAAAATTAAAATAAATATTGTTGGAACTAAAAACGAAATGTTATAACTTATAAAAAATATATGAATGAATTGTTCAAATCACTATCTTTTTTACTATAATGGTACCTGTATCATATAATATTTTGATGTTACAGACTGTTGACAAATTACTTTTCAAATACAAATAACCGTCACCATTTCATTGGAAAACTACATTTAAATAATTTATTGCAACGGTAGTCAATTTAATTAATCGATCCGTTTGCGATTCTGCTTCTCGTGCGTTAGTTCTAACAATTAAGAGAGAGAGGGGGCGCGCGATCTTTTGAATGAACAGTTCCACCTCAACTGCTCACGCGAGTTTGCCGCCGACTTGTGTTTCGCGCTTGGTTTCGCCAAAATAAGGTTTCCTTGGGACAATTACGTGCGTGTGTGCAACGACAGTATTGCAGCAGCAAGCAGCGGTGCGGAAGCAGCAGATTGCAGCAGAGAAAGGCAGATCGAGGCAGCGCAGCTGATAATCAAGGGGCAGCGGCAGTTCAGATTTTTTACAACAACAATTACGGCTGATCACCGTAATTGCACCGCATGGTAGGTGCACCATCCGTCATTATATGCGATACAAAATACATTCGGTATTTTGTTTAATCGTGTTAGCGTTAATTTTTTGTATTCGCGTCGAGCGTTAGTTCGCGGTAGAATTCGAATCTACTCTCTCTTTCTCTCTTTCTCTCTTTCTCACTAAAAATAGTTTATTGTAAAATCCTATTCGCGAGCGTTAGTCTTTCGGCCCTACAGAGACTGTAGTGATTTTTATTAATTAAATTCTGTTAAATTGATTCGCCGTTTTCGTCATTTAATTTTCCTAGTAGCTGAAGTAATTGAAAAAGGCTTAGGTTTTAATCCGATTACATCTAGGGGATTAAGAAGATTAGGAGTAAAGTCGCTCACACTTAAAACTCATCGAGTGTCAAATGACACGTGACTAAAGGTGAGTTCAACTCCGTTTGATAGAAGACAACTAAGATAAATCATCTGACGTTAAGGCGAATATACGTACTATCATACGTGTTAAACGGAGCGGCGGTTTGCTCTGTATCATGGGAGTTTGTTCTTAAATAAATTTTCCATTTTTCAGATAACCTCCCCCGTTACATTATCTATAAAAAAACTCACCAAAATAATCAACAATGCCTGTTCCCATTACGCACATTTCTTTAACATGTCTTTTACAATCTTCAGTTTTCAAAACTGTAACACGGATATTCTGTTTATGAATACCATTCGTAATTGAATCTGTTCCAAAGATAGAGATATTACAGCTACAGTAAGCATGCTACAGGCGCGCATGCAAGTGTAAGTGTAAGACATTTAGAAAGAGAGAGAGAGGATGATTTATGTATTGCTGTCTTAGCCTACTGGCGCATGCTCGTTGATTAATTATATTTCGTGTCATAACGTGAATCAAAATGTAATCGGATCTTACCTACAATATATTTGTTAAAAGTAATCTGATGCAATAAAAACAATTAAAACCATTATATATTTTTCATGTAATATTCAACCGATGTATTGAATTCCACGACATTTTTTCTTTAAGATTCCGTTTTAAAATTCATAGAGCGATCATTAGATGCGACACAGTAAGCGATAATAGTGGACGCTGACAGGCCTTACGACCCTCGTCGGTGCTGGATTAAATGGAACAATTGAAAATTTTCGACGAAAAATTTTCAAAAATTTATATCTCCGCAACCATTTAAATTATCGAAGTGAATTTTTTTTGTATTACGCATGAAAGGGTGTACTTTGAAAATATTAAGTGAACAATACTTTAATATCAATTTTTCCAAAAGTTATTAACATTTTTTTTAAACAATTGCCCATATCTCAAAAAGTGTTATTTTTATTTAAAAAATGCCTTTTTTTTTTAATTCCTTGACATTTTTTCTTTAAGATTCCGTTTTTAAATTCATAGAGCTATCATTAGATGCGACACAGTGAGCGATAATAGTGGACACTAACAGGCCTTACAACGCCGATAAGTCGATAAGTTTGATAGCAGCGCCGACGCACGGTCGTGCGAGCGTCGTAGGGCCTGTGAGCATCCACTATTATTGTTCACTGTGTCGCATCTAACGATCGCTCGATGAATTTTAAAACGGATTCTTAAAGATAAAATGTCAAGGAATGTAATAAAAAAAAAATTTTTTAAATAAAAATAACACTTTTTGAGATATGGGCAATTGTTTAAAAAAAATGTTAATAACTTTTGAAAAAATTGATATTAAAGTATTGTTCACTTAATATTTTCAAAGTACACCCTTTCATGCGTAATACAAAAAAAATTTACTTCGATAATTTAAATGGTTGTGGAGATATAAATTTTTTTTAATTTTTCGTCAAAAATTTTCAATTGTTTATAACTTTTGATATAATTATTATAATGATATAATAATCCATACTTGAATACAGTACCATATAAGCAATAGGTAGACCAAGTTTCAAGAAAATCCAAAACCTACCCTTGAAAAGCTGATCGTCATAGTCTGGAATGTGCCACTTATGAACTCATGGTAGCTGAGGTATAAAGATTTCCTTTTCGCCTTTTTCTTTTCGCATCCAGGTTTCTTGTTCCCGATTTTCTCTTGCACTCTACTCCATCGTCTTCACGTTTAAGGCTTCAGCAGTAATCGACCAACATATTAATATTCCACTTGCCTTGATACCTTCTATCAAGCTCTAGAATGTTTTGGTGAAACTTTTCTCCTTGTACTTCGCTAAATCTCCATGATTTTCTGGAAATAAATTTAAATCAGAATTCAAAAAGTGCAACTTCAAGTTCATGTTAAAGCCTAAATTTTTAAAACTCTTGAGCAAATTATGAATGATTACTTCATAATTTTCCACTTTCTTATTTTTCAAAATCCTTCTATTACTGCTTGAAAATTAATCTATGTGGTTTGTTTTTTTTTCGCCATCGTACTTTTAAAACCTTTTCATCAACTTTTCAATGTCTGGACCTGTGAAAATTCCTTTCTTTATCTTTACATCAGATAGTCTTGAAAATTTAGCCAATAAGTACTTTATATCAATTCTAATATCATATGTCCTAATAATCTTAATATGCAAAGCAGGTAAAATTATATTCTTTGAATCATAAAACGGTTTTTTCAGAACATTGAATGACCCTGAGTCAAGCGATTTGCGCATTTGCAAACAAGCTACAGTAGCTCCACTATCCCATAAACAAATGTAATACTAGAATTTCGTATACCTCAATTGTTTTCCAAGAAGTATGGTTATAATTTTTAAGTCACCACATATGAACCATTTATGTTTTACATATTTGATTTTCTGAAAGACTAATTCCTTGTTTTCGTAAGATTCCTTTAAATGCACTGAATGAGCAACTGGAATTGAAGAATATATATTTCCGTTATAAAAGACCCTTCAAACTCCTTTTAAAAGAATCGAGAAAGAGTCATTGCCAGACCTAATTTTTTCATAAAGCCATTTACATAATGGTAGTAAGTCAACTGATAATCTTCCTTAAAGTAACCAGTGTATTCTTGTTCTCTGTCTCTGTATCAAGAGAAAGTTGTTCCTAGAGCAAGCAGATTCATCTCTTTTAATCTAAAATCTAGCAATTTAGATTTATTTCTAGGCAGGTTCAAATCTTTAACCAAATTATTCAAAAATGTCTGAATGAATAACCGAGGAGCTTGGTCTGTATCGAAATGCACACTTTCATTCGACTGATGGTCATCTTCTTCCTCGATGACTTTTCTGCGTTCCGAACTTTTTGAAATACCAGGGGAACATCTCACGTTCTCGTAAAAAAGTATTTCTTCGTAAATAGAAGATTATCGTAAAACTAGTTTGATAAGAGATGAGACATTAGGATGAGAAATTGAGTTTTTATTCTTACTATTGCAACCTACTAAATTCGTGGCTGCATGAGTAATGCCAGATCATCGAAGAGCTGAAAGTAAAATTTTGTGAATTAAAATCATGCTCGTTTCATCGAGTTAATATTGATTGACAAGTAACACAAATTTTCTTCAGCGCCTATTGTTTGTCTAAATTTGTGATGTCATAACCCAAATACTTATTATATGTCTTTTTAACAGTTTTTGTGACATTTATTTTCTGCCTCGAAAGCATATACAGTGCCGCTCACGCACTTTTACCCCCCCACGGGCAAAATCAGTCTAACTTCAAAGTTTTATATCTCTGGTACAAATTAACGTACAGAGACGCGCGTAGGTGCGTTTGAAAGGTCTTTCGGAGAGCTTTCAAATGATATGACTCACGGTTGCCATCGATTGTTTTTTTAAATTTTGCAACAATTATGCAAAATTGAAAATTCTGAAATTTTTTTATTATTTTTGACAATTAGCCAATTTTGGAAAAAAAATCGTACGAAAATTTGAAGTACACCATTTTTTAGCTATTACCAAGCCCTATCTGAATCACTCATCAAAAATTTATTTTCGTCAAATATGACGCGCGCACGGGCATTTTTTCCTGGAAGTGACAGTTTTTTTCAACATTTTTTATCTCCGTCAAATTGTAACAATCGAAAAAAATTTATAGGAGAAAAAATGTTTGTTTTTTCACGTAGAATACTGCAATAATTTTTTTTTTGGTTTTTCGAAAAATGTTTTTTTTCGGTTTTTTTCAATTTTTTTTCTCACAGTCGGTACGCTAAAAAGATGAGAAACCACAAAAAAAATTTTTTTCCACCCATTCAATAATACTACATAACAAGTATCGTAAATTACATAAAAAAAAATCTTTTTTTTTTCGACCTTGAAAAATAATTTAAACCGAAAAAAAAATTATTCGAAAAATCAAAAAAAAAATTATTGCAGTATTCTACGTGAAACAACAAACATTTTTTCTCCTATAAATTTTTTTCGATTGTTACAATTTGACGGAGATAAAAAATGTTGAAAAAAACTGTCACTTCCAGGAAAAAATGCCCGTGCGCGCGTCATATTTGACGAAAATAAATTTTTGATGAGTGATTCAGATAGGGCTTGGTAATAGCTAAAAAATGGTGTACTTCAAATTTTCGTACGATTTTTTTTCCAAAATTGGCTAATTGTCAAAAATAATAAAAAAATTTCAGAATTTTCAATTTTGCATAATTGTTGCAAAATTTAAAAAAACAATTGATGGCAACCGTGAGTCATATCATTTGAAAGCTCTTCGAAAGACCTTTCAAACGCACCCACGCGCGTCTCTGTACGTTAATTTCTACCAGAGATATAAAACTTTGAAGTTAGACTGATTTTGCCCGTGGGGGGGTAAAAGTGCGTGAGCGGCACTGTATAATTCGCATACGTTCTAGAACTTATTCGATCATTCACATAACTTTGATGGGACATTATAATAGATATTGATGACAGCAAAACAACTCACAGTTAATAAAGACTCGATAGGAACAAAAATGACAGAAGACGGTGCGCATTACAGACTTAACATAAATCTTCAACTATCCTGAAAAGGACTGTTGAGAAGATCACACTGGATAAACAGAATATAGAAGATAAAAGATAGAAGATTTCATTTTTTATGAATTCGTTACTTTTACGTACACGCACAGAGTAGACTGTAATTGGCCTTTATTTTTCATGTGTAAACTTTATGAATTTTTCACTCGAAAACTATGTGATAAATCAGAAAAATATTAGAGATAATTCTTATTCGTTTTTAAACGATAAATGCAATAAAATTTTTCATTTTATAAAATAATGATTTTTTAATATCTACCATATTGGATCCACTATCTTTAATTTTCGAAATCTGACATCCGATTCTGTTTCAATGCGGATCGGACATCTTAGAGTATAAACATTTTTTCCTCATCATAGCTATAAACCTTATATGTACGAAAAAGTTATTTAGGCTGTAACGGAAACAATAAAATACTAATCTCCAATTTGCAATATCTTGAGGAAAAAGAAGTATAACCAAATCATTTAAAGTGGATTGTGAAGAACGAGAGTAGCCCTTTGAGATGGCATAACCTGTTTTTAGAAAAAAATTTAATTCGCACTGTATTATAACCTCGATTATGGTCAAAACTCATGATTTCTTCATTTTTATTAGGTTACAATATCTCATAATTCTGATGTGATAGCTCAATTCTTAAGTTGGATTCAGATTTAGCGTATCGAAAATCTTCGGAATATGTACTTGATATTCTAGCTTTAAATCAAACCTTAAATTTTGTAGACTTGTGTTATAATTAGACTAAATATTGAGAGTTTGTTGGATGAATTTCTCTTTCAATAATTCAGTACAAGAATTATTTCTTAAAATATTAGTACAATAGATTTTTGAAAAATTACTACGCATACCTAAATTCAAAGCCATGGATGAATATTATATTTAATAACTGAGAAGTTCACCAAATTCTTGCTTATTTTAGCTAACTGCTCTTATTGTATTTACAGGCAAGTCATTGTTGATAGAGGAAAGCAAATTGAGAATACTATTTACGCCAACATTACTTTAACATTGCTGTTTTTTCAAATTTAGTTGTATTTGATCTTTTGCAACTGAGTAGCTACCACTTTCAACTTTATCTGTACGTATAAATGTGCAAGGGACTGTAGTTTGCAATGTCACTGTTACTACCTACCGGTTCTGCGAACGCTCGCACCCAGAACAGTCGCCTACGATTAATATATCCGACCGGCAATTACCACGCGGAGAGGTCTAGAGCATTGTAATCTCCCCACTATACGGAAAAAGAATACTCCAAGCTTAGGCATCTGACTGGGTTCACCCTTATGCCGTTTTTATCGAATTTTAGGGAGTCGAACCTTTGATTTTCCTTTGGAGTGCAACCACAAATGTGGTTACCTGATCGGCAGGCAAGCCTTAGCTTACCGTCCCGACTCACCCCCTTACTCTGAAGCTAGGGTGAGCTCGTACCAATCAGCTGCCACGAGTTGCTACCGATAGTCAGCATGTAAAACGCGATCCTCAGTACGGCCACACTCTTGTAGACAGGCACGCTTTACAAACGTTTAGTTGTGTGACAGCCGGTTTCTTTTCTTTATTACAACGATGCTCTCGATAAGTAGAGCCGTTTACCAAATCTACCGCATTGCTTTGTATACTTAATACCAATAAAGTTCCAATATTTATTTTCACGTCTAATCATTGCCTCATTATTTCTCGAAGCCCAAATTATCTTCACGGAACTAAGAGCAGTCCAAGTGGATTTAATGGCTGTAGGGGTTACCCCATGCGTCAACATACGCTGCATTAGGCACGCGACCTCTAGTGCATGCCTATCTCTAGCATTACAAATTTTCAGCAAACATCTTTTACTTGTGTATTCGTTAGAGTCTGCATAGCCAGTCGCATAAAAATGATCACTGTAAAGTTTTGTGTACTTGGTTACAGTACTTATTCCAAGGAAAGTCATCCATTTCTGTTTCAAACCAACATCATTCGGAAACCTACAATAAACAAAAAATATTTTGATGAAAAATCATCATAAAGATTGTACTTATTTTTATGACACTTCTTTTTTAACATGCTGTAAACTTCAGCAATCAAAATAACGTTTTTGCAAACTACTTGTTTCTTATGTTACTAGTAGAAACTTACTTATGAAAATTGCGGCTTTCATCTCCAGGTATTGGCTCTTTTTTGCAGAGAATACAGTAGACAGGCATATTTAACGACAAATGTTTAATAATCTTTAAGTTACCACATTATATACATTGGGTAACTCTGATATTTTTTTACTGACGTAAAGGTTAGGCACGCACTACATCGTTGTTCGTTTAAATCAGAGTCACGCATACGCAGTAAACAACGAAAGAGAGAGATAGAAACACGTAAACGACTTTCTTTCTCTTTTTATTCGCCTTACGTCTTCACTTATAGGCTGCCTATTCTATCTGTAATATCTCTATGGTTCCAAATTCTAATGGGTCACCACTATTACAGGCATTGGCAAGAATTATTTTGCAAATTTTAAAACTCATGAAATTTTAATTATAATGAATAAAATTAGTATAATATAAATAAAACTTACTTATTTTTCTAGCAGCTTTTGGCAAATCAATGGACAGAACTGTTAGAACGTCTACGTCCATGCTAAGGTATGACTGTGAAATCCTTTAAATTCCACAATTGTCCCAGATTCTATGATTAGTTCGTAATTAAAAATATTCTTGGCTTGTTGCCTTTTTGTAACTACTCACCACCATCGATATGGATTATTCAAGAAAGCATATTTATTAATTTATATTATCACTTTCAAAACGAATAATTATATATAAAAATATTAAAAAACAGACACGCCCTATAAGTCACAATCTCCCTTGATAATTAATTTATTTTTACAGAATCTTACATCAATAGAGATATGTTATGTCTACCATTACTGATCATGCACTGAAAAGTTTGGTTTAGATTTTGTTCACTACAGTAGGGCAACGACCATAGACAGTTTTGAGGTAGCTAACAAATTCTCTAAAAATAAAAATAAAAATAATATGAAAAAGCTATTTTTTCGCATTTTGTCAGCGTCTCAATATATCTTGCATAAACGGTAAGGGATACGCATTTGGCTTGGTGACTTTATTGACCTTTCAAAAGTCGATAAAAAGAGCGGTACGAGCCATCCTTCTTGCGTATCATTACCACCGGGCTCAACCAGCCACTACTAGCCGGCTCGATGACTCCTCGGGAGAACATTTTCTTTAGCATTCTATGCATGTCTTGCTCGACCCTATGCAATACTGGGTTTGGTAGTAGCGCTGTATGATCGGCTTTGTATCGTCAACACGAATTTCGTGTTCGATCTTTGCAGCACATCCCAGACTCACGGAAGCCTAAGATAAGGCCTCATCAATAGTTTCCTGTAATATTGTCTGCTGTGCTGCTGTCACTTCGGCCAATCCTATGGTCCCCAATCTCGAGCCAGTTTCCAGCAGTGCTATTAGATATTTGTTTTTATTTTGATGGACTTTTGTCTTACCAAGTGTTAATTCTTGGTGAAACGGAAGTCCATCTTCCTTTTAAAGAACAATGGCTCCAAAATCTATAGGTTGATTTTTGAGTGTTACAAAGTAAGTAAGATTATCTTTCACGAGTAAGAAATTATTTCTGACTTCTATAATGTTAGGCGATGGTCTTGGTCTGTTTATTTCACTAGAGACAAATTCATATTCTACTTTGGATAGATTATCATCATCAGATCCATCTTCAGAGTCATTTTCCGTTTTATCTTGGCTTTGACTACGTTCTGTTTTGGAGCTTGGAATACTCGTTGAAGATTTAGTTTGATTCTGAAGCTAATTTCTCATCACAGGATCGTCTTCTGCATTTGTTAACTTAACAGAGCTAATGAATGTCTATTTGTTTACGGAGAAATCCATAAAGTCGGTCAAATGTATGTCGTCATGATTTAGTTCTGGATCGGTGGGAGAGACTATAAAAGGGTCTACTATGTCCGCTGCTGTTCTATTTCTTGTGGGTACATCTACGGATTGAGTGTTTGTCAAATTTTGTATAGAATTAATATCCTTAGATTTCTTGTGTAATTTTATATTAATGGAGTTCTTTAGGATTTGTCCTATTTTCTTTTGTTCTGAATTTGGAAGTCGGTATGTCGTTTCTGAAACTTTATGGGCTATAGATAATAGTAAATTCGTACTCAGATAACTTATACTTCCATCTTTTTAACGAGAATTTTGACTTTGAGATTTCGTTGCCGAACTATTGGCTGGTGATCCGTGATTACAGTGAATTTCCGAGCGAAAATATAGTATATGAATTGCTTTATGCAATATACTGTCGCGAGTAGCTTCTTTTCTATTGTACTCTAATTTACTGCAGGTTTGGTGAGTATTCTAGAGGCAAAACAAATTGGCAACTGTACGAGGTGTGTTCAAAAAATAACGAGAATTTTCGTTTTATGAAAAAAATATTTATTTATTCATCTACATTAATGTTGTCGCCTTCAAAGTAGTCCCCTTCGGATACAATACACTTATGCCAACGCTTTTTCCAAACCTCGAAACACTTTTGAAACTCGATCTTTGTAATAGCTTTTAGCTCTTTCAGCGATTCGCTTTTAATGTCATCTATGCTTGTAAAACGACGGCCTTTTAATGTTCTCTTTATTTTTGGAAATAGAAAAAAGTCACATGGAGCCATATCTGGCGACTATGAAGGCTGAGGCATCCTTACAGTTTCGTTTTTGGCCAAAAATTCACGAACAAGCAATGAAGTGTGAGCAGGCGCATTATCGTGGTGCAAAAGCCATGAATTGTTTTGCCACAAATCCGGGCGTTTTTTTCGGATTGCTTCACGCAAACGACGTTGAACTTGTAGGTAGTACTGCTTATTGATTGTTTGACCTTGTGGCAAGAATTCATAATGCACTATGCCATTAAAATCGAAGAACACAGTGAGCATAACCTTCACATTCGACCGTACTTGTCGAGCCTTTTTCGGTCTTGGCGATTCAGAATGCCTCCATTGGGACGATTGAGCCTTAGTTTCGACATCATATCCGTAAACCCATGTTTCGTCACCTGTTATAACACGTTTTAGTAGTTCTGCATCGTTATTGACTTCATTTAGCGACTCCTGAGCAACTTCCATTCGCCGCTGTTTTTGTTCGAAATTCAACAATTTTGGAACGAATTTTGCTGCCACACGTTTCATACCCAAAACATTCGAAAAAATTTGATGGCATGAGCCAACTGATATGCCAACATCATCAGCGACTTCTCTGATTGTGATTCGGCGATCGTTCATAACCATTTCTTTCACTTTTTTCACGTTTTCATCGGTTGTTGATGTGCTTGGGCGTCCGGGTCGTTCGTCATCTTCAACGTTTTCGTGGCCATCTTGGAAACGCTTATACCACTCATAAATCATTGCTTTACTCATAGCAGACTCACTATATGCCTTTGTTAACATTTGACAAACTTTACTACACTTTATTTCATTTTTTACGCAAAATTTAATACAAATTCTTTGATCCATTTTTTTTCACAAACGAAAATCGGCGAGCTCGAAAAACACGTCTAACGTTAGCGGCTGCCACTTAAAAAGTAAGCAATGAATATTGCTGAAAATTTTATCGTACTTCAGGGGCATGTGTACCAACATAATAAAAAAAAATTTTATACAAGCGGACTCTCCAAACCCGCGAAATTTAAAAATTCTCGTTACTTTTTGAACACACCTCGTATATGTTCCCGTCTCTGGCTCATACATCTTCTTATATCATATTTCGAGGTGTCAGTAGTTACAAAAAATCGTTCTTCAAAATTTGGGTATACCAAGATTAGTGTAGACGTCAAACAATGTTTTAGATAATCGAAGGTATTTTGATGATGCTCGCCCCGGGTAAATGGGACGTCCTTCTTGAGTAGATCTGTTAAAGGTTTTGCGATTTTGGAAAAATTTAGAATAAATCAGCGGTAGTATCCGGTTAATCCGGGAAACGATTTCACAGCAGTTGGATTTTCTGGTAATGAAAACTTCTTTATTGGTTCTGTTTTCTTGGAATTCGGTTTTATTCGTTCAAGGGTCAGCACATGTCCAAGATAGTTTGCTTGCTCGCGATAATGCCTGAACTTTTTGTGGTTGAATTTCAAGTTTTCCTTTATAAATATTTTAGCTGAATATACTGAACGCATTTTTCAATCTGATGGGTATTATGGTGAATTGGAAACGGCCAAAGGGAGTGAAAAATGCAGTTTAAGAATACATATCAATTTTTCTAGTTTATTTTCATTAGAAACAGGAGTTACAATCCTTATAATTTAATGAAAAGCATAAAAACTGTTTAACTCTAAATACAAATATCTCTTCAAAACTAAACTATTTTTTTACTACGAAAATTCATGTTAATTTTTCAATTTTTCACCTATCAGAATCAAGAGCTACAACATCTAAAAGTTGAATACACCGGAATTTACTAAAATTTTCATAAGGATTATTACCCATTTGGTTTAACTAAAAATATTGATTAAAAGAAAAGTTATTTTAAAAAAAAATTATTTTTGAAGGTGATATTTGAAGATTGAATTTACTTCTTAAATATTTTTTACCGCCGATAATAAAAAAATTAAATCTTTTGTTTTTTAATATACTACAATATATATAAAAATAATAACAATCGGTGTGTTCAGATTGGGGTACCTTCTTTGTTAATTAGAATTTGTTAATCTAAAAAATTACATAATTCATGGATTTTTCCACGTACATTCGTAATTACATAAAGAGGTAAACAAGTTACCTGTACATTAACTGGATACATAAACAAAAGTTACATACTATGGATAACAAAGATACTGCCGGTACAAAAGTTTTCTGTCGGTGCTTTCTATCTCCTGCAAAAACGTATCATTCAATTTGGTTTAAACTTGCAGAGGTTAATCTAACTGCACTTGTTACTCCATAGTGTAGGAAGATCTCGATGTTGAAAAATTGAATTTCGTTTGCAGGAAGATGTAAGACAATTTCATCTATAATTATATTGTTATAATTATATAAATATAAAGACATATAATTATATCTATTGTAACGGGGTGATTAATCCGTTCTGTTTCGTTATTTCGCTCGACGCGCAATCGTACCAGAATGCGCGCGGTGAAATCGAAGTATTCGCGTTTATTAATCGGAGAGCAAGAGGAAATGGGAGTCAGTCAACCAACTTACTACTAGCTAGAAATGACAACAGAGAAATTGTAATTTGAATCACATGCGAGTTAGTTTATTTTTCTATACTCTACAAAGTACTTGGCCCGCGTGTTTATGTTTACGTAGCGCGCGCGTGACAATAACATGCATCGCCGGATCATCCGCAGTTCTTTGTTCGCAAAGTTAGTTTACATGCACGCTACCGATTTTTACAGAGTCGCCGGTACGCAGGAATAGAAATTAATTAATCGCAGTCATATGTTAAAAATCGCGGTATTAAGCTGGCCAGCTTATCTTAGTATCGGTCGTACTATCGAGGGGGGGGGGGAACACAAGTTCGTATAGCCGCTTGGTATCTCAGTTTTTGAAAGAGGGAATCCGCTCCCTCGGATTCGCCTACGATGGCGAAACTCGACACCCACACACTCACACACCAAACGGTAGCGACAAATGTATAAGTTTGTGTAAGACTGTCAGCCGAATCACTTCCGCACTCTTGGAAAATTTAGGAAAACTTGAATTACTGTTATATGCAGCTGGATGCTCGGATTGCTAATTCTCGACTGGTTCTTTCATATTCGTGCGCGTTTCGTCCTGTCTCGTACCGAGTTCCCTTTTTCTATTTTCCCCAACCGGTAGGTGCTGCCCTCGCAGGTAGCCGCGTGATTGAAACGGTAGCGCAAACAAGACGTTTACTGTCACAGCCCCCTTCCAGTCTGGACCTTCAGGGTCCTTGACGATAGAATTGTTAGCGCTATTCCCGTCGAGGTTAGGTGAATAAAGGTCCATAAAAAGATCATGTTCTATGAGGTGTCATTTTTTATTCTCCTGGTATAATCTGGGATCGGCCCTGCCCATGGAGGCAGGGACCTTTCACCAGGATGATCACCGGTGTCTGGAGATCTCTTCTCGACCCTCTTCATCCAATTCAGGGCATCCGCGCGCCCCCCAGTTCAGCCTCTCATTGACGAGATCAGGATGCTGCCGGACACGAGGGCAACGGTCCGTGCGGATCACCCCCGGGTAGTGGCAAACGTTACAGCCCTACCACTGGGCACGGGACAAAGTACCCCGAGGGATTCCTCGTTCCCTAGGGGTCACTGGCAACCCATCACGTCCGTTAGGGGCGGACCACAACGGTTTCTCAACCGTGGGTACTTCACCCGTGGACCCCACCACAAGGTTAATGTGGATGGGTCTGGTTGCCTGATCTCCGCTGCTGCTGTTTAAGTTTACTATCAGATGTACCCCGCACGTCCGCTACTCTGGTGTACAGTAGCCGTTGACCTAATCTCCGGAGTCTCGGTAGTTGGAGGCTGGACGGTGGTAGTAGGTGGGTCACCAACCGGGCCCTCGAGGGCCTGGCGGTGACGACACTGTACCTCTTTGAGGGCGTGCACGAATTGGCGCCGGCGGGACACCACCTTGCTCCAGTGTTCCAGGTTACTGGGGCGGTGTTTGTGGATGTGTTCAAAAAGTAAGGTGAGTTTGTATTTTTAAGAAAAAATATTTATTTATTTATCAATATTTATGTTGTCCCCTTCAAAGTAATCCCCCTCAGATATAATACACTTATGCCAACGGTTTTTCCAATCCTCAAAGTACTTCTCATAAGCACTTTTCGGTATAGCCTTGAGCTCTTCCAGCGATGCAGTCTTTATCTCATCAATCGTTGCAAATCTCCGTCCTTTCATAGGTCTCTTTAGTTTTGGGAACAAGAAAAAGTCACATGGGGCCAAATCCGGTGAATATGGTGGCTGAGGCATGATTGTGGTGTAGTTTTTGGCCAAAAAATCTCTCACAAGCAAAGATAAGTGAGCAGGGGCATTATCGTGATGCAAAAGCCATGAATTGTTTTTCCACAATTCTGGGCGTTTTCTTCGTATTGCTTCTCGCAAACGGCGCATAACTTCAAGATAATACTGTTTATTGACCGTACGTCCATATGGTAAGAACTCCAGATGCACCACGCCATGGTAATCGAAGAAAACAGTGAGCAAAACTTTGACATTTGATCGAACTTGGCGTGCTTTTTTCGGTCTTGGCTCATCTGGGCTCTTCCATTGGGACGATTGGACTTTGGTTTCGATATCATAACCATATACCCATGATTCGTCACCAGTTATGACCCTTTTGAGTAAATCTGGGTCGTTGTTGATGTCATTCAACAGTTCTTGAGCGATGCTCATGCGACGGTTCTTTTGGTCAAAATTTAGCAATTTCGGAACAAACTTCGCTGACACACACGTCTCATGCCCAAAACGTTAGAAAAAATTTCATGGCACGAGCCAAGCGATATACCAACATCCTCAGCAACTTCTCTGATAGTGATTCGACGATTTTCCAGAACAATTTTCTTCACTGCTTGAACGTTTTCATCAGTTGTTGACGTGTTTGGGCGTCCAGAGCGAGGCTCGTCATTGGCATCTTCCCGGCCATCTTGGAAGAGTTTGTACCACTTGTAAACATTTTTTTTACTTAGAACAGTTTCACCGTATGCCACCGTCAACTTTTCAAGTGTTTCGGAGCACTTTATTTTATTTTTTACACAAAATTTGTTGCAAATCCTTTGATCCATATTTTTCGATAGCAAGAAATCGCCGAGCACGCAAAATACTTATAACCTTTACGCCTCTCACAACCAAACAAAAAATGCACTTGAAACTTGGTACAGATGTTCGGGAAGAGTGTACCAACATAACAAAACAAAAAAATCGATAATCGAAAGTACGTTACCCGTGAAATTTGAAAAGTCACCTTACTTTTTGAACACACCTCGTACGCGTCAAATTCTGCGTATACGGCTCGTTGGAGGGCATTGAGAGTAGTCCAGCCTCGTTCGATTTCCCTCAAGCCGTCCACGATTTCCTCTCATGTTCGTGCTTTACCTGGCGTGGTTGACCGGCCGAGGAAACTGAGATGCCAGGTGGTACCGATGGGGGTACCATCGGTTTGCGTGCCCGTCGTTGCCTGTGGAGCCTTCGATGTGATGGCTCCAGCTGAGGGTCCAGGTATCGTGCGCGAGAAGACTGCACCGATCCGATATATATATGATGGGCGTTGGTGCTCCTCGTCTCTTCCTTTTCACGACGACGGCAGGGGAAATACATAGATTTTGTTGAAACGATGGGGTTCGAATAAACAGCGCGTTTTTGCGAGATCGTCCTCGCGGGCGCTTTACCGCATTATTCGACAGGGCTATTATCGCTGTCTTATCAAGGTGGTCGGAAGGGGTGTGACGAGGGTGGCTCAAACTTGTCGCGTTATCGTTCCGGGGTGTGTTATACGTGGTAACGGCGCGTTCGTGTTCGCGTGGTGTCGCATCGCTCGCTATAGGCTGGTTATTCGTCGCCTCGGCTCCCTCGGTGGTAGGGGTATTGTCGTCATCTCGCTGTCGGGTTTCGTCTTCTGGCAAGATATCCTTCTGTCCATAATAGGGTTTGAGGTCTTTGACGTGAACCAATTCCTTGACCTCTTCCTGTTGGTTGGCAAGGCGGTACGAGCTGACTCCGATTATCTTAATGATCATGTAAGGACCTACGAATTTCGGCGCTAGCTTTGCGGAAATACCCTGTGTCGCACTGGATAATACGCGATTTCTTTTCAATACCTAGTCCCCTTCTTTAAATCCCGAGGCCCTGTGCTTGGCGTTATAATATTTCGCCTGACTAAGGGACTCGTTCGAAGCAATTTCTCGCGCTTCCTGAATAACGAATTTTCCTCTCGGGCCGCAAACTCGTCCATTTGCCTACGGAGGGTATTCAGGGCTTCTGGTTGCCTACCGTAATTGATCATAGCAGGACTGGTTCCTGTGGAGCTGTGGATAGCAGTGTTCAATGCGAACGCGAGTTCAGGTAAGACTCGGTCCCACTCTTTATGATTCCCGCGCAGGTACGAGATAATCATCGTTTTCAGAGTTCTATTAACTCTTTCGGTAGGGTTAGCTTGTAGGGCATAAGTCGGCGTAAAGTTCCTATTTATCCTCTGGTCTCTCAGGTATCCGTCTACAAGCTAGTTACGGAATTCAGTGCCATTATAGGACAGGAAGACCTTAGGTGCGTCGAAGCGCAGAATCACTCGTTCCCGGAGTTCCTTCGCGATCGTCTTACCATTGGCACTACGTATAGGTATGCACTCGACCCATCGTGTGAATAAGTCGATGAATACCAACACGTATTCACACCCACGAGGGCTTCTCGGAAAGGGTCCGGCAATGCCGCCCGCCACTACTTACCAGGGTGTGGACAACATCCGATCCTGCATGAGTCCGCGCGGCAGTCGCTGTTCGATCTTACATTGTTGACAAATCTGACATTTTTGGACGTACCTTTTGATGTCCACGGATATGCCTGGCCAATAGTAGGACTGGATGAAACGGGCGAAGGTCTTCTCACGTCCCAAATGTCCAACGGTCTCAATGTTGTGGTTCTCGAACAGAACAGCCTTTCGGTCTTCCCGTGGCACAACAAGCTTCCAGGTATCCTCGTACCCATATTCATCTTGATAATCACCACTTGGCTTTTGGTGATACATTACCTTGCCAACTACCTTCCAGTCTGGTTAGTCTTACGGTTTGGTTTCGACGCGTCGGAACTGTTCCGAATACCAGGCGTCGTCCCTTCTCTTCGGCTGGTCCATCGCACTAACCTCAGCCTTCGCGGGCTCGAACGCGCGTGATAATGCATCGGGCAATACGTTGTCAGCCCCCTTTCGATACTCTATCTTGAAAGTACGGCCTTGGAGTTGCAAGACCCATCGGGCTAGACGTCCTATTGGATTCTTCAAATTGTACAGTCATTTCAGACTATTATGATCCGTTATGACCTTGAATCAATATACTTCTATATATGGGCAGAACTTTTGTATAGCCCATACGACCGCCAAGCATTCGCGCTCCGTGGCAGAGTAATTTTACTCCGCCGGGTTAAGGACTCTATTAGCGTACTGGATGATTCGGTCTTCGTCTCGTACTCTTTGAATCAGGACGACGCCGATTCCCGTAGCGCTAGCGTCTGTTTCCAGCACATACAGTCCATCGGGTTCCGGTAATCCGAAGCATGGGTCGGATATCATGAGTGCCTTAAGTTTGGCGAAGGCTTGTTCTAGATCTGGTCTCCACACTTATTCGCATTTTTTCCCCGTTAGTTTCGTTAACGGTTGAGTGTGTGTGGCGAAGTCACTCAAGAAGCTGCGGTACCATGAAGCAACCCCCAGGAAAGTACGCAGCTGTCGCACGTTTCCTGGTCGGAAGTACTCCATGATAGAGCGCACCTTTTCAGGATCGGGTCTGATACCCTCGCGGTTAATCAACAAACCCAGATATTTGGCCTCCGGCTTGCAGAAGACACTCTTCTCTCGATTAATCGAGAGTCCGGATCGACATAACCTATCCAACACGGTTTTAAGATGCTGATACGCGTAAGGTGACTTTGTATTTTTAAGAATACGTACATAAAGCGCGCTACTAAGATCGAGTGTGGAGATATAGCGTGCGTTTCGTAAAAGTCTCAATATATCTTGCATAAATGGCAAGGGATACGCATTTGGCTCGGTGACTTTGTTGACCTTTCGAAAGTCTATACAAAATCGATATGAGCTATCCTTCTTGTGTATCATAACCACCGGGCTCGACCAGCCGTTATCCGCCGGCTCAATCACCCCTTGGTCTAACATTACCAACCTATGTATTTCTTGCTCGACCTTGTGTGACACTGGATAGTAGCGCTGCTCGATCGGTTTCGTATCACCGACTCGAATCTCGTGCTCAATTCCTGCCGCACATTCCAGTCCCACGGGGGTCTGCGATAAGGCTTCGCCGATAGTCCCCTGCAATATCGCCTGTTGAGAGGTTGTCACCTCAGCTAGTCCGATCGTAGCTAATCTCGGACCAACCTCCAAGCTAGCTAGCTCTAGTTTCATCTTGGTTTGTGATTTCTTGAACAGTAACGTATTATCGTCAGGGTCAAGTACCGTTCTAAATAATCTAATAAAATTTACTCCTAGAATACATTCATCGACAAGGGTTGGGAGTATAGCTACCCTCGTCGGCATCGTCATATCCCCTACGGTGAACGGCAACATCGCGTGACCGACGATTGTCAACTTTCATCCATCTGGCAGTCCCGCCGTTCCCGCGTGGGTGGTATCCAACTTGAAGCCTAGCACGGACGCTATTTGCATAGTATTACTACCTATTGCTACGGTGGAAGCTCTCGGATCATAGAGAGCCCTTATTTGGAAGTCTCCTATTTTCTCCGGTAGCCACCAGCGCGTTTCCTGTTCCGAGGAATATAGCGAAACGGATTCAGCGGCTCCATATCCTTGCTCTTGGCATACCATAGCGCTGGCTACTGTGCTCTCGCGTGGTAAAGTAACGTCATTATCCGTCCGAACCACCTCGATTCGGACTATCGGAGGTCCTTTGGGAGTATACCTTGACGGTTTATCTGCCGTTACCAGCGCCTCCGAGCGTGGGCAATCCATTCACCACCACCTCGGCCGGTCTATGGTCTTGGGCTTTACTGTCGTTAATACCCCCTTTTGCCGCGTTCACTTTACCGATGCTCTCATCATTGGTACAACTATGGAAATTCTCGCTCTCGTCGCTCAGCACACTCGCTACTATTGGTACTGACTGTGCTAGCGAGGGACGTGAGGTTTCATTTACGGGGTTTGTTTTAAGGGACGAAGGAGTGGGGTCAACCCCTCCTATTCACTCCTTTCCTCGTTTCCCTTGTTACATTGGGGACAGTACTTATTACTGTATCCCAGCAATCCACTTTCAATGCACTTGAGTGATTTGGAGAAGTCTCTCTCCCGCTTTCGAGGAGTGTCTGGCTTCCTAGCGCGGTCCTCCGAGGTCAAGTTTTTCCCAACAAAATTGTGCTTCATCCCTTCTGATATTTCCTTGAGGGATAGTAACACTTGGTTCAGTATATCAGCTGGCGGAGCTTTCTTCTCGCTATCGACTGCCTCGATGTTTGGACCAGGCGTCGCCCCCGGTGGCGTCGGTGTATAGACGACGAGGTGCGTTACCTTTTCCAGCACTTTCTCCATGCGATCTAACCTATCGCTAACCTCTAGTTTATCGCTGGACATTGCTGCCACTTTGCTTTTGTGGCCCTTGCTTCAATCGGCGCGAGGGTGGTATGCTAACTCCGGGTATAGAGTCGACTGTGGATCAGGTACCACCCGTTCTGCCTTTCTCTGGTGCAAGCTGTTCTGTGCCGCCGTGGCCAGCGCATTTAGGGTTCGTATGGAGCTCACTTCGGATCTCCGCACCTGGCCCTGAATGTCCGGGAGAAGGTTGGCGTGCAGCAGGTCCAATTGGCAATCAGGCGTCATTTGGGGGTTTAGCCGCTTCACATCAGGCCCATCATATTGGCGATGTAAGCGTTCACGGGTTCGTCGGGGCCCTGATATTGGCTGTGAATTTCCCTCATCAGACGCTGTTGCTGCTGCACGCTGGTCCCAAACCATTCCCTTGCATCCATCTCGAATTCGGCGTAGGAGAACCATTCCTCCTTCATCGCCTCGTACCAGGTGAGGGCGGGGCCGACGAGTAGTTCTGATACCGTTAGGAGCATTTCGTCTTCCGTGAGTCCCGTGCCATTCCTCAAGTTGTCCAGCCTAGACAGGAAGGTGTCAATACTGGCATTGCCCTCTCCTGAAAACTTCAGTTTTCATCCCCGGACAATGCGACCAACATCCCTTGTAGTCGACCAAGGGTTTGTTGTTTGTTGAGATGACCACGTGCTTGGCGGGTGGTTATCCGCTTCAGCATTAACTCCATTAAGTTGATGCTGTCCACCCTCTCCGAAAGGGAGCGTCCGGCGGGTCTGACGATGGCCTCCGTGGGCCTCTGTCCGGGTCCAGCTGGAGTACTTTGAGGTAACCGTGTGTCGTAATGGTAGGTAAAGTTATCTTTAAATGCGACGCTCTTGCGCGGGTTTTCTTGTTGCCGTATTTCACTTGAATGGTTAGCGTTATCTTGCTGTGCATTCCTGTTTTCGGCATTTTCCAATATGCTCATTCTGGCGGAGAAGTCATCCAGTTGGCTCTTAACATTGCTGCAATAATTATATATTTTGTCTAACACCTTTGTTAGACTTGATATATTTACTCTTAACGAGTCTAGCAGCTCGAGCTTCTTCGCATTCTCTCTGTACCAGAAAATGAGGTCTTGAGCGGTAATGAGCGAATGCAGGCGGGAGTTGAAACTGATCCATTGCCGGACTGACATCTGGGCCTTATAACCCTCTCCGCTGGGGTTCGTAGACGGGGTGTAATAAAATCCAGGTATAGGAATAAACTACACTCTACTGAAGAAGAACCAAAGTATAGTCTGTAGACGCTGAGCTTGCATCTCGTTGTACTTTTCAACATTACTATTGAATTGAACTTGTTTTTCGAATTTAATTTTGGAATCTTTTATTACTTTATCTAGTATTTTGATATATTTTTTAATTCGCACTTAAGTACCATGCTTTTTGGATTTTTTTTCCATAAGTTATATAGTAGTTTCTTTTTTTAGCATGGTATCATGATAGCCTTAGTTATCTAATTTTTCCTATTGAGATTTTTGCATTTTTATTGTTTGCATTCTTCATTACTGCATGGTCTGCACATGTTTTTATCAAAACTAGTAATTTATTCAGGGCAGTGTTTGGATATTCTAAATATATAGTATTTCAATTTGCTTTTTGGGCATTTCTTCTTCAGCTTATTGATGAAATATTTGTTTCTTTGATCATTTTAGATTCTATTTTATCTATTGTGATGAAAATTGCGTAAGGATCTTTAAAAATATTCTTGACATTATGTGCAATATATTTAATACATTTGTACATACATTAAAAAAGTTATATATACAAGTTCTTTCAATATTATTATTAGCAGGTGTTGTTATTCCCAAAAAGCAAGGAATGTACTTATGTTCGAGTAAGTTATTTATGTGTTCTTGTTCTATAATTGTATGAAAATTTATCTTAGTGGCTTTATTAAAAATATCTCTATTGAATTCTCCAACAATGTAGTGATTCTTTGTACGTATTTTGTTCTATAAAAAAATATTTTCAGGCTATTAACAAACTCAATTTTTGGCATATCGTGACATCTGTAGATGGCTGAAATTTTGAATTTCTTTTCACCTATTATATAAATTTCTGAATGTACAATTCTCATGCAAGAGATGGTAATGCAAAAAATGTAGTTTTTGACTCATAAGGCATCCTAGATTTTTAAATTATTCTAAAATATCTTTTATAACCTCTTTGTAATTGTTTCCTTTTATATTTTCTAAGAAATCATTTATGACTTTTCCAAATGCAAACCAGGCATTTTTTTTATGATTACACAGCAATTCAATATGAGATCCAAAAAATTCCTGATTTTTTTTTTCATCACTAAGTTTTGACAATTTTTCATGTAAATACTGAAAACATACGAGGCCTGTTCGAAAAGTATCGCGAATTTTGTATGTTTTCAAAAATTATTTATTTATTCATGAATATCTATTTTATCTCCTTCAAAGTAATCCACCTCGGATATAATGCACTTGTGCCAACGGTTTTTCCAATCCTCGAAGCACTTAAAAAAATCATTTTTTGTGATCTTGTTTAGCTTATCCTCCGATGCCATCTTTATCTCCTCAATCGTGGTGTAGCGTTGTCTTTTCATGGGCCTCTTCAGTTTTGGGAACAGAAAAAAGTCACAGAGGGCTAGTTCTGGGAAATAGAGTGACTGCGGCACCATTACTGTGTTGTTTTTGGCCAAATATTCGCGCACAAGCAACGATGAGTGAGCAGGGACGTTATCATGGTGCAAAAGCCAGTTTTTGTTCTTCCACGCGTTCGGACGTTTCTGTCGGATTGCTTCGCACAAATTGCGCATAACTTGCAGGTAATATTTCTTATTGACCGTACGACCCTGTGGCAAGAACTCATGATACATAACGCCCCTGTAATCGAAGAAAACTGTGAGCAAAACCTTCACGTTCGACCGAACTTGACGCGCTTTTTTCGGTCTTGGCTCATGCGGAAGCTTCCATTGGGATGATTGAGCTTTGGTTTCCACATTATAACCGTAAACCCATGATTCATCACCAGTTATGATACTCTGGAGCACATTTGGGTTGTCACGGACCGAGTCCAACATCTCCTGAGCAATATTAACGCGATGCTGTTTTTGGTCGAAATTAAGCAGTTTTGGCACAAATTTCGCGGCGACTCGACTCATGTCCAAATCATTGGTTAAAATTGAATGGCATGAGCCAATCGATATGTTTAGATTGTCATAAACTTCTCTAACGGTGATTCGATGATTTGCCAATACTATTTTCTTCACTTTATCAATGTTTTCGTCTGTTGACGTGCTCGGGCGTCCAGCACGTTGTTTGTCGTTCACATTTTCTCGGCCCTCTGAGAACATTTTGTACCACCGATAAACGTTGCTTTGGTCCAAGGTAGCTTCACCATATGCCATAGTCAATATTCGGAATGCGTCCGCGTACTTTATAGTGTTTTTCACATAAAATTTTATACAGATTCTTTGATCCATTATTTTGAATAGACAAAAATCGAAGACGAGCCAAAACACATCCAAGCAAAATTGCTGTTAAAAATTAACTATACATTCAAAATGGCCGACCTTATCAGCATAAGTATGAGGCATAAGTACCAACATAACGCTACAAAAAATCAAAAATCAAATTTATTTAGCCTGCGGAAATTCAAAATTCTCGATACTTTTTGAACAGACCTCATACACTTGATTGATCGAGCGCTTTTACAAACTGCTTCATTTTATCTAATTTTATATGCAGTGGAGGTTTTTGGAATTTTTTTGGATCAACTAACGCTTCGCGAAGAATATTCATGGATCCGGGTATCAGACTCTTCCTAGTAGTCTACGTAGTTCTTTTTTACCCAGTGCTCCTCATCAGCTCTACTATCTCACACGCAGATGAAACATAGATATTTGGTGTATTCACTTTGTTGGCCTAGAAAAATGGATATGACTTTAAAATCACCGTATATCTTCCATTTATGATTTTATAAACTATTTTTTTGAAGGTACTGATGTGTTTATCACCGTGGCATAAACAAAATTAGCAATCATCAACCTGATTTTTTGGTTCTCGCCATACTATGGGAGTGCAAAATGGCACATACTTTCTTTTCCCATTTTTTTAGTGTGTTAAACCTACTCTGCACGTATCGAAAATCATGTTAGAAACCTAAGTTTTATTAATTGGTCGATTCATTATTAAAATATTCTTTGTACAATAATTCGATAGACGTTGTTATGGATTTACGTTGTTTAGTTGGGATGAAATCATGACAGACATAACAAAACTTCTGCGGGTCATTCAAACACTCGTGGAGATATTTTTTATGGAAATTTAAGTTTTTGACTTAAAATAATATCTAAAAAGTTGTTTAATACGAAGTGTTAAGAAAATGTCTTGACTACGTTAATGTTATCTGCAGATTTTCAGTTTATTGTATTGATAGGAACAGAGCTAGTATTTTCAGGTTTCAAACTAACTTAATCTAAATGATGAAGGTCTGCCGTTTACAAAAATACAAATATTTGATATAATGAAAAATACAAGGATAAAGATTTCTAATTTTATTGAAAATAAAATTGTAATTGAACAATAGCAACTTGTTTCTGAAGTGAACATAAATAAGAAGTAAAAATAAGTAAATAAAAATAAATAAGAAAGAAAAATGAAAAATAAATAAATATAATTAAGTAAGAAACAAAACTACAAAATAAATAAATAAACATTTGAAATATGCAGCAAAAAAAAAAACAAATGACTATCTTTGCAAGGAGTTCTCGATATTTTGAATACTTATCCATTAATCCATCGCTCAAACACGATCTCTAACATGGATAGTAATATTTGCACTGTTAGTATCAAGTTGGAACTATATCGTTCAACTGCATCCCTTGAGCTCTCCAGGGAAGTAGAGTAAACTCTGCTATTCCACTAGATGAAGGTAGTAGCCATCTAGTGGATGGAAGGTGAACTTGTTAGAATAACGTTTGCCTCGAAGTTATCGGGTTCGTGGGTCAAGAAAATTGGGTTGTAAGAGTCTCTTGTACCGCTTTATGTTAAAGTATTCATCGTTGAACTGACGTCTGCTCAAGTGTCTACGGTATCGGTGGATATAGGTTAAGTATTTAAAGCTGTCCAGTAATGTTTTATCCTATAAAAACTACTATTTCAATCATCCACACTAGCTTTATATGTGTAGAAAAAACGTCTGATGAGGTCCGTAATAGAGCTTTTTCGAATTTTTAAGCTAGGTTATCAGGGTACTTTGAGGATATGGTGCAGTTTCGATAATGAGTATCGATTCGGTGATCCAAATGACAATAAAATACGTTACATGAATTTTTTAAATGACTCACTCTAATTTCAGGCTTTAACGAAATTGCTATAACAGTAAACTTCAAATGACGATATCTTGGACAGAAAAATATTACACTATGATACAAGTGCGGGAAAGTAGATTCTTGTCTCGTGTGGCGTTTACGCCCGAGCGAAGCAAAAAACTCGTTCCCGAACATGTGCCGTACCGTATTTTTTATATAACGTGTGGAAAGTGCGATTTTCAACGCATGTTTTTTGCCGAGCGTGCGGGAAAAACGGACTTTCCACACGGAGTGTCGAAAAAGATATTACAAACTTGAAAAAAGGGGTTTTAGAGGGTAAGAGTGTTTCTTTAAGATAGTGTACTCAGTTTCTCAAAAAAAATTATTCAAGATGTTATTGTACATCAAAAACAGCGAAATACAGCAAAAAACAGCATTTTTTGCACTTTTACGTTAGAATATTTAAAAATCTTGATGTGATAGAATAATTCTAAGGCCAGAGTACAAGCGGAATTTATCGCGAAACGGACAATTATTTCTGTTACCTTATGAAATTTATTTTGCAGTGAATCGGTTACATCGGAAATCTCGGATGCACCTAATAATTCGCGAAGAACGTTAACTCGCGTGAGCACTGTAATCTCTAACTAAGTTTAATTTGTCCGATCGCAGCTGAAAATTAAATGTCAGCAAGCACGCAAAAAGATACGCAACTTCGATCAGAGAACAGAGTCCGTTAAATCTTATTCACTTTATTACTACCGAATTACACTGTTATTTCTTCGCGAAAATGGCAGAAGTTCAGCACGGCGAATTCACATTCCGTTTCGGCGACGGATCCACATGCCCAAATCTCCTACTCAAGCGATTTTCTCCGAGCACAACGCATACCAACTATCACAAGAATTGAAGCGGCACTTTACCTCGATTTACGTCGGATCTTCGCAACGGCAACTTCTATCAGCTTTTCTGCACAGCGGCTTGGTTTTCATACTAGAAAAAACTTGAGCGCAAACTAGGCAATGAACACTGGCAAAATGAGCGAAACGCAGTTCGTTATCTTCGAAATCGTTTTCTCACCCCGTCTTGGTGCACGAAATTTTGTCATTGGTTTCAGTTCTCATTCGGATGTCGGATGCGCCCTTTCATCCTCACGGATTTTGCTTAGTCCTGATTTATTCTCCTACTTGGTCTATCAATATATCTCACCGCATGTATAATTTTTACTCCCATCTTTACGCGCATCGATGACGAGGGCGGAACTTAATTCCGAGAAGCCATCTTTTTATTGGCTTAGCTAATGCATGACCTCAATGGTGCTCTCCTAATTTTTCCGAATATTATGAAATTGATATCGGTATGGGCAGTTTCACTATGCTAAGTCTATTTATTCCCATGCTTCAATACAGTTCATCCTAATTTCCCGGTATATATAATCCTTTACTTGCCCTTTCGTCGTATATAATATAGTTATAATTTGCTCATTTTTATTTACTGCTACTTCATTATTTATGTACATTTACAAACGTTATTCGTTGGTCAATTTTTTTCTATTCCTATTCCGATTTATTTCAATTTTAAGTCTACCTCACGCATACTTGTTCGTCTTAGTCCAATATGTGAGTCATGTATGTCATTTAACCCATTTCTTCCCAAGGCGCCATATTATAGTCGATTTGTTTTTGACCGAGGAAAACCTCAAAATAAACGAAAATGTATACTAGAAGTCACTTTTCTATTGTAAAATTTCCCGCTCTTTACGAATCTGCAGTCAGAATTAGGATATTTTTCACGGAAAATTACAAAATGGCGTCTTGAATGTTGATGAAAATTTAGTATTACATTAGAATTTTTCTTTCAGAAATTAGTTGCTGAAATTTATAGAATCAGGATGAAAATGTAGATTTACATTGAAAATGTTAGTTCTTTGATAAACCTAGGCATTACGAATTTTCCTGGAACATTTTTCCAAGATGGCGGCCAGCAACATGTTGACAAGCGGGGAAATCTAAAATTTTCTAAATAAAAGCCGATTTAGAGAATGAATATATACTACCTATACTTTCGATGTCGCTGAATACAATGCTAGTGTCAATTTCAATTTTACAAAATAGCGGATCTAATATGGCGTCGGTAGTACCAAAATCAGGTAATGTTAATAAAATTGCGAATCTAATTACTATATTTTTTTCTGGATTCTTTGTCCCTACATTTGGATAAATCCTTTGTCTTCTCGAGTATTGTAAAGTGTGTATTTTATAACGGTCTTTTTCAAGATAGTTAGAGCATATTCATAGTTTCTTCGACTGCCTCTCCAATAGTCCTTTTCAGGATAATTGGCGAACTTTCCCATCTTGTGGAGGATTGAAAAGTGCGTATTTTATAACGATCTTTTTCAAGATAGTTAGAGCATATTCATATTTTCTTCGGCTGCCTCTCCAATAGTCCTTTTAAGGATAATTGGCGAACTTTCCCATCTTGTGGAGGATTGAAAAGTGCGTATTTCTCTAACGGTCTTTTTCAAGATAGTTAAAGCATATTCACTCTTTTTCTTCGGCTGTCTCTCCAATAGTCCTTTTCAGGATAATTGGCGAGATTTTCCATCTTGTGGAGGATTGAAAAGTGCGTATTTCTCTAACGGTCTTTTTCAAGATAGTTGGAGCATATTCACTCTTTTCTTCGGCTATCTCTCCAATAGTCCTTTTCAGGATAATTGGCGAGCTTTACTATTCACCGAGTATTTTTTCAAGATAAATATTTATCAGATTCGGACTCTAAAAGAAGTTTCATAAAACTGGCAAAACCATGCCGAAACGTAAGTCGATGAGGAATGCCAGTGTTGATAGCAGTGTTGTAGAAAACAATGATCATAGTGATGAAGATGAAAATGATCATGAAGTTATGTGGGTATCCGATGATGATAATAGTGACGTAGAAGGTCTCGATAATGACGGAGAAGCTGATGGAACTTCTAGATTCACTGATGCAGTAGCCTTATCTTATGAAGAAGCGAATAAAAATTTTTCCGCGAACGAGAAAAAGTTAGAAGCCTCACATAAATACGAATGGATAGATCAAGAAAGACCATACGATGTTCAACTTGAATCAGAAATATCTAATTTTGAAGCAATAAAACAAAATGTACTAGGAAAGGAACCTCGAGAATTATTTGAAATGTTTTTTTGTGATAGAATGAGAGATTACATTATTGAAGCGACAACTGAAAATGGATTTGAATTAGATCCAGATCATTTCAACAAATTTTTAGGTATTATCATTTTTTCCACTTCCAATATTCGTAAAAGCTATAGAGATTACTGGTCGACTGATGAAATGTGTCATTCCGATGTTGTTTCAGAAACGATGAATAGAAATTTGTTTGAAAAAATTAAGTCTAATTTGAAAACTTCGAAAAATTCGGATAAGACTGATAATGACAAAGTTTGAAAAGTTCGTGTAATTTTAAACATTTTCAGAGAAAATGTAAAACAGTTTGGATTTTTTTGCTCTTCTTTATCAATAGATGAAATGATGATTAAATTTTTCAGTCGCATGCTTCTAAAACAATTCATCAAAGACAAACCAATACGTTTTGGAATAAAATTATGGGCCCTTTGTACTTCTAATGGATTTGTTTTAGAAATAGATATCTATTGTGGAAAAAATGATGGTCAAAGTGACACGAAGTTCTCTAAATGCAGTTTAAGATCTCGGGCAGTGATGAATATGCTTCATGTTTTTCTAACATCGGTCGATAAGAATGATGTAGCTAAATATCATCTATATTTTCATAGATTTTTCACATCCCCTGATTTACTGGTACACTTGAAAAAACAAAACCTGCGTGCAACAGGTACGGTTAGAGATGATCGTGTTTTTACAAAGGAGATGTTTCCAAAAGTGTTGGATAAATCAAGTAAAAACTCGAAAACATTGATCAACAATCCCGAACAGAAGACATTGATAGATAAACATAAACTAGATAAAAAGAAAGCTGTTAGAGGATCTTATGTTGTAAGTCATGATAAAACCAGTGGTATAAATTACATTACGGTAATGGACTCGAAACCAGTGTCCATATTATCTACAGCCGTTGGCGTTACACCTACTATTCCAATGGAACGATTCGATAAAACAGCTAAACGTAAAGTACCAATTGAATTTCCTGGAGCATTCAAGACATACAACAAATTTATGGGAGGAGTTGATCTTCATGATCAATACTGCAGTGATCTAAAAACGAATATTGGTTCAAAGAAATGGACATGGGTTATTTTATGTAGATTGATCGAGTCTTCACTGACAAATGCTTTGATTTTGTACAATATGGTAAACAAAAAGAGAATGTCTAGTAAAGATTTTGCAAAAAGTGTTGCAAAGTCTTATTTAGAGCAACCGATTGAAAAGTTATCAAAGCATTTGAAACTCACAATACCTGATCGTAGACGAATGTGTATAAAGTGTACCATAAGAACAATATTTTATTGCTATGAGTGCAAAACTTATTTCTGTGATACTTGTTTCAGAGAGTATCATCATATCCACAATAAATCCACAAAATCTTCACAAAGAATATGCAAAGCTAGCAATGACTGCAAGAAACGTACGAATATTTATTGCGAACAATGTCAAGAGTATCTATGTGCAAATTGTTTTGACTCTTACCATCTTGAAAAAACAGGTACGCTTGATGAATAATTTCTTCCACTATTGCATCAATTATTTTGGAAAATACTAGAAAAAGTGCTAAAAATTCAGGACAAAATGTAGCACTTAGATTTGCGATTTTATCAACACAAACTGATATATTCATTCTCTAAATCGGCTTTTATTTAGAAAATTTTAGATTTCCCCGCTTGGCAACATGTTGCTGGCCGCCATCTTGGAAAAATGTTCCAGGAAAATTCGTAATGCCTAGGTTTATCAAAGAACTAACATTTTCAATGTAAATCTACATTTTCATACTGATTCTATAAATTCCAGCAACTAATTTCTGAAAGAAAAATTCTAATGTAATACTAAATTTTCATCAACATTCAAGACGCTATTTTGTAATTTTCCGTGAAAAATATCCTAATTCTGACTGCAGATTCGTAAAGAGCGGGAAATTTTACAATAGAAAAGTGACTTCTAGTATACATTTTCGATTATTTTGAGGTTTTCCTCGGTCAAAAACAAATCGACTATAAAATGGTGCCTTGGGAAGAAATGGGTTAATATACAGTCTATTATATATAGTCGATTTACAGCGCCAATTTCCATTTCTCCTTGAATTCACAATTCCGTCTTATCTTATTAGTAATTGGTCTCGCTCGCTCTTATATGGTTTGTCTCGCTCGCTCCTGTTTAGTTTGTCTCGCTCACTCTTGGTTAGTTTCGCTTGCTCTTGCTTAGTCTGTCTCACTCACTCCCGTTCAGCCCATCGACTACTCAAAATGCCCACCGCTGCTCCCGTGTGTACGAGGTGTGTTCAAAAAATAACGAGAATTTTCGTTTTATGAAAAAAATATTTATTTATTCATCTACATTAATGTTGTCGCCTTCAAAGTAGTCCCCTTCGGATACAATACACTTATGCCAACGCTTTTTCCAATCCTCGAAACACTTTTGAAACTCGATCTTTGTAATAGCTTTTAGCTCTTTCAGCGATTCGCTTTTAATGTCATCTATGCTTGTAAAACGACGGCCTTTTAATGTTCTCTTTATTTTTGGAAATAGAAAAAAGTCACATGGAGCCATATCTGGCGAATATGGAGGCTGAGGCATCCTTACAGTTTCGTTTTTGGCCAAAAATTCACGAACAAGCAATGAAGTATGAGCAGGCGCATTATCGTGGTGCAAAAGCCATGAATTGTTTTGCCACAAATCCGGGCGTTTTTTTCGGATTTCTTCACGCAAACGACGTTGAACTTGTAGGTAGTACTGCTTATTGATTGTTTGACCTTGTGGCAAGAATTCATAATGCACTATGCCATTAAAATCGAAGAACACAGTGAGCATAACCTTCACATTCGACCGAACTTGTCGAGCCTTTTTCGGTCTTGGCGATCCAGAATGCCTCCACTGGGACGATTGAGCCTTAGTTTCGACATTATATCCGTAAATCCATGTTTCGTCACCTGTTATAACACGTTTAGTAGTTCTGCATCGTTATTGACTTCATTTAGCGACTCCTGAGCAACTTCCATTCGCCGCTATTTTTGTTCGAAATTCAACAATTTTGGACCGAATTTTGCTGCCACACGTTTCATACCAAAAATTTGGAAAAAATTTGATGGCATGAGCCAACTGATATGCCAACATCATCAGCGACTTCTCTGATTGTGATTCGGCGATCGTTCATAACCATTTCTTTCACTTTTTTCACGTTTTCATCGGTTGTTGATGTGCTTGGGCGTCCGGGTCGTTCGTCATCTTCAACGTTTCCGTGGCCATCTTGGAAACGCTTATACCACTCATAAATCCTTGCTTTACTCATAGCAGACTCACTATATGCCTTTGTTAACATTTGACAAACTTTACTACACTTTATTTCATTTTTTACGCAAAATTTAATACAAATTCTTTGATCCATATTTTTTCATAAACGAAAATCGCCGAGCTCGAAAAACACGTCTAACGTTAGCGGCTGCCACTTAAAAAGTAAGCAATGAATATTGCTGAAAATTTTATCGTACTTCAGGGGCATGTGTACCAACATAATAAAAAAAAATTTTATACAAGCGGACTCTCCAAACCCGCGAAATTTAAAAATTCTCGTTACTTTTTGAACACACCTCGTATACCTCGTGTCTCGCTACCGGTTTCTGGAACGTATCCAGGGGTGCTGTCCATCGGTCGGGTATTGTGTACATATGTGTGTGTGTGTGTGTATCTAGGTGTATTTGCCAGTAGTTATTAGCATTGCGTGTGGCGCTCAGGATGCCGTCGATGGTGCGCAGTAGTCTGGCACAGCTGATTGACGGTTGCTGTTTCATCCCTAATGTCCTGGTCGTCCCAGGAGTATCAGCTTCCTCAGAGTGTTTATGATGGAGCTTGAATGTATAACGCGTCTGTGATTTCATTCACGTGCATCACCGTTGCATTTTTCCGTTCGTTTTCCCTTGGGTTTTTCTTCAGCCGGCCACATGTGATCGGGAATGTGTGTGTATTAATTTTTTTTTTATTTATTTTTTTTTATTTACGTAGTTTTTCTTAATACATTATATATTTTACGTTAGGATAAACTCAAATAAGTTAAATTAAATTATATTTAAAATTATAGATGACGCCAAGAAAATTGTATTGCTGCTTTTAATAACTGTGACTTATACGATATGTGATGTAGACTTATTACCTTATAACATTACCAGTATTTCGAAAAATCACGATGTATAGATTCTCCACTTTGCTCTGACCAATAACCTTATTCACTATTATTTTCTATAAAACGTAAGTATTTTTTTATATAAGTGAGAATTGTATTAATTTTTAGTGTATTGAAAATGTTATCGATACTTTTCAATGCATTATCTACTATAATTCATTGATATGAGCATCAAGTGAGTGTCTAATTTCGTTTGAGGTAAAACATCAATCAACAGTTTTGTTCATTACTCTATAAGCAGTAACATAGGGTATAATTTTGAAAACACCTACCTTATCACATATTTTTGGATCTGTTACTTTTGCGGCTTCTTTCAATAACATTCTAGAAACATTTCCTTTAAAAGCACCTCTAAGATAGCTTTTCGAAATAATATTTAGCTTTTTAGGACACAATAAAGCTTTTTCCTTATACCTAAAACAAAAACTAATTATCTCCAAAATAAATGGTTAACAAAGTGCCATAACACATAAAGTTCAGGTGTAATACATTTTTATAAAACGTAACTATCATCCTTGTAAAAAAAGAGGAAGATTGATCGTGCTATGACAATCTTTCGATTTTTATCTGTAAAACAATATTTTTGATAATCAGCTCGTAAATCTCCATTTTTTTTAATTGCATACAATTCTTCATTTTTTAAGTATTGATTAAACTTTTTGATGCGATAGCATCGCTACTATTTCCAGAAATTAAATCACCTCGCAAAGTACTTAACGAAACAAAATAACACGGACAGGGCGACATACAGGTAGCAGTTTTCTGTCCATTAATAATAAGCAAGAACTTAAAATCTGTAACAAATTTGAATGAAATATTATTCAGTTTTGTTAAATCAACTAAAATGTTAAATTTTTTATATGTTTCATTTCTTTACAAAACTATATATAATAATATTAATTTATTTACATTACTAAGGAGTCACGGTGGGTAAGAGCCCAGGCTTCTGTTCAAGAGGTCGTGGGTTTGAGCCCGGACATGTGAAGATTTTCAGAAATGAAATTTTTATGTCTGTTACCGTGATTCCGGTGGTTCGGATTCCACCATAAACTGTAGGTCCAGTTATGATACGTATTAAACTTTATCCTCCTACACCATTTAAAAAAATGATCGGGGAGGTGAGTCTGCATATTCTGTAACAGGCTGCCGTTTAGTCGATAATCTCTTGAAAGTGCCTTTATTATGACTAGACGAAGCCTTGTTATCTCTGTGCTCGAAGCACAGCAACCTACCTTGCCTTGGAGTGCGCCTGCGCAGAGTCTCTTCACTATTCCGAGTTGGGTTCCCCCAACTCGCCGCTTGGCGGCGCTGTCGCCCCTTGCTAGTAGCGCTCGTGCGGCCGCCGCTGGAACCTAAGTTGAAGATTCCCGCCTAACGATTCACGTGCTTCGTGCTACGTTACCGGCGAATTCGAATCGACCGTAAACAAACACTGACGCGACCTCCGGACAAAGGAAAGACACAATAACTGAAACTCGTTTAAATAAAGATAATGATTGATTTATTCAATAAAATCAATGACACGGGGAGTCTGCCGAGAGTCTTACGCACGCTCGCGTGAATGACAATACACGCTGAATATGAGAGAGAGAGAAGACCACGGATGCCGCGAACTAATCGCTCGCGCGCAACAAACAAATTCTTCGCGCTCGCTCCGCGGGATCGCACGCAAATTAACAACAAATGAAAGGGGGAAGGTGCACCTACCGCAAGAACGACGAGGATACGGTGGCCAACCGTATCCGACTAGCAAATCGTTGGAACGCCGCTTCGCTGTTTGCTGCACCGCCTCAAATACTGTTACTGCTATTGTTGTTGCTGTTGTCACTGCTACTACTGTTGCTGCTGCTGCTGCCGCTGCACTTACTGCTGCTACCCTTGCTGCTGCTGCTGCACTCAGCACTCTGCACCAACGTTCGTAATGTCACCAGAAAAAACGCACGAAAAACTAGGAAGAATGGAGGTTAGCGCGACGCTGATAGACTGAGTGGCACAGTCATACTGCCGGTCGGAGCCTCCCCTCCCGGTCATTGCCCCTACGCGCTCTCTCTCTCTCGCGAACCGAACGCGGCTCTTCTCGTTTAGCCGCTCGTTAACTTCGCGCGAGTCTAACGATTTTCGGTAATCGTTGCAATTCATGACTATAGGGAAATAACTAATGCGTACAGATACTTAGCTTACCTCTGCAGCATTCCACGTGGACGTAGTTCTTGAAGTAACAATAACAATAACAATGAGCTTACATTTTTTACCAATACTGCCACCCTCAGAGATCAGTGATTTTTCTTTATATTCAATCGAATTATGTAAGCTGAGTTCATTACTCTTGCATTAGTATCTTCGAGATTTGCCGTTGGTAAATAATTTTCAGGAAGAACTGTTAAACTTATCTCGAAGAAATTTTGACCTCCATCAGCCATAACTTTGAGAATACAATTGCCTTCTATTTTTTTTATTCTTTATAAATTAATTAAGCAATTCTTCAACGTCGACATAGATAACAGGCCATTGTTATTAATTTTATAAATTTTATATAATATTTTATATAATAATAAATGTTATTTATTGTATAAATTTTATAAAACATTTTATAACTTCATACAAACTTACTTTTTAACTATCTTTCAATACTTTTGATTTATGCAACATATGCTAATAGTAATTTTTAGGGATAGATATTCTACCTACATTGCATCATAAAATATTTGTAATTTTTCTCATTTCATTATATGATGTTCCTAGTTTAATTCGGAAATTGTCTAAATTTCCTTTACCTAATGATAATTATTTTTTATATCATCTTGAAAAATAAGTTTTCTTTTTCAATCACCCGTCGTAAACTTAAATTTATTTTTTATTTCAGAGCTGGCGATTTGTTCTTGATTTCGTCAGAAACAAGTTATAATAAATTTTCTTTGGGACTTTTATAATCATGACTTATGCCTTTGCCAGTTTGTTGAAAACATTTACCACAAAACTGAAGAATATCTAGATTATTTTAATTTTCTTCTGATATTGGAACTTCATTACTTTGTACGGTTTGGTTAAATCGATCTGATACTTTTATATTTATTTTTTTATATATTTTAAACTCTGATATTTCTTCTACCTTTCTTTACCTTTATGTACCAAAAATAAGTTACTGTAGAATATATAACACAATTACAGGTGCCTTTTATCGATCGCACATTCTTTTGAAGTTCTATATCATTATAATTAGACATGATTTGCTATTGCTTATTAAATATGTCTTTTACAAGATCAACAAGTATTAAATAGCATGATCTACATATACGAGGTGTGTTCAAAAAGTAACGAGAATTTTTAAATTTCGCGGGTTTGGAGAGTCCGCTTGTATAAAATTTTTTTTTATTATGTTGGTACACATGCCCCTGAAGTACGATAAAATTTTCAGCAATATTCATTGCTTACTTTTTAAGTGGCAGCCGCTAACGTTAGACGTGTTTTTCGAGCTCGGCGATTTTCGTTTGTGAAAAAAAATGGATCAAAGAATTTGTATTAAATTTTGCGTAAAAATGAAATAAAGTGTAGTAAAGTTTGTCAAATGTTAACAAAGGCACATAGTGAGTCTGTTATGAGTAAAGCAAGGATTTATGAGTGGTATAAGCGTTTCCAAGATGGCCACGAAAACGTTGAAGATGACGAACGACCCGGACGCCCAAGCACATCAACAACCAATGAAAACGTGAAAAAAGTGAAAGAAATGGTTATGAACGATCGCCGAATCACAATCAGAGAAGTCGCTGATGATGTTGGCATATCAGTTGGCTCATGCCATCAAATTTTTTCGAATGTTTTGGGTATGAAACGTGTGGCAGCAAAATTCGTTCCAAAATTGTTGAATTTCGAACAAAAACAGCGGCGAATGGAAGTTGCTCAGGAGTCGCTAAATGAAGTCAATAACGATGCAGAACTACTAAAACGTGTTATAACAGGTGACGAAACATGGGTTTACGGATATGATGTCGAAACTAAGGCTCAATCGTCCCAGTGGAGGCATTCTGGATCGCCAAGACCGAAAAAGGCTCGACAAGTACGGTCGAATGTGAAGGTTATGCTCACTGTGTTCTTCGATTTTAATGGCATAGTGCATTATGAATTCTTGCCACAAGGTCAAACAATCAATAAGCAGTACTACCTACAAGTTCAACGTCGTTTGCGTAAAGCAATCCGAAAAAAACGCCCGGATTTGTGGCAAAACAATTCATGGCTTTTGCACCACGATAATGCGCCTGCTCACACTTCATTGCTTGTTCGTGAATTTTGGGCCAAAAACGAAACTGTAACGATGCCTCAGCCTCCATATTCGCCAGATATGGCTCCATGTGACTTTTTTCTATTTCCAAAAATAAAGAGAACATTAAAAGGCCGTCGTTTTACAAGCATAGATGACATTAAAAGCGAATCGCTGAAAGAGCTAAAAGCTATTACAAAGATCGAGTTTCAAAAGTGTTTCGAGGATTGGAAAAAGCGTTGGCATAAGTGTATTGTATCCGAAGGGGACTACTTTGAAGGCGACAACATTAATGTAGATGAATAAATAAATATTTTTTTCATAAAACGAAAATTCTCGTTATTTTTTTAACACACCTCGTATTCGAACGATATTTTTTATTATTCAAATCAAAATCCTCTAACAATCATTTTTTTAAGAATACAGTTATTTTTAGTTATAAAAAACTTTTCTGGTTTAATTTTACCAAAAATAATTTTCCTATCACATGGAGCGCATAACTTTTTTTCTGTTTTCATCATGAGAACATTTCTCTCCATGATTTATTTTGAAATCAGAATAATTATAAAATAACAATTAGATGAGTAAATAGTTGTACGTACGTTTGTGACGGAGGAATTCGGGGTCTCGCTACCTAATGGTCATCGGCGACTCGATTTGTTAATTGGGCGCCAGACCACCACTCCAGAAATCGGAGTCGTAAAAACACCGTAGTTTCTACCATAACGCCTGCGTATACACCTCGTGCCTCGCTACCGGTCTCTGGATCGCCTTCTGAGGCGCTCCCCGTCGGTCATGCGACGCGTGTGTTCGGATGCTCGCCAGTGATCAACAACAGTGTGTGTGGTGCTCAGGGTGTCGTGGATGGTGCGCAGCAGCCTGACACAGTTGATTACCGGCTGCCGCTTCATCTCCGATTTCCTGGTCGTCCCAGGTGATAGGTTCCCCGGAATGTCTGTGATTGTGTCCGAGTGTGTAATATCCGTGGATTTCTTTTACGTGTATCTCCGTTGCGTTTTTCCGTCGGTTTTCAGTGTGCTTTTCCTTTCAGCCAGCAACACTTAGTTGGAAGTGTCTGTGGGTACACTCCTTTTTGTCTCTCATCCATCAGATCGCGCTCTTTAACTTGTTGCATCGTTTTCCCGGGCATCGGTAGGCGCATTTGAATATAAAATAGTGCTTGTGTTAGGGGGCAAGTAGGACATAATTATTCGGCTGGTTACAGGGTGACAAGAGATGGGGATGGTTTTCCTGAGGTTTTGCAAGTAGTGCAACACTCTCAGGCAAAATCTTGTAATACGCCGTATTACACGATTATGATTATTAATAAAAAGTCATGATGTCGCCGTTACCGTCGTGTTATAATTCTGCAATCTAAGAAGATCGAGGCAGCAATTGCAGTACCATTTAAACTACACTTATTGATTATAGAATTCAATTTTTCTTACCAGATAGAAAATATAGGGTCACCACCATCTATCGGCGATTTTATAAAGTAAATAGTATTGCGCAGAAAAAGCAGGGTCTAATGCTATGTATGTAAAAATAGCAATAGAGTTTTCTTCGCTTTATCTATAATAGTATAATTTTAAATATAATTTTAAATTATTTATTTGAATTCATCCTAACATTAATTATATAATGTATTAAGAAAAAATACATAAATGAAAATACATAAAAAGTAAAAAAATAAAAAAGAAAAAAAAAAGAAAAAGAAATAGGACCATTCAACCACTACATTTTTGTTGTTGGTCCTGGGCTTGGCTAAAAGTGATTTCTATAAATAAATGTATCAAATGAAACATAAACACGCAAACTTATTTATAAAAAATATCTGAAAAAAAGGTAAATTTGAGAAAGCGTTGTGCTTAATAAACTAGAAAAATCAAGCTTCGGACTACAGATTGTTATGTGAAAGTCTAAAAATGCATATAACTGGAGAAAGAAAGCAGCTAGGATTTTATTTTCAACTTTTTTTTAATGTTAAAACAATATAGAAATTTTCTGTGTTAACAGGTTTTGGATCCATTTTATTTAAACTTTTTCGGCCTTTAAACACCGTGCGTTACGATTTTGTGACAAAAATTTTCTTTTATGCTTGCTCAAGATTATTGAGGAAGATTAATAGTTAAGTTCAAACTAATAGTTTAAATAATATTATAAAGTGAACACAAAATATCAGTAATAACAATTAAAAAAAATTTAGATAAATAGAAAAATATTAAATTAAACTTACTATTTCTATTACTTATAAAAAATAATCGTACCCACTTATTTGATGGAAAGAATTCAATTTAGATAGAGAAGACAATTTGCTGAGCTACGCACTCGCCTCGGCTATCCAATCGCCACCAGATAAGAGGAGACATCACATCAAATTACCTTTTTACTTAAAATAAATTAAAGTTTATTTTATTTATATAAAATAAATTGTGTTTTCGTAATTAATTGATCTCACAATCCAACAGGTTATAGGCCTTACATACGTTTCCAATGCGTTCCATAGAAAAAGGAAAAAAAAGTACGTTTAAAAATAATAATAAAAGTAGAGTTTTTTAAAAAGAGCATATAGTGGCGAAATTGATTAGAGTATGCAGATACCAGATTAGAGTAATGTAGAAATTGTCAAAAAATATCCTGGAGTGTTTAAATTTTTAGAATTGTAGAATTAGAGATCGGTAAAATTATTGAGTTCGTGTTGAAAAATATGACAGCTACGCGTGAAACAATGCAAAAAAGTGTGGTTTTTCTATCGCGCTTTTCAAGCATTCATGAAAATGGATATTTCGAGGTAGAGAAAATAAATGCTCGAAAAGTGACATGTCGTGGTTCACAAATTGTGTACGAGGTACGTAATTTCGGTATCATAAGTAATAATCGAATAAAGGATTCGGCGTCATGACACCTGGCTAAAATACGTGCTAATCGGAATCCGCGCGTGAAAGAAGCCATACTGTGCATGCGCTGCTGACAAAGAGAGAGAGAACGAAAGAGAGAGAGAGCGAGAAAGAGAGAGAGAACGAGAAAGAGAGAGAAAACGAGAGAGAGAGAGCGAGAAAGAGAGAGAGAACGAGAGAGAGAGAAAGAGAGAGAGTGTGATACGGTACATAAATTTCGTGCGTTATAGAGTGAAATAATTGTGTCTCCACAACGAGTAGTGTGACACAGAACGTAAAATTGATATATTTAGAGCAACTTAATTGAGTCAAAGCGGAAACTCGGTATGAGACAGCCTGCGCGTTTGAGTGTGCGCATACCATATTAGCATGCATGTTATAGAATAATTCAAAGATATGTAATAATAATATTGTAGCGGTACTATCTATGAGCTAATTGATTATGTTACTGAATCATTGCAACCCGTCAAACGCATGTATTTGTTTACTCAAATTAGCACATTAAACGGCGCCACCTCACCGATTATTCGATCGTATTAGTACAAGAGTCTAATTTCATAATCAAATAAGGAGCGTGACGTCACAAAGTAATAGATATAATGATTTTTGTGATTTGAGAAAAATATGTTAATTAGACGTAATTTTGATATAACAAAGTATTTCTTATATAGATTTTAGTACGTAGATTTAGAATATAGTAATACGAATCGCGTTTAATTATTAAATAATAATGAATTTTAATATGCAAAGTTAATTTATTTATTACGCTAAAAATATGAATTATTAGAAAAATGTAAATAGTCCATATGCAAAATGAATAACTAAAGAACATGAGTAAGCATTGGTTTCATTAATAACAATTTAATAATAACTGTTATTAATAAATAAAAAATTAATAATTTATTTAAATAATAAGTTGTATATAGCACAAACGCGTTAATTTTATACTTAATAATGACAGCTTTATAATTTATGAATCTTAGATAATTAGTCTAATAATTGCGTTATAAGATTATAGAAAAAACCGTTACAAATATGAAAATTGGCTATAATTTAAATGTTATTAACTAATTTGGATATTTCTTTTTGGAAATTGCTTCTAAAATTAATAAACGATAAAGTTATGTAAAAATTTAATAATTTTCTATTTCAAATATTGTAATATTACATTAATTAACTTTATTAGTTGATAACTTTTGACAACACTATTTGCGATAATTGTAAATTACACTAAATCAACAAATAACGAATTCTGTAAAGTTCACATGTGTTCACAGCTCATTATTAATGTTTATTTACTTGTAAATTAAGAAAAATTATTTCTCAAAATTCACGAATGTTTTTCGAATATTCGAAAACTTCTCGAAGAAAACGCTCCTGCGAAAATAGGCGGGAAAATTTGTGTATAAATACGCCCACTATTGCACAGACTGACATTCACTTCCAGCCTTGTACAGTGAGCACATGAGTCTGAATAAACTTGACTAATACCTAAGTTCTTTCTCTCATTGTGATTAACTGAACAAGACTTTTCCTCTCCTATAATTCGAGCTCAACTTATAGAACATCTCGCGCTATAAGAAACTTGGGCCGAATTATATCCAATCCCAAGAAGACTTTAGCTCTGCTTATGGAACAATTCGCACCATAAGAAACTAGGACATAGTCTGACTTTCCTTAAAACCTTAGCCATATTACCTTACATTTGATTTTTCAATTTATTTGACAAGTAGAGTAGATTTATTAGAAACAAATTCTTACTCATACTCGCGCAACTAGATACGAGAGTTTGAATTATTTATAAGTGATACGAACATCACAATATAAACTAAAAAAAATTTGACCAAAAAACCTTATTTACTACTGGAATCATATCTAAGTTCTAGAAGCTTTAAGGTAAGAGTAAATAATGAAACAACAGAACTTTATCCAATAAAAGCCGGTGTCCCCCAAGGAAGTGTTCTTGGTCCTATATTATACCTAATTTACACCCATGATCTCCCCAAAATGGAAGACGTCAGCATAGCCACGTACGTAGACGACACAGCAATATTAATATCACATGCTAATGAAATAACAGCCTCTAACATAATGCAGAAATACCTAGACATAGTTCTTAAATGGTACAACAAATGGAGGATAGTGATAAATGAAACTAAATCAATTCAAGTAACTTATATAAAAAAGAAAGGATACTGTCCATCGGTATACATAAAAATAATCACCCAATTCCACAAGGAGAAAAAGCCAAATATCTTGGAATACACCTGGATCGAAGACTTACCTGGAGAGACCATATCTGGACCAAATGAAAACAACTCAATCTACAAACGAGGAAATTTTACTGGTTACTAGGAAGAAAATCCAAACTGGCAATCAAAAACAAATTACTAGTATACAAATCCATAATTAAACCAGTAAGAACATACGGCATATAACTGTCGGGCACAACCACATAGTCTAACATCGATGCCATAGAAAGATTTCAAAATAAAACAATAAGATACATCACTGATGCACCATGGTATGTAATAAATGAATACTTAAGGAAGGATGTCAACATTAAGACCGTAAGAGAAGAAATAGAATAAACTTATAAAAAATATACTAGTAGAACAATGAAACATTCAAATCGTCTAGCAAATGAACTAATTCATACAACACCAATAGTCTCAAGATTTAAAAAGTACAAAACGCCATTTATTCATAATTAAAGGAGCACGGCAATAGTATATTGGTACAAAACAATGGTGAAGTACCCTCATGAAATTATATCAAATATTTTTGTAACCAATTTTGTAATTGTATAATAAAAGTTACTCATTGTTAGCAGACAGATTGTAAATAAATAAATTGGAAAAAAAAATTATGGATAAATACAATTATATTATATGTAATAATTATAAGTATTATTTATATATGTACATATATGTTTTAATTAATACTTTTAGCAAATAACTGATAATATTAGAGACGATTAAAGATCAGTTGAATTACTTTTATTGTTTAGAGATTAAATGAAATTCTAACATAACACCATCTCTTATAGCGCAATGTTTGGTCAACACCTCTTATGACTTTGACATTCGGGTTGATGATCGGTCTGTTATTGAAAATGTGAGCCATCGTCCGTCCCCAGTAATTTGCGCTATGTACGATTATCGGAAAAGGAGTTAGCACGGGAGTAATACATGTCGATTTAAAAATTGTTTGTCGATTTCGGATTATATTTGTTAGACGTACCTGATAAATATTAGAAAAAAATCTAACTGCTATTTAAATAGATGAAACATTCGAAAAACCTATTCTTTTAGATAAGCAACAACAATTTGGCAGTAGAAGAGATGAAGACTGAGATCGACGTTGATCAGAACATCGGTTAAAGCGTCAAGAGCACCGATGAGACAGGTATAGAAATGTATAAGGAAAGTTTTACTTTCAAGTTTAGACAAACTATTTAACAGCCTTAGAGAAATAGCGTACGGAACCGTAATTATTTAGAAGACAGGATAGAGAAAGTGTTTATCTAGAAAATTATAATATAGTGTTAATGACATCCAGCACCGACACAACGACATCTTGTATCGGTCTCATCGGTGCCCACAACTACATCGAGCGGCTCAACGGATTCAGCAGTTATCCCAACCCTGCCCGCCGTGTCTTCGAACGACACCACCGTGCCTACTGCCGCTAGCAGCATTACAGCGCGTATGGGCAAATAGTCTCTTTCACTCGCATCATTCGATCCAAGGCCCCTGTGAATTCTCCACGAGGATCAACTCAGGCAATTCAACGTGGCCAGGATAGACAAAATTCTGGCCACTGTAGAGAAGGTCGTTGAGATCAAAGCTAGAGCTTGACCTCAGATTAACGAGGCCTTCAAGAATGTACGGTCTATAATGGAGGCAACTTTAGAGCCTAAGAGATTATAAATTGGGAAACTAAAGGTAGAACCAAACAGTGAATAATGGGACACAAACTAGACCGTTATAACCTCTTTACCCCGATATAACGTTTAAGACAATCCTTTTTTAATTAGTAGTATATTAGAGAGAATAAAAGAACGAAGAAGTACATAGTAACGAATATGTTTTATGGCATCCACAGTCTGAAAAGTTAATTTTAACAAAGCACATTTAGAGATAAGTAAACTTATAAAAATATAGATAAAAACGACGAATTAACTAGAGAATATAACGAGAACTTGAGTACTATTGCAAAAGAAGATGAAAGTGAAATACTAGAGAAAATTATTATTATTATTATTATTATTAACCAAAGTGACATACATTAATAACATGCATCCACCTTACATATTATGTAATCCAGCAGAGGAATTTCTTCCTGTTCGCTGGTCCGGCATAGAAATACACAATATAAACTAAAACTAACTTAAAACTAAAAATTTGGATACAATGTAATACTATTGATTTTATTTTATTTTATTCTGCTTAGGCTACATTAGCTTTAATCTGAAATAACAAGCAGAAAAGAAATTGCACATATATAATTTTTGTCACTAAATTACCAGTCTCTATTTGACATTTGTTTGGCTGTTTTGTAGTATCCTGTAGTCGTATTTTTATTTCTTCGATATATGACACGTTCAAAATTGTTTTTTGCTGGACATGTTAGTCTAATTGCACAAGTTTCTCTATAGTGTGGAAAAATTTCTATTGAATGATAGTAGTACATTGGCATGATGATGTGCAATCATCATTTCAATCAGCAGCATATCATCAACAAGGACTATATCTAGATACTTTGGTTCTAATTGTAATGATGAAGTGAAATTTTTGAATGTTTGTATTCCTTGTGTTCTCTATCGAAGTACAAGAACGCTTTGTTGTTTCCAAGGTAATTAATCTCCCTGTACGTCATCCTGATACAGTTTTGTTGCTGTATAGTTTTTCCCGGAGCTGATGGTGGTTTTTGTGTCAATGCTATAATTTTATTTGTTACAGATATTTTGTCTATTTCGTCAAATACTTGTTCAATAGGCGTATTTTTATCTGGATTTGGTTTTGAGTCTTGTTGCGTAGCTTTGGAAAATTTAATAAATTGTTGGGGCGCAGAAAATCGCGTTTCTAATATTGTTTGGTTAAGTAAAGAGTTTGCTTGTTCTGTATTTTGTTCAGTTCTACCATGGTTTTAATCTGCATTTTTTCATAGTTGAATTGTGTTATTTTCCTATGTGATCTTTTATAGTATAAACTACATAATTTGTTAGCATAAATATACAGGGTGGACCATTTTAAGTGAGCCAGTACGTTTTCTCGGAAACTAGTGGGGATAGCGAAAAATGTTTCAAACAAAAGTTGTCCAACTTGGAGGGGGACATACCCTCATGACCTTGCCTGTGTCCTTGGATGTAAGGTTCAAGGTCATTTCAAGGTCAACTTTGTTTTCTTAAACGGGACCCCCTACTTTTGACCCTGGATTTGGAAAGAACGGGAAATTCTACGTTCAGATGACCTATTATACGTGGGGTCTGGGGTGACACTCAAGGTTATTTGAAGGTCATTTTTATTTTTTTATGAGTGTAAGATTTACGAAAAATAGTTTCATACAAAAGTTGCTCAACTTGAGGACATACCCTTATGACCTTGCCTGTGACCTTGGAGGTCAGGTTCAAGATTATTTCAAGGTCAACTTTGTTTTTTTAAACGGGGCCCCTCATTTTGACCCCGGATTCGGAAAGACCGGAAATTCTACTCAACGTCTTGTTTAGCCGTCACGTGTGCGGTCTATGTTGCCCTGTTTATTCATGGTCATAATGTGATGAAGAAGATAAGTGATTAAAGTATTTTAGATTTACTATTTATTTACCAAATTAATCAATTGTTACTTACATGTGAAATATTTTACAGTAAGTGTTCAAAGACATTTCCTTCTCCTTGAATGCATAATTCAATTCTCCGATGAAAATTATCTAATGTCCTTAGTAGTACATCCTGCGGTATGTTCTGACATGCGATCCTGATCCTATCCATCATGTCTTCTCGGGTAGTTGGTTGTTCTTGATAAACGACATTCTTCAAGTATCCCCATAAGTAAAAGTCAGGAGATGTCAAGTCGGGAGATCGTGGTGGCCATGCAACTGGTCCACCGCGACCGATCCATCTACCATTGAATCTGTTGTCCAGGTAAGCTCTAACATTTCTGTGGAAATGCGCAGGAACTCCATCTAACTGCATCCACATTCTCAGTCTTGTTTGGAGGTCAACTTCTTCCAGTAGTGCATCTACTTCATTTTGTAAAAATCGAGAAAAGTTTTCCCCATTGACATTTCCCTCAAAAAAGTAAGGTCCAATCACATGTCCATTGATAATGCCACACCACACGTTGACGCTCAAACGATGCTGATGATTTATGTGTCGATGCCAATGAGGATTTTCAGCTGACCAATAATGACAGTTGTGCCTGTTGAGCTCCCCATTATTTTTGAATGTAGCTTCGTCAGAGAACATGACATTACGGAAAAAAGTTCTGTCGTTTTGAATCATTTCTCTTGCCCAACGACAAAACTCCAGTCGTCTTTCCATGTCATCTGGTGTGATGGCTTGAGTGAGAGTGATGTGATATGGTCGGAATTTTTGGCTTCTCAAAATTCTCAAGACAGTTTGTTTTGGTATGCCAGTTTCTCTTTTAATTTTTAATGTACTAATATGAGGATTGTTATGAATAATTGCCAATATCACAAGCACGCGAACATCATTCTCATCGTAAGTATGATGTCTTCGCGTACGAAATAAATGTCCTTGTTGAGCTTTCACATGAACCCTTCGAATGGTGTTACGATTAGGGTGTCTTCGGTACGGGAAACGTTCTTGATAAAGTCTTGCAGCTCTACGATAATTCCCTCCGGCTAGACCAAGAATAATAATCATGTCAACACGTTCACGCGCAGTATAATCCGGCATACTCCGAAACAAAAGGCTTATGATTTAATTTATAATAAAAATTTGTAACAAAAAAATTCTCTTCAATGAACACAAAATCTTTATTCAGTGAAATAAACGAATAAACTAAGCTGCTGTATCAAAAAATAATTTTTGTTTTGGGAGAATGAAGAGATTCGATAAGCCAAACCATACAATGACAGATATTCTATCTTCACGGTAAATGTTACTTTTATGGGGTAAAATGGATGGTTAAGCTAGAAAAGCATACGGCCTTGCGCTAGCATATGATAAAAGGGGCGAATCAACGCTTTCCGAATCCGGGGTCAAAATGAGGGGCCCTGTTTAATAAAACAAAGTTGACCTTGAAATAATCTTGAACCTGACCTCCAAGGTCACAGGCAAGGTCATAAGGGTATGTCCTCAAGTTGAGCAACTTTTGTATGAAACTATTTTTCGTAAATCTTACACTCGTAAAAAAATAAAAATGACCTTCAAATAACCTTGAGGGTTACCCCAGACCCCACGTATAATAGGTCATCTGAACGTAGAATTTCCCGTTCTTTCCAAATCCAGGGTCAAAAATAGGGGGTCCCGTTTAAGAAAACAAAATTGACCTTGAAATGACCTTGAACCTTACATCCAAGGACACAGGCAAGGTCATAAGGGTATGTTAGTATCTAGTTTCCGAGAAAACGTACTGGCTCACTTAAAATGGTCCACCCTGTATATTCGTACATCTAACAGTAGATTGTTGTGGTATTCATGTGGTTCCCTCATGGACTTCCGATGTAGGATTCAAATTACCAATAAAGTCAAGTAATTGTCTGGATTTATTTTTGCAATTTATTTTGTTATCCATATCTGATTTTTCATTATCGATTTTCGTTTTTTCTGGTAGAGATTTTGATAATAGTTTTAAGGTTATTCGGTAGTTTATTAACAATCATAATTGCTCTTATGTAGCTATTTTTTATGCTGACTGTACGGCATCTTTTCGGATATTGCAATGTAGCAAATCTAGTTCTTCTACCATTTTGAGTATATTCTTTGCTGAATGTATCATAATGGAATAATAAGCATTCTAGTGAGAAACATTTGTTAAGATTTAGAAGATATTTTTCTATAACAAAATAATAAACATAACTATTGATATATTCGATACAGGTAGTTCAAAAAAATTAAACGACAAATTAAATGACATATATTCTGTAAGAAGCAACGTAGAAAAAGCCAAAAACAATAAGAAGAAAATAGAAAGTAACTAAGAAATCAAAAGTCAGACTAGAGTACAATTAAAGCGAGGTAGTAAAATAAAACAGGATTACAAAGCTATGGCGGAAGGAAAGGCTAATCTAGTAGATAATAGTTTTGCGTTCTTAATCCGATATAGTGAAATCAAAATCTTAGGAGAAAATGAAAAAGTATTTAGTTTAATGGCTATATTGAATTTAGACCTAACTAATTATAGAGAAGCTATGGAAATTAAGGATAAATTGAACTGGTCCCAAGTAATAAAAGATGAATTAGAGTCTATGTGAGAAAATGAAGTTTGGAGCATAGTAGATAGACCGACGGTAAAGTCAAAAGGAAATAGAGCTAACATAATAGAAAGTAGATATGTACTTAAGAGAAAAGTAGATTCCGACAGAAAATTAACTTTCAAAGCTAAATTAGTGGTTAGAGGATTTAAAGATATTAATGAATATGAGCTTAGAATTACAGAAACTTATACCCCGGGATCGAGACATGCTATAATTTGAGCCGCGATTGCTGTAATTAATAAATTAGATCTCGAAGTTTATCTGTTAGATGTAAAAATGGCATTTTCAAATGTAGAATTAGAAGAAGAAATATATATAGAGAGATACCAGACGGAGTACAAGTAGATGAATATATGAAAGAAAATAATGTTTGCAAATTACATAGAGCAATATATGGTTTGAAGATTAGTCCTAAGAAATGGAATCAAAGGTTTTCTAAAACGGTTGAAAAATTAGGTCTTTAAAGAAATATAAATAAACAATGTTTGTTTATCTACAAGAAAGATGGTATACTGATTTTACTAATTGTATATGTAGATAATATATTACTATTAGAGAATAATGATTTAGAGAAAATAAAAGAAATTAAATATCACTTAATTTCTGTATTTAAAATGAAAGAACTTAGATATCTGAAAAAGTCTAGAAACCTAGAATTTTCTTATAGAGAAGCTATAGGTAGCTTAATGTATCTTGCGAATGTTACAAGACCTGATATTTCATTTGTAGTAAATTTTCTAGCTAGAAGATAGTCTAATTCGTTTATGGAAGATTGGATCGATATGAAAAGAGTTTTCAGATATCTTAGATTAATTCTTGATTTAGGTTTAACTTATAGAAGTAACACAAAAACTTAAAGATATATACCGATGCGAGCTTTAGAGATAATTTAGATTCATACTCAACAAGCGGTATGATTACAAGTAGATAGGTATGAAACCTATCTACTTGTCATACAGAGTATTATGCGATGAGCGAAGCTTGTCAGGAAATGATGTCTTTAGATAAAGCACTTACAGATATGTTAGGTAAAACAATATATTCCATAACCATTATTAGATGTAATAATAAGTCATCAATTAGTTGTGCATAAAAAAAAGGAAATCATAAACTTAAAAATTTTGATGAACAAATAGATGAAATTATGATCAATTTAGAAAATAGAGAGAAAACGGAAGTCAAAAATAAATTATCTAAAGTACAGAGATATTATATTAAACAATTCGTTATAGAAGGAAAAATAAAATTAATATAGGTACCAGCTAAAGAAAATCTAGTAAATATTTTTACAAAACCTCTTCCTTTCTATGCATTTAGAATTCTAAGAGACTAAATATTTAATAAATAAATTCTTTTGTGCTGTGTTTAAATTAATTACAGAAACAAGAACTAACAGGCTTGAGTCATGGACTCATGGTCCATGGGACATGTGTACGCTCATAAGGAAAGGAAAGTTACTGTGCTTGTGTACGTATGCATGCGTCCAGCGCCACTTTCGCTTTCTTCTCTAAGCTACGCACTCAGCTCGGCTATCCAATCGCTACCAGCATAGAGGAGATATCACATTGAATTACCTTTTGTACTGAAAATAAATTAGAGTTTATTTTATTTATATAAAATGAATTGTGTTTTCGTGATTAATTGATCTCCTAATCTAACAATTTCTGAAATGGTACACATTAAAGTAATAAATTATATTATAAGTATATAAAAAGATATATGGTGGTTGAGTGATCATTATAGTAGCCTTTTCATTATTTTTAAAATATAAGTAATAGTAATCAAAACATAATAATAACATAGAGAATAACACAGGCCCACAAAAAAAAATGAACTTGGATGTCCATCGACAAAACCCATGTACTCCTACGTATTTTTGCGCGCTGAGTCCGAATCTGGCATTCGTTTAACCTCAGCACGTCGGGTTCAAGGGCATTTGAAGGTCACATTGCAGAAATCAGCAATAACTAATACAAGACATCTGTCTGTTAAGTTTTTGGGGTCGCTGAGTTTAAATCCGGTATTTGTTTTTCTCCATGAGGTAAGTTTGAAGGTTAGTTCAAGGTCAAAGCTGTTTACTCTAGGAAAAATGAATTTTTGACTGCAGATTCTGAAAGAGCGGGAAATTTTACGTCCAGATACATATTCAATTTTTTTTAATATAACCCTCAAGGTCATGTGAAGGTCACTTAATCTTGTTGGATGGAGGATTCGTATGACAATAAGATAATGGAATTTCATGGGGCAAACTACCATGTCGTTATGTTTTCAGGGTCGCCGAATCCAAATCCGCGGTGTTCGTTTGTCTCCATCAGGCCGCATTGAAGGTCGTTTGAAGGTCAAATCCTCGACAATTAGTGAAATCGAGTCAAGTTATCATTCTAACATATTTTTTGAGCATCTGAACCCAAATATAAAGACCGCTTAATACCTCAGGGTCAAAATCAAGGTCATCCCAAGGTCAAATATACATTTTTTCATTAAAAAAAGAAAATTTTGACCACAGATTCAGAGAAAATGGAAAATCTTACATCTAGCTGTGATCGTTACTTATTTTTTTGATCACACTCCCGAAATAATCGTGTGCCGCAACCCAGGGTACCTCCACGTGGTGACGGCGGAAAACGGCTTTTTTTTTGGCTTTTTGTTTTCCGGCAAAACCCTGGGGTGAAGGCATGATGCCGTCATGGTTGGCACACGAAGAGGTACGATGCAGGGTTTCGGATGCCCAGTATCGGCGATTGGTCAGGATGAGCAAGCAGGTCCGCAATCGTCGTCATCATGCGACTGCAGCTCTACAGTGGTTGGAAACTTGGTCTCTGTAGAGTACAACAATACAAGAATACGCTCTAATTCTCATAGTTGTAAGCAAAAAGTGAATTCCTTTTGCTATGTGTGTGGCAAATACTTTTTGAAAAAGTCGGATCTTCGCAAATTCACAGATGATTTGAAACTAGTATACGATGAGTGTTTCGGTTGTAAAGTCACTGATGGTGAGCAAGATTGGCTGCCACAATCGATATGCAATAGCTGTAGGCTGATGTTTAGCCGGTACAAAAAGGACAAAACTCCATTAAAATTTGTCAAACCTATGGTTTGGAGTGAGCCAGAAAATGTAGAGAATTGTTATTTTTGTATGACAAAAATTATAGGTTTTAACTCATCTAATGTCCACAAAATTGTATACGCGAGTGTGTCTAGTGTAATCAAGCCGTTTATAGCTCCAACAGAAGAAAGAGATACAGATGTAGAAAGTGACCTTTCTTCTGCACTTACTGAATTAGAGATTTCTAGTTCTGATGAGGCCGAGAGTGAAAGAGAAGAAACGGACGAGAGTAATGACGAGTATGTGCCATCTGGATCACAAACAAAGATAAAAGGAGAATTTGATCAGAAAGAACTTAATGACCTAGTTAGAGAGTTAGGCTTATCAAAGGAGGGAGCAGAGTTGCTTGCTTCGAGGTTGAAGGAAAAAAATTTACTGGCGAAAGGTACTAAATGTTCTTACTATCGGAATAGAGAAAAAGACTTCAGAAAATATTTCTCTACGGAGAATGATCTCGTATTTTGCAACAATGTTAAGGATCTGATGAACGAATTTAAGAAGGATGTTTATAAATCTGAGGAATGGAGATTATTTCTGGATTCTTCTAAGCGAAGCCTGAAGGCTGTATTATTACATAACACTAATAAATATTCTGCAATACCTCTGGCCCATTCGGTTACCCTGAAAGAAGATTACAAAAATGTTGAGTTGGTATTAAATAAAATACAGTACAAGAAACACAACTGGCTAATCTGTGGTGATCTCAAGATTCTTACCATCATGCTAGGTCAGCAATCAGGCTTCACAAAGTTTCCATGTTTCTTATGTATGTGGGATAGCAGGGATCGTAAGAATCATTATGTAAAAGCAGAATGGCCTGATAGATCAACGTTCGAACCCCGTAAGGATAACATCATTAACAAGCCATTAGTAGAGCCATCCAAGGTCCTTCTTCCTCCTCTCCATATTAAACTTGGTTTAATAAAACAATTCGTTAAAGCGTTGAATAAAGAAGGGCTATGTTTCTCGTACCTGGGAACAAAATTTCCAAGAGTATCTGACGCTAAATTGAAAGAAGGTATATTTGACGGTCCCCAAATCCGCACATTGTTAAAGGATGAAGCATTCATAGACAAGATGGACGATAAAGAGAAAGCAGCATGGATTAGCTTCAAGGATGTAGTGGAAAATTTCTTAGGGAATCACAAGAGCGAGAACTACAAAAAACTAGTTGAAGACTTACTTAAAAATTACAATAGTTTGGGTTGCTTGATGAATTACAAGCTACACTTTCTTCATTCACACTTAGACTACTTTCCACAAAATCTTGGAGATTATAGCGAAGAACAAGGGGAACGGTTTCACCAAGATATTAAAGTAATGGAACAGCGATACCAGGGCCGGTGGGACATAAATATGATAGCGGACTTTTGTTGGACATTGAAAAGAGAACATATTATCGACGGAAAGAAACGAAAGCGGAATCCCCTACATAGATCATTCGAAGATAAAAGAACAAGAAAAAAAAGAAAATCATGAGTTTTGTAATACATGATACCCATGTCTCCATATGTGGCTGTTTGTCATGCGACGATTAGTCAGCTTCAGTATTTTTCTCAAATACTAATTTATGGCACATAATTCACTAATATGTAAAATTTTCTATTTTTCATGCAACTGTGGTCAAAATTTCCTTTTTTTAATAAAAAAAATGTATATTTGACCTTGGGATGACCTTGATTTTGACCCTGAGGTATTAAGCGGTCTTTATATTTGGGTTCAGATGCTCAAAAAATATGTTAGAATGATAACTTGACTCGATTTCACTAATTGTCGAGGATTTGACCTTTAAACGACCTTCAATGCGGCCTGATGGAGACAAACGAACACCGCGGATTTGGATTCGGCGACTCTGAAAACATAACGACATGGTAGTTTGCCCCATGAAATTCCATTATCTTATTGTCATACAAATCCTCCATCCAACAAGATTAAGTGACCTTCACATGACCTTAAGGGTTATATTAAAAAAAATTGAATATGTATCTGGACGTAAAATTTCCCGCTCTTTCAGAATCTGCAGTCAAAAATTCATTTTTCCTAGAGTAAACAGCTTTGACCTTGAACTAACCTTCAAACTTACCTCATGGAGAAAAACAAATACCGGATTTAAACTCAGCGACCCCAAAAACTTAACAGACAGATGTCTTGTATTAGTTATTGCTGATTTCTGCAATGTGACCTTCAAATGCCCTTGAACCCGACGTGCTGAGGTTAAACGAATGCCAGATTCGGACTCAGCGCGCAAAAATACGTAGGAGTACATGGGTTTTGTCGATGGACATCCAAGTTCATTTTTTTTTGTGGTCCTGTGTAATTAAAGAATGAGGATTCCGTATACGTATGTAATTTTTTGCATTTGGATTTGCGACTCTCCATTTCTATAAGACATATATGTATAAATTTATGTAATAAGTATTTTTATTGTCATAAAAATATTTTTAAATGTACATGTGTGTGTACTATAAATATAAAATCTATGTATACGATTTATTGCGTAATTGTATACTAGCCATAATACAAAACAGACTGAGAATAGTTGCTCTATAAAATTTATCTATTTTATACAATTATACGTATGTAAAATAATGACTGTTACTTATACATTGGACTCTTTTATCAAATTTTTAGAAAAAAATAACAAAGTTTAAATATTTATCTTCGCCGTATGATATTGACTATAGAATAATTCGCTCTTTAAAAACTTATTATGTAAATGAGATATTTTCTAATCAGAGTCAGTAGTTTTAGCATTTACTACGGGGTGAGGCTAATAGAGGTTCTCGCGACATTAGACGTTAGGGACGTCTTCAACTCCGCCGAGTGCGGGGATATTCTACAGGCCCTACAAGCCTCTAGAGTCCCCTCATATCTGATGCGAGTGCTAAGAGAGTACCTAAGAGATAGATGGATTATGTACGAGACGACTGAAGGTACAGTAACGAGATGAATTGCTGCAGGTATCATCCAGGGATCCATATTGGACCTGAATCTCTGGAATACATTGTACGACACACCACTGAGACTGCAGATGCCCCCGGGGGTCAAGCTAGTCGCTTACGCCGATGACGTAGTAGTGGTGATAATGGCGTGAGCTCCGGCACTGGCACAAATTTTACTGAACCGCGCGATACGAATCAACAGATGGATAACCAGACACGGACTGAGACTAGCCCTAGCTAAGACGGAGCTTATCCTTCTGATGGGAAACAGGATTGACACCCTGATTCTTACGACGGTCGGAGAGATACAGACGCAGACCAGGAGGACGGTCAAGTATCTGGGGGTGACCCTAGATACGAAGCTGACCTTCTGGCTATACATACAGAGACATCTAAGAAGGCGGCAGAGAGGATTTCCGTTTTGAGTCGCCTGATACAGCGAATACATTAGGACCGAGACAATGGAAAAAACGGCTACTGATGTTTACGACCCACACGATCATGCTGTACGGGGCAGAGGTGTGGACCGACGCGCTGGACGTCAGGAAATATAGCAAGCGACTGACAAACGTACAGCGACAGGGAGTATTGAGTATTGCCTCCGTCTACAGAACTGTCTCTGCAGAGACTGTGCTAATGGTGGCGGGTGTGATCCTGATAGACTTGCTCGCTAGAGAACGAAAGCGCGTGTACAAACAAAAAGGAGACATAACAAGAACCGAAGCCGTGGTGGAAAAAAAATCCAGGACCATGATGGACTAGAATGAACGATGGATAAGGGGCACGACTGGCGCATGGAAAAGACGCCTGATTGACAACCTGAAACCGTGGACGGAAAGGAGATTCGGGGGAGTGAATTATTTCCTGACTCAGTTTCTTACCAACCACGGTTACTTCAGGAAATATTTATTCGATAGAAGAAAAGTAAGCAGCTCTGACTGTAAATACTGCGGACACAAACGAGTCAACGCTGAGCACACTTTTTTTGAGTGTAGCCAGTGGGATACGGAGTGACGACAACTGGAGATGGAAGTAGGCAGTATCACGTCAAAAATCATCGTGGCAAAGATGCTGTAAAACAAGAACAGTTGGACAGTGATCGCGATTTACGTCAAGATAATTCTGAGGGGGAAAAAGGTGGATAGATGCCTAGAAGTCGCAGTTATCCGCTAAAAAACGCAGGGCGGTGGATATTACTTCCCCCTGTCCCAGCAATTCATTGCCAGGTCAAGGGAAAGCAAGTTTAGACGTAAGTGGTGGGCTCTGATGACTCGGCTGTTATTCATAACGGCTCAGCAACAGGCGGTCGACAAGTGCGTCACACGGTGGGAGAGCGCGACAGCGGGTTTCGCCCGCTGGCGTACTCGTACGCGCCAGGTCCATTGAGTTTGCCTGTTTTTTAATCACCATAAAAAAAAGTAGTAGTCAAGATGTAAATTTATTGCACTATAATCCTGTGTTAAATTATTAAATAACTGTATAATTTATTTTAATAACGTGCTCTTGAAGTAGCTAATAAATCTGTTTGACGAAACGTCGAGATAAAAGCCAAGGGAACGTTATTGAGTATATTTGTTTAATTTTTATACGAAGGAATTTCCCTCAAGATCATTGTATTAAAATAAATATTTTCATCTGTCATAGAGGGTAAATATATATGAATTGTAACAACATTTCTCCTGATCGTCATGCAGTTATTCGATGGATTTTCTTTAATTCTTTTTCATTATTTATCGAAATACTGTGATCCGGTGCACACGCCATAGATATTTTACGCTACGATTCTGCTGCATAGAGAAAACTATGACTTGGCGTGCCCCGTTGGTAACAGATAAATGACTACGGAACGCATCTCGTATTCTCTCTCTCTCTCTCTCTCTTGCTTCCTAAATACTGATAATATTATATATAAATCATTTAATATATTTTAATTAAATTAGTGTTCACTACTCATATCCGTATCATTTATAATTAATGATCAAATTAATTTGTTTATGTTACAGGGTTTAAATTAAAATGAGTTTGTGCAAACTCATTTTAATTTGAACCCCGTAACATAAACAAATTAGCACGTGATAAATCATTGCAATAAAGATAATTATCACGTTGCAAAGTTCACCCTATGTTCATTTGCACTTTATGATGAAATATATTAATGTTTTGAAGTACTTAAGTCCTTCTATATACTCAGTGAAGTACAAAAACTATGAAAACTCTTTGTAAAACTTGGGAAAGAAGTTTTACTTCTACCGTGCGTATACTGACCACAAGCACCTATTTATATTTTATTTGCTTAAAATAATAGCATTTTTACCTGAATCTAAAAGAAAATAATTGATGAATATGAATAACATAGCTACAAATTACTTAAAATCAGAAGAAAATATCAATGGGGGTTCGTAAAAAAGATACACTATATTTACCTGGCAACCAAAACCACATCCCTTATTTATATTACACACTAGCTTTTTTGAAGAATGACAATCTAATGGATTCTGAAGGTACCTGAAAATTAATTAGAAATTCAAATATCCAATATTTATATTCATAATTGAAAGCTATTGAAAGAGTCAAGCGGTGTTAGGCAGGAAAAATTAAAATCTTTAATTATGTTTATCTTAAGAAGTTCCATAATTTTTTTTTACAAAATATAGTTTGATAAATTTTAAATTGAAAGAAGCTCATAAGGATTTTTTAAATATTCATTATAGCATATTTGTCATACGATTTAATTTTCGTTTGCCCAAAGAAACTGCAGACTAATTATTTTGAAGGGAAAAGGTTCAGAAAGCAAAATACTTCTCGGGATGCAGCGAACTACTCTATAACTATGCACTGCATCTGAAAATAATTATACAGAAGAACGTGGACACAATAAATACTCATGGTTCCGTAGTAACTTATATTTATTCATTAGCATTTATATAACATTTGCTCTGATCGTTTGGCGATAGACTGTCATTACAAAGGTACACAGATCAAATTATGCTTTCTTTTGTATTCACACGCTGCCGGTTTCCGAGAGAATCAGCGGATTAACGCCAAAAGCTCTGTAGTGAAAATAAGGGAATGAATTGAAGAGAAAAGTTTTCGGCCTTGTCTCCCTGTGCTCAAGCGAATAAACGCCGAGTTTGTTCGTACGTGATGTAGTTTGCCGATGATATTGGTGCAAGTTAAAGATATATATATATATATATATATATAGAATTTTTTTCTTTTTTCCTTGGAGTATAAATCCCCCCCCCCTCTGAAGGGAATGATACAATAATTTAATACATAATTTTCAAAGTTTGGCGGCTTATAAATACTAAACTTAAAGATTAGTTAACGTAATTCATAGAATTTATATAATAATAAAAATAGAAATGAAAGATTTTCGTAACAATAATATGAAGATACTACTAGTGAAATAGAATATCTGAATGAAATTAAATTATTGAACAGGATTAGTAAAATGACAAAGATATGACACATATTGAATATTAAATATGAAATGGCGTGGGAACCACCAATCTGTAACATGATAAGTAACGATTAGGCGAGAAATTAATAATAACATGAGAAATCTATATCAGTGTTGAGGAACGGAAGAATCAGGCGACGGTCAGCGACTTTGATATAATCATCATTACTATTGAAAGCTGCTAGGTTTACAGGTTATATGTTTGCAGATAAATTCGTAATGGTAGTTAAAACGATAAATTGTTTGTGCCTCGCATGCTTCTCCCATTCCTCAAATTCCAGCTTAATGAACTTGTTATATAAGTACGTATACAACTCACACAGTCTATTAGCATCGAATAAGGATGCTAAGCTTATTCAGTAGATCGTGACCAGAGCATGCATATGATCGCTTCAAGTACTCAAATTGTGTAGGTTTGAGTGCAAAATCAGTGGGTGGATTTCTTTTAGATTCATAACTCGTTGTTGACTGCAGAGCAAATGAAATGTAGGTCGTGAGATAGATGGGTGTGTTGGAAGTGGCAAGTTTATATAATGTCAAGGCAAGAGATCACCTGCGTAGAACATTAAATTTGAATAATCTGTAACTATAGAAAAATCATTTATAAAAACTGCGAACAATAGTAGCCCCAGAATACTGCCCTGAGGGACGTCAGAGACAGCCCCCAGGCACTGTGATACGGAACCTATTACAGCTTGTAAGCGGACAGTTAGATAGTTATAGAACCATTTATGGGGTGTGTCATCAATAGATAGTTGTTTGAATTTGATTATGAGGATGTTGTGTGATATGAAATCATAAGCTTCCGAGAAATCAAAGAGTACTAGTATAGTAATTTCAAATTTAGTGGTAGCATAGCGGACATCATTCAGAACTTCCAAAAGAGCAGTCTGGGTACTGTAACCTCTATGAAAACTAGCTTGACATGGAGATAAGAGTTTATTTGCCTCAAGGAAGTTCAATAGCTGAATATGTACTATGCGTTCGAATAATTTTGATGATTCAGAAAGCTTACAAATAGCTCGAGTGTCTGAAATGGATGTGTGTGGATTTTTCTTTAGCAAGGAAACAATGAGAGTTTATTTCCATGCTGATGGGAAGATGCCTGTAGCGAGGAATTTGTCAAACAGTGAGGTGAGAGGAGGCATGATGAATTCGGAAACCAGTTTTAGCATCTTGACAAAGATGCCGTCATAGCCACGACCTTTAGAGGCAGCCAAAGAGAAAGAAAAGGCCAAAGCCAAAGAAAGAGAGAAGAGAGAGAGAGAGAGAGAGAGAGAGAGAGAGAGAGAGAGAGATCTGACCTTAATAAAGATGCCTTTTTCGACGATAGACTGGAGATGGCTGTAGGGAAATGCTGGTTAGTTGTTTAGTCTTTCATACTGTCGTCTTGTTTCACTGATACCTGTTATCTTTTAGGCTGCTAGCTTTCCTCCGCACTCAAACTCGTGGGTGATTAATATTTCGGAAAGGCCTCGATAATACAACATCGCTCTCTCTCCAAGTTGAGCGGTGGCGACTCAACTCGTTTTCCGACTAGTTCCCACCTACTACTCATTAGTGGCATACCTAAACGCCGACCAGCGACACTCATCTAATCGATCATTGCGCACTCTCCCTCTCTATCTTCCATTCTCGTTATCACACTGTAATGACACTCTGCACTACCATAATTGCTCTCCGTCCATCTTCCGCTGCTGGACTAATTCCGAAACAAATCAAAATTAAGCATGACCACACGTATCATAACTCACGCACGACAGTAGTTGTCAACAAAGTTCGTAAATAAAAGAGAGGAAGAAACTGCAACGAGCCCTCCTGCCGCCCACGACCTATCCCTCAAGGTCAAAAATTCTCGACGGAATCACGAAACGATCCCTCAATCTTTCCCTTGGCAGAAACTATGCCAGGCTCATGGAAATACAGGACACAGATACCAGAAAAAAGACCAAACCAAATAAAATTATGAAATAACTCACACGTCCATACATTCACCTACAGATGCTGGACAACTAAATATCTACTATCCCTGCTTGTCGACGATAACCAACTTTGATTGCCCTTTTCTTTAAGGATCTCGCGACTGGTTATTTTCGAAATAGCGCAGTCGAAACGCCTGCAGTTTCACTTCAAATAGCTAGTTGGAGGCAGCACTGCCGACTAACCCAAACGTAGAGGAAGACGAATTCGGCAGATGAATGCCAGTCGTCTCGTCCTCCACGTCTATGGGTACAGAAGTCTTATCAACCGCTGCCTCAATTCTTGAAGAGGTACGACGGCGGTTTTGTTCTTCATGGCACTTCTCGGCACGGGTATTTTCGTGCAACTCGCGCTCTTCCTCGCAGACTCACAAAGCTATGTCGCCGATAGATGCGCCCGCCAGTGCCTTAGCCACTTGCAGCTTCTTAATTTTCTTCCTCTTCTTTCTTCTAAACAGTTGATACCCTTTGTTCTCCGCCTTTTCACCTCTGGTAATCGCTAACTAACGAGAATCGTGGGCATCAATGAATGGTAATCTTGAGACGGCCACAGTTTCGGCAAAGATCTCGGTTGATGAATGGCCGAAGGCAAGAAGGTCGTGGATGCGTCCCCGTGGTAGTTGAAACATCGGTAAGACTTCATATCCATCTTCAAATCCCTTACAACAGATGCCAGACACCTGAAGAGCATGCCCGCGACTCAATTGCCAACCGTATCTAACCGCTCAGTTCGCACGACGCTACAACTCTCTAGTGATGGCTCGATCAATGGCTGTTTCCGTTCATATCGATCCGGCGACTCTCGGGACATCGGCATAGGTTGTATTTTTTACCTCTTTTGTGCCCTGAGGTAAGTAGCGGCACAGGCCAGCTCTCCTCCTCCCCCACTGTTGGCAGTAGTGCAAATTGCCTCTTCTCCACTCTGATGGTAAGTAGCGATGCAAGTATAGACTCTTCTTGTCGAAGGAGTGCCAAAATATACACCGCCAAAAATATAGTGGCCTTGTTTGCTTGCTGCTCGTTTACCCTCTGCTCCCATATAAGATTTTCTTAGAGTTTGTATCTAAGACATAAAGAAGATATATTTTTCCTCTTCCTCAGTCCTAACCATCTTAGTCGAATGCAATGGACTGGCTGAGTACAGCGGCCATTCGATATTACAAGAAGCTACATTAATAATGCCGCAGTCCTTTTTTTCTCTTTCTTCGATAGCCTGTTCCATTCCATTCCTCTTGCTCACGTCGGCTTTCATCCTCGTCGTATTCTGCCAGGTGGATGTCTAACGCAGGGCTGGATCCTCAAAACTGATAGCAAGGGTTGGGACGCTGGAGCTTCAACGATACCCAAGGTAGTCTATTAAACATATTTATAAGGAGCCGCCTGAGATAGCTCCTTTGTCACGTAGCCGCCCGTCGCTCAGGTTTCTCATTATTTAGCAACTTCAATCGGTCGTTGGTGAAAATGTGGCCGTTCGGAGATACGAATCTTGTCTTGGCATATTATGTACACTCTGCAAACTTTTGGAAAAAAAGTTCAAAATGAATAGCGACATGAATCCTACGGTATTATATAGCTTACGTAATAGAGAATAGAGAAAAACTATAACGGGTTATCATAGTTTGAATTTTTGACCATGACAATTCGGGTTAAAGTGATTTTTATGCAAAAAATTCGAATTTTTTAATCCTATTCCTTCAAGCAGATCGCAGTTTAATGTTCTAATAATATATTTTCATAGCGTTTGGAGCAAGGAATCCGAATCCATCATCAAAAGTTCGATTAAATATATATGTCTTTAAGAAAAACGCTTCTAAATTCGAGAAAACAGGAGTTAATCTTGATCTTCGTAGTTTATGGAACGACGTATTATACATATTATCTATCTCGAACAGCTAGACACGTATCTACGAGGTCCGGAAAGTATCGGGCATACCTTTATATTTTCGTGCTAGCGTTATTCTTTATCATCTGGTGGATGGCATCCTTGAAAGTAATCCCCACTTGATTGAATAACACGGTTCCATCGATGTTTCCACTTTTCAAAACAGTTCTGGAATTTACTTTTAGGGATAGCCTTAAGTACATTCGTCGCATTGTTTTCAACCGTTGTTTTGTCATCGAATAGATATCCTTTGAGTGGTTTTTTTAGTTTTGGAAACAGCCAAAAGTCACAAGAGGCTATGTCGGGACTGTATGGAGGTTATCGAAGCAATGCGATATTATGTTTGCTCAAAAACTGCTGCACAAGATTCGATGAATGCGCTGGCGCATTATCGTGATGGAGAAGCTAGTCACCACTTTCCCAAAAGTGCGGCCGTTTTCTTCTTACTGCATCACGCAAATGTTTTAAAATTTGAACGTAGTATTCTTTATTGATTGACTGACCTGTTGATGCATATTCGTGATGTACAACACCTTCACAATCGAAAAAAACAATCAACATTGCTCCGACTTTGACGTGCATTTTTTGGTCTTGGCGATTCAGAATGTTTCGACTGTGAAGATTGTTGTTTTGTTTCAGGATCATAACCATAAACCCATGATTCATCACCTGTAATAACTTTTCTAAGCACATTATCATCATTATTGACCATTTCCAGATTGTCCAGGGCGATTTCCAAGCGAATGTTCTTTTGCTCTGCTGTGAGCAATTTTGGGATGAATTTCGCACACACACGTGTCATTCCTAAATTTTCGGTTGTAATTTCTGAAATGATAGTTTTTGGTATCCCAAGATCTTCTTCTAGTTCTTGCAGAGTCATACGACGATCTTGTTCGATTGCAGGTCGCACCCGCTCAATATTATCTGCGGTTTTTGTCGTAGAAGGTCGGCCGAAACGAGAGCCACTATCGACAGAAGTGCGACTATCCTTGAACCGTTTATACCATTCTCTTATTCGTGTTTTGCTCATACACTCGCTTCAGAAGGCCTTTTGCATTATTTCAATAGTTTCCGAAATCGTTTTTCCGAGTTGAAAGCAAAATTTGATGGAAATACGTTGATCTTGTTTTTCAGTCATTTTTGACAATATCAAAATCCGACGAACGCGAAAAAGGCACTGTAAACAAAGACACGCTGCGCATGAACTATACGTCCGGCAGGTGTCAGTAAGTAATCAATAGATTCGTGAGGCTTTACTGTTGACGTTTCTATCCGGTAGAGGTCGCTCGAATACTATGGCGCGAAGATATAAACGTAGGCCCGATACTTTCCAGACAGACCTCGTATTCAGATTTTTGAATGAAAATTTCCAATCCGTTAACAAAACTGCGCTGAATGTCACTGGTCAATAAACAAAATGTTTTCAAAGTCGATTATATCGTGTTTTTTCATAATTTTTGCTGTTTTTCACTAATATCATTATGAGAATTTACTTTTTAAGTAGTGTTTGTCGAAGTCGAAAAACTTTTTATGTATTGTTGCTATTTCTCCTATTATAAATCAATTCTCTCGCAAATAAATTGAATACAATAATTTTTTATATTGTTCAATTTTCAATACATTTATGTGTTTAATCGACTTGAGTAAAGATAAAAAATGTAGATTCTGAGCTAATTCATATCCTGATTAACGGAAGCTACTTCGTTGCAAAAAATTATTAATCACCAGAAATTGAATAATATTAAAATGAAGATGGAAATACGTATAATAGTATTATTAGTAATATTATGTATCGTCCTACAACAGACACTTGACTAACAATAGATTAGTAGAGGCTGTTTCAAAAAAGATCTTTATAACAATATGTTAGAGAAGAACATTTCTACAATTACATAAAAACCTAGCGTATTCATCTTCTTGCAATACTTAGTGAAATGACTGGTATCAATTTTTGATATAAAAATGGAAAAACTGTTATTTACTTACTCCAGTATTCAAATTAAACAGTTTGAAAGATTTGAGTCGCTTGCTCATACGTTTAAAAACGAAAATTCATACATATTTTATTATTTTACGAATTTAAAATTTAGCTAGTCATAATTATATTTTTTATACTTATAGCTATTAGATCATAGTAACGTATATCAAATTGATTCATGATATTCTAATCTTCTATCAAATTTTTATCAGTCTTATAAGTTTTTCTAGTATTGTAAAGTGGCTTTTCGATGACTGAATATTATTATTTGAAAGTTGTTCATATACTCTATTGTATATCTAGAAATTTTTCAAATAATTTTCGTATTTTTAAAAATTTACGTACTAATATGTAATTTAACACTTAACCTACAGACATATTATATATACCTATTTCTACCGAATGGCGGTTAAATGACCGCTTTTGAAATAAATAATTATAGTCTTTTCTAATTGATTATAATAAATACAGAATTTAGCATAAACAATAAACACAAAATAATTATCATACGAGGGTGGTCCGATAAGTACTTAGCCTACAAAAGAAAAACGAAAATTTTGGAAAAGTGGCCTTTTTTTTTTCAACATAATCTCCTTTTAGTTCGATACATTTGGCCCAGATATGCTCCAACTTCTTTAACCCGTCTGCAAAATACGTTTCCTCGAGGTGTGAAAAGTAGGCTTCCGTGGCAGCGATTACCTCCTCATTCGACTCAAATTTCTGCCCGGAGAGTGACTTTTTCAAGTTTGGAAACAAAAAGAAGTCGCTAAATCTGGAGAATGCGGTGGATGGGGCAGCAGTTCGTAGCCTAATTTGACCAATTTGGCCATGGCGACGGCGGAGGTGTGAGCCGGTGCGTTGTCATGGTGGAAGAGCATTTTTTTCTTCGCCAAATGGGGCCGTTTTTTCTGCAATTCGACGTCGAATCGGCTCAATAATTCGGCATAGTACAGCCCTGTGACCGTTTCACCCCTCTCCAGGTAGTTGATGTAAATCACACCTTGTGAATCCCAGAAAACAGTGGCCATCACCTTTCCGGCCGATGGGGCAGTCTTCGCCTTCTTCGGAGCACTTTCGCCGTAAAACACAATGGTGATATTTATTTTATCTTAGGTTTAACCTACGCGGCTCTAGAGTAAAAAAACTGTATTTTTTATCGGTTTTTATTTTTTTTGAGGGGATTCCACCACTTTTAAAAATCTGAAAAAATTCACAGACATTTCTGGACTATAAATACATAATATATTTTTTTTCAGAGATGAGTCTGTCTTTGTTTTTGAAATATCGCATTTTGAAATATCCGAACGGCTCTAAAAATTTGAATTTTCCGCCAAAATTTTATTCGAGTTACCCCGTTTTGTAGGGCTTAAAAAACTCTACAATTTAAAAAAAAAAGAATTTTCTAGCTCAAAAATTGACTGAGATATCGTCGAAAAACTGAAAATCACAAAATAGGGCCTTATAAGGCCCCATTTAAATTTAGGGGTCTGAAAATTGAGGAATCTTAGTTGTTTTTCATGCTGAACAAGATAGTTGATCCACTTTTTCAAAATCGTTGGGGGCACTTTTGACCATCTTAATAGGCTAGATAGACCCTTTATTTTTAATTGAAACTTAACCCATTAACGACCAAAGAGGTCAGTTTTTGAACATATTTTTGATCGTAAAATTAATTTATAAAACGAAACAATAAATTGATCCAGGGTACCATACCTTATGTTTTTGGGTGTTCTGAATCTAAATCCGAGCTCAAAATTCAAAAATTTTGCTTACAGAATTAAATATGGCCGATTTTTTATAAAAAAATAGGGAAATTTTGAAAAAAAAATTTTTTGAAATTTTCAATTCTGTAATTTTTTGAAAAATTAAAAAAAATTTTCAAAAAATTTTAGAGTGTTCCTTGACAAATTATAAGACATTTTTGTTATATAAAAATTTTTCCTTAACCTTATAGTTTTGAGAAAAAAATAGTAACCTAAAACGAATTTTTTTCCAGATTTTGGCATTTTTCCCGCCATTTTGGAAAAAAACTTGGAATATAAAAATTTTCTGTTAAAGTTCAACAATTTTGTGCACTCATGGTCGAAGGAAGATTTCGATATTGACATGTGTTATGGTAGAAAAAAAATTCCAAAAAATTTTTTTTTTCAAAATTTCCCTATTTTTTATAAAAAACCGGTCATATTTAATTATGTAAGCAAAATTTTTGAATTTTGAGTCCGGATTTAGATTCAGCACACCCAAAAACATAAGATATGGTACCCTGGATCAATTTATTGTTTCGTTTTACAAATGAATTTTGCGATCAAAAATATGTCCAAAAACTGACCTCTTTGGTCGTTAATGGGTTAATCAACCTTTATAGCTTAATATCTGAAATTATTAAAAAATTGGACTTAACGTAATTCTTATTCTGTAGTAAATTATGTACCTTGTAACTGGGGATTTCGTTCTGGGAGCGAACGGAATTCTTACCCGTTAAGGAATGGTTGTTCCCTGCGTCGCGAGGCTGACCGCCGCCTCGATCAACTTGTTCGAACGGCGTCGGTCTTTCGGCGTTCCGCCCCAGAGCCCGTGAAAACCTACACGTGCAAGGCACGTGTGGAAATCCGGGTTGCCCAGCGACTCGTGGTCGGGCAGGTTCTGTCGTGGGCGTCGAGAGTGAACAACCAAGGGGATTTGAAAGAAATAACTGCAGGTCGATTATCGAAAGAATCGGTGTTTTTATTTACGCCCGTCACTTCAAGTTTACAATTGTAATACCGTGGCCGAGAGGTTTTGTCGAGTGTTCCGCGCACGCGGCGAGAGAGAGAAAGAAGACGCACTATCTAATCGCACTTCCCGCTCGCACGCATTTACAATTAAAGTCGGGGACTTACGTTGCGGGGACCTGTCGCTGAAAGTCGAATAACACTGGCAACGTATACAGATCGCGTTGGCTCTTGTCGCTTCTCGATGAGGGACCTCTCAGTCGGGACTTTCGCCGCCCGGATCTGCAGTTGCCCGCGACCCTCGACTATTGCCTCAGATCGCTCTGGGCAACTGATAGTGGGCAGCGAACGACCTTTGTGCTATCGGATCTTCGTACACTATCGGCTAGGCTGTCTCTCGAACCTCGCTGATCTAATCACTTCGCACTTCCGTTCTCGCTATCCGCAGGTCCGGACTTGACTAATTCCTCATACCTTCTTTCGTTGACGCGCGCGCGCCGGCCGGCGGCCCGATCGCTCTTTTTCCCCTTCCTATTATTTCTAATGTTCCGCGGTACGCGCGCCTGACTCGTGCTAGTCGGTGCCCTAATCTCTCTCCTCTCTCTCGCTCCTTCGCTCATTCGCCTCGCGGGCGTTTCTCCTCCTCGGGTTTGTTTCCGCGGCCCGGCTTTTACGTAGCTCCACGCGATAGGGGCGCTTAGGTTGCACCTTTAACGAGCGACACTCGTTACAGCCTCCCCCTAGTCGTCCGATGCGGGGTCGGCTTCGGCGACGATCCGTGTCCAAGCGCCCTGATGATATGATGAGTGATAGGTGGACGGACAGGGATTTTAGGTGGGATTGAAGTGACCAGGGGAAATAGACTTTGAACTTAACTCTTTCTTGTTTTAACTTATTTATTACTTTTTTTTGGTTTTATCCACCGTCGTATGTTTTATTTTCTTGCTCTTCGGGTCCGGTTCTCCTTCTCTTCCTCCTGTCTCGTCGGGCGGCCCCGTGCTCTTCTATTCGTGGGCATCGGCTGGACTTGGCTACTCCAGGATGCCCGCAGACGTAACAGCCCTGATCGTCCTTCCGAGATTTCCCGTCGCGCACCCCCAAGGGGTCGACGATATTGGGGTTGGGCTGCCTTAGATGTGCCCGACCTTGCGCCTGGGGAGTTTGGTTAGGGCGAGGACGCGATTCTTCCCTCGCCCGCTCCCCAGATCGTCCGCCTTCCAGGTTGATGGTGATGTTGACGGACCCAAGGCCCGACGGGGACGCATCTACACTTATCCTGTAGGGCGAAGGGTTTCGACTTCGCCCTGGCGCCTTGGTGGCTGAGGCCGGATGCTCGGGCGTCCTCCAAGGCGACTGCCCTGCGAGTTTCTGGGTTCGCCGGATGTTTACGATGGCGTCGCGATAGGCCTGCCACCTCAACAGTCGGTCCATCCAGGTCTCGACGGAGGGTAGGGTCCCCGGTAGGTTGTTGTACGCCTGGAGTTTCGCCATCACCCGCGAGTGTAAGTGGCTGATAAACTTCCAGGCGTTCTCCAGTTCGCGGAGACCCCTCTCCATCACCTGCCACCGTTCCTCCGGCGATGTCGCCTCGCTCCAAGACAGAGGCGAAGTGGGCCAATCCTCTTCGTCGAAGGGGCGGTCGGGCGTCGGCGTTCTGTGGCTCCGCTGGGCTGCGTGGGCGGGTTCCCCGATCTCGGATAACGGTTCTGCGTCTCCGACGACGCTGGGGGTTTCGCCCTTCTTCTGGGTGGAAGCGGGTGTGCGATCCGGACCTTCTGGTGCCGCGCGCTCGCTCCTTCCGTTGTCCATGGGTGGCTCGGCGAGCCGCGGCGCTTCCGACCGCGGGGCTTCCCCTTCAGAGACGGATCGGCCTTGTTCGGAAGGGGTGGTTTCCAGCGGTGTCTCCTTTTTCCCTGGTGGCCTGGGAGAGGAGGTGGCTGCTTCTTCCTCGTCGTCCACGAGGTCTATCAACTCCACGACGCGGGGTCTGGGCCTTGGTTTAGAGGTCCCCATCGGGATATACCGCGAGAACAATTCCTTATGGAGATCGTTCTTGGGCGGCGGGCATAGCCCGGGCCGCCCCGCGGTATTTATGGGTAATCCCTCCGAGGCCCCACGGGCCTCGTGGATCGTTGCCTCCGGCCCTATTTTCCGCAGGTACGCCGGAAGATCCGGTTCCTTCCGCGCGCGCTGCAACCCGAGGGCGAAGCGGGCCTTCGCCCCATCCAACAAATGCTGGAGCGCCCGTCCTAATTTGGATGCCCACAGGGCGTCGACCAGCAGGTTCGCGGCTTCCAACAGTTCCGCAGCTCGTTTCTTGTCGTCTTCGATGGACGAGGCGCGCCGCAGGGCATCACGAAAACGCCTACGGGCCGCGATGAAAACGGCCCTCTTCTCGGGTTCGAGCTGTAGACGCTCCACGTGTTCGACGAGCCATTCCACGGCCTCGTGAAGGGCGCTCTCCATCCTGTAAAGGAGTTATGTGGTTTTGATGAAGAGGTAGGATAGGGAGCCCATCAGGCTGAAGGAAAAAGATGAGATTCAGATGATTTAATGGGTCGATTCGCCCACTCGCCTTGCTCTAATTCGCACGCTCGTCCGGCGGACCACTTTTACGCTTTTCCGTGGTCGGCCTCGGGGGCGCCTTTCTAACGGTAATTCGAGAGTTGGGGCGGGGATTTTCCGCGGACGGCCTTAACCGGTCTGACGGGGTTTTGATCTCCCAGGTCTTCGTCCGATGCGTTTTCGCCCTCACTTTCGGGCGGTGGTTCTTCACCTGGACTCGCGCTTACGTCTAGCGGTGACCGATTATCTACCTGGCGCGTGTCGCGCATCGCCTCGCCTCCCTTCGGCGGTTGGGTGTGTTCGTCCTCTTCATCTTCCCCCCCCTTGGTAGAAGGGCTTCAAGTCTTCGGCATGGACCACTCCGACGAGGTCCTCCAGATGATTCGCCAGATGATACGTATTGGGGCCGAGTTTCTCTCTCACGGTATACGGCCCCGCGAATGTCGGCGCCAATTTCGCCGTGACTCCACTGTCGGTTGAAGAGAGGACGCGGTTTACTCGCCAAACCCAGTCTCCAACTTTAAAGGGAACGGGGCGGCGCTTCCGATCGAAAAAGCTCGCCTGCCGCCCTTGCTCTATTTCCGATCTGTTTGCCGCTTCCTGATATAGCGTGGTTAGACCTCCCATGCGATCTGCCCAGCCCTGCCGCTCTCTCGTCGTCCTTTCCACTAACGAGAGCATATTGAGCACGGCGCCACGTACTGGGTGGGATTGGCTGCCGCCCGTAGTTCAACATCGCTGGGCTCACTTTCGTAGTGCTGTGTCTCGCTGTATTTAATGCGAATACCAAATCATTGAGTTTCATGTCCCACTCGTTGTGTCGCCCTTCAAGATACGACTTGATCATTGTCTTGAGGGTACGATTATATCGCTCTGTGGGATTCGCCCTGGGACAGTAAACGGGCGTCAGCTCATGGAGGATACCCTGCTCTGAGAGGTATTCGTCGAAGTGTCGATTTTTGAATTCTGTCCCATTGTCCGACAGGAACGTCTCCGGCGTGCCGAAACGCGTCAGTATCTTCTCGTGGAACTCCTTCGCTATCGTCTTAGCGTTGGCTTTCCGGATCGGCACGCACTCCACCAAACGCGTAAAGAGATCCACGAAGACAAGCAGATACGAATATCCGCGTGCTGTCCTGGGTAGCGGTCCGGATATATCGCCGGCCACAACTTGCCACGGGCGGCTTATCGAGCGACGCCCCATATACCCGTATGGGGGACGCTGCTCTACCTTACATTGCTGGCAAATCTGACAGACTCGTACATAATTTCGGACGTCCTTGAGTAGTGAGGGCCAAAAGTAGAAGCACCGGACGCGGGCAAGTGTTTTCTCTCTCCCTAAGTGGCCAGCTGTCGGGGCGTCGTGGCACTCCTTCAGCACCTTTTTCCGGTATTCGTTAGGCACGACCAGCTTCCAATTTTCGTCCTCGCTTAAATCGTCAGACGAGTCCCGCTCGGGGGAGTAAAAGTATAAGTTCTCCCCGGCAATCTTCCACGTAGGCCACGACTCTGGGCTCTCAATGATTTGCTTCTTGCGATCCATAAACCATTTGCCGCTCCGGGCTCTTCTTCTTCAAACATCCTAGATAAGGCGTCGGGCACCGCGTGGAGCGCCCCCTTACGATGTTCTACTGCGAAGGAATACCCTTGTAGCTTTAGCGCCCATCTGGCTAACCGATTTGTCGGGTTTTTCATGCTTTGTAACCACCGCAAGCAACTATGGTCGGTGACCACCCTGAAATGGTAACCTTCCAAATATGCCCTGAATTTCTCGGTGGCCCAAACTACCGCAAGACATTCTCGTTCCGACACTGAGAAATTCCTTTCCGCTTTGGAGAGTGCTCGGCTGGCGAATTCAATTACTCTCTCCTCCCCTTTCACGGTCTACGTCAGGACCGCCCCCAATCCGGAGTCGCTCGCGTCAGTTTGCAGGACAAAATCGCCATCGGGATCGGGAGGCTGGAGAATAGGGGCCGAAATCATGCAGCTTTTAACTTTCATGAAAGCTGCTTGTTGTTCGTCGCCCCATACATAGGGCTCCTTTTTTCTCGTGAGCTTTATCAACGGCTCGACGATAGTCGCGAAGTCGTTGATAAACCTTCTGTACCAGGATGCCATTCCCATAAAACTGCGCAATTTACGGACTGACCGGGGCACCGGATACTCGACGATGGGTCTGACTTTCGGGATCTGGCCTGATTCCTTCTCGGTTGACCAACACTCCCAAATACCTCACTTCTGGCTTGCAGAAAACGCTTTTGTCTTGGTTTACTGTGAGGCCGGCGCCCTTCAACTTCAATAGTACTCGCCTGAGGTGTTCTTTATGATCTTCGAACGTAGCCGATACTATTATTATGTCGTCCAGATAAGCGAAAGCAAACGGATCCATTTCGGGCCCGATCACCGAGTCGATCGCCCTCTGAAAGGTCGCCCCCGCGTATGATAGTCCGAAGGGCATGCGCCGGAATTGAAAGTGACCCATGCCCGGTACCGTAAATGCGGTGATCGGGCGAGACTCTTTCTTCAGGCTGATCTGATGGTAAGCTGAACTGAGGTCGAGCGTCGATATATATTTTGCATTTCTTAGGCGTCGCAAAATATCCTGCATGTACGGGATTGGGTAAGCGTCAGGTTCAGTTACTCTGTTCACTTCCCGGAAATCTATGCAAAAACGATACGATCCGTCAGCCTTGCGCACCATCACGATCGGGCTTGACCACCCGCTGTTCGATGGTTCTATCACGCCCGCGGCCAACATCTGCTTCACTTGGCGATGCATCTCTTGTTCAACTCGCGGTGAGACCGGATAGTATCTCTTCTTGACCGGGCGGGCGTCGCCCACACTGATTTCATGCTCTACGCCGATCGCGCGACCCAGAGTTTTGTCAGGCTCGGGCAACAACCGCCCTGCAAGTTCCGTTATCTCCTTGCGTTGCGATTCGGACACATCTGCTATTCCGATTGAAGCCATCTCTGGCACGCCGTGCAAACTCGCGAGCTCCATCGGCACGCTCACTCGCTCGTCTTTCAGGAGTAGCGTGTTGTCCGTTGGATCGGGGATTGCTTTGAATGCCTTTACGAAATTCATACCGGCATAGCACTCACTTTCTAGATGGGGGATGATCGCTACTCTCACTATCCGCGTTACGCCGCCTACCGTAAAGGGCAGCATAACGTGTCCCACGATTGTGATAGAACTGCCGTCCGGGAGCCGGCACGAGCCCGCCTTCCTTAGGTCGAGAGCGATTTTCATTTCGGCCGCTATCTGTTGGCTTAACGAACCCATCGTCGTACATGAAGCTCCCGAGTCGTACAATGCCCGAACTCGAAAACTACCAATTTGGACGGGTAACCACCACCTCGTCTCGTCTTCAGGTTCGTAGTCGTCGCGCTCCCCACTGCTTGAGCGATTCCCTCTTGTAGCTCCTACTGCCGGTGACTTGCCGTTTGCGTCCTTTGGCGTGCGTTTATTCACGGTATCCGTGCTCGTGAATTTCTCCGCGTTGCTCTTCGACTCAATACGACGTCCCGAGTCACTTCGGCCTTGTGTCGAAGCCGTGTGGTCCTGCTCGTCTCTGGTTTGCGCTTCCTTCTCTGGGACCTTTTCGACCTTTGTGATGAACGGTTCCGTAACACTCTCCTCTTCTTGTAAGCGAGGCACCGCCTCGCTTTCCGGGTGGGTTCCCTCCAGTGACGCTCCGTCCGCGCGGTCAGCCTTTGTCGCGAGGCCATAGAGTTGATCCGTCACTCCATCTCTCGGCGCTGCTTCGCTACCGCCGGGCGAGACCACGGGCAGCGCGCGGCATAGTTCCTCGCGCGACTGCCTTGCCTGGGGGAGCCCTTTAACGTTGGGAGCGGCCCGGGCTCCTCCTAGCCGCTGCCCTTTTCGTTTCCCGTCCCGGCGGGCTTATTGCAGTCGGGACAATATCTCGCGCTATACCCTAGCTTGCCGCATTTGCCACACTGGAGCGGCTTCGTATAGTCCACCGCCCTCTTAGGTTTGGGGTTAAACTTCGCTCCCTGGGTCGTATGGCTGGTGCGGCCCTGGCTACCCTCATTGGGCGGGAGGGCCTTCGCCAACTCCTCCCTCAATAGGCGCGTGAGCAGCTCCTCCACTTGGCTCATCGGGGCCGCGGTTCCACTGTTGCTGGGCGTTGCTGAGAGGTAAGCTTGGTTCGCCTCCACTTTTGCCTCGTCCTTTTCCGCCGCCAGGGCAGAAACCTTGGTCCTTTTTGGCTGGGATTGGGTGGAGGTGGCAGTCGAGGGGGACTGATACATCCATTCGGGAAAGAGTGCTGTTTTTGGATCGATCATCTGTCGCTTCTGATGAGCGTAATGGAGATCGTTCTGGACTTCAGTTGCTCGTTTGCATAATTCTCGTATGTTCGAGCATTCCTTCCTCCGAATGTGTTGTTGGATTTCCGGCAGCAGGTTCGAATAGGCCAACTCCATTACTTCCTCCGGAGGCATTGGGGGTTGGACTTTATTCATCATCGCTTGTATTTTCGTCAGGTAGATTCGTGCGGGCTCGTCGGGTCCTTGGTACCTCGCTTGTGCTTCTCTTTTCAAGCGTTGTTGCTGCTGTATACTCGTGCCGAACCATTCTTGAGCATCGCGGATGAAGTCTCCGTATGAAGTCCAATCTCTGTTATTATTTAGGTACCATGTTTGCGCTGCTCCCGTGAATAAATCCGCTAGCCCATTTAACGTTTCGTCCTCAGTCAGCCCCGCTGATATCCTTTGTGCCTCGAGTTTTTCCAGAAATACGTCGATGCTCTGCTGATCCTCCCCCGAGAATTTATTTCGCCAGCCTCGGACTATTCTGCCGACGTCTTTTGGGAAAGCAAAACTGGCCGTCGCGTTGTGTGGAAAATAGTTTGTTTGTCCGACGGCGCGATCAGCTGAGGAGTCGTTAGTCCTCTGCTGTCCACTCCCTCCTGAGGGCGGAACTGGGGGGCGCTCGATGGGCCATCGAGCGCCCGGCGTCGGGTTCGCCCGGAGGGGAGTGCTACCCGGCAGGGCGGAATCGTAGTGGAGCGTGAAGGTGTCCGCGAAGTTTACTGATTTCGCCGGCGCTTGTGGGTTTTGACTACTTTCCTTGCCTGTTTCTATCATATCATCGAGGTCATTTTCCAGTACGCCTATTCGATGTACAGCTCTATTCAATTTATCTGCTTCTATTGCTTGTGTAGCGCATATTGATTGGCACATTGCTGCTACTGACGATGTATTTTCCATCGCTCGCGTTAGCGCTTTTTCCAAATAGTCTGTGCGTTCTTTATATTTGGCGAATAGGCTTAGCAACTCGGATAGCGTTTGCTGTAGGTTTTGGTCGAAGTCAGTGGGCTGTGATGTTTGCGCGTTTGGGCGAGTGGGCTTTTCGCCTTCCTCGCCCCGCGCATGATTTGCTGCTGCGTTTTGCATTGCTGCTCCTGTTGTGAGGCTTAGTTTTGTGTTGATTTCGTCGTCGGTCATAAGCCTATAAAGAGGGTGGCTGCTTGCTTCTGCTGCTTGCGTTTTTTCTAGTGCTGTGCACTCTTGCTCTATGTATCTGGTTCGGAGGGCTATCCTTCTTATCGTGTCCGATGTCTGCTTTGCTGTTTTGGTTATATCAAAATCGGCTGCTGTGTAGTCCCCCATCAACCAGTTTTTTAACCTTTCTTCCTGGTCGATGCGCTCTCCCGCCTGTTTGAGCTCTAGTTGATTTAACGTTCGCTCGAGCTCTGGTTGGGGGATGCCTTCGATGAAGGCTTCGATTTCCGACGCTGTGTCGTCAAGGTTGGACATTTTAGTTACGAAACTCTTTTTCAACAGAGAGACAAAAACGCGTGTTTGTTTCTCTGTTTTTGGGTTCGTTTATTGTGCGCACGTGTATTTGCCCTTTTTTTTTTTGGTAATATACGGCTGGTCGTTATCTACTTGTCGGGATGACTTCGACAATGCAAACTACTTTGTTGACTGGCCGATTTATTCGCGCGTGACTCGTAGGCGCGCCTTACTACGTTTTTTGTTTACAATTGTCCTACCTATTAATTTCGTCAGCTATTTGCTGGCGAAATTATTGTTAGTTTCTTGGGCGCGCTGTTTTATACAAGTTCGTCGCTGGGCGGTTGAGTGAGAAAAAGGAAAACAGCAATAAAAGGAGGTAATATCCCAGTGAAATTCTTAGGATTGTGTCTTTGCGCGTTATGTTTTGTGAATTTGACCTTGGCCGGTGTTTACATCGGCCTAAGCCTAGCTCTCTCAAATTCTTGAAATTTGATGCTTATGTTTCACTCGTAACCGCTCTTTGTCCTGCCTGGTCGGTGTTGTTATTATGTACTCTCGGCCTTACAAGAGTTGCGCAATCTTTGTTTCCGATCAGGCTGGAATTTTCTTCGGCGAACTTGTATTTTCGAGTCGCGCGTTCTCAAGCTGTACACGTGCGCTCTTACAATTTTTGTTCGACCTATCTTTATCTTTCTCTCTCGGGTCGTAAAAGGAACGTGAGTGTTTTAATGGAGGTTTCACTCCTTACCCTTACCACTAGTTGGGCGCCACTGTAACTGGGGATTTCGTTCTGGGAGCGAACGGAATTCTTACCCGTTAAGGAATGGTTGTTCCCTGCGTCGCGAGGCTGACCGCCGCCTCGATCAACTCGTTCGAACGGCGTCGGTCTTTCGGCGTTCCGCCCCAGAGCCCGTGAAAACCTACACGTGCAAGGCACGTGTGGAAATCCGGGTTGCCCAGCGACTCGTGGTCGGGCAGGTTCTGTCGTGGGCGTCGAGAGTGAACAACCAAGGGGATTTGAAAGAAATAACTGCAGGTCGATTATCGAAAGAATCGGTGTTTTTATTTACGCCCGTCACTTCAAGTTTACAATTGTAATACCGCGGCCGAGAGGTTTTGTCGAGTGTTCCGCGCACGCGGCGAGAGAGAGAAAGAAGACGCACTATCTAATCGCACTTCCCGCTCGCACGCATTTACAATTAAAGTCGGGGACTTACGTTGCGGGGACCTGTCGCTGAAAGTCGAATAACACTGACGACGTATACAGATCGCGTTGGCTCTTGTCGCTTCTCGATGAGGGACCTCTCAGTCGGGACTTTCGCCGCCCGGATCTGCAGTTGCCCGCGACCCTCGACTATTGCCTCAGATCGCTCTGGGCAACTGATAGTGGGCAGCGAACGACCTTTGTGCTATCGGATCTTCGTACACTATCGGCTAGGCTGTCTCTCGAACCTCGCTGGTCTAATCACTTCGCACTTCCGTTCTCGCTATCCGCAGGTCCGGACTTGACTAATTCCTCATACCTTCTTTCGTTGACGCGCGCGCGCCGGCCGGCGGCCCGATCGCTCTCTTTCCCCTTCCTATTATTTCTAATGTTCCGCGGTACGCGCGCCTGACTCGTACTAGTCGGCGCCCTAATCTCTCTCCTCTCTCTCGCTCCTTCGCTCATTCGCCTCGCGGGCGTTTCTCCTCCTCGGGTTTGTTTCCGCGGCCCGGCTTTTACGTAGCTCCACGCGATAGGGGCGCTTAGGTTGCACCTTTAACGAGCGACACTCGTTACAACCTAAAACTGATATAAACGATATAAAATGATATATTTGTTTAACATGAAAATTGTTGTATTAATTAATGTGACACTAGAAATATTAATAGAATAAACAATTTATCAACAATTAATTTTCAATAACTTATCAGTACATGTTAAATAATCTTTTGCTCATACATAACTTAAAGACATTTGGTATATTCTTTTTGCAATTTATAAATAATTAAGCTTTAGTTTTTAAGAAGTCCAAAATATTTTGGAGTATTTTTTTTGATTTTATGATAGTTGGTTTTCCGTTCTCGCGTCCTTCTATCAGACTTGTGGTTTTTTCTTCCCTTTCTGATCTATAAACTCGCAGAATTTCTTCATAGCCAATACCTGAAGAGCACAGCCTTTTTTTCATATCAGTGGAAATAATTTTATCCATTTCAGCAAAGGAAGGTAATAACTTTTGCGTATTGTTGTTGATGTCTAGTATAGTAACAATGTCGCCAACTGTCTTTTTACCTTGAATAATTTCGTCAATGGTCAAAAATTTAGGGCTGAGCTTTTCCAATAGACTTACGTCAAAACTAGCATCATGCGCTCCTTCTAAAGGAAGAGACAAAAAATCTGCAGCTAAAGTTGTTAGTTTATACCCATTACCTCTTTTGGGATATTTTTTTTAAACAGCGTTAATGAGTCGCTGGAACTTTCGAGGACCTTTGTATAGTCATCGAGCAAGTCTAAATTTCTCAAATTCAAAATTAGGCGACTAGCATCAAAGGTGCAACTAACAAGCACTTTTTTCAAAACTTTGCAAGAAACTCAAAAGCTTCATAAAAATTAACTTTAGCGACATAGTTTCAGCTTCAATTCCATTCTGAAATAATTTCTTATTGACCTTAGTAAGACCATTAATATTGGACGCCGTTGAATTTATTTGTTGAGTGGTAGTTACGAATGTCTTGAAAATTTTCTGCCCAAATTTGACGCATATTTGTAGTATTTCATTTTTCAAACTTAATCCAGCAGTTTCAAAAAATAAAACAGCTACGTTATCGTTTTCAAGAGTACTTGAGGCACAAGTTAATATTTCAACACAATTTTTGTCATTTATTGAACCTTCATCGAGTAAAGCCATATTAGACCGGTACATTTCTTCTTCACTATTTTCTTTCCTATATTTTAATTGAGATCGTTAAGCTTTCAAATCTAATCGATTTCTTTTCAAAGCTGGTGTAGAAGCTTTTGCTTTTCTGACTAGTGATATTTTATTACATTTTTGAACTTGTGTATTCAATATCTTCTTATTATCAATGCCGGCTTGATCCAAACATTGTTGTAAATACGATATTCCCTTATTTTTTCGGCCACCGTGGCACTGAATCTATAGTCCGTAGATTCCGATTTACTATATATTATGCCTTTCGGGTTTATACGACACATGGAGTTATTCAGACTTTCGTTGGCCTGACTGTTGGCTGATCCAAAAAACTTGTAAGCTTTTTCGGACAAACCATCGAACAACTTCTGTAGGTTTTCAAATAAAGTTGGATTTTTTAAAGCAATACTATTTGAATTTTCATCACCGTTTTTGGTTTTGCACCAATCCTCACAATTTCTGTGCATATCAAATACATGATATGGTATATTTTTCAAGGCATTTTTAATGCCATTTACATTTGTTTTATTCTGATAGATTGCGCATAACTGAAACAACGTTGGATGTGCTTTATTACATCACCTGATAATTCATGACTAGGATCTGATGTTTTTTTCAGAGTATAAACCATGCTTCCTACATTGTTAGATGAGTGATTCATATCTGAGAACTTCAGAATTTTATAATCAATTACATTCTGTAGCGATGAAATACTGCAGCTGTCATTGTCATCAATAAAGGCACCAATTTGCACATTATACTCTTTCAATATTTGACTATTTACATCTAATTGGACAGCACCATCAGATTCCATAGCTGTGGCAGTGCCGTTGAAATTTTTCCTACAATCATATGGCACTTTTTTCCCTGTATGAAACTGTAAGTCACAAGTACAGTATTTTCGGTTTCTCGTGCAGTAATCAAGAACCTTTCCAGTTTTCAGGCCTTCTAGAGCACAGTAACCATTCAGGCTATCATAGGTATGCCCATTTCCTCTTTGGCCCCAACCCATGTAAAACGAAGCAAAAACTCTGACTATTGATATGCTGCTCCGATCACTATCAACATTAACAATTAAATACCAGTCTTAATATTCTTCTGGCCAAATAAGAAAATCAAATAAAATAATAATAAACTAAAAATAAAATCACTATAAAATGAGAATAAAATCATAAATAAAAATAAATTTTTTTTGGTATCGTTAATACTGTTTCAAATTTATTGAAATTATCAATAATTAATTGCCAATTTGTACATGATTGTTTTAATTGAAATTGTATACTATACCATTAGTTACACAAATTATTGTTTATTTATATAACATGTAACGGGGGGATAAATCTGCAAACTGAGAAATTTATTTAAGAACAAACCCCCACGATGCAGAGCAAACCGCCGCTCCGTTAACACGTATGTTAATACGTGTATTCACCTTAACGTCAGCTGACTTAACTTAGTTGTCTTCGATCAAGCAGAGTTGAACTCACCTTAAGTCACGTGCCTTGTGATACTCGATGAGTTTTAAGTGTAATCGACTTTGCTCCTAATCCACTTAATCGCCTAGCTATAATTGGATTAAAACCTAAGCCTTTTTCAATTGTTTAAACTATTAGGAAAAATTATATGACGAAATCGGCGAATAAGTTTAATAGATTTTATTAATAAAAAATCTCTACAGTCTTTGTCGGGCCGAAAGACTGACGCACGCGAATAGGATTTACAATTAAATAACTTTCGGTGAGAAAGAGAGAGAGAGAAGATACGAATATTGGCGCGATCTAACGCTCGACGCGAATACAAAAAATTAACGCTAACACCGTTGGACAAAATATCAAATGTATTTTGTCTCGCGATAATTAAGGGAGGTGCACCTACCCTGCGGTGCAATTACGGTGATCAGCCGTAATTGTTGAAGCAAATTAAAGGTGCTCCTCAGATCAGAATCAGCTGTGCTGCCTCGATTGCAAATCTGCTGTATAATTGCTGTCGATTTTGCTGCTGCTTCCGTGATGCTGCTACTGTTGCTGCTTCCTCGCTCACCCTTGCACACGTATCCAAAATCCAAGTAAACTTTTTTATTGGCAAATCGTTGGAACACTGTGCTAAACTATTTTGCCGGTACTACACAAGTAACAGCTGAGACGTAACTGCTAATTCAAAAGATCGCGCGCCCCCTCTCTCTCTCAATACTTAGAACTAACGCGCGAAAATCAGAATCGCGAACGGTTCGATTAATTGAATCGACTACCGTTGCAAACAAAAAAAGATCTCATAACTTGATTTGCATATTATCCAACTTTAAACATTGTACACTTACAAATTGATAATATAAAAATCTTCTTTTAAATACATTACTACATAGTTAACTGTAAATAAAAAAAATCACTGTAAAAAATAAATTGAGAGGTGTGTAAATTTCCATTCAATGTTATCGAAGAAGCTTACAAAAAATTATGGTAAATAGATTATATAATAGTATTAAAAAAATAAAAATCACTACAATCACTTCTATTTCACTTGTAAAATTAACTCTGAATGAACTGTCGTTGGATAATTTATGGCATGTTCATTCCTTATGATTAGCTTACAATAGTTTCTTCAACTCTTCAACACCTTCAACAGTAAGTAAGCGCTCCATGGCAGTTGCCTCCGAACAATTTTCTTTTGCCACTGCTTTTATGATAGATTCAATTATCCTTTCATGTTTTTCGAAAGTGTGTGTATCAACTGTCAGCAAATGTAATACACTAAAAAATTTGGTGATATGGGTTTTGCCAACACCAGTATGAATACCTGCTGTAAATACACAATACAAATCAACCTCATATACATAGCATATCATATAATTTTTTAATTTTTATAATAATGAATGTATACCTAATGCTAGTTTAGTATTTATAGCAAATACACTTTTACCAGTAACTGAACTCCTCTCCACTTTTCAACGTATTCATCAGCAAACAATTATGACATCTAATACTGAAAATAGAAGCTGCATCTCTAATAATTTCTTCTTCAGTGTACTGCAAATCCAGTCTTGTTTCGCACACAGTGCAGTTCATATTTTTTGACATGTAGGATAAGTCGATGATACGATTTCCTTACACAATTGACTGCACGTCTGTAAGATCTAGCACGCGTTTTTTCTTAAAGCCTTTCCTTATTTTTCCACATTCAGTACGTTGTAATAATCGCTTATACTGCTTCTTGCTTGCGAATCTGCCTTTCCACTGATATTTTTCGCAGTTTTCTTCTTGAGACATTGTAAATAACAAATGTTTTGTACGAGCTAAATATATACTAGAGGTTAGGTATAGGCGTAGCCCTTCCGAGCGCCTCGTGTCTCTCGCATGTTATGCGCGAAAGTTGACAACCTAAGGGAAACCAATTTCAAAGTATGCGGTGTTGCCAAATCGTCAAATTTATTTTGTACATTCATAACTCAAATAGAAAAATAAAAATTGCTGACTAAAACATATCAGGAGTACAGACTATTGCTTAATATTCAATTTTTATTAATTTTGTCACCATATACATTTTCAAGTGCGATAATACAGAAAATTGAGTTTATTTATCTGCAGTTGTCACCACTCACTTCATCCCATGTTACAGCATCGGCGCTTTCCCCTTACTCCAGCCCCCCTCATGACTGTCCTGACCCTCCTTAATCCCTCTCTTACTAACTGCCTTTATACTGTATTCTTTTGTATAATTTTACTTTTTTTAGTTGTTTATTTTCTTATTAAATGTGAATTTGAAACAATTAATACTGCGTCTTATCATTTGCTCGCGCCTACTCCTTGCCTGACTATAATCGATTTTCTCGTCTGTTTCGCATCACAATCATACTCGATTTCTTTCGCAGTTTACAGCTGCTAATTGGATGTACGGTGCTTTTCATGAAAATAGTGATTCAACTTTTTGTTGCTTAACCTAGTGGAGCTACGGGGACGGGTTTCACTATAATCCTAGTATACCTCGCATTGTGTAATGAATCTCCTCATCTCTCTTCGATTTATTTATATGACACGTAGGTTGTGGAATTGGTTTTCCCCCAAAAAAACCTCGTTATAGTATCAATAGCTGTATTTATGAAAACTGTAGTTAACTATAATTGGGAAATCAGTCAATGATATATGATCATAATTTTAAGATAGTGTTTTTTAAGTATGAAGAACGACTGGAAATATCATTCTAAATAATTTTTTTGATTAAACAGTATAACAACTATCTAAATAAATATTATTTTCTTACTTTGAAAAATTTGCATAATAATATTTATTTCTTTGAAACCATCCGTTCATCGACGGACTTGATACAATGAGCTGCTTAGCGCTCAGACGTACGAGTAGTTACAACACTGAGCCCCTTATTTCATCAAGCTCTTCCGTGAAGTCTCCTTATAAAAAGTGATGTGAAGCCAAACTATTCGTGATCTGATTGGCCGAGCATTGTCACGTGGTCTATTGATACATATGTGTAGTGTAGTGTTGAGCGTTATTGCGTGCTAAGCTTAGTTGTGGTTTGTAGTGGTAAATACAATTTTTTTTTTCAATCTATATGTGATAAATAATATTATTATTACAAAAATAAAAAGATTCATTTAAAAAAAAATTGTAAAGCAGATAATTATATATTCCAGAATTTACCTTGCAGCACAAAAAATCCATGTCTAGCTCCTATAATATTTATATTTTAAAGGAAATTGTATTGTTGATTCAATTTGATTTTAAATATTAATTTTAAAGGGTACACCCTATTAGTATAGTCAAAATGCCCCTCTCCCGGGATCGGAAAACTAAGTTTATAGGCACATTTTACATGTAAAAATAATACGTTTACCGCAAACCCGAACTTTCTAGACCCCCCTAAGTCTATACGGCCAAAAAACTATGTTTTTCAAGAATATTTTTTCCTCGGTGTATGATCGGATTCAGACATATTCTCTGTAATAACACAAAAATAGGTGATTTTTTTCGAGTCATAAGATTAGGTGGTTCTGCCTTTAAAAAATTCCGAAAATATTCAAAGTGAAAAATTTTGGGTTTCTGAAAGATCTGCACAAAATTTTTTTTTTTTAAATTGTGTATTGTTTTATGGGGAATCCATTGGTGTGATCAGAAAGTCGAATATCGTGGTGAGTCCTTGAAAAAAATCGAAAAAACTGCATTTTTTTCGATTTTTTGGTGGTTTTCGACGCTATGCTTTGTATACCCCTTCTATACCAAAACTGATAGCACCAATGAATTTTGCAGAAAAAAATACATTGAAAACATATATCACACTTCAATCAATAATATGGGGTCATCGCTGAAATATTCATTAAAAAAATTATTCAAGGAAAACTGGCAATATTCAAACTGTGGGGCTGGAGACAGGTGCAAAAATGAATAAAAATGTTATATTACTGGAATCAAACGAATATTTATTGGAGTTTTTGAGTTCGTAGAATTCATATATATATAGGTGATTTCATCAGTTATTTTAAATTGGCTGCGAAAGGGAAATCAGTCAATCTCCCTGACAACTTTTTCTACGATAAAGTGTATCCTAGAAGAAGAATTTTGCTATCTTAAATTTTCGTTAAAATATATATTTCATTGTGGGTCGTTGGTAAAAAATCTAGAAATTGAGTTTTTTTACTTTTTTATGGATTTGGTCCGCTAATTTTTCATAGACAATGTACAGAACAGAACGAAGAGCACCATTCAATTCTACAGCAAAACAAATACGTGGAAAACATGTATAATACTGTACGGAATGATATTTGATTATTGTCGAAAAAAATAAGGAAAGAAAACAATCAAGATTATTGGACGTATCTACTCAGAAATTTCAATTATTATTAGTTAAATAGACTTTTCTGATTATAAACCTTTGCAATAACAATGTGTCGTAATTTTTGAAAATAATTTTTGAATGAAAATACAAAATACAGCTCTAATCTTCGTCGCTATCTTCATCAATGACAGGAACCACACTATTGACGTCAAACAAATTGGATAGTTGTTCTGCTGGTTTTGGGATGTGTGATAAATATCGAGCATATGCCAAGTAATAGATTATAGATGCAATAAAAAAATGCTTCTCTGCAAGAAGTCGCGGGTTTGAGCCCCGGACATGTGAATATTTTCAGAAATGAAATTTTCATATGTATGTTACCGTGATTCCGGTGATTCGGATTCTACCATAAACTGTAGGTTAAGTCATGATGCGTGTTAAACTTTATCCTCCTACCCTATTTAAAAAATGATTGAGGAGGTGAGTCTGCATATTCATGACTATAGGGAACCAAGACTAATGCGTACCGGTACTTAGTTTTCCTATTCTAGTTATTCTCTTCAGCAAATTCTGCCAGAATATTTTTTACATTCTTCATTTTATTGATTCTGTCAATAATTAAATCAAGTTTTCCGATATCAGAATTAGGATGTTTCCCGAATAAATTAATGAGAAAACATGCGATTCGGCAGTATTATCAAGCATTGGGCAAGTGAGAATGATGGAATTGATTGTGAAGAAGATTAAACTTTTGTCCAACTATCCCATGGCTAGCTTTAACAACCCATCTAACTTTGTTTACCAATCGTGATGCATTGGATTTTTCTACCGTCAGTTGGTTTCTTTTTCTCTTTAAAGCTGGCATAAGTACCTTGTAGCCTTTACTATAAAGTAAATATATAACTAGTAGTAGAAATATATAATTAGAAGTAAATATATATTTAGTATACAAAAATGGAACTTGTAACGGGGTTAATGCCGTTTATTTAATTTATGCGCACGATCGTATCGAAGAGCGCGCGGGATTGAAATAAACGGTATTAACCGCGTTACATGGCGCCCCACGTTGGACATTTGCACGCACACTTGCACGGACACTTTCCGGACGTAAGGCTATGTCATAGCTTCTCTATTTTGTCTCTGCACTCCGGAAAACTCGGGGAAAACTCTGGCCCTTCTTAATAGCAGCTGGAGGTATCTATAACTAATCCTCGACTGGTTCGTTTTCATTCGCGCGCGTTCCGTCACGTCTCGTACGGAATTCCCTCAATACATTTCACCCCAACCGGCAGGTGCTGCCCTCGCCGGCAGCCGCATGGTTGGGCTGTTAGCGCTAATACGATGTTTACCGTCACAAACTATATCACGAAAACCTCTATTTAAAATGAAATAATCTCCTTCTTTTAACCCTTAACTACTATGTGGGGTAGATTTATCCCAGACAATTTTTAAGATAAAAAAAAATTATTTTTTTATTTTTCAAAAATTTTTGTCAGTGTGTGTAACATTAAAAATTGTTAACCTGAATATTTTTTTTGTAGCAAAAGGTTTGAAATATACTAGAAAAAATTTTCATAGCAAAATATCTAAAATTCTCTGATTTATTCGATGTTTTTCGGGCTGGGGTAGATTTACCCCACCGAGCATTTACGTGGCCAAAATAAGGTGTGCAAGTTAATGATTAAGAGGTTGTTAAGACCTCCAGGAGAGTTCAATATTTGCTCTAAAATTTTAGCATCATTGAGGTTGGCATTAAATGGTCCATTTATAATAAAGCGATTTAAAGGTAATAGTTTTGATTGTAAAGGACATGCACAAGGGTGTTTTTTTCTATCCAGAATAAGATTTTCTTTGATATAAATTATTACTGCTTTTTTGATGATGTAAATACGTAAAATCTCATACTATATCTAAGCTATTTCCTAAATTAAATAATATCTGTGCTACAGGTGATGTTTGACTTAATAAAAATTCTCTGGAATGAGCCTCATAACTAAAATGTTTAGGTAAAACTTCTTTTTCAAAACATTTTAAAATAGCACAAATACATTTTTGAACTACTTTTCTGTGATTTCAAGAATAGCAGATATACATAGATCAGAGTTTCCAGTTCTTAATTTCATAAAAAATATGACTAGGGCTTGAGTAATATTTCGATTACCTGAACTTCGCATAGAAGTAATCATTTCTCGAAGAGTGATTATATTTTCTAACGTCTAACCTGTTAATGCTTTTATTCTCTCTTCAGAAATTGCATATTGGCTAATTTTATCATGTGCAAGCTAGCATCGTTTGAATCTGATAAGGCCTCAAGAAATTTGGACAATTCCTTTGATTCAATTTCACATTCACCATCAGCAGTAGATATATTTGATAATTTTTCCTCATAAAATCGTTTGTTGATAAAATACTTCTTACAACGTCTGTTTTTTCTTGGAATATATATTTTCTTTTTTATGAATACTTGTATTCGAGCATCGAATGGTAGATCTTGAAAATCTTTAGTTTCTTTGCATATAAAACAGTACTTATGAGGTATAATAGTCCTTGGATAAGTCATTTCGACTTCAATAGTATCAATAGGTACAAATGGTGGATCCGTTCCAAAAGAATCTGATTGTTGATTAGAATCTGTAGTTGTATATTAACTACTTTTACTTTCTCTAAACTTTTTGTCCCATGAAGGTGTATTAGATTCTGTGCTATTTCCTTATGTGTTTTCAAATAACATTTTTGATGTTTTTTCTTCAATTTCAGACGCAGGTTCTTCTTCTTCTTCTTCTTCTTCTTCCTCTTTTTGAAAAACATTTTCATCTGAAGAATCTGCTGCAACGTTTCCCTTGAACTCCGACGAAACTTCGGATTCCTCAATCACATTCTTGTTTTCAGTATTTTTTGATATATACTTGGAAGTTCGAACTTTAGAAAAACACTTGAAACAAACTGTATCACCTTTTTGCACAAATTGCCCATACTTTTGAAAAAAATTCAAAGCTTCATCCTGACAGTGAATATTTAGATGTTTTCCACTCAACTTACTCATATATTTATCACACAAAATACATTTCGATTCATCTCTCGTTCTGGGCTTTCTTACCGGATGCTCATCATCAAAAGACATCTTGTGTATCCGCAATAACAAAAAGCATTGACTCACTTTCTATAGAAAACAAATGGTTAATTTCTAATAAGCTATTTTATTTTAACTTTTAACATATGAAATCACCATAATTTGATAACTTTACATCATCAGTTTAAAGCTTAATCAAATATTTAGATTATGCCATAAACATTTAATGACGCGTGCTTTACAAATATCAACACTGACAACACTAAACTATTACCGTTTAAAGTACAGTTTACAACGGTCTTATTGATTATTTTGTTATGGTTATTTTGTAATGAGTGCGGGAAAGCTTTATTTGCAAATTAAGCACTTTCGCACATTTTATTACATGTATTTTTCAAACACAGTGAACAAAAACAAGCAGCAAAGCTGCAATTTTTAGATTAAAGTACAGGAAAATATTATTGAGTATATATACGAGGTGTGTTCAAAAAGTAAGGTGACTTTTCAAATTTCACGGGCAACGTACTTTCGATTATCGATTTTTTTGTTTTGTTATGTTGGTACACTCTTCTCGAACATCTGTACCAAGTTTCAAGTGTATAGCATTTTTTGTTTGGTTGTGAGAGGCGTAAAGGTTATAAGTCTTTTGCGTGCTCGGCGATTTTTTGCTATCGAAAAATATATATCAAAGGATTTGCATCAAATTTTGTGTAAAAAATAAAATAAAGTGCTCCGAAACACTTGAAATGTTGACGGTGGCATACGGTGAAACTGTTCTGAGTAAAAAAAATGTTTACAAGTGGTACAAACTCTTCCAAGATGGCCGGGAAGATGCCAATGACGAGCCTCGCTCTGGACGCCCAAGCACGTCAACAACTGATGAAAACGTTCAAGCAGTGAAGAAAATTGTTCTGGAAAATCGTCGAATCACTATCAGAGAAGTTGAGGATGTTGGTATATCGCTTGGCTCGTGCCATGAAATTTTTTCTAACGTTTTGGGCATGAGATGTGTGGCAGCGAAGTTTGTTCCGAAATTGGTAAATTTTGACCAAAAGAACCGTCGCATGACCATCGCTCAAGAATTGTTGAATGACGTCAACGATGACCCAGATTACGATGAAGAAAAAATTGTATTATCATGCTCATTAAAAATATATATATACACGAAGGTTTGTGCAATCGTAGCCGTTTATGGGTATTAGATTTTTACAATCATCTACTGAAATGTCAAGTTTTAACGGGAGACAAACCAAATAGTGTTGTACGAGGTCTGTCCGGAAAGTATCGGGCCTACCTTTATATATTCGTGCTAGCGTTATTCTTTATCATCTGGTGGGTGGTATCCTTCAAAGTAATCCCCACTTGATTGAATATCATGGTTCCATCGATGTTTCCACTTTTCAAAACAGTCCTGGAACTCACTTTTAGGGATAGCCTTAAGTACACTCGTCGCATTGTTTTCAACCGTTGTTTTGTCATCGAATCGGTGTCCTTTGAGTGGTTTTTTTAGTTTTGGAAACAGCCAAAAGACACAAGGGGCTATGTTGGGACTGTATGGAGGTTGTCGAAGCAATGCGATATTGTTTTTGCTCAAAAACTGTTGCACAAGATTGGATGAATGAGTTGGCGCATTATCGTGATGGAGAAGCCAGTCACTACTTTCCCAAAAGTGCGGCCGTTTTTTTCTTACTGCATCACGCAAACATTTCAAAATTTGAACGTAGTATTCTTTATTGATTGTCTGACCTGTTGGTGCATATTCGTCATGTACAACATCTTCACAATCGAAAAAAACAATCAGCATTGACTTAACATTGTTCCGAATTTGACGTGCTTTTTTTGGTCTTAGCGATTCAGAATGCTTCCACTGTGAAGATTTTTGTTTTGTTTTAGGATCATACCATAAACCTATGATTCATCACCTGTAATAACTTTTCTAAGCACATTATCATCATTATTGACCATTTCCAGATTGTCCAGGGCGATTTCCAAGCGAATGTTCTTTTGCTCTGCTGTGAGCAATTTTGGGATGAATTTCGCACACACACGTGTCATTCCTAAATTTTCGGTTGTAATTTCTGAAATGATAGTTTTTATATCCCAAGGTCTTTTTCTAGTTCTCGCACAGTCATACGACGATCTTGTTCGATTGCAAGTCGCACACGCTCAATATTATCTGCGATTTTTGTCGTCGAAGGTCGGCCGGAACGAGAATCACTATCGACAGAAGTGCGACCATTCTTGAACCGTTTATACCACTCTTTTATTCGTGTTTTGCTCATACACTCGCTTCCGAAGGCCTTTTGCATCATTTCAATAGTTTCCGAAGTCGTTTTTCCGAGTTGAAAGTAAAATTTGATGTAAATTCGTTGATCTTGTTTTTCAGTCATTTTTGACAATATCAAAATCCGACGAATGCGAAAAAGGCACTGTAAACAAAGACACGCTGTGCATGAACTATACGTCCGGCAGGTATCAGTAAGTAACCAATAGATTCGTGAGGCTTTACTGTTGGCGTTTCTGTCCGGTAGAGGTCGTTCGAACACTATGGCGCAAAGATATAAACGTAGGCCCGATACTTTCCGGACAGACCTCGTATTTTAAAATTGTATTTCATTAACTTGCGAAAATAAATACCCATTTACATTCAGAAGACGTAAATTTCCAGTGAAATTAGCATTTGCTATGACAATTAATAAAGCTCAAAGTCAAACATTTAATAATATTGCTATTAATACTCGAAGAGATGTTTTCAATCATGGGCAATCGTATGTAGCAATGTCTAAAATACGTTCGTAGGAAACACTCAAAATTTACTTGGGAAATCAGCAACGTGATAGTTTTACAGTTAAAAATTATGTTTACAAAGAACTTTATAGATAGAAAATTTTATCTAACGTGTAATAATCATGCGTATATTTAAATAGTTATTGTTTGTTAATTATTTAAGACCAAAAGTAATGATAAATTTAAGACGCGCGTAGCGCGCTAATGACTTCTAGTATGTATAATGTTATAAATTAAGAATATGTCACAAGATTATAATATATTTAAAAAAAATTCTTTTATAAATAGTTCATTATATATAGTATTTCTATAATTTATTATAAATATGATTTATATCTTTTGCAGAACTAAAAATATATTTATCTGAATTTCTAATTTCTCATATATTGTTAATTTTTTCATTCATATCAAAATGTGTATTAATCTATCAAATTTTTGTTAATAACTCTCCAACTGGTCATAAAGAAAAAATTTATGTACTAATAGTCGGACAGTATTACACTATTATCAAATAACTATATTTGATGTTCTTATACCACGAAACAAGTTTTAATGGATCACATGAGCTTTATAGATTAGTATTAAACGAATTGTTTTGCTTAAATTACAGAAATTTATTTAATTAAATTTAAAACAAAAGTGACCTAATACTGTAAGATGACCGACTATTAGTATCTTTACTCTAAATATAGCTTTTTAAATAACTTTTCTTCTAATCAATATTTTTTTTGTAAAACCAAATGTATAATAATCCTTATGAAAAGAATACCAAATTCTAGTATGTTTGGCTTTTGGGGGTTGCAACCTCTATTTTTAATTCGCAAAATATAGAAAAATTGACTTGACTTGTCGTAGTTTAGTTTTGAGCAGATATTTTTATTTATAAAGAAAATAGAAAAATAGAATTTTCCAGTTTTCGAATGATCAATAAAAAGTAATTTTAGAGGATAAAACCACTGTTAATAAAAATTGGTATCTAATGAGTAAATAATGTGAGGGTTTTAATTAAATTTTCAGTACTCGGTGGTCGTCGCCATACTAAAAACGTTAGAAAAAGGTGAATAATTTATTTATTATTATAATATTATTTCAATTTTTTCGAATACGATCAATCATTAAATTTTGAATAATTACTATAATAATACACTGCCCGTCAATCACTTTTGCCATGCTTACCTCAAAATTAGGCAAACTTGAAAGTTTTGTATCTCGGTCGGAAATCATCATATCACAAAAAACCGCAGGGAATTTTAAAGGTAATTGCAAAAGCTTCCATTTAAGACGTGCAGAGACTTAAAAATGAAAATTTGTGTTTTTTACAGTAAAAAAACTGATTAAAAAAATTTCAATCTTTTTAACCTCGACTTAAGGGTACAACCCACTTTGAACGCTCAAAAAAAAGCCTCTTTTTGCTAATTTTTTCAAAGAATAATATAAAATATATTGGTGATAAAGTTGATAGGTTTGATAAATAAAGTCTAAAAATGTAAGAAAAAAAATATTTTAATGATTTTTGTTCAGTTTTTATATACAAAAACTGTAGCTGAATGTAAGGCCTTGATTTGGAGGTAGGTCAACGGGCGGCATAGTATCTCAGCAATGGATCATCTGAAACAAAAAAATCAAAGTGTTTTAGTTTCAGTATGACAGTAGCTATAAAATGAGCTACGAATATTGATTTTTATCGATAAATAACAAAATGGCGGTCGAAATTGGAAAAAAAGAAAAAAAACGAGTTATTTTGCACTGATTTTATTGAAAAAAAATAGGTTAAACTTAGAATTATAATTCGTTCGTAGGTTATTTTACGTCTTTTTGTATGTAGAATATATGGTTAAATTGTTATAAGAATCGTTATATTCGTTTTACAGAAATCGTGCCGCCCGTTCTGAAAAACGTTGTTTTGAGAAAAACGCGTTTAAAGTTTTTTTAAATGAAATATCATGAAAAAATCTTACCTAAATTTAATCAGCAGTGCCTGGACCGTACATACCGCCTTCTGCTTGTTCTTGAGCCTCAGTTTCTGCTAATCTTTCTTGTTGCCGTTTCGTTCTGGCCTCTTTAGAAGATTGTGAGCTGCGGCGGTTTGCATCTTTAATGCGCAACTTATCGCGCTTCTTAGCATATTCGATGACGGTCGGGCCGAGTTTTATGCCTAATACCTCCATTATCTTCATAACTGGCATGTAACCTTCATTGTAGATGCAAGCCGAAATTTTGCATGCGATCTCGACAATTTGTTTGCCATTAAATTTGTGCTTGGGAGCCATATCCCATACACACTTGTTAAAACTTTCGTTGTTATTTTGTGTATGGCCTCCCAAGCACCGTTCGAGCAGCTCAGTTTTGGTTAGATCTTCATAAATTGGTTTTAGTACCTCTTGAATATCAGCAGAAAGAGCAGGTGGATGTTTATACGCTTTCTTAGCAGCCTGAGACTTGAGATACCTACACCAATCAAGCGAGCAATGCGAGTGTTGAGGTTTGGCGTCCGTGGATATTTTATGGTAATATCCTGCCCAAATCTCTTTACGCATACCTTCAACAGAATCGATGTTCCTTCGAACTGCTAATCCATAATTTTCTGACAATTCTTTCATTAATTTAATAGTTAGATTTTAAGTTTTTTCAGCAGGAACCTTTTTGACGGTAGCGGTTTTTCTTTTTACAACCTTTTTTGTTGCAGTTTTTTTCGGTGCGGCTTTTTTCTTTTCGGCTTGCTTTAGGGCCTTTTTCTTTTGTATTAAAGATTTTCTGGCATCATTAGCACGCTTAAAAATACGTTTTGCTACGTGTAAAACGTATTTCAACTTCTACACAACAAAATCCTCACCATACGGATAACACTCGAGCAGCATTTTGAAAGTTTTTGAATCGCCGTCTCCGATGTAAAAGCCGTACCGCACAGCAAATTTTTCGAGTGACCGTACAAACATTTCTATTATTCCGTCAACCTCCATTTTACCACTACTATCTGAATGGTTAGCTCTACAATTTGGCTTATGCTTTGTAAACCAGGTAAGATATTCTAGTGTATTTTCTTTACCTTTCCAACGAATACATCCTTCACAATAGCTTGACCTTATAGCTACGTCAACGATTTTTCCCGTATACTTGAGGATGAGAGATATTATACCTATGAGAGATGTAAAACCTCTTTTGGCCCAAAATCCATCGCCAGAAACAGATAAAATATCCTCTGGAAGATTTTTTTCCCTATGCACTTCTTTTTCTTCGTTGACAGCTTTGCGCGTGACGATCTCGAAAACAGCGTTTACTGCCGTGGTAATACAATCAACAATTTTATAATAAACGTTTGAATTTATTCCGGAACTGAAGTCCATTAAACCGCAAAACGTATTGATTCCAGCTAATCCCACTCCTAATAAACGCATCACAAACACTAGGCGACGATTTATTTCATAGCCATTTCCAATCATTGGGCACGAATCAATGTATTTTTCACCACAATTACAACTCAAACACAGTTTAAATCCTAATCCCCGTTCTCCATATTTAGAAAATGAAACTTTTGAGTCACAAACTTTGCACTTCAAATATTCTTGTAACATTGAAAACACAAGCACAAAACTTATAATACTGTAACCAGCAGTTGGATTGTTATGTACATCAAAACTTTTGTCATTCGACTTTTTCAATTTTTCTGCCGATTTACTTGCAAAATTCGTTTTAACTTCATCTGTAAATCTATTACCTGTAAATTTTCGCTTTTTCACCCTGCTTGGATTCGAACCTTTTCCGCCTTTAGCCATGATATACACAACGATGTTATTCAAACGAACTCTGAGCAAGAACTGCTGCTGAAACAACACTATACAGAGCTATAGTTTCAAAGTTCGTTTGTGCTCCGAAATTCAAGAAAGATTAAATGTATTGACTATTATATACAGCACTACATGTGATTTATAATAAGAAGCAGCTGTTTGAATGAATAGAGGTAAGAGAAGGGTCTTACAACAAATGGGCCGGGCGAACGCGCTAATCCCTTAGGTAAGCCCGCTCAGGTAATAATATTCAGATTGTAGAAAAATATAGTTACACTGCTCGGATCTTCACAAAATTGTAGTATAATATTCTTAGATATATATACTTTCAAAAAATGTAAAAAAAAAAAAATCGATTTTTCAAAAGTGTCAAAGTGGGTTGTACCCTTAAATCAATGCCAATTTAGAACCAGGCGGTGGAGGGCAAATCGACCGGAGGGGTTCGGAGGGTAATGTCTTTCCCTTTAAAATTAGCCCCCGCGGGGTTCTATCCGATGTTTTTTAACCGAGTTATGGCGTTTTTTGTAAAAAAATAACCTTTTTTTTCAATCCTCAATTACTTCGACTTGCGTATGTTTTGGAAAAAAATGCCAAGGAGAAAAAAGTTTCATTTTGTGCCCAAGAATACGAAAATAAAGTCAAAATAAAGAAAGAGAGAAAAATTTTTTTTTTCGGTTTTTTAGCGCATTAAAAAAATTAAGGAATTTAACTTTTTTTTTACGTTTAGTTTTAGTTTTTTTGTGATTTACTACGTCCCTAGACATTTTAAAACGAAGCGTAAAAAAAAGTTAATTTTTTTACAAATGGATTTCTCATCTGTACATTTTCCGCATACGTACTTTTTACATGTTAGACAGATTTTGTTCGTCTTATTATCTTTACAATACCTTATCTGACATGTTTTCCGTTCACGAGAACCTGTACTTGTACTTGCGATGGGTATTGGTTGATTTTCTTTGCCGAGCTTTTGTTGGTATTCGATGGCAAGTTCTTCTGCCAATTGAAATAGAAATTCCTGTCTTGTAATTTCTCCTCCCGTAGTTTCTTTATATAGCACCCATACATTTATTCCGGCTAAATCCAAGATATTAAAAAATACTTGCAAAGGCCATCTCCGAGATTTAGATTTTACCGAATAATTTCTGGCCATTTGGTCGGTCACATCTACGCCAAACTTGGTGCTATTATATAATTGAATTATCTCCGGTGTTTGGGTGTCATTTTTTTCAATTTGTACGGAGTTGTGCATTGAACTGAGAATTAGAACTTTCTTTCTTGGTTTGGCTTTGTAAACTGTCAACATACAATTATTTGAGCGATAGAGTTTGGTTGAAAACAGTGCCATGTCGTCATTTTTCAGTTTTGCCAATCTTGGTAGCTCTTTTCTATTTGCTCTAATTGTCCCAACAATCGTAGTTTTTTTTGCTAAAAGTTTTGTTGCTAAAGGTAGGCTTGTAAAAAAGTTGTCCGAGGTAATATTTCTTCCGCATCCTACATACGGTTCTGCTAATTTCATAGTAACAAACTCTCCAAGAGGAACTGAAGGTTCTCTACTTTCATCTTTTCCCAAATATGGAAAGCCGTTTATTATATATTTACTACGTACATCGGATGCTAACCAAAATTTTATACCAAATTTTTCCGGTTTATTGGGCATGTATTGAGTGAATTTACACCTTGCTTTCGTTGGAAACAATTGTTCGTCAATAGTAATATATGGTCCTGGTTTATAACAATTTTGACTGTTATCAATAAACTTATACCAAACTTCGGAAATCATAGCAAATTTATCGCTTTGTAACCGTTGGCTTCGTTGATTTCTGTCATCAAATCGAATAAATCTCATAATCTCCGTGAAGTCATGTCTACTCATAGTATTTGAGAAAAAAGGCGGGCCCCACTTTTTATTCCATAGAAATGCTATATCTATATTCTTAGCCTCATATGCGCCGCGTGCATACAGAATTGCAAAGAATGCATATAACTTTGCAGTAGACAGTTCCCATTTATATCCCAACACTCTAAATGCCTCTGCCTCTATGCACTTTCTTATAAGTTCGATTATATTCTTATCAATTATCACAAAAATGCCGTCCTAACTTCGCCTTTTATAATATTACGTTTACTGTACCCAGTCAGGCCTGATTTTTTCCTAAAAATATTATAACCAGGCGCTCTTCCAGGATTAGACCCTATTTTTACTTCCTGCCAAACAGTTCCGTCCATCGCAATTTCGCTTACTTCTTCCTCATTCTCACTATCGGAACTAACTAAAAATCTCCTTCTCTTTGATCGTCTACGTACGTTCGAAATATTCTCTTCGTTCTCATCGGTGTTCGAATCTGTTTCAAGTGGATCATAATTTTCCGTATTGTCATTTTCCATATCCAGAATTTCCTGATCATCTTCAGAACATTCTGCATCGATATCATTTATTCTCTCTAATAATACATTCGCACTCCTCAAACGTCTTGACATTTTGGGGACAAATATTCTACGAAAATAAAAACTAAAATATGAAAATGTAAATCAAAATTTAAAGGCGATTCACATACATTGAATGTGGGAAATTCCAATTGAAAATTAAAAAACGGTTATTTGACCGGTCCTGGTAGGAATAGTGTTAATGCAATTGCAGTATTTACGATGAGAATAGATCCTTTAAACGTATTCAATTTATTGCTGGCATGCTTCTAAACATTGGAATTACCGATTAATAGCCTAATTACTTATCAAGAAAATCAGTTAGCGGAAAACATGAAAAATATTTTATTAGATTCAATGAACGAATTTCACGATGTAGATGAAATTTTATGAACGAATTTCAGAAGAAATATTAGATTTCTAGGAGGATTTGTGCATCAGGATCTTTGTATTCCTTTGCTCGCGCCTACGATCATATTCTGCGTCAAGTTTTTTATATTCGCACAAGTCTTTAAATGACTTCAGTCCGAGTTATTTCTTATAAATAGAATGTAATTCCTCTTTCAGCATTACCAGCTTCTTTTTTAATCGATATCGCGGATTAAAACACCAGATTATACACTGGAAAGCCGCTACGTAATCGGTCAAGGTCTCGTCTTCCGGTTACGTACGCGCGTGCAACAACTGGTAGAGGTCCATATAATCGAGACGCCTACATAGGCCGGTATTGTCAGTGAGCGCGGTGGTAATCGTTTTCATCATCTCCTCATCAAAGAGATTGTAAAAATTTTGGCATTTAAAAAGCTCCGCGAGGAACTTCTCCGCCATCATACCGGCTTCATTGGAAAACTTGAGGGGCTAAATGCGAATCGCGCTCACAGCATCTGACGGCCGTCCATTTCTATTACGTATTTCCTGTGCGCGCAAACCTGAGACTTTACCCGAGTCGATTCCAATATTTGCTGCCTATTCCGATGTGATATTTTGCTCTCCTCCTTGCAAATATCCGAATCTAAAGAGTACGTGCCAGAATCCGATTCTTCTTCTAGCTCTGAACTATTTTCTTTACCTTGATTCATTGATTCATTGATTGATTCACTGATTCATTCGTACCTGATTCTCTTCGACAACTCATCAATAACGACTACACGGCCATTTTTGTTACTTTTCACTAAAAGCTCTTGAGCCGCTCCATCCCACGAAATCATGCGAAGCGCGGTCGCAATCTCGGTTCTAGGCGTACTAATGTCAAAGAACGTCCCGAAATTTCTGAAAGTCATACCAAATATCATGTTCATTTCTACGCCACTCCTTAATGGCTTCTTGCTCGCTAAAAATCGTCTATGTCGAACGTTTATCGTTGTATCTTCTTGAAGTCCCTTGAGACGTTTAATGCCGCGCGGTCTCCTATTGCTATAACCCTTTCAAATTTCAATGTGATATTATTCGTTGATTCATTAACATCATGGATGATTATTACAAACATGTGCTTTCCTAACTGGTAAAAGCGTAAAACGCAATTAAAGAAAAGTATAAATTATTGAGATTCAATCGGTATATTTTGATAAGGTCTTAAATGAAAGACTTAAACCAATCGTTGATCACCTTAAAACTATAGTGAAAAAAGTTGAACCACTAAAGAACTTGGTACTTGATGAGAAAAGAAATCAGTTTGGAATATCGTTGATAACAAAAAAGAAATTAAAAATTTTTAAGAAACCACGATATAAAACATTTAGTACTGTCTTCGTATTGTCGATAATGTTAAATACGACACCACTATTTCATAGTCTGGCAATGAAGATTTTAATGCTACCATGGTACAAAACAATACGATTTATAATAGCTTATCTGAGCTGAGCAACAATCAGAATCCACATCTTTATTATAAATATATTCCAGAATTGGATGAAAAGGATAGTACTTATTTAGAATTTGTTTATGGTATGCGCAGGGAAAAAGGTATATATATATATATATATGTGTGTAATTCTAAAGTGAAGTTCGATAAGAATGATTTTATACTTGATGATTTTAAGTATCCGAAAACAGATGGTTTAATGGAATTACTTGTGGGAAAGCAGTTTGCTCAGTCGAAAATAAATCGGAAAGATATGAAAAACTACAAAAAAATGTTAGAAATGAGTAGTTTACAGAAATAGAAATAATGCAACAGAGTCATTATACGAGGGTGGGTCAAGAAGTCCTTAGAAAATGATAGAACAATTTTTTGTTGATAGATTTATTTTTTATTTTTTAACATAATCTTCTTTTAGTTTAGAACCATCAAAACAACCCCATACCATTACTGAGCCGCCACCATGTTTAACCGAAGCATACATATTTTTCTCTAAATGTTTTTGCTTATTTTTTTTCCGCACAAAACATCTGCGTTTACTATCAAAAACCTCGAATTTGCTCTCATCAGACCACAAAACTTTCTTCCAATCATCAGTGGTCCAAATTTTATGTTTCCTGGCCCAAGCCAATCGTTTCTTTTTATTAATCGGTTTTAGTAAAGGCTTTTTCATTGCTATTCGACCGTATAGTCCATCTTCATGAAGTCGTCTCTTTATCGTAGTAACACTAAGTTTAACATCATACGCTTTTTGAGTTTCAACAGCAAGTTCGGGTGCCGTGAGTCTTGGATTATATGTACTTGTACTACAAATGTGTTTATCAGTAGCGCTCGTAGTTTTCCTAGGCCTTCCTGAAATTTTTTTGTTTTTGATATTTCCTTGAGTTATAAATTTTTTAATGTTGTAATCAACTGTTCTTCTTGGAATATTCAAAATTTGGGAAATTTCATTATTACTTTTATTCACTTTATGCAAGGCTACTATCTCAGATCGCTCTTCAATGCTTAAGTTTCTTTTTTTCGTCATTTTTAATGAACAAAAAATACATGCATAATTTACTGACTAGATTGGACACATTGATATTTCACTCATTAAAGCTGATAAGAGACTGAATTTCCATACGTATTCTCTGCTATATGTATACATTCATGAAAGTCAAGTAAATCAAACCACGTAAACACTCAGTGATTATCACAGTGATTATCGGTGAGCACAATACTGTAGAAAGTCATTAAAAATGAAAACAATGCAAATTCCTCTGTTACAAACGTCGAATACAATAAATGTATCTTGTTATCATTGTTTGTAAGCCCATTCAGTTATAAATACTAGTTACTTACTAATTTTATTAAATATATGTAATTTCAGTTTTTTTTCTAAAAAAATTTCAATTCTAAAAAACGTTAAAAAAAAAATTTTTTTTTTTTAATTCTGAGTGGCGCATTTGATAGCTCTTGCAAAATACTACATTTTTTCTTCGGAGAGTTTTTTCTTTAGAGTTGAAAATAAAAAAAATACAGCCCATTTTTTGAAAATCTTTGTTTTTATATGAAACACCATATAGCTCATAAAAAATAAAGGTAAAAAAATTTTCTTTCCCCTCTTCTTATATTAATTATTGGCCTGCACGGCTACTTTGGACTCCGACACACTTTCGCCTTCAGAGCTGGAAAACTGCGATTTAAACTGTTCGAATGGTAAAATTTCTCTCGGGTCCACTTCAATGGTGACTTCCTCGTCATCATGTGTATTAATCGCCATGATTTTACAGGTATTATTTATATTTGCGACTACTCCCTCTCCAAGAAATACCTTTTCGTCTTTCACGTCAATCCTGGGCAAGTAGCCTTCTGTCAACTCGGTTTTGATCAAGTTAATTTGAATAACTTGACGGGAACTTGGTCCTATGGTGTACCTGACTTTACTGTGACTAACGTCGTCCTTTGCTCGACCGGGCTTAGTGTTACTAATCCCTTCGTTAGCAAGTTGCTCTATCGCATAATCCAGGTCCGAATCAGCTCCAAGCTCTGATATTTCATCGTCTTTTGGTACTATGCGCATAGCTTTGATAAGATTGTCTTGTAAGCGCTCCACAGGTACATTAACAGGTAGAAACGGTATCGGATTCATCAAGTCACTGTTTACCATTAGAGTTCCATTATAATACGATATAACTGCACTCGTGTCAATTAAATAGTCCCTTCCTAGCATGCCATCTTCTTCAATGGGGAAATTATTCCACACTATATGAAATTTAGCAGGCTTGCCATTTATTGTTAGGAATACAGTGTCTAGAGTCGGAACATTGTGTGCAGTTATGCCACTCAGCGTAGTCGACTCTCTTGGGTCGAACCTCGTAGTCCAATGTAAAGCATTAAATTTTATAAGATTTACGGCCGATCCATTATCGACCATAAATATGGTCCACCGTTTATCGGTCTTGGGTATTCGAAATCTTACTCTTGTAGGCGCATAGATTTTATTATCTGTTGCACTAGGTCCCCGATCTACGGCAACTGCGACGACTGACTCGGAAGAAACGTCTCCGAATTTTTCAGTATTGTCATCACTTTTGCTGGCGGTACTCCCGGCTTCTCCACTTCCGGCATCTGTCGAACTTCCGTCATCAGTGTTTTCGCCTGTTGTTGCCGATGATTCTGAGTCGGGGATGTCTGAGATGGGCCCGCCGCATTCACTCCAGGCCGAGCCCCGTTGGAGTTTAAATTACCAGCATTTCCTCCGAACTGCTGATACGGCGGGTTCGGTCTTAACTCGTTGGTTTTCTGTTGCTGGTCATAGGCAATTGCCCCGCATCTTCGTCCCGTAAGATTTTGATACATGTCCGTATCAGGATTGTACAATCGTCCTGGGTGACCGGCATTATCTTGAAAATTTTTATTCTGCTGGCGTCCCCTCCAATTTCTAAACATAAACTGCCTTTGCCCCTGGGACTGATTTTGCTGTTGTTGAGGCTGGCTTTCCTGGTTCTGATTCTGGTATTGCTATCGTTGATTATTTTGGTAAAATCGTCCATTCTGGCGTTGGATAAAAAATTGTTGGATTTCCGCGGGTAACTTCCCATTCTTCGTAATATGGTTCCTCAGCTTCAACTTGCTGATGCTGTATATAGCCAACGTTAAATCCACGGTTAATCGACAGCCACTTACTCATATTAAGGTCCGCATTCTTCGGCTTATTCTTATTCCTAGTTTCTATGCGAAGGGCTTTCTTGTAAGCCTTCTCAAGAGACTTCGGTTGCTTAATATCGACTAAGTCCCCGATTTCTTTTGGGAGCCCAACAATAAAGGTTTTAATTGTGGAATTCTTTATCGGGGTCATCATAACATCGCTATATACAACTCTAAGTTCTTCTTTGAGCGTATTCTGTGCGCAGTTTAGTAAAATATTGATACGGTCGTGAAAATCTCCGACCGTGTCCCCATTTTTCATTCGCAAACTATGAATCTTCGAATTATAATAAGAGAAGTTCTTGCACGGGGCAAAACGCTCCTTGAGTACTTTAATTAGTCCCTCGGCAGTCGTTACGGTTTTACCGTAAATGCAATCTCTCGCTGGTCCCCTTAATTTCGCTATGATCAAGCGAATAAAATTCGCTTCTTGCGTATCAGCTATAAGTGCCTTTCCGTTACGAAGGTCCTGAATAAAGTCTTTTAGGGGAACATTTTTCCCATCAAATTCCGTGATTCCTTGCACAATATTTTGCAAAGTAAAACTTGCTGACATACTAGTCAGAAGATTTAAAGTCGCTCGTTCAGTCGCCATGGTAGGAAGACTTTATTGTTCTTGGAGTCAGGTGGTAAGAGACAAAAACACACGAAAAAAAAAAATAAGACGCGATCACTAAATCACAAGCAAAATGATTATATAATATAAAAGTAAATAGTAATTATTATTGCTAAGGGAGAAAAACAAAATTCGATTAATAATGATAATAATACTCAATAAAATTTACACAAAGTAAAAAAAAAGGAGTAAACTCAAATCCACAAGTCCAAAATTACCGTAATTTGAATCGTTATTTTAATCTGACCTCCCTAACAGGAGTGAATAATATAAATTTCTAGCGAAGTATAAGACAATAAAACTGACTAAAGTTGCAAATAAAAATTCTATCGGTCGCTCCCCGTCAGATAAAAGTGTCGGATTCATACTAATCCCATTTAAACTTTTCATTAATCCTTATCATTTAAAAGAAATAAGAGAAGAGTGAAATTAGTTAGTCCAAACCACTTATCAAACAAAAAGAGGAAAATAAAATTTAAAAAAATCTTCACCTTCATAAAGGGATTGAGGCAAAAGTACTTAGCAAAAGTAATTAATTCAATTAAAACTAATTAATAAATAGGTGACCACAAAACCTCTAAGTTAATTTTGTTAATGTTTGCAAATAATTAAGAAGCACGAGGAATACACTCGGTGTTTCTTCCCCATTTTTTTTGTAGAAGGAAGAGAATAAAAGAAAAAAAACTCAGTCAATGGGAGAAATTCGAGGGTGTTCAAATTTCCCGCTGACTTCAGCGAAATCAAACGCGTGAGAAAGAACGAAAATTTCTTTCTCGCCAATGCTCAAGTTATACGGCGGAGGAAACGCTTCGGGTTTCAACTCCACGTGCCGTTCCCAAAAATTCCAGAGCCAACACGTTTATATATAAAAAAAAATATCAATAAAATTAAGAAAAAGACACAATGATTTATCGGCAACTAATCGAAGGCAGATAACTACGCTCTGCTACCATTTGTTAAGTGGCAGTTTTGATGTTTTTCAAAACCACCACGTGTTAGACCGTTTTAGCTCCGAGTGGTCCTGACTCGGGCGAATTGAACCTTCGATACGGTACCCCGACCGTCTCAGTGAATGGATCGCGTTTTTGCCGACAATGTCCGAAATTCGTCCACACGAGGGATAAGTGAGAGTAATGGGGGAGGGGGGTGCGGCTCGCTGGATTATTAAGGGGGAAGACCACTCTAGAATTTTCAAAAAATGTTTTTTTTTTCGCTTAAAAGGTGCCTAAGAGTTGTATATATAAGATACAATATCATTTATAAGATGGAAATTTTTTTAAATGCCTGTATTTCAATCCCGACCGAAACCACCTACTGCGCGCTTGGACCAGGTATAAGACTTGGCTCGACGCGCTACAATTTTTACCATTTGAAATGCTTATGGTTACTTGGATAGTAAAGTATATTACCTGTTTCATCTAAGAGGTCATAGATGGCACAGTAATACTACCAAAAGTAAATAATAATTGTAGTTTAATCTTCAGGGTCAGGGTAACCGTTGAACGCTATTCGCACGACAGTGGGTTATTTCTTATCATTTCGTTAAATTTTGTGGTTTTTTGTCGGTATTTTGTGAGTGTACTAATACAAATTTGCATTATGAGTGACAGTAATGTGAATCGTTGCCGAAAAGGGACAAAAATTAGCAGCGGACATGAAAAAAGACGAAAAGCATCAAGTAAGCGACCGTTGAACCGATTTGAAATAGAGACGCCGGACGAGGCGAATGTTAGTACATCTGCAAAAAAGTTGAAAGACTCCGGTGATGACTACGATATTGAAGTCGATAATACTATTAGCTACCGCATTATAAACTTTATTACAGTTTTCACTGCTATTTCGAATGCCGTTGTGTGTAAACAATGTAAATCAAATGTAACATTTACAGAAAATGGAAAACGTGGCTTAGGCTTTAAAATCGTCATTTCTTGTGCAAACTGTGACAAAAAGGAAGTGCCAAATTGCCCATTTCTTCAAAAAAGCTACGAAATTAATCGCAGAATTATTCTGGCAATGCGGATGCTTGGTATCGGTTTGAATGGAACAATAAAGTTTTGCGCGTTTATGGATTTGCCAAGGCCGATTTTTCAGTCATTTTACGACCAGGTGGTAAAAACAATTTCTATAGCAACAGAAACCGTTTGTAGAAAAAGTATGAATAATGCAGCTAATATTGAAAAAAAAAGATCAATTGAAAAAGGATCAGAACATGGAATAAGTGTATCTGGTGACGGAACGTGGCGCAAACGCGGATTTTCGTCGTTATTCGGTTTAGTAACTCTAATTGAGTGGTTCAGCGGAAAAGTAATCGATTTCGTAGTAAAATCCAAGTATTGTAGACAGTGTGAATACTGGAAGAAATAATTAAACACCGAAGAATTTGAAGAATGGTATGAAAATCACTCAGATGAGTGTGATGTTAATCATGAGGGGGATCTGCCGGAAAAATGGAGGTGGACGCAGTGATTGAGATGTTTCGTCGTTGAGAAGAATTATATCAAGTTAAATATGCCAATTACATCGGAGATGGCGATTCCAAAACTTTTAAAGGTATTTTAGATTCTGATCCTTATGAAAATTTTGCTGTCACAAAAAAAGAATGCATAGATCATGTGCAGATGCGTATGGGAACCCGTTTACGTAATTTAAAAAAAGCAAGAAAGGGCTTAGGAGGAAAAGGAAAACTAACCGGAAAATTAATCGACGAATTATCGATTTATTACGGCTTGGCGATACGTCGAATCCATGACTCAATCGAAAATATGCGGAACAACATTTGGGCTACTCTTTATCATAAGATGTCTACAGATGAAAACCCGCAGCATGAACACTGTCCGTCCGGTGAAGATTCATGGTGCTCGTGGCAACGAATGAATGCCACCAATACATTGGAAGAATATCGCCATAAAACACCACTTTCCGAAGATGTATTCAAAACCATAAAACCAATATATGAGGAATTAAGCAGTGATGATCTTCTTACTCGATGCATAGGTGGCTACACACAAAATAGCAATGAGTCTTTCAACGCATCAGTGTGGGCGATGCCTCCTAAATCAACGTCTAGTGGCAAGACAATTCTGGATATCGTCACACATATTGCTATTTGTGTATACAACAACGGACTGACCCCGATTCTGGAAATTATGCAGACATTGGGAATCAAAATTGGACAAAATTGCTATAATTCCTGCATCGAAGCCGACGAACACCACGTATCACTGGCTGAAAGGAAACTGACTGACGCAGCAAAATTAGCTAGGCAGGCTGCAAAAGCGACCAGAAAGGAAGAAGACCAAGAGAATACCAATTTGGAAGGCCAATTATACGGGGCAGGCATCGCAGATTAAAGGTATATAACAAATTTCTATAACTTTTTACGTAGATAAACTTTAAACACGTTTTTCTCAAAACTACTTTTTTCGACATGGCCGGAAACATAACTCACTCAATTCTTTTCCGATTAACTTGAAATCTTGACAGTATCTTTTAAACAAGATTATCTAGAGAAAGACGTAGGGTTTTTTTTTTATCTTGCATATTTCCTTCGTTATAAAGTATTTAATACATATTTTTTAAGCGAAAAAAACGACTTTTTTTCCAAATGCCTACCATTCTTACAAAAAGTGATTATATAAAAAATCCCTACGTCTTTCTCGAGCTTTTGGTATGTAAAATAGAAAAAATTTTTAATTTTTGAGTGAAAATTGGAGGAGAAACTTTTCCGGCCGCAAAGAATTACATTTTATACGGGCGTTCAGTCGACCATCTGCACAACCGCCATTTTTTTCTGATCGATAGAAAAAAATTTATATAAATACTTTAATGTACAAACAATAAAGGCTCCTAAGCATAATTTTCATTTCCTTCGTTGTTTTTCGTGAAAAAAATCTTGAAATGACGCTATTTTTCGACGCCCTGAGTGGTCTTCCCCCTTAAAATGAAAATACACGGGTAACATAAGATAGATTTATATATATATATATAGATACATAAGATAACATATTTAGTATTGATATATCTATCGCGTTACTATCTAATTTACAATTTTATTAAATAACTATTCTAAAATACGCGGTCAGTCGTCGTTACCCACCCAGTCCCGGTACGCAAACAGATGAATTCACCGATAGGGGAACACTGAATATAATAAGTAATTATCGAAATAAAGAGAGGGAAAACAAGGAAGAGATTTCGCTTTATCGAGAATAGAGCGTCGAAGTACTCACTCTGTTGTTTTGGTCCTTTTTGGTTTATATGAGTCTGGTTTGTGGTGTTAGTTTTATAATTGGAATTCGAAACACAATAAGTAATGGCAAACTCTTTTCTTTTTGTGCTCGGAGACTTAACTCAAGTCGAATATATATAATGGGTTTGATTTAATTAATAACTCTGGCGAAAGTAGCGTCCGTACTCAAGAACCGGCTAATCGCAACTCCTCGCGCGTCTGCCTCGCTACCGCAGCCTACTCTCCCTCTCTCCTTCCTATTTTTCGTCTCCTTCTCATTGCTTTGTCTCTGCTGCAAAGGCTCAACAAGCGCGCACACGTGCGCTGCTGACTTCAGCAGCTTATCGCTGAAGTCTTGGCCTTGACGCTTTTACTATGTGTCGAGACTTTGTTTTAATCACTGGTCAATTTCTGTCACATAACAGTGGGTGAATACGATTTTTGAAATTTTTTGTTTGAGTCTTAACGTTGCCTGCATTATGCCATTCCAGATAGTTTTTAAGGATATTTCCTACGGTTCTATGACCCACGACAATATCAAGACGATTTTTATTTCCGTCATACCAAGTACAAGGATACAAACTTGAGTGCGACATAATTCTTACTATAATATTTGCTATATTTACCTATATATAATAAGTTTAAGGTCAGTGGCTATTGTTCCATCAAAATCGTTAATTTTTAACTCTGACCATAATTGAGATACATTTTCATAATTTTCTTGTGAACAAGATGCTAACGCCAATATAAATAACTTTTTTACACTAGTATCTTTAAATTTTTTCGCGGAGATTCCATCCTTCTAACTTTGACGCGTTTTCTTTTGGTTAGAAGGTTCACTAATGTCCGCTGTATCACATTGAACGGAAAGAGTAACTTTTAAAATCGCCACCTCCATCTATTCCAAAGATATTCTTCACGTACTTTTCGTTTTTCTTTGATATACTCAAATAATCTTCAAGATTTTTACAACACACAACAAGATTAGCTGCGTCAGATATATCATTACCTTTTACATTGACAAAATCAAAACATTTTATATCAAAATATTCATCTAAAGAGTGATTGTTAGCTAAAAGTTTACGTTTTAAATTAGATTCAACTATTTTCCTAATTTATATAGCAACGCGAATAGCAGAAGCTATTCCAAATGTAGTTCTAAAACTTAAATTCAATCTTGTCTTGATTTTAAAAAAATCTTCACAGGTAAACAAAGCTTTCTTTACAGTTGTGTCAAGACTTTGACCGAATGAAACATTAATCATGTGCCCGGCTCTTAATTGTGATAATGATATTGAATTAGTTTTATTGGATATTGCGCTATTTTTACGATCACTTATACCTTTCAATAATAAACTAGCTAATTGTTCTTTTTGTTTCGACTAAATAGTATTATCTATACAATTGTTGACATTACTTACACGCTGAGATCGACGGCATACGTGAGCTTTTCCCTTTCCAATAATCGAAAAACAACGAGAACAACGTTTTTCATTAGATGATGTTTTCGAATTCTCATCGTGTGATTTCACAATGTGTGATTTGTTCAAAAATACAATTTGAGAAGAAGGTGATTCCTATAAATTAAATTGTGCCAATTCGCAAAAGTGACAATCGCACGGGCTTCCTTTTTTCGATCTTGCATTTATTTTGAAACTAAAATCATTGAAGTGTATTTGCTTGATTGTTTCTTTATTGATATTTGGTTGATATAAATTTCTTTTGCACGATGCACACACCGCAAGCGGTAGACACTCGTTATTGTTAGCGTCATAATGTTCGAATAAATTTTCAATTTTCATTTTCAGTGCTATGTTAATATCTATCGTTTTACCTTTTTTGAAGCAGAGCAAGCATATAATATGACGATTTTCATTGTGTGTACGCGCATGATCTTTACATTATTACAAAAATTATGTGCAGTAAGTAATCTGTGGATAATTTTTAATCTGTAAATAAAAATAATGCTTATTGATATACGTATCAGAATATTTCCCAAATTAGTCTATATTGCTAATAATCTGACTGCTAATCACACTAAATTTATTTCTCAATGTATTAATGAATTTATGACTTACCTGCTTGAGGTAATATTTAATTATGAAATAAATTATAGCTTTGACTATAAAAGCTTCTGCGAAAAGGATATCAAATATCTCAGAGTGAGGTTTGATCTCGACAGCGATACCATTTCAAAATGGATCCCTAAAAAAATAGCCCCCTAGATTCGGCTACTTCGGATAGTGAGTCAGTACCGTACCGTGCTCGCTTACAATTGATACCTAGTGCTTTAATAATGATGGTTTTTTACTGCTAACTAATTAATTAATTATTGGTGACAATTATCACTCTCAATATGCCATCCCTAGATATAAAGTAAAGTAGCTCAATGTAGTTCTGAGTACGGAGTGCACTTACTAAGAGCTGTAAGAGAATATAATTCTCATCATATATAATGTAAACACATATAAATACTGTAAATAATGATTTGGAATTGGTTTATTTAATTTATAATACACAGAATCGATATAATTGTTGTCTATTTATTTTTCTACAAACTTTACCAATCCCACATAAAAATTATGGAAGAAAAAAAATAGTTTCGATGAGGAATTAAAATTTAAATAATTTAATTGATTTTTACAAAAAATAAGCCTATATCAAAACACCAAAAAAAAATGGTTTAAATAAAAACGACTCTTTCTATGATTTTCGTTCTGGTCTTAAAATATTCCTAAAGTGAGACAGAACAACATCCCGAAGAAATCGGCAAGGTGCAAAGAATTTTAGGTTGATATCAGTTAAGGCACACCGTGGGTCGTGATTAAAAGAAATTTTTTTTCTATAAAAACTGAAAACGAAATTCAATAATACTGGTACTGTTTCATTTGGAATGACGTTGAATACTAAAGTAGACTGGTATACATAAACTACCCTTAATTTTCATTGGAACGAAATGCTGTAGATATCTGATTTATGTGATATAGTATGATGTTCGTATCACCTTTTATTTATAATATTGTTTTTACTCTCATGGTCTGTCGCATTAACGAGTAAGGATTTGTTTCAATTTTCAAAAATGCTTATAAATATTAGTAGTATAGCAATGTATGTTCCAGCACACCTGCGGGGGGTCCGTAACCCTTTGGCCCCTGCTGGCTTAACCCTTTCATGTTAATAATAATTGTTAATGTTAACAATTATTATTAACAATATTCGTGGGGAGTCCCTGGTTTAACCCTTTGATTCCCTGGCCTAACCCTCCAATGTTAATTATTATTAATGTTAATAATTGTTTATAATTTGTTGAGGAAGATTTCTAGGGCTCCTAGTCACTAGGGCTCCTAGTCCCTAGAGACCCTATACCTAGTGCTTTCAGTCTAATTAAATTTAAATGTATTTTTTTAAAAAGTTATAAATATATATTATTGACAATTTATTTGCTACATTGAAAATGAAACGAGTAGAAAATAGCGACGATTTTTTAAAAAAATGAAGAGACAGACCGGAGAATCTAACCGGAGTCCTCTGGGTTGGCAGGCTAGCGCTCTACCACTAGAGCCAATGCCACATGTACCTTAGAGGATGCATATTGTGTATATTAGCTACACACGCATACATTTGATATAAGACCTGAGCGTGCGGAGGAGGAGGGGAGCGCATGCTGTCTATAGTTCTGGCCTGATAGGGATGCGCTACTATAGTAGTAGTAAACGTATGTTCTCTCTCTAGCTCTGACTCAGCGTGGACCACAGAGCGAGGAGGAGGGGAACGCATGAGCAGCTATGCTTACTAACTACCCTCTTATCTTAAGTTGAGTATGTCTATCATAAATGTAGATCACAGCTGGTTTGAAGATGATCAAGTTTCTTCACTACTTTCAGAACGAGAGAGCATCTATGCTTACTATCTTTCCTCTTATCTTATAATGTCTATGACTATCACAAATGCAGATCATAGACGGTTTAAGGATGATCAAACAAACTCATTAGCGCGGACGCGTGACCATATGCGTTTAATGCGTTTTTTGCGGATGACCATAAAGTCACCGGCACATCGCTCAAGATTTATGAAGTTTTTTAGAAAGTGGCAAACTTTCTAGCCCACACACGGTAATCCTCAAGTAAGGAAAAGTGGGACAAAAATGGATCCAAAATCTACTAACACAGATAGTTTCTATATCGTTCGTAGGTTACAAAAATGTAAAATTGGAAATCCTAGCTGATCGGGTTCGAAAATTATGGACGTTTTTGTATTTATCCCATGCATGTCAATGAAAAACAGAGTACAACATTATCGTTCACACAAATAATTTAACTCTTGACTGCAAATTGATGATATGAGTATGTATTTATAATTTGTTGATGGAAATACGTTTTTCACGATAATTATTGATATGTTTTTCATGATATTCATTCATTTGTTTATTTACGAGTTACCTTAATGATGCAATGCGAACAGTTTTTCTGTTTTACAATGTAACTGGAAATCCGACTATCCTATTGTAAAATTGAATAATTTTTACCACTACAAGTGTAATTTCTGGAACAAAAATTGCCCGAACCACTTTTAGCGTAACCCAAGATCAACGACGAGGACGCAGTGGTTCACTGATCCTTTTTTCTTTTTTTTCTTTTTTTTCCTTTTTTTTCTTTTTGTTCTTTTTTTTCTTTTTTTTTTTGTAGTTTTTATTGTATTTTTTTTTATAATTTCAATAACTTTTTACGAATTTAACATTGCATAACATGAAAATTAATGATGTAGCGAAGAAAATTCAGCTACTGCTTTCAATAGATTCGGTAAAGAAGTATCACGATGAAAACCGTTAACTTTATAACGTTCCCAAAACTTTAAGAAATCGCGATGAATTGATTCGTCACTTTGCTCTGACCAAAATCCTAAGCCGTTATTTTTATCAATGTATTATAAACTTTCTTTTACGTGAGCCAGAACAACGTGTATCTTCAAAATTGTTGAGAGTGAGTCAATACTTTCCAAAGCTTTTCTCAATTCCTCAACGTGATCATCAAGTAAAGGTCCAACTTTTCCAGAGGTGAAACAGCAGTTTACGACTTTGTCCATTGCTTTGAAGGCTGCAATATACGGTATTATTTTAAAAATATCTACGTCACTATAAATCTCTGGATCGTTATGTCTATCTGACTCTTTTAACAGTTTCCTACATGCATGACCTTCGAAGGCATCTCCATGATAATTAGTTTCGTAGACCACAGTAAAGCTTTTTCTTGGCCTAACAGAGGTACTAACCCTTGCCAGAACAAGTGATTCACAACGCCTTGCTGGATATGCATTTCGGGAATCACGTACTTTTGCAAAACATGGACAGCATCGTCTTCATTGAAAAGTGGAAGATTTATAGTGCTGTTACATTCTCTACTAAATTTCTTGTCATTTCTCATTCTATCGTATTTTTTGTAATATTCGTATTTTTTATGATCTCTCCTAGAGTCGCCGTACGTTTTTAATCTAGTCGGATTTTCATATTCTTCATCATCAGACATACTTATACAGGCATCATGATGTCCATTTGTTTCAGAGGTTGATTTATCTCTCATATCGTTCAAAGATATGAAACAATAAGGACAAGGAAACGAAGATGTTGCAGTCTGTTGTCCATTAACCATAAGCAAAAGTTTGAAATTTTACACTAGATAACTTACCTTTTTTACTTAGACTACCACCTTCAGAATAACGCGTTCTTTAATTTGATTTATTCAAGTATTCCAAGTTGTCTGGATCATTTTCATCGTCATAATCCTGCTACACAAAATTTCCTTCGTTCTATGCTTTCGGCGAATAATCTTCAGGCATGACAGTCAAACTAATTTTAAAAAAGCTTTGTCCGCCATCAGCCATAACTTTGATCAAAACATTTCCTATTAAGTCTCTACTTTTGATAATTTCATCGAGAAGTTCTTCGGCATCTGCGTAAACAGGTCGCAGCTGCTTCTCTGTTGTAGTTTCACAGTCAAACGCATGCATACCTGTTTTGTAAACATCTTTCAACAACTTAGATTTTTCTTACATACGCTCTCGATACTTTTTAGGAACACATTTTCTTCCAACATTACATCTCAAAAAGTTAGTAATTTTTTTCATTTGATTTTGAAAAGCTCCTATTTTGACTCGAAAATTATCTAAATTTTCTTCATCAAAAACAATATTTTTCTTTTTAATTTTATTTATCGTTACCCTAGTGTTCCGTCCTCCACTGCTCAAGTTCACGTCTATATTCACAAGTTTTCCACTTGTATAAGAGTTAGAGTTAATGTTATTTTTTATTACATGTGTTGCAATTTGCTGTTGGACTTTTTCAGGTAGACTGTCAACCACTTTAATTATATTTTTCTTCAAATCCTGACATACATGAGTTTTACCTCTGCCAATTTCTTGAAAACATTTAGTACATAATTTTATCAAATCAACAGAATCACTATTTTGTTTCAACAAAGACTGCTTTGATTTTTTTGACTCATGGAATCCAACAGAAATATCAACTTCATCATTTATATCTCTAAATTTACCTCGGCTTTTCTCAGTTTTAGTATGACCCTTATATTTGACAGTCTTGCATATATAGCAATCACACACGCCGTTTTTCACACGAGTCTCTTTTGGTAATAAGAGCTCTTTGTAATTAGGCATAGTTGGTACTTGCCTATTGTAAATTACCTTTTCAATGTCAAGAAGTGTTAAATAACAAGATCTACATAAGCTTAAAGGATATTTCTCATCATTCAGGTCAAAATCATCTTATATGAGCTTTTTATAAGACTTTCAGTAGATTTACTTATCAAAAAATTTTCTAGCTTTATTCTACCAAAAATAATTTTCTTACCACAACTTCCACATACTTTTTTTCGGTTTTCTAATGAGAATACGTAGGAGACATTTTAGAAGCAGTATCTTTGAAATACAACTCCAAAGATTTTCCTGGTGGTATCCAACCTTGTAGAAATGAAATTGCATAGTAGTATTTTTCATGGTATAACTAACTAAGACATGAATTTTCCTTTCACAGATTTTCATTCGCCACCTAGCCGTATAAATGGAAACTCTAGATTTTGTAATAAATATTATTCAATTTTATTCAAAAAATCATAGCATTAAAAATAGCGAAAGCAATTTGAGATACGTTGAAACAAAAAAAATGTATGAAACTCCATTATTTAGAAAATTTATAGATTAAAAAATGAATAAATATTAAAAAAAACATATTTCCATCAACAAATTATAAATACATACTCATATTATCAATTTGGAGTCAGGGGATAAGTTATTTATGTGAACGTCAATGTTCTACTCTGTTTTTCATTGACATGCATGGGATAAATACAAAAACGTCCATAATTTTCGAACCCGATCAGCTAGGATTTCCAATTTTACATTTTTGTAACCTACGAACGATATAGAAACTATCTGTGTTAGCAGATTTTGGATCCATTTTTGGCCCAATTTTCCTTACTTGAGGATTACCGTGCACATGGGGAGGGAAAGGGCACACCGTTTGGTTGACGTTTGTCCTATCTCACTCAAAGAATGTCTACGTTTGTGTGTAGCGTTACATATATTGTAGAAAAATCGTACCTGATAATAGTGTGAGTGTTCGGTAGGATTTTCGTTGGTCAGTCTTAAAGGAAACTTCTAGCTGTTCATAGTGAAGTGCTGATTGTTTATTATTTAAACATTAGTAAGTTTTTATATTTTTATAAAATTTATTTAATAAAAAAGAAAAAATAAACTATGGAGAATATTATTAAAGCGTGCAAATTTTTAGAAACTGAGAGTAAATTTTTAAATAATTTAAAAATAATTAAAATAACTTTTAGAATTTCTTTTAATAATAATATTATTATTCAATTTCAGCTTACTAATCCTACCGTTCAGGCTGTAGCAAGAGAGCCGTTATATCGGCTATTAATTCTAATATTAATAACGGTAAGTATTTTTTCTCATTATATATTTATTTATTTATTTATTTATTTATTTATTATCATTTATTTTTCAGTTGCAACGATTTGTAGATGAGAGCAGTCCTCAAGCACTGCAAATCTGGGAGATAAAGGCGATTGTCCAACAAGTAAGTATTATCATAAAATTATATCAATTTATACTTTTTATTAATATTTAATTGTCTTTTCTCTTTTCAATGGATTAAGGAATCTATGGAGGCCAGAATGACGGCGCACCAAGTCGCATATCAAATTGACAAGATTGTCAATGATCGCGTGAAGGTAAAGTTGGAACAACGTAAGCGTGCGGACGCTATGAGGAAGCAGCAAGAATCCGCTCGATTGCAGCGGAAACAAAAAGCCGACTTAGCTAAATCGGAGCACGACGAACTTGCTGCAAAAGTTAAGCGAAGGCTTTCCAGCACAAATGAGATTGCTGCACCATCGACAACCGCCATGGTGAATCAAGATAATGTACCATCTTCGAGGATGTCAACATCATCTGCGTCGGTGACATTATTATCATCATCAGCAATGTCGAGGTCAACATATATTATACTCAATCATGCAGTTCAAGGTAATCATTGGATAAATAAACAAGTTTCTATTTTTACCGTTGTGTGCTACTTTGGTGATGGAGTGAGAAGTTTTGCTGTCGTGTCCGAAGACAGTAAGCATGATTCAGCGCACGCTTTATTAGCTATGAATAAAGTCGTTGAATATTTGGAAAACTCTATTGGTACTTTTAAGAGTATAACCGTTTTATCTGATAGAGCTGCTGCCCATTTCAAAAATCGTTTCCAGCTTCATGAACTGAAAAAGTCTTTGCGTAATAAAAATTGGATATTCTTGGCCACAGGGCATGGGAAAGGTGCGGTTGACGGTATAGGTGGATTAGTAAAACACTATGCAACTATCCACAATTTGAAAAGTGATTCAACCAATGTCATTCAAAATGCAAATGGATTTGTTACGACTGTGCAAAATTACACAACAGCTATAAAGTTGATATTGTTAAACAGTAAGCTGTTAGAAGATTTTAGGCAGAAAAAATTGGCGGAATGGAAAAAAGCTAAGAAAGAGGCAGGGATTCAAAAGTGCCACATGTGGAGATGCATTGTCAGCAAGAATGGAAGGGAAAGTTACATCGCTCGTACTGGCAATCATCCCTTTAAAAAACTCAAACATTCTAAAAGCTCGAAAGGACCAAAGGTGCTTGCAGGTAAACTTAGCAACAAAAAACGTGGTAGACAGTCGAAAAAATCATGTAAGAACAAAAAAAAGTAATAAAAAATATTAATACATGATACAACTTCGACTCCGAGTTTTTTTTTCATTTTTATTTTTTTTATGTTTTTAAAAAAATGTATGCACATACCTGATAATGGGATTAGTTATCTCGAGGGACGAAGAATCATGTGGATTTTTTTCAGCCCAGAAAAAAATGGGGTTTTCGAGATAAATGCATTTTTTGTTTTTTTAAAAAAGTGCATAAACTTTTTTGTTTATGCATATTTTTTATTTTTGGAAAAAAGGTTTGAATTGGGGGTAAAAAGCTACCAAATCGAACCGAAGCGGTGAAAAAAGTTCAAAAATTCAGCGAGATATAAAAGATTTACAAAATAAAAATACAATTTTTCTAGAAATCGAAAAATGCATAGCTTACTTCTCAAGTGCATAAAATATGCAATTTTAACAATATGGAGGTAAAAATAAAAGTTTTCCGGCTCATTGTATATCTAAAAAAAGTCCTTTGAGTTTCGTAGCATTTGGTGACATGAGTGCTACATACCTGCCTCAGTTGAAATGGAATCGGCCTATTGCCGAACAAACCGCCGGTAATTCTAGTCATGTTAATGAAATTCATTCAATTATTGAAGAATTACGTGAAGCTGGCTATATATATTAAGAGAATCCTAAATATTACTCAGTAATAAAATGAGTGTTGATGTGTTTGGACGTATATTGAATAAAAAAAAGGAGGGTAATCGAGGTCCTCCTGGTGTAGCGTATAAAATCACTAAAGATGGACAATACGACGCGAATGACAAAAGAATTTGTAATATAGCCGATCCTCAGAAGAGTAAATATGCTGTAAACTTACCAACGTTGCGAAAAACTAGTGAAGCTAACGTTACTACGCTTACGGGTATGATAAATGATCTTGTAAAATCATTGAATACAATAAGATTAGAATTAGTAAAGCATCGAGTAGTTATTAATTAGTTAGAAGAAGAAAATATTAATAATAATAATAATAAGGAGAAAGAAAGAAATATTGGACCGTTTGACTTTTTAAAACAATTTAAAAAATAGATTAAAATGAAAATCAAAGAGTGGTGGGTGAGTTACATAAACCAGCACGTCAAAACTATCCCCGTAGAAAAGTTGATGTACGCGGAATAGATGAGACATGGCAAGCTGATCTTGTAGAGATGCAAGGCTACTCGAGAGAGAACAAAGGCTTTCGATATCTATTAACTGTCATTGATATATTTTCAAAGTACGCTTGGGCAGTTCCTGTGAAACAAAAAACTGGTGTAGATGTTGCTTATGCAATGAAGTCTATAATAAAAAAAGGACGCACTCCTAGAAACCTACATGTGGACTATGGCAAAGAATTTTACAATTCAAATTTTCAAAGACTAATGACAAAGTATAAAATAAATCTATATTCAACCTATAGCAAGCTTAAGGCAACTATTTGTGAACGTTTCAATCGCACGCTAAAAAATGTCATGTGGAAAAAATTCAGTCTTCAAGGAAATTACAAATGGATGAACATTCTAGCTGATTTATTGAAATCTTACAATAATCGAAAACATCGTACCATAGATATGAAGCCTAAAGACGTAACTAAAGAGAATGAAATGCAGGTATTGAGACGATTCTCTTACGACCGACGTCTTTTCGTTAAGAGCCGTCAATTCCAAGTAGGCGATAAAGTACGTGTGAGCAAGTCTAAACACGTTTTCGAAAAAGGATACACTCCTAACTGGTCTACTGAGATTTTTACTATTCAACGAATTGCGAAGACAAAGCCTATCACTTATCATTTAAGAGATTATAAAGGCAATCCAATTGTTGGAGGTTTTACGAGCAAGAACTACAGAAAGCTATGTATCCTGATGTTTATCTCATTGAAAAAGTTTTAAGGAAACGTGGTAATCAAGTATATGTTAAATGGTTTGGATTCGACAATTCGCTCAATTCATGGATAGATAAGACTTTATACGTATGAAAGAATAAAGACGTTTATGTAAAGTAACTTTTATTCAAATAAATATTATAATAATAATAAATAATTTGTTTTATTTTAATGGTAAGAGCCTCAACCTTCGCTTTCACCTGTGTGGTACTTCCATTTGAGCATCATCACTTGTGAGTCCATTAGAACAAGTCGAAACCTGCTTTAGTAGAAACACCTGTGACTCATTTACCTCTCCACAATATATTTTATAATAAATTTATTGTACATACGTTACTGAAATAAAGATACATTGTTGTTACATTAAATAATAAATTGAAATCTACCAGCGTTATGATATTCAATCTGTAAACAATATTTTTGTACATGATCTTAAAGTAATATATAAAGATCATAATGTTTCATGATGGCTCTTGAAATTCGATCTGGTAAAATAAGTTGGACTTCAGCATCGAGCTCGAGAATGATTCGATTGTTATCTTCTTCCTTGAAGTTTGTTACTAATAACAATGATTTTCTTCAAGTTCATAATGATTTTTCTCCGGTAGTGGATCAAAGGGCTTCATAGCTATTTTATTTAACATTTCTAAGTCCATCTTGCTATCGAAGACTTGAGAATAGTGGGATAAGGAAGTGGATACTACTGGTGATGATTCTTCTATCAGAATGACGTTTTCCGAGCTCTTCTCTCTCTCTCTCTCTTAAGACCTTTACCCCACTACTACACTTTTTTCTAGCCGCCACGACCGCCTCCCTCCACTTGCTACTACTTCCACCTTCACTTGTTGCTTCTTCCACCTCCACTTAGATTTTTAGTTTGTTAAGTGTATATACTATACAATTATTTTTTAGTATAGGTTCAAAAATATGACTTATTATTATACGTTTTTTAAATAGTGCTCGCAATATTATACTACTTAGTTGCATAATACGTCGTTGGAAGCGTTCTCGATCTTGTGCAAGCTGCTCCCACACTCCTTTCCTCGAGTCTTTGTCTTCAATAGGAAGATGACGAATTTGAATATTATCCGAGAACCATACATGCTTCGAAGCACGAATGCTCTTCTTTCTTCTTCTAATAGGCGCCATGATGAATCACAACAGGATAGTCTTGCTATAGCTGTTTCTTCTCACTGAATGATGGTAATGCAAGCTATGCATCCTTCTTATAAATATATTAGAACTCGAATGACTGCCCTCTATCGGAACTCAAGATTAATTATAGAATAGTGAGATCCCCAACCTTCGCTCTTATCTGTGAGGTATTTTCTTTCGAATCATCACTTATGAGTCACCTTTACAGTGAGATAAAATTCATTAGAATGGGCTACATTATGGACTTCTTTTACCTCTATAGGTATAGGGATAGTTAAATATTAAATAAATAGGAGGATAGTTAAATAAAGGAAAAAAAGACTATTCGATTAGATATATATTTTTTTTATTATTTATAGTGCAGCTATTTACATTAGTATTATAATACATTAATTATTATTCGTTGAAGATACAATTATGTTTAAATTCAAAGTTTGAACAGACAATATGATAAATAAAGAGCTCCTTCTTCTCACTAGTTCGGTACAGGTTTTTCAGCATGTCTTCATCTTTTTCAAGAACTATATTTACTCTTTTAGGTAGGAACACCTCAAATTCATCATCAATTGTAATGACAACGCTAAATCCGTATTTCGTTGTTAACCATCTAACTTTTGTAACCTGGTATAAAGTACTCGGCGTATGTTGGGACATCGCCTTCCGAGGAAGGAAAGTCGCCTTGGAAATCTTATTTATTACTGAGAAATCCATTCTGTAAAATAAAAAATCTAAGAATTAATTATTTATTTATTTATTACTAAGGTATTAATAAACTAAAATTATTTAAATGTCTTACTTGTTTTAATGGTTAGTAGAACATCTATTGGAGATCGAGGGTAAGATTGTTTCTTGAGCGAGAGCTGACCAACTGTATCGAACAAGAGTGAGCTCTCTGTTTTATAAGTATCAACCCCACTTTTAAAGCTCAAGCCGCCGTCGCCGCTTCCCTCTCTTTCAGTCTCCCCTCTCTTATGATTCTTCATCTAAAGCCATTCTCGTACTCTATAGACTCTGGTATCCATTGTTTCTCCCTCTCCATTATTAGTCATGAGCGCCATCTAGTAACTGTTGAAGAAGTAGAATTCTCTCGCTAGTGCTGCCCTCTAGAATTATTTTCTTCAATTCTGGATCTTTTCATATTACTATTTTTTTTCTATCACTTCGTCTTCTTCTCTATACCTCTTTCTTCGTAGCTGTTCAACTCTTTTTTTCATTTCAGCAATTTCGAGAGTTTTATAATGCCCCCATGGAAGTGTGTCCGAATTATTATCAAAAATACAACGTTTATCATCATGAGGGCGTAGTGCTGTCTTTTCCTCTCTCTGTTATTACTTGATGTAATTTAGATCGAATATTACATTGAGTACGTTTAATAATTTCCATTTCGTTTAAACACTTTCGATAATCTGAGTGAGTTGTATTTTTTCTGTATGTTTTTTCACTCCTTTTGCCTTTTTCAAGGGATCCGTATTTATTATTTCGATACTGTATAGGTTACTTCGTAACCCAATGTACTCCCTCATAATAGCAGCATTGCACTCATCCTTCATAACACCAAGAACTTTTTTGTTAGCTATAGGCATTCCAAATTGATTATGAGCAGGATAGTCCGATGTGTTAAATTTATCAATGTCTACTTTCATGATCTCATACATATCGACATCTTGAATTTCATAAATGAGGCTGTCAGTATCAGTATAAAGTAATTTATATCTTTCACCAATTCGTTGCTTCATGTATCCATAATGAAAGTCATAGACTAATGTTTTTGAAAGATTTAATACACATAGACCGATGTATATAGGTTTTTTAATACTGATAGTTGTCCAGCATAATTGAATAGCAGCTAAATTTTCGTGAAAGATGGAACTACTATGGAAATTTGGTTGGGCAATTCGAGCTTCAACGCCATATCTACCACCCCATTGATTGATCAGTTTGACATCTTTTCGTTTTCTTTCGTCTTCCATCGTTTTTCTATATATTACATTAATCATAAACTTTTTTTAACTCATTTTTAGCTTGCTTTCTTTTTTCAGTATTTAAATCAACATATGGTTTCAGCCATTGTTTTTGTTTGAATTCTAACGCTCTATATATCTTTTTGAGTTTTAGTCCATATTTGAGAGCTTCTTTTAACGCTCTATAATGAATAACATATCGTTCTTTATCATAAAGCGTTGTCAAAAGTTTTTTCTGTTTTGATCCGGGTGGTTTAGTATGTTCGGGACAAAGAGGTAGGTCTTTATGATCATCATGCAGCTCTTGTGGATACTCTAGATCTACTTCTAAAATATAGCCTACGTCGCTAACATCAGAGATATTGGAAAAATTTGACATATCAACATTTGAATCCTATTTAAAGCCCTCAAATGGTAGTTTTTGAGTCATAGCCCAACCATAAAGGTTGTTTACGTCATAATACATTAAAATTTTGTTTGGCTCATCCTTAGTGAATGCTTCACCCATATATTTATTGTTTGCTTTTGAAAATCTATTGCAGCATTGACTTTCATATTTTCATATTTGTATATTTTAACATCGCGTCCCATGTTAATCCAGGGGTAGTGTTATGATGAGCAGGATCGAGATCATATGCATTCTTACAAGTTGATGGAAAATTTTCAAAAATATCAGCTAGTAAAAGTACATCAGTTTTTAGATAGATATCAGAATACATTCCTAAATCTATTTTCTTCCAAATACTACCGAAAATATTCCATATATTTTGAGCATGCTTATATTCTTCAGTAGGAATATCATTATCTGTCAATTAACTATGAAATTTTTCAGTAGATGGTAACTCTGACTTAGTTAGTCTATTTAAATTTTGGATGTATTCATAAGGGAAAACTCCTTTTCTTTTGAGTAAATTAATCTGTTCTAAAGTGTAATAATCTTTCTGAAATTCTCTCTGTACAATATCTAGCTGAGGTAAATAATATGGTAATTTATCTAGAGATGTAGGCATAAATCGAAAGGAATCACTGAAACGAAAGCTAATTCGGTTGTTTGCAACTTCTTTTGTGAAGGATATGTATCGCTCCTTGTTTTCAGCGAGAACAGAGATCTTTCCTTCAAATTCTAAGTTAGTAGCAATTTCTGTTATAATAAAATGTGAGTCATAGCCTATAAAGTTATGAAATACGACTAGTATGAAAGCAACATTTTTATAATTCAAATTGCAATGATTGTGAGCTGCACCTCTAAATTTTCCTGTTAAATGACAATGATCACGAACTCGTTTTTGGTTATCTTGAAAATATTGATTGCAAATATGACATCTTCTTGCCGTTTTGAATGCCTGTTCATTAATAGATGATAAATCCATTTTTATTGCATTATTATATATCTTTTCTAACTCAATCACAATGGACTTCAATTGCTTTATAAACCATAATGCTGGTGATTCGTCTTCATTTAATTTTTTTCTATATGACTTATATATCGACTTACTATCATCATAACGGCATTTTACATATAATCCAATGCTATAGGCTTCATGTACTTGGAAACTATGTCTCTTAACATTGAGATTTCTATTCGGATCTTCTATAGGTTTTAACAGACACTCAAAATCAGCGTATATAATAAATGGAACTTCCTCTTTATGCTTAAAATTTTTAAATTCTAAAGTAGCATAGTCAGGTAAATTAATCCAACACTTATTTATTTTGAAACAGTCAACTTCATGAGATTTCAAATTTTCCTCGTTAGTAAAATAATGAAGGCAACGTTCGCAAAGATAAATTTTTTCAGTATGTTGAGTGACTTGTCTACAAAGGAGAGCAGATAAAGTTTTAATCCATACGTAGTGAGTTTCTAATTTGAATTTTTCATCATCTATTGATATTCGTGGTCTACAAGTATCATTTTCATCAATATATTCATTTTGTATTAAAAGTAAGTTCACATGTTTAGTTTGTTTTAATTTAGTTATATAGCACGGTGAGACTTCATATTTCGATCCATATTTTTTAAGTATATAAAAATTTACACTTATTTATTCAATTTTTCAAAGTTAGGTAAACTTTTTATTTTTACAGGGAAGCTTATACCATCAAAATTCAGTTCATTCTCATAGGGCTTGTACTTAATTACTCTGTTTGGATTTCTTTTAACTAGATGAAGGCATAAAAGTATAGCCCATTTAAAACATTCATTGTCTTCATTTTAACATTAACACAGGCTCTTTTATTATCTATGCTTGACGGTAATGGTATATATAAGCATGGTTTAAATGGATTATACTTAATTATATTAATAGTGAGACCAACAATAGTTTTTAACGACCAGCCTGAGTCTCTTTCTTGAAATTCTTCAATTTGTTTAAGTATAATATTTTTAACTTTATTTTAAAACCATCTACCAAGATCAGTAGTCTTATAAATGCAAACATTTTCTGTATTGAAATACTTGATTTGAATATCTTCTTCTTGATTTTTCTTTAAAATAAATTGTGATGCCATTTCCCGTATTTATTTTTAAGTTATTATGGATAGCAAGAAATTGAGGTATTTTAATTTGTAAAAGTTGATTTGCGGCAATTAGAAATGTTTTTATATCTAAATGATGTTGATTAAGTATACAGACTGTACTAATTCGATTTTCAAAGGCTGAATAAATTGGCCTCCAAACAACTCCAACTCCTGGAATTTTATCCTGAATAGCTGTTAATGGATGTATACTTCCACTAACTTTTATAGTTTTACTTAAATTGACTTCAATAGAATTCAAGTGACAAGCACAAGTTTGACATCTTTGTCGAATTGCTCTACTTGAATCAGATCGTTTCATAAATTCATGAATTGAAATTATAGCATTAATTGTTAGATTTCTTCATCTTATACAATCGTCTATATCTAAATCGTCCGAATGATTATAAGCTTTCCACAAATTTTTAATTGTTTCTTCAAAATAGGCGATAGAACTCATATTGTTAGTTCTCTAGTTTTTATTGTCTTGAAGAGTCACTTGTCTATAGTTGTATAAAGGATTATTATGATGAAAGGATGGAAACGGTAGTGAACAACTCTAAAATAAACTTGTTCTCAGTTGGTTAACAAATCAATAATGATTCAACTAACTACTATAACGTGTGATAAATCACTCGTTATGTCTCTCTTTCTCAAACGACCATATTTACTTATGTACATATATGCATATATATCTATATTCATTATTTGGTATAATACTAACATATGTACAATGCTTAGCAGTAGCAGCTGTAGCGGGCAATAGAATACAAGGTAAGAAAGAGAGAGAATATAAACAATACAACGCGAAGCAGCAAGAGAGAGAATAGACTGGCATAGGCTTAACCTGAGTATATGCTCATGTGCAAGAGAGGGAATGAGGAGAGACTGTTGCGCTATACGAACTGATATATGTTCGGCAGAGAAGGAGAGAGAATGGGGAGCTCAACCGCGGGACTAGCTTGTTGATCGTGTCCGAACGCGCACGTGTTCTCGTCGGTCGGCTTTCATATTATAATTTAACAACTCTTTTCCAATCTCAACTTGGCCTTGAGGCATCTTGAAAAAGAGACAATTGATGGCAAGTCGTGCATCGAGAGTGCTGTGTGAGAGAGTGCGTTGAATTGAGTGAGTGCAAGGCCGTCGCCAGGTTCGCTGCGTTCGAGAGCCGAGCAGGGTTCATCCGAGGCTCAGTCGTTCTTTGTAAGTACCTTCTCGTATCTACTGTCTCTCTCTCTCGCTAGCTTGTTACTCTCTCTCTCTCTCTCTCTCTCGTTATCGCTGCGCTGCACTCCTTGTAAACTCTTACGTTATATTAACACCATTTTATCTTATATGTGCCTTCCTCTTATTAACACCTGACACTACTGCCTTCCACGTTCCCCCATCGATATATTAATACGAAGATTAGCTGCTTGATCCACGACGCTCTCGCGGGCCTTAAGGAATAACTGGACATCCGGGCATAGCCTCGTGCGGTTACTGCATGCCCGCAACGAGCTGCATATTATATCCTTCGTTCTCTCGCGAAATAACGCGGGCAAGTAACAACCCCGTTATACTACTGAGGAACTACTTGCAAATGGAGTAAGGTAAGGCAAGCTTAGCTCGGAGGCTGTCTCGAGAGACTGCGCTGTTTTGCTAGGCCGAAGCGGTTTTTAAAGGTTAAGTGAGGGCGCTGTAGGCAGTACATGGAAGGGATAGCTCAAACGAAAGAGTGGGAGTGAATCGACTGTAGCACCATCTAAAATATTAATTTAGTATTAAAGGGTTTATATATAGATCTTCAGAATAAAAATATAGTTATTATTGCTTTGAGATACGATTCAGCTCACATACGAGGTGTGATCAAAAAGTAAGGTGAATTTTTATTTTTCTCAAAAAATATTTATTTATTCATCAATTTTTATTTTATCTCCTTCAAAGTAATCCCCCTCGGATATAATGCACTTGTGCCAACGCTTTTTCCAATCCTCAAAGCATTTCAAAAAATCATTTTTTGTGATCTTGTTTAGTTCATCCTTCGATGCCGTCTTTATCTCCTCAATCGTGGCAAAACGTCGTCCTTTCATGGGCCTCTTCAGTTTTGGGAACAAGAAGAAGTCACAGGGGACCAGATCTGGGGAATACGGTGCCTGTGGCATCGTTACTGTGTTGGTTTTAGCCAAAAATTCGCGCACAAGCAACGATGTGTGAGCAGGGGCGTTATCATGGTGCAAAAGCCAATTTTTATTTTTCCACAAATTCGGACGTTTCTGGCGGATTGCTTCGCGCAAATGGCGCATAACTTGCAGGTAATATTCCTTATTTACTGTTCTACCCTGTGGCAAGAACTCATGATGCACCACGCCCCTGCAGTCAAAGAAAACTGTAAGCAAAACCTTTACATTTGATCGAACTTGGCGTGCTTTTTTTGGACTTGGTGATCCAGAATGCCTCCACTGGGACGATTGAGTCTTAGTCTCGACGTCATAACCGTATACCCATGTTTCGTCACCTGTTATAACCCTGTTGAGTAAATCTGGATCATCGTTGACGTCATTCAGTAGCTCTTGGGCGATGCTCATGCGACGTTTATTTTGGTCGAAATTGAGCAATTTCGGAACAAACTTCGCTGACACACGTCTCATGTCTAAAACACTCGTCAAAATTGATTGGCACGAACCAAATGAGATGCCAATATCATCAGCAATTTCTCTAATGGTAATTCGACGATTTCCCAACACTATTTTCTTCACTTCTTCAACATTCTCATCAGTTGTTGATGTGCTGGGGCGTCCAGAACGAGGTTCGTCGTCGGTGTCTTCTCGGCCTTCTTGGAAGAGTTTATACCACTTGTAAACATTTTTTTGGCTTAAAGTAGACTCACCGTATGCCACTTTCAGCATTTCAAGTGTTTTGGAACATTTGATTCCATTTTTCACACAAAATTTAATGCAAACTCTTTGATCCATGTTTTTAGACAGCAGCAAATCGTGGAGCACGCAAAACACTTCTAACCTTGATGCCACTCACAAACAAACCAAACATACTACAAAGCTGAAATTTGGAACGTATGTTCTAGACGAGTGTACCGACATAACCAAATAAAAAAGTCGAAGATCGAACAGACGTAGCCCGCTAAATTTCAAAATTCACCTTACTTTTTGATCACACCTCGTATCATAGAGAATAATTGGATTTATACTCTACGATGGACTATATTTTAGATATTAAAGACTTTCAGAGTCCTAATAATATTTTTATTTGTAAGGAGTTTGCCTATTTACCAGTATGTTCTAATACTTTACCTACAGTATTACTTTTTAAACTTACACATCATTGGCTCAAACTGCCTATTGAATATCAAAATATTAATAAGTGGTTGGAATTACATCATCATGGTATTTATTTTTTATTATCGTTAATTAACATTGATTTTATTTGAAATATAATCAATTTTATAGGTATATTATGGAGAAATGGTATTTTACCATATAGTTTTTTAAATTGTACTATTCGTAGTTATTTACATAATTGTAGAAATATTTATGTGAAAGGATTACAAAAGAAGCAATGGCTCAAAAAAATTATTCCTGAAAAATAGGTTCAAATGATATACAATAGTACAAAATTCTAAATTCAAATTTAATTAGTTTTTTTTTAATTACAGAAATATTTTAGATATCGAAACTGAAATGAGATGTCCGCGATTGAAAGATTTAAGTCTTAAATTTAAACCATCATATATACGAGTATATCATAGTCAAAATCGCGAGAATATAGTATGTACTGCGGTAAATACACAAAAGATACATGATTGGATGATGGAAACACAAAAACAAGCAAAATCAAAAGGGATCGATACAGTCGAAAGATTTACAGATGACTATAATTCATATAAAAATTCAATTGAATATTTAAAAATAGCTATGTCAGACACTGAACATAAAGATTATAGACAAAGTGTACTCTACTCAATGTATAATTGAAAATAATAAATATTAAATAAATAATAAAATGTTTACTTATTTAAATAATAAAATAATCATAACGATTGCCTGAAAAGGCGAACGGATGGGAATAAGGTACTTTCCTAGCAGAGATGTTTAGGAGGAACATCTCAAGGAAGTGTCAGTCGAGCGACTGCACTCGTAGTCTCTAGCATTCTCACGAAAACAGTTCCCTTCGTGGAGAGAGCACGCATTGACTATACACAGCATACGCTCTCCTCCGCGCCCCATGGTCCACGCTTAGCTAGAGCGTAAGAGAGAGAGAGAAAGAGAGAGCACACGTTTACTACTACTACTATAGTAGCGCATCCCCATCAGGCCAGAACTATAGACAGCATGCGCTCCCCTCCTCCTCCGCACGCTCAGGCTCTATACCAAATGTATACGTGTATAGCTAATATACACAATATGCATCCTCTAAGGTACATGTGGCATTGGCTCTAGTGGTAGAGCGCTAGCCTGCCAACCCAGAGGACTCCGGTTCGATTCTCCGGTCTGTCTCTTCATTGTTTTCAAAAATCGTAGCTATTTTCTACTCATTTCATTTTCAATGTAGCAAGTAAATTGTCAATAATATATAGTTTAGTTAGTTTATTTATTTACAACTTATATGTTGCATTTGGTTTACATTTCTTATATTGCTATTTGTGTCTTGTATCTAGTTTGTGTAGTTGATTATATATGTGTTGTGTGTGTGTGTGTGTGTGTTGTATAAATATGTGTATTTGTAGGTGTGTCTGCAACGCTTGTGTCCCTGTCTTCTGCGCCTGTCTGTTCCTCTTTTCTTCCCATTTTTCTTCTGATTAATCTTCTCTTCCTCTTTCTCTCTCCAAGATCTGCCTTTTCTGCTCTTCTATTTTTTTTTCTCTTTCTTGCATATTTTCTTTTCAGCTTTTCCTTTATTACTTTCTTTTGCCTTTTCACCTTTGCCTTTCCTTTGCTTTTGCTCTCCTTCTTGCTAATCATTTCATCTATCTTTCTCCTTATTAGGGTTTTGACAGCTTTTTCTTGTTTCCTATTGCTCCCTCTGCCTTTCCTTTCCTCAAACTCACTTATTTTTCCTTAGTATCTTATGATTTGCCTTCTAGTTTACCTTTTTCTTTCTCTTCTTCAATTCTTCTTCTTTTCCATTTTGCTCCATCCTCCAATACCTGCTTCCTCTCGCTTGTGTAGTTGTTGTTACTTGTGTCTTGTGTGTGTGTATGCATGTGTATGTTTATGTTTGCGCATATGTTTGTGTTTTGTGTGTATGTGTGTGTATGTATGTGTGTGTAGATGTGTCTCGGAGTCTTGTTTCTCTGTCTTCTGTTTCCGTCTCTCCTTAGGGTCTTGCAGCTTCGTCTTCTTGCTTTTCTTTTTCTTTCTTCTCTTCGTTTCATCTTCTTTTCCATTTTAACTCCATCATCCACGCTATCTTTTCTTTGTTTCCTATTATTATTTTTTCCCATTCTTCCCTTTCCTTTCTGCTTTTTTCACATTTTTCTACCATGAGCTTCCAATTTTCTTCCTCTATCATACACATTCTGCATCTCTTATTTTCTTCTTTTTCCCAATACCTGCTTCCTCTCGTTACATTACCTAACCTAAACCTTTCCCTTATTTGCAGGCCTTTTATTCTTCCCTCTCCTTGAATTTCCTTTAACCTATACCTTTTCATTTCTTCTTTCAGCTCTTTCTACTCGGTTATGTATCTTGATTTTTCTAATTTTTCTTCTAGTTATTTTTCATCTTTTTTCTTTAGCTCATCTCTTATTTCTTCCCAAAACTCTTCCCTCATTTCAACTCCCTCTTCCCTCTCTCTATATATTTTACTTTTTTCCAGCCTTTCCTCTCTCTCCTCCTTCTTACCCTTTTTATCTTTTACATTTCTTTCCCTTTTTTTTAATTCTCTCCATGCTTCTTTTTTTATTGAGCCATCTCTTTCATCTCTTATTTTGTTTTCATACTTCATTGCTCTTTCTAATGCTGTTTCTTTCATTTCTTGTCTTCCTGTTTCCTATCGTATTAGATAACTTGGCGTGTTTCTATCTAATCCTAATACCCACTTTATGTATTTTAGTTGTAGTCTCTCTATTTCCTCATATCTCTTCCATCCCCAGATTTCTGCTCCATACATAATCACGCTTTTCACCAGAGCATCGAACAGGTTCATCATTAGCTCCCAGTTTTCTCTAAATAGCTTTTCTCCTAGTCCCCATAGCCTTCCGAGTCCCATATTTATTTTCCCTTCTACCTTCTTTATTTGCTTTTTATTTCCGTTTTTTCTGCTTATCACATATCCCAAGTAGTTGTACTCTTTCACCATCTCTATCTTCTCACCTTCCCATTCGAATTCTTCTTCCCTCCCCCTTCCTCCTCCTCTCCTGCATTTCATCATCTTTGATTTTCCTACGTTTAACTCTAATCCCCTCTTTGCCATCATCACTATATCATCTGAATATCCTAATGTCCATATTTTCTTCCTTCCTATCACTACCCCTCCTTCCTGCACCTGCTTGATTTTCACTTCCAGGTCGGCAAAGGCAACATTGAATAGCGTGGTGCTCAAAGGGCACCCTTGCTTATGCCTTTGTAAGTCTCAAAATCCCCAATTATTTCTCCTCCAACTTTTACCTTACTCCCTGTTTTCTTGTATATTTCTTCTATTCTTTTCCTAATTTTTCTATTTATCCCTTTTTCTTTCATTGTTTCCCATATTTTCTTCCTCTTTATTTTATCAAAAGCGACCTTCATGTCTGCAAAGAATACGAACACGTTTTCCTCCTTTTTCCCTCATTTCCTTCCCTATTATTGTTTTTAATATATATATTGCGTCCATTGTTCGTCTTTTCTTCCTAAATCCCATCTGCGTATCGCTTAGCGCTTCTTTAGCTTCTAGTTCACTTTCCAGTTTTTTCCTCAGTATTTCCGCATATATTTTATATCCCGTATCCATCAACGTTATTCCTCTATAGTTGCCTACTTCTTCTGTCCTCCCTTTCTTATATATTGGTACTATTATTCCCTTCCTACATTCTTCCGGATATCCTTCTCCGTTCCATATTCCGTTTAAGCATTTTGTCATGTCTTTTATCAAGCCTTCCGTGCCTTCCACCCACGCTTCATTTGCTATACCATCTTCTCCTGTCGCCTTTTTCTTTTTCATTTTTCTTATTACCTCTTTTACTTCTCTTTCTTTGATTTATTCACCTTCCTCTCCTTCGCTGTCTTCGATTTCTTCCCCTTTGCTTTCTTCCTTTTCTTTCTCTCCCAATTATTCCTTGAAGTGCTTCTCTTCCTTCATTTCCTGTTCTTGCGTTGTAGTCTCCTCCTATAATTATTGTTTTTCCTCTGTTCTCCTCTATCTCTTCGCTTAGGTATTCATAGTTTTCCTTCTTCTCATGTTGCATATACACCGATGCTATCATGTATTCCCTCCCTCCGATCGATTTTTATTTCTCCTGCTATTACCTCACTTGTCCATTCTTTCTTCCATTCAACCTTACTCATCCCTTTCCTCTCTCTTACCACCATCATTCCTCCCCCTATTTCTCTCCCCCTTCTCCCTTCCCTTCTTGAGTCCCTCCACTCTATGCTGTACCCTTTCAGTTGCTTCTCCACACCAGTTCTTGCCCCTTGCCTCTTCACCCAGGTTTCCGTTAGCCCTATTATGTCGAATTCCATAACATATTCCCAGTCGTCTTCCTCCATACTCTTCACCCTCGCTACGTTCCAGAATAGTATTTTTACTGCCATTCTCCCCTCTCTCTCCTTCCTCTCCTCTCTCTCTCTCTCTTTTATCCCTATTGTTTTCGAAACCTTTCCACCCCCTTTCCTACCATTTTTCCCTCTCTCTCGCTCCACCACCATTCTTCTCCCTCTGACTTCACCCTGTTATGCCACATCTTTACCTCTTTACCTTTACTTTTTATTTCTTTCGCTATACTTCTTACTTCTTCTCTTATCCTTCTCTGCTTCCACGTCCAGTCCTGATCTATGTATATCTTTTTCTGTGCCAGATTCTTTTTCTTCTTCATAATTCCTTCTTTTTGTTCCCATGAAGCGCATCGAATTTGCCACATGTTTTTTCTTCTTTCTCTCCGATCATCCCTCTCCGTTGTTCCTCCTATTCTTCTCAGATTCACTATCTCTCCTTTCATTTCTAGTACCTCCCTTAACCAGACCTCTGCCTCTAGCTTCTTTTCCCATCTTAACTCACCCTCTAAGTCTGTCACTATTATATTGTTTATCCTACTTTCTCTATCCATTTTTTCTCTCATATGCTCCAATTCTTCCTTATTGCCTACTTATGTTCCTCTTTGCTTCTTGTTTCCTCCTTCTATGCTTTCTTTTAGTTTCACGCACTCCTCTTCCAACTGGTCCATCCTCTCTCCCCATTTTTCCAGCAGTTTCTTTTCTCTACGTTCTGCTTTTCCCTTTCTTCTTTCGTCTCTTTCTTTCTTTCTTTTCTCTCTCTCTCTCTTGTTCTTTCCTAACTTTTTCTATTTCCTTCTCCCATCTTTCTTCTCTTTTTTTCCCCTCTGCCTCCATTCATTCCATTTTCCCCTTTATTTCTTTAAACATTTCTGTCCATTCTTTCCTTTCCTCCTCCCGTACCTCTCTTAATTCCCTTATACCAGTTCGTATCTTTTCCATTATATCTTCTGCACCACTACTTTTTCCCACTTCTCTTATCGTGTTGTCCAATCCTTCTCGCCCCTCCCCATCCATCTCACTTCCCTCGCTCTCACTCTTGCATCTCTTTGCCTCTCTCATTTCTCCTCCATTATTCTCTCTCAGCCCCTCCCCGCTCTCTCTCCCCCTCACCGCCTTTATACTTTTCTTCTTTTCCTCCTCTGGGCCTTTCTTATCCAACTTTCCACCTTTATCTCTTAATTTTTCTGTTGTCACAAATCGTTCCATCCTATCTCGTACGCCTTAATTCGACTCTCTATATCTACCCGTGATCCCATCTTTATTCCCTGTCTTACCTTTTCTGTCTCTGCCTTTACTTCTTACCGCCCCTCCTCTCTGCCTGCCTTTCCCGCTTTCTGATTATCTCTCTTAACCTCAACTTTTATTTTTTTCTTTATTCCTCTCTCTCTGCTTTGTCCTGCTCTTCTCCAGGCCTCTCTCTCTCTCTCGTCTCCACACCTCCTCCGCCTCCACGCTCTTTTCACCTCTATTTCTCTCCTCAAACACTTTTCATCTTTAACTTTCTCATCAAAACTCCCCTCGAGTGAAATCTAACCTCAACTTCTTGTCAATAATGTATATTTATAGCTTTAAAAAAAAATACATTTAAATTTAATTAGACTGAAAACACTAGGTATAGGGTCCCTAGGGACTAGGAGCCCTAGTGACTAGTAGCCCTAGAAACCTTCCTCAAAAAATTATAAACAATTATTAACATTAATAATAATTAACATTGAAGGGTTAGACCAGGGAATCAAAGTGTTAAACCAGGGACCCCCCACGAATATTGTTAATAATAATTGTTAACATTAACAATTATTATTAATATGAAAGGGTTAAGCTAGGAGGGGCCAAAAGGTTACGGACCCCCGTAGGTGTGCTGGAACATACATTGCTATACTACTAATATTAACTTTGAAATAAAGTAAATGAATATCTATGATTATATGAATTGGATTTTAGGGAAAAATAGACTTTACCCTAGTTTCTTATGGTGCGAAGTGTCCCATGAGCAGAGCTTAAGTCTTTCGTATAAAAGGATGCAATTGAACCCAAGTTTCTCATAGCGCGAAGTGTTCTATAAGTCGAGCGTAAATTGCAATAGGAAAGAAAGGATTTGCTCACGTAATCACTTGAAAGAAAGAACTTAGATTTTAGCCAAGTTTATTTGAGCTTTCAAGGCTAGGAGTGAATGCTAGCCTGTGCAAAAATCAGCGTATCTATACACAGATTTTCCCGCCTATTTTAGCAGGACAGCCCTCTTCGAGTTATTTACGCAATTGTGCGAAATAATTTAATCATATTTACAAGAGAATAAATTGTAATTACGGAATTCTAAAACATGTAAACTTTACAGAAAGAGATATAGATCACTTAAGTATAATTTGCAATTATTGCAAAAAGTATTATTGTCAAAAGTTATTAACTAATAAAGTTTTTCTACAATTGAGATATGTTGTATTTCGTAAAAAAATAAAAGACCTGTATTTTTTTTTATCGGCGGAAAAAGCTATTTAAAGGATGAAACCAACCCCCAAAAAACAGCCCCAAAAGCAGTTCTATAGCAATATCTCTAATGGTAATGAATATTTTTTTATGAAACAAAAAAACACAAGATACTTATAAAAAAAGTAACAGACACACATCAATTTGATCCCCGGGGGTTGCAACACCTACGTTGTATAGAGGAAAAACTGTACTTTTAAGTGTATTTTTACCTTACAAAATCAAAAGAATATGTTAAAAAAATTTAAAAAATGATATTCTAGTTGAAAATGATAAAACAAAATTGACGTGATTCGGAGTTTTCCTATTATCTATTATTTCGAGGATGAACTACCCCTTAATGTTATTGATACAATATAAGCAGTTGATAATCGCAGATTATGCTGGTTATTTCATGTTCTATGACGCTCAAAAAAGCCATACACATGGATACTTTTGTTCTGCCGAATAAACTATTTAGAGGGTGAAAGCTACCCCCGAAAGTTACCCTTCAACACCATTTTATAGCGAAATATTCGTATTTTATGCACAGTTTTCGACGAAACAAACTCTAAAAAATTCTTATAAAAAATTTCAACTAAATATATGGGTTTCGTCTACAGGGGTTGCAACCCCCTAAGTCGCCTGAAAGAAAAGCTATGTTTTCAAATTTTTTCAGAAGAAATGAAGTTTATGAAATTCCGTTTAAAATCTAACACAAAAGTATACAGTATCCGTCACCAGGGGCTGCTACCCCTTCATTGGAGAGTGAACAGAACATTTATTTGTTACCCTGATCCCCTACCACCCTGAAACCAATTTCTTTAAATCTCGCGCTAGTTACCCCGCCACGCTATAACACGTAACTCCTACAACCCAATTTCATCAACCCTCGAGCTAGTTACCCAGCCACACTGTAACCCCAAACTTTTAACCTCAATTTCCTTAATCCTCGAGCTGGTTACCCTGCCACGCTGTAACCCCAAACTCTTAACCCCAATTTCATCAACCTTCAAGCTGGTTACCCTGCCACCCTGTAACCCCAAACTCTTAATCCCAATTTCATCAATCCTCCATCTGGTTACCCTGCCACGTTGTAACCCGTAACTCTTAACCCCAATTTCCTTAACCCTCGAGCTGATTACCCTGCCACGCTCTAACCCCGAACTTCTATAACCGAATTTCATCAATCCTAGAATTAGTTACCCTGCCACGCTCTAATCCCGAACTCCTACACCCGAATTTCATCAACCCTCGAACTGGTTACCTTGCCCTTTCTAATTTTCTAGTCCGAAACCCAGTTCTCTGTTATTGATAATCCCAATTTCGACATATTTGTAATATCTCTGAAGAAAAGGACATAGGCAAAATAATTATAGAAGATAACGTTAAATTTATTTTATTTTTATGTTATATTTACGTTATATTAATTCGTTATTACATCTGATATTGAGATTACATTTTCTGAATATAAAAATACGATCCGCACTCATTATCACTGTACATATTGTGAACAATAATGATACTCTATAAATAAATGCTGTAGACATATTAGTTTCTTGCACCATGCATATTTTATAATTGCTATTTTCTCGCAAATTTTGCAGATAGACTGTTCTACAATTTCGAAGCAATATTCAACAGGATTGTCGAACGAATCAGGTTTTTTATCTAAGTACTCACTTTTGTATGCTTAATATGCTTAATATTAAAATACGCTTTTGAATCTAGGTGAAGATAATTGATTATGCGTGATAGACTGTAATTTTATAATATTATTCCTCTCGTATAAACTGATGTCTGATCCGTATAAAATAATAATGGCATCAGATATTGTTCTTACAAAGTTTTTCCAAAATCGAAAACCGAAAACATCTAGTGGTTGAATTTTGCCGTCGTACGCGTAGGAATTGATATCAATTGAAAATTAGTATCTGCTGGTGTCACTTCTCTTACAGTTCGTTCACACTGTCCTCTCCATGAGTCTAGTAATAAAACTACTGTTTTCCCAAAGTAGGAAAAAATACATGTTGCAGTCATGTTTGAAGTAATTCACTCGACAGTTTTCCTGATGCACTTGCTCGCAAAAATATATTAGGTGCATTGAATAGTTTTTTTGAAATAATAGGTCCAAACTCTCCGTTTATTTCTTTTAATACCATAAAAAGGGGTGATAGAAATGTACCTTCTACAGATATTGTCGATTGAATCGTATAACTATACGCAGTAGATGATACTGATTGTACTACTGATTCGACTGTCTTACCTTTTTCGCTGAATGTTCTGCCAGTATGCATTTCTAAATTGAATCCACTTTGATCGGAATTATATATGTTACTTGCACTTTTGGTTGATAGTTCCGTTTTAATGAGGTTGATAAAATTTTGACAATCTTACTTTAAACTAGCCCCATTTTCAACATATACCTTAGTCACATATTTAGTTATTTTACGCGATACAATTTTATGCTTTATTTTGAGTAGTAATATTCAATTGGCTAAAGCTTTAAATCAAGGCATATCTAACTCGTACTATTTTGTAAAGCCTATCTTTTAAGATCTAAATCATGCACTGTTAACTTCCGATCTAAAGTATCTTTGAGTTGTTGTAAAGTATATTCTGAAACTTTAAACAGATTCTCTCTTTTGGTCCCGCCTGTCAAAATTTGCTGTTTCCGTGTTCTCAACTGACGTTCTGACGAAATTCGTTTATATTTACTCTGGACGGAACTTGAAGACAATTACTTTTTCTTACCAGTTTTCCAGTATTCAACAGCTTTTCTTTTATCCTTCGTCGAGTCCCGTATTTGTTACCGTTCAAGTAGGTACCTCGGCATAGTCTACACCATGTATTTCTTCAAATTAATTGTCAATTACTTCTCGATTAATATCAAAATCATCATCCACTCAACATAAGTTCTCACTTGTCTCACATTCAATTCCTGAATTCGCTTCAATGCTTTTTCTCAATATATTTTCAACATAATCGTGTAGCTGCTTCTCTGCATCGTTTAATAAAGGTATGCTTTCTACAAGCACACTTATATGTAATGTTTTCAGTAATCTTTGATTGACGTTGTGAATTTCAATTCCCATTCTAACACATTTTTGATATTCAAAAACGTAGATGTAAAGCAAAGTTCTATAACTAATTTACTGAAGTATGGTGATCGAATATGCTTATATATACTGTAAGTGAAGAAAACATGTTCTGAAGTTGGCACCACACAAACGGATATCAAATCAAGGTGCCCGAGGTTCCTCCACTGTTAGATCTTGGCTTATCACATACGTCAACGATTGCGATTTCTATCAAGGAAAAAAACAGTTGTAGTTCCAATCTTGCTATTTGCACCACATGAACCGCATTCATTGATTGTGGTTTCTATCAAGGAAAAAAACAGTTGCAGTTCCAATCTTGCTATTTGAACCATATGAACCGCATTCGTTGATTGTGGTTTCCACGTCATGCCACAGTTTGATTTTGTTTTGTCATACACATACTCGAGTGTGTTTAAGGTGGAATATAAAAATAACATTATCTTATGTCAGTATTTATATAAAATACGTACATATACCATTAGTATGGTAAAATCAGTTTGTCTAATGAATTTTTTCGTAATAACATAATAATCGAATTTCCTCAGGAATAGTAGTAATATTTGTTGAACATAATGATTTAAAAATGAAATTCCCCATAGCTATTTCGAACTTAAAAAATTGGCATGATTTCGTAGTTGCATTTGCTATTTCCGACGTACACATAAATATACGTAATTAATTAACCGTTCTCTTCTACAGAAAATGTGCATATGTCCTTTTATTTGAAGATACTATAAATATTTCGAAATCGGGATTATGAATGACATGGAGCTGGGTTCCGGATTTCAGAAAATTGGAATGTAGGAGTTCGGGGTTACAGCGAGGCAGGATAACCAGCTCGAGGGTTGATGAAATTGGAGTGTAGGAGTTACGGGTTAGAGCGAGGCAGGGTAACCAGTTCGAGGATTGATGAAATTGGGGTTAAGAGTTTGGGGTTACAGCATGGCAGGGTAACCAGCTTGAGGGTTGATGAAATTCGGGTGTAGGAGATCGGGGTTGAAGCGTGGCAGGGTAACCAGCTTGAAGGTTGATGAAATTGGGGTTAAGAGTTTGGGGTTACAGCGTGGCAGGGTAACCAGCTCGAGGGTTGATGAAATTCGGGTGTAAGAGGTCGTGATTAGAGCGTGGCTGGGTAACTAGCTCGAGGGTTAAGGAAATTGGGGTTAAGAGTTTGTCGTTACAGCGTGGCAGGGTAACCAGCTTGATGGTTGATGAAATTGGGGTTAAGAGTTTGGGGTTACAGCGTGGCAGGGTAACCAGCTCGAGGATTGATGAAATTCGGGTGTAGGAGTTTGGGGTTAAAGCGTGGCAGGGTAACCAGCTCGAGGGTTGATGAAATTGGGTTGTAGGAGTTACGTGTTATAGCGTGGCGGGGTAACTAGCGCGAGATTTAAAGAAATTGGTTTCAGGGTGGTAGGGGATCAGGGTAACAAATGAATGTTCTGTTCACTCTCCAATGACGGGGTAGCAGCCCCTGGTGACGAATACTGTATACTTTTGTGTTAGATTTTAAACGGAATTTCATAAACTTCATTTCTTCTGAAAAAAGTTTGCAAGAAAATATTTGAAAACATAGCTTTTCTTTCAGGCGACTTAGGGGGTTGCAACCCCTGTAGACGAAATCCATATATTTAGCTGAAATTTTTTAAAAGAATTTTTTAGAGTTTGTTTCGTCGAAAACTGTGCATAAAATACGAATATTTCGCCATAAAATGGTGTTGAAGGGTAACTTTCGGGGGTAGCTTTCACCCTCTAAATAGTTTATTCGGCAGAACAAAAGTATCCATGTGTTCGGCTTTTTTGAGCCTCATAGAACACGAAATAACCAGCATAATCTGGGATTAACAACTGCTTATATTGTATCAATAACATTAAGATGTAGTTCACCCTCGAAATAATAGATAATAGGAAAACCCGGAATCACGTCAATTTTGTTTTTTCATTTTCTACTAGAATATCATTTTTAAAATTTTTTTAACATATTTTTTTGATTTTGTAAGGTAAAAATACACTTAAAAATACAGTTTTTTCTCTATACAACGTAGGGGTTGCAACCCCCGGGGATCAAATTGATGTGTGTCTGTTACTTTTTTTATAAGTATCTTGTGTTTTTTTGTTTCATAAAAAAATATTCATTACCATTAAAGATATTGCTATAGAACTGCTTTTGGGACTGTTTTTTGGGGGTGGGTTTCATCCCTTAGATAGCTTTTTCCGTTGATAAAAAAAATACGGGTCTTTTATTTTTTTACGTACTATAACATATCTTAATTGCAGAAAACTGCAAGAACAGACTGAGGTTGGGGTGGTTCCCTTGTAAGTAAGTAGAAGTAATTTCTAAAAAGAACTATTTAAAATAGTAAATAAAATTTGAATTGTAATCAATTTTCGTATTTGTAATGGTTTTTTGTAAGATCTTATAATTCAAATACTAAATTAGTTAATTACGAGGGTCGTTTGAAAAGTCCGTGCAAAAATAAAAACTGCTTGATTTTTTTTAATAAATCTTTTTTATTTTTCTACATAGTTTCCTTTTAGGCTTATACACTTCATCCAACGCTACTTTAGTTTGTTAATCCCTTCCAAATAATAGGATTTTACCAATTCTGTAAAATAGGCATTCGTTTCTGCAATCACCTCCTCGTTTGAATAAAATCTTTTCCCCGCCAGCCGTTTTTTCATATTAGGGAACAAATAGTAGTCCGACGGAGCCAAGTCTGGAGAATAGGGGGGATGTGAAACGAGTTGAAACCCTATCTCCATCAGTTTTGCGGCCACAACTTCTGAGGCGTGAGCTGGCGAATTGTCGTGGTGGAAAAGGACTTTTTTGTGGGCCAATCGTGGACGTTTCTCCAGCAACTCGGTTTTCAAACGATCCAATAACGATGAATAATATTCGCCTGTAATGGTTTTACCCTTTTCCAGATAGTCGATGAAGATTATTCCTTACGAATCCCAAAAGACAGTCGCCATAACCTTCCCGGCCGAAGGAATTGTCTTTGCCTTTTTCGGAGCAGATTCCCCCTTGGTAACCCATTGTTTAGACTATTCTTTGGTCTCAGGAGTGTAGTGATGTATCCATGTTTCATCTACAGTGATGAAACGACGCTTAAAGTCTTGCGGATTTTGCTGGAACAGCTGCAAACCATTCTTGCAACACTTCACACGATCTCGTTTTTGGTCAATCGTGAGCAATCGCGGCACCCGTCAAGCGGATAGCTTTTTCATGTACAAATGTTGGTGCAAAATATTATGTACTCGTTCGCTCGAGATGCCTACAGTACTAGCAATCTCACGCACCTTCACTCTTTTGTCAGCCATCACCATATCATGGATTTTATCAATGATTTCTGAAGTGGTAACCTCAACAGGGCGTCCAGAACGTTCAGCGTCTTTTGTGCTCATATGGCCACTCCGAAAATTTTGAAACCACTTATAAACCATTCTAATCGAAGGTGCACATCACCATAATGTTTATCAAGCTTCTGTTTAATCTCCTGAGGCGTTTTGCCTTTGAAAAAGTAATGTTTAATCACTACACGAAATTCTTTTTCGTCCATTTTTTTACAACCACTCGATTTCTTTGATTGAAACGAATGTAAAATGCAAAGTAATTGGTCGATCTGGCTGAAACTTGGTGTGTGCTCTTTCAAGATATGCCACTAACTGAAAATATCCTTGATACGCACTGGTAACGCCATCTCTCTGACTTTGCACGGACTTTTCAAACGACCCTCGTAAGAACAATTAATTGTAAAGTTGTTGTTGTTATGTACAAAATTAGCGCTTTCGATCTATATACAATTATATGTTTAAATAAATTATTAATTGTTTATTTATTGATAACGGTAATAACTGAGCTGTTATCAATGAAACAATTTCTTACTCATGTTTCTTAGATAATCATCTCGAATTTAGAGTATCCGCATTATTCTAATAATTAATATTTACAATGTAATAAACAAATTAACTTTGCATATCAAAATTCAATATAATTTAGTAATTAAACATAATTAAAATTATTATAATCTAAGTCTATGCCATAAAATCTATTTAAAAAATGCTTTTGTTTCATCGAAATTACTCTTAATTAACGTATTTTAATTAAATAACAAAAACTATTATATTTATATCTATAAGTGGGTAATATCACACTCCTTACATGGTCATGTAATTTGACTCTGAAACTAAAACAATCATATAATATATAACGTGGCGCCATTTAATATGCTAATTGATGTAAACAGATTAATGAGTTTAGTGGGTTTCAGTAATCCAGTGGAAATAAGAGAATAGCTCATATATAGGACTGTTATAATAGTAATATATTATAAAAGATCAAAACTTTTGACTAACATTTATCTATTTTATATGAATAAAACGTTTATTGGACTAAAAACTACCCTAATGATAATGTTTGTACATAGTTATAGTAGTACCTTCATGGAATCTGATTTTTTATATCTTTGCGTGATATTTTTTTATTTTTACTCTCCTTTTATTATGACGATAAAATAGTATTATATCGACGTCAAAATCCAACAAAATTCGGTATACGGTTCAGTTAAATTAGAGCCGTGGTAACAAATGATGCCTGTAGAGAATTATTATTATTTTGATAAATTAAAAATATCTTTTTTTTCTTTATTTATTCAAATGTATGTTTATTGGACTACAGTGTTTCTATTTATCAGAAGTTTTATATGTTTATATTATCATAACATTATAATGTTGTCGTAAATAATGAATTTGCAAAATTTGTCAGAATCTTATGGATTACAAAAAAATGCTTCAAGCACAAAGATTTTTCACACCATTCGCATCGAATAATAGCAACGTGATTGCAACCATGAATTTTATAATTCATTGCACATGAATCTCCAAAACTAAAATCTACGGGGTTACCAAATTCCTTCGGTTTATTTACAAGGTATTCACTTTTATACCACGCATACCTGAATAGATTTTTATAACGTGGGGATGAAAACTGATGGATAGACTAATGATTGTAATTTTATGCTATTATTCCTCTTATGCAACTCTAATTCATCGTCGATATAGCTAACACTATCTGAAAATTGCTCAACAAAATTTTTTCGAGTACGGAATTCAAAAACATCTAATAGCTGAATATTTCCAGTAGTTCCGGTGAGTATTTGTTTCAGATGTACCGTTTTGTCATACGGCGTAGCTTTCTCTACAGCTACTGGACAGTGACCGCTCCACGAATCAAATAATAGCATCGTTATAGGTCACACATTAGGAAAATATACTTCTTTCAACTATGTTTTGAAGAAACCTGTAAATTTTCTTTTAATATTTCATATTTACAATACGTGAAAAATTATTTTACTTGAATTCAGTTTTCCAGATTTTGAAGCAGCTACATGCATGTTTGTAGGCGTGAATTGAAATCTACGGCGCTTTACTCAGATAAAAATGAAAATTATCTAAGGGCAGTTTACCCCCTGTACCGAATAAAAATAAAAAAAGCCGAAACACGTCAACTTTAGTTTTCAATGTCCTTTAGGACAATATAAGTTTCGTTGACCTTGGATTAAATTTATTTTTTCCGAAACAAAAATTCAAGAAAAAAATAACTTTCGCCCTCTTAAAAAATAAGAGTTACCACCCCTGCGGACCTTGATGTGCTGTATAATATTGTTATTCAGTAACAAATATATAGCAGTTGTTTTCAGAAAGAAATCTTATATAGGAAAGAAGATATACTGAAAAAACGGTTTTTGGGATCGAACTTTGGGGGTAGTTTTAGCCCCTTTATACCATTTATTAGCACACAAAAAAATACGTATCGCTTATTTTTTAGTCCTCTATAACATATCACAGTTTCATGAGAATCGGTTCCACACACTTCCCTTACCTTCCTTGTGAGAGTAATGGCGGCACCCATTTTGCCGAAATTCGTCTCATGTCCAATTTTCTATTATTTAAACAATAGTTGCACTTGGATGGGTTATGTTGATGCTTAAGAAATTTTTCATGAAAGAAAATCCCCATGGTTATCTAGTTTAGTCGAAATCAAGAAACAGCTTAAAATATGCTAGAAAATGTAAAAATAAGGGTACCAGAAATTCATCATTCATTTACGAAATATCATCTGAATGTAGAATTTTATGCAGAAATTGAATCTTTAGTCAAAGATACGGGTTCCAATTGAAAACGCAACATTGGCTTTGAAATTACATGAGGGAGGGGGAAGGGGGGAGGTTATGCCATCATCTCTAGAAAAGTTAGCTTTATACTTAACTAAGCTTAATATTTTAGAGTATAAATTTAATAAAGATGAACATAGAAGAGCACAAATAGAGTTGCTCAAGAAAAGGCGTTTTTCCATATAAATGTTTAATAGTTTCATTAGATTAAAGCAGACAGAGCTACCTTCTATTAAAGCTTTTTATAGCCAATTGACTGATAGCAATATCTCTGAGGTTGACTATCAACATGCGCAAAGTGTGTCGAATGTTTTTAATATTTAAGAGTTAGAAGAGGGTTCTTTGAGATTTCCATAAAACTTATATGGATGCGTATCACCTTGATCCAGCGCACTATTCCATAACACCGGGATTATCATGGGATACTATATTAAAGTGCACAAATATTGAATTAAAACTCTTAACTGATATAGATATGGTTTTATTCATTCAAAAAGAAATTCGAGGATATATTAGCCAATCTTGTAATCGATATTCGAAAGCCAATAATCGTTACATGGGCGTAGAATATAATAAGGAAGAGCAGAGTGAGATATTGATGTATTTTGATGTCAATAACCTGTACGGATGGGCCATGACACAGGCACTACGATATGAAAGTTCCAGTGGGTCTCTGACGTTGAAGAGATAGAATTTCATAATATTTCTAATGACAACCAGGTTGGTTATATTTTAGAAGTAGATCTAGATCTTTAGTATTCTATAGAGCTACATGACGAACATAAAGACCTTCCTCTTTGTCCTCAGCATGGTACACTTCACGGATCAATACAGAAAAAAACTTTTAAAACTTTACGATAAAGAACGTTACATATTTCATTATAGAGCGTTAAAGCAAACTCTCAAATACGGACTCAAACTGTAAAAGATATACAGAGCTCTAGAATTTCATCAAAAATCGTGGCATAAAACTCACGTTTACGAGTATTTGAATACTGAAAAAAATGGGCTAAAAATGAGTTTGAAAAATTATTTTATAAGCTCATGGTTAATTCAGTATACGTATGTAAAAACTATGGAGCATGAAAGGAAGCGAAAAGACGTTAAATTAATCAACAAATGGGGTGGTTAATATGGAGCAGAAGCACGGATTGCACAACCCAACTTTTATAATAGCTCCATCTTTCATGAAAATCTAGTACCAATATAATTAACATGGACATCTATTTGTATTAAAAAATCTACATATAGGTTATTCTTGGCTATTTCGCACGGTGTTTTTATACGACCAAAAAGTTTGCCGGATTTGACGCTAAAAAGTACGTACGTAGTTTCATTCCTTGAGCTTCAAATAACTCAACATCGTTAATCCCAAAATCGTAACAAAAACGCAAATTCTTTCGAGATATCCTTACAGAAAGGTTATTTTTAAAAAAATCATGACTTGATATAATAAATAAGTAATTTGATGAGTTTAAACTTGAGCATTTAAATTTCACAAGTAAAATGTCGATTATTTAAAATGCCACTCTTAGCTTTTAACCCAGGATCAACGACGAGGACGTGGTGACATGGCTGATCCCATAAAAAAAAAATTTTTAAATAAAAAAACAAGTCAACAAAATTAATTTTCATGGAAACAAAATGCTTAACACACTTCATATATGAAGTGATGAAAATTCAACTGTCGCTTCTTTCAATCTTTGCGGATATGAAACGTGTGAACCTTGTCTATATTTTTCGACTATTATATTCGTTCACATTTACGATCAGTTGCTCGCCCGCAGTCGTCGTGAGCACGCGGATACAAATTACATGAAGTGTGTTGTTTACAAATACCCGACATTGAATATTTTTTGGTTTATTATTTGTCAGTCGAGTCAACAGTGATAATGTGTATCGAACCAATATAGTGATAACACTGCTGTTATGCCTGCACATCCAAGTAGAAAATGCCTTCACGAAGAAAATCGAAGCAAAGTTTGTGGGCCATGTGGAAAAAAACTGATTTTTGGAAAAAAAAAGATTAGTAACTTTCGATTAACGGAAAATCATGTGAAATTGATCGGCAAGTTATTGGGAAAAAAGTACGACTTCAATGACTGCAGATTTCCTACAAGCATTTGCACCACATGTCGGTTAACTTTATCCGAAAGAGCAAAAAACAATGGCAGCAGGCCACTACAAGCGATGCCAAATTATGAAAACATCATACTTCCTAAAAGTACAAGATCATCCAGTGCATCAGAAGAAGTATGCAACTGCTACATATGTTTGACAGGTAAATCTACGAGCCATTTCAATAATACAGTAGCACCAGGAGTTAAAAAAGATTTGGCAACAAAAATAACAGTTTCAAACGGATTGTTAGGTTCTCGTAATTCAAAAGTAAAAGAACTACCTAAAAGCCGTACCTCCGACTCGAATCAAAAAGAATCGGGCGTGTTAAAATTGTGCAATGTTTGTAAGAGTGAAATACATAAGGGTAAAAAGCACGTTTGTAGCACACGTGTACATGTTGTTCGAGCTAATGTGACGAAGCTGGTAGATACATTGAATGATGATCAAAAAGAGCATGTCGCTTCAAAAATTATTAATGAAAAAGCTGCAGTTGTTGGCGAAGACTCTCTCACTTTACGTACCCGAGGTCGTCAAAAACGTATATATCTCACGGAAAAAAAAGACTGACTTATCTTTTTCATTAGAAAATTTAGACAATTATCATACTGATACTGCCCATTCAGCTCGACAGATGAATAGGTTGGCAAAATTCATTCGACACTCTGCTGGCAGAAAATCTATGCCTTCGAATTATTCAAGTCAAATTAGTGAAAGAACAAAGCTATTAGAAGATAATTATGAAATTAGTACTTTAGAATTTGATACCAAAAATACGAAAGTAAAAGAAAAAAGGCCTGTTATCTGGACTAACGCTGAAAAGATCGTAGAATCTGTATTAGAAAAACGAAATTTTGTTGGTAATTATACGATCAAAGTAATGGCAGATGGTGGCCAAGGGTTTTTTAAGGTTTGTTTATCGATCATTCCTGTAACTTCTGAACCTGATGAAGATTTATATGTCAATGTGCCCACTAAAAAAAGAAAATTATCTCGAAAGATTCATGCGTCTAGTCCAGAAACAAGTGTTAAAAAGTTGATCATGTTATGCATAGTGCCTGACATCAAAGAAACATATGAAAATGTCAAAATGTTATTTGAACTGATAAAAATTAATAATATTTCCTTCAAATTTGTTTCTGATTTTAAATTGCTTTTAATCATAAATGGACAACAAACGGCGACATCGACGTATCCGTGTCCTTATTGTTTTGTCAGTTTACAACAGTTGAGAAAAAATTCTGATGAAAAAAATGTTCCTAATGAGTCTCGACTTCCTGTGTTGAAAACTTTTGGAGACTTAGAAAATGATTATAAAAATTTTGTGGATCTTGGTAAAAAGAAAAATTTATCAAAGAACTGTTATAGTACAATAATTAAGCCTCTTTTCACAGAAGACAAAGACTTACGAATTCTAGAGAAATGTATTATTCCAGAGCTTCATGTAATGCAAGGTTTTGTTAATCATTTGTTTTGGGACGGTCTGGTCTCTCTTGTCGGCCGAGAAAAAGCTCTGCTTTGGCCTATGAAATTGAATCTAATATCAAAGAAATATCATGGCGAAATTTTTGAAGGAAATGCTTGTAGGATATTATTGAAGGAAGCTGACAAACTTAATGATAAAGAAATTTACAAAGATACCAGTATATTTGCTTTGATGCCATATATTACTGCATTCAAGATAATGAACAAGACTGTGAATTCATGCTTCTCGTTAAAAAGACTTGAACCGATTGAGAATATAAGAACATTAATCACAGACTTACACAAAGCATTATTGGCCACAGCAGTATCCGAGACTCTTAAAATCCATGTTCTTTTGGAGCATCTCAATCAGTGCTTAGAACAAATAGATTCAAAGCAAGGTTTAGGGCTGTGGTCCGAACAAGCAAGTGAATCGGCACATCGAGAATTTCTTAAATTTTGGGAAAGACGAAAAGTTAATTTGATTTCACACGTTTCATATCCGCAAAGATTGAAAGAAGCGACAGTTGAATTTTCATCACTTCATATATGAAGTGTGTTAAGCATTTTGTTTCCATGAAAATTAATTTTGTTGACTTGTTTTTTTATTTAAAAATTTTTTTTTTATGGGATCAGCCATGTCACCACGTCCTCGTCGTTGATCCTGGGTTAAAAGCTAAGAGTGGCATTTTAAATAATCGACATTTTACTTGTGAAATTTAAATGCTCAAGTTTAAACTCATCAAATTACTTATTTATTATATCAAGTCATGATTTTTTTAAAAATAACCTTTCTGTAAGGATATCTCGAAAGAATTTGCGTTTTTGTTACGATTTTGGGATTAACGATTTTGAGTTATTTGAAGCTCAAGGAATGAAACTACGTACGTACTTTTTAGCGTCAAATCCGGCAAACTTTTTGGTCGTATAAAAACACCGTGTTCGATTGACTTGTAACCCTTAGGTTACGGATATTTTTTTAATTTAGCACAATGGTTATACATATGAAAGTGAGATTTTTCCCAAATTTTGATGACGATACATTAATTATATCAAAAGTTATTGATAATTAAAGAAAAATGATAAAAAATTTTCAAACGGCTATATTTTAAAAACTAACAAAGATACCGAAGTCGGATTTTTTTCAAAATACTTATAAAGTCTTAAAATTTTTGAAGTAATTACAAAAATAAAAAATAAAAAATATTTTCGAAAGTTACTAACTTTTTGTTTAAACAATTGCTAATATCTCAAAAAGTATATTTTTTTTCCAAAATTTTTGCTCCTGCGTGTTCCTGAGGATTTTTGCTATCGAAATCAGTCATAAAATTCAAGGGCCCGACATATTGGAAGGCGTAGCTCTAATTAAAAGAAAACGCTTCAGCGTAAGATCACGAAAACATCCAGCTGCCGTTACGACCGTACACCGAGGCATCTTCTTTTGATTAGGGCTACCCCTTCCGATATGTCGGGCCCTTGAATTTTATGATGTATTTTGATAGCAAGTAAGAACTAAGAGGGAACATAAGGTAGCACTAAGCTCTTATGACAATAAACGTTGTGTGATTGAAAACAATCCAGATATATTTCCATGAGGTCATTATAAAACAACTGAAGCAGCAAAACTTAAAATCAATGCTGCAGTACAGCGAAGGAAGAGGACAGCTTAGAATATTTCTGGAACATGTAATAGTGTTGGCCGCTGATTGCCGACAATTTTAATACTATTACCAATTATTAGAAAGAGAAGGCAAGGGAGGCAGTATATCGCTCCCAGCAAAACAAAAAGTAAAGGTGAACACAATAACTTAATGCAATTTGAAAGAACATAGTTTATTACAAAGGTACTTCCATGAGTACCGGCGGAAATCACACACATATAAATATCTCAACCTAATTAACATAATAATTAAATAGGATGGCCGACACGTGAACGCCTTGCCATCCTATTTCCGACTCAAAAACGAGAACAATAAATAGACTATTTATTGTGTCGGCCCGTGAGAACCTGATACAGCACGCAAGTCGCGGATGCCAGAAGGAAAGAAAAACTAAATGATTGAGAGAGAGAGAAAAGAAGCGGTGACCTGATTGCCGATGTTGAAGAAGCTTGCAGGTAGGTACTTGGTACTCCTTGACAACTCCCTTGAAACTCAACAGGACCGGCAGCAATAAATAACTGGAATAGGCGCAGCTCTCCGCACGTCAACAAGGTTGCACTGATATACTGGCAAACAAAGAAGGCTCCTGACTCTGCTGGTCGTAATGCGTGCTGTTGGTGGCGAGCTCTCTCTCCTAATGAGCGGCGTTGGCTACTGTCTAATGCGTGAGAGCCGCTCTCCTTCACATCTTCTCTCACTACTCACTTCCCTAATTTTGAAGTGCGCGACACTGCTGAACTCGGCTAATGCAGCGTCTATAGTCCGGCATTCTTAAGACGCACTCTCTCTCTCTCTCTCTCTCTCTAGCCGGCTCGCACTGTAGTAGGGCGCTCTCTCTCTCCCTTTCTTGCTCGGGTACTAATGCTGAAAAACAAAGGCAGGCATCAGGCACTGAAGAATAAGAATGTGTCTGATGCCAGCCGTGAGCCCTCGCCAAGGTCAGAGAGAGGGAAGGGACACACGATGTAGGCTATGACCAGCCTACACCGTTACAAACAAATATATTTAACTATAGTATTCATATTCCTCCAACCGCCGGCAGATGTTGCGCTAAAAAAGATATTGCGGTTAGCCATTAGCTATTAATGGGAAGAAAAAAAGCCTATTAGGAAGCAACTAAGGTTAAAAAAATAACGAAGTGGGAAGAGAAGGGGATATTGGTAATAAAACCAAGTCCAGTCCAGCACAGTTGTTGAACACTCGCTTGAAACAGCAGCCGCATCCACATTTTTCTTCTATAGTAGATCTCCAATAATCCTCTAGTCAAAGTAAGTTTCTATATATTTTCTCATAATTTCTCAATAGAAAAGAAGATCAAATTAACCTATTGATTTTATTTTATTGTAGAATAGAGTTTTCTTCAATCAATAGGATTAATAAATCAGCTTTACTACCCAAGAAAACTATTTTGCGATGGGATAAAGATTGTACCTACTTGATTACCAAATTGAAATGGTTAACAACTAAATATGGATTCAGCATCGTTATTATTATTGATAAAGAATTTGAGATTTTCTTACCAAAAACAGTGAGCTTGGGTCTTGAAAAGGATAACACGTTGAAAAAACTCTACGGAACATGTGAGAAGAACAACCTATTCCTTCTACATCATTAAGGATTAATTTCTGAATTTCAGAACTCTAGTAAAAAGGAATTAAAAAATATATTCTTTCGTATTAGTAATATAAGAGTTATAATAAAAATATATTAACCTTAATCAAATACTGTTTTTAATTATTTAACTCTTATTCATCTATTTAATTATCACCCTTTTCACCTATCTTTTTGGAAAAGAGGTAAAAGTAGTCAGTGATGCGATCTTTCTATTGAATTTTGATTCCATATAATGGTTTCATGAATGATAACGGTAGTACCTCACAGGCGAGAGCGTAGGTTGGGGTTCCCGCTATTCACTTTATAAAAGTGAAAAGTAGGTAAATAAGTCAAGTAAATAGCAAGGGGGGAGCGGTTTAGACGGCTTGAAAAATCTTAGTAGTGAAGTTAGGTTCTAAAATAAACGTCGAAAAGCTAAGAAAAGTCAGTCTGTTAGAAAAATTAGTAACAAATAGTAGCAATAGTAGTATGGTAGTATCCTTGTCCCCATCCTGAATAATGTAGCCTATAAATGACAAGAAATGTCTCTTCTAAGCATGTACGGTTCGCAAAGAATGTTAAAATATATCATCTATCTTACGAAAATCCGGATTCAAGAAAAGGAGTTTAGGAACAGATAGCACGTGATCGCTTTCGAAGACGTATTACTCAGCTGGATCAAGTTATATCACTCGCATTGTTTAAGAAATTAATACCAATGATAAATTTCATACTTGGACTAATTTTATATAATTATTACATTAATTATATGTTCGATAAAATGAAAACCTGATTTTGAATAGAGGAAGGCGGTTTTAGTGCATATTTCGATGTTCGAGGTCGAAGCGGTTCCCCATAGTTGGATACCATAAGTCCAAACTGGCTTGAGTACTGCTTTGTATAACAAGAATTTGTTTTCGATTGTTAGCTTGGATTTTGCTCCAATAAGCCAGTACATTTTTCTTCATTTTAATCCTAGTTGTTTTCTTTTTGTAAATATATGTTGTTTCCATGTCAACCTTCTATCCAAGTCGATGCCTAAGTATTTGACATGGTCTTTTTGCGGTATGTATTTGTCATTAAGTGTAATGGATGGACACGTATTTTTACGGAGAGTGAATGTAGTGTGAACTGATTTACTTTCGTTAACTATTATTCTCCACGAGTTAAGCCAATTTTGGAGGTGATTATCTATGTAATTTTGAATTGTTTCGGATGCTGTTGTTGCCTCTGGTTGTACAGATAGAATTGCTGTGTCATCTGCATATGTTGCTGTCACAATGTTATTTGATATTGGTAGGTCTGAGGTGTATAACAGATATAGCGTTGGGCCAAGAACACTGCCTTGTGGTACTCCTGCCGTTATTAGATGGCTTTTTGACTTACACTTGTTTATTTTGACTAGAAAATTTTGTTTTGTAGGTATGACTGAAGTAGCTCGTAATGGCGCACAGGGAGAAATCTCTTGAGCTTACATAACAATCCTTCGTGCCACATTCTGTCGAATGCTTGTGCGACATCCAGAAATATTCCAGTGCAATACTTTCTGTCCTCTATCGCCTTCCTAGCCACAGCCACTATTCGGTTAACCTGCTCACACACACACACACACACACACACACACACACACACACACACACACACACACACACACACACACACACACACACACACACACACACACACAGAGTGGAGTGACTATTCCTGAATCCGAATTGATGCTCGGGGATAAGTTTCCTGTTTGCTATTGTTGGAGTGATTCTAGCTATTATTAGTTTCTCAAAAATTTTTGATAGTGAAGGTAGAAGGCTGATCGGTCTATAAGACGTTAACAGTTCTGGTTGTTTTCCAGGTTTATGTATAAAATTTAATCTCAACTACTTTCCACTGGGAAGGAAAATAGCAGAGACGCAAGCATGCATTAAAAACAATCGTTATGTATCTTATCGCAATTTTGGGTAGCATTTTAATAATTTTTCCCGTAATATTATCAAATCCGGGAGCTTTTCTGTTTTTAATATTATTAATAATAAGTAATACTTCCTTCATTTTTATCGATTTGATCGGAGTGCTATCTTGTGCATCAGATACGTCTAATAAAATTCTTTCTTCCCGTTCGGTAATTATTCTTTGGTGTGGCTGGAATACAGTGCTAAGGTGGTTTGCGAAAATTTCAACTTTTTCCTCGTCCGATCTCGCCCAGTCATCATCCGGTTTTCTGATAGGTGGTATACGAGGTGTGTTCAAAAAGTAAGGTGACTTTTCAAATTTCACGGGCAACGTACTTTCGCTTATCGATTTTTTTGTTTTGTTATGTTGGTACACTCTTCCCGAACATCTGTACCAAGTTTCAAGTATATAGCATTTTTTGTTTGGTTGTGAGAAGCATAAAGGTTATAAGTGTTTTGCGTGCTCGGCGATTTCTTGCTATCGAAAAATATGGATCAAAGGATTTGCATCAAATTTTGTGTAAAAAATAAAATAAAGTGCTCCGAAACACTTGAAATGTTGACGGTGGCATACGGTGAAACTGTTCTGAGTAAAAAAAATGTTTACAAGTGGTACAAACTCTTCCAAGATGGCCGGGAAGATGCCAATGACGAGCCTCGCTCTGGACGCCCAAGCACGTCAACAACTGATGAAAACGTTCAAGCACTGAAGAAAATTGTTCTGGAAAATCGTCGAATCACTATCAGAGACGTTGCTGAGGATGTTGGTATATCGCTTAGCTCGTGCCATGAAATTTTTTTTAACGTTTTGGGCATGAGACGTGTGTCAGCGAACTAAAGAGACCTATGAAAGGACGAAGATTTGCAACGATTGAAGAGATAAAGACTGCATCGCTGGAAGAGCTCAAGGCTATACCGAAAAGTGCTTATGAGAAGTGCTTTGAGGATTGGAAAAACCGTTGGCATAAGTGTATTGTATCTGAGGGGGATTACTTTGAAGGGGACAACATAAATATTGATAAATAAATAAATATTTTTTCTTCAAAATACAAAGTCACCTTACTTTTTGAACACACCTCGTATATGTTGTTGGTCTTTTAAGTCGTTTTGTGGCTTTCCATAGTGAATAGTCTGTTGCTTCTGTTGGACTCAATGTTTTAAGATAATTTTGTGTTTGGATATTTTTCTTTTCTTGTAGCATTTTTTTTTAGGACTTTGATTACTTTGTTGAGTTTTGATTTATCTTGACTTGATCAGGTTATTTGGTATCTTTTTCTTAGTGATCTTTTTTCTTTGATTTTTTTGGCTATTTTAGAGGAGTTGATTTGTTGCGTATTATTTCTGGTTGTTATTGTAGAGCAGTCATTAATCGTGTTAGATAAGAGTACGTTGAGTGAATTTATGCAGCTTTCTATATTAATAGTTGTTTTAAGTAGGATATTACACGTAATTCGTTCATCTATGGAAAAAGCATATTTTTCCAGTCCACTTTTATGTATTTGTTTACATTGTTGTGTACTTGACGGTGAAGATTAATTATTACCGGCGAATGGTCCGATGTAAGATCTAGGCATGATGCCGCTTCGAAATATTTTTTGTCTATCCCTTTTACTATTGCAAAGTTAACCAAGTCCGGGAGCTTTTTTAAGTCTGTAGGCTAGTATGTTGGTTCTCCGGTGGGTATCGGGGTGAATTTATTTTTTTGTAGTATTTCATAGAGTACTCTGCCTCTGGGTATTGGAGTTTCTGATCTAGATCTCCACCACGGGTGCTTCGCATTATAATCCCCACCTGCTATAAAACGGTTTCCTAGTGTTTTGAAGAATTCTGTCCATTTTTCTTTGTGATTGTTTTGTTTGGAGGACAGTAAACAGCTGATATTGTAATCGGTCCCTCTTTATCTTTGATGATTACACTAGTTGCTTGAAGGAAGATTTCACTAGTATGTTTGTGAACGTGGTTATTTATATTTGTTTTGATTAGAATCGCAGTACCTCTATGTGCTTTATCGAGTGGATGATTTCTTTTGTGTACTGAGTAGTTTGGTATATGGAGAAAATTTTTTTGCTAGTAAAGTGTGTTTCTGAAACTAACATAATATCAATATTTTCATGAATTAAAAATGCTCTTAATTCGAGGTGTCTTCTCGTAAGGCCATTTGCATTCCAGATAGCAATTTTTAGATTTGACATGGTTATACTAATTTATTAATAAGTGTGGTTACTAATTTTAATAATATGTCCATTGTTTGCGTCATTTTTTCCATCAATTGTTCAAGTTTATTAATTGACTTTTCATCGTTACTGCCATTGTTTTGTTCTGTGTGTACTGCTGTTTGTTTTGGTGTTTCTGTTTCAATCTGGCCGTTATGTTTAGCTATTACCTGTGCGTATGTTGTGTTCGGTCTAACTCTATTGTAATTTGGACTTGAATTTACATTTGTGATTATTTGTGTTTGTATGCTATTTTGAAATGTTCTTTCACGCAACTTGGGAAATAATTTTTGCTATAATTGCTTACGTACCGGGCAACCTTTATAATTTGCTGTATGATTTCCTTTGCAGTTTGTTCATATTACTTCATTAATTTTTTGTTTGATTGGACACTCCTTGGTTTGATGATATTCAGCATATTTAACACACACTGCACTTTTAAAACTGTAATTTTTCTTACGTCCGTACTCTTGGCAGTTTTGACACTGAGGAATTTCTCTTTTTATGTTTGGTGGTTCGAATTTGATTACTGTGTGAAGAAGTTTGGTTACTTTGTAAATGTCCTAACTTTTATAATCATGTTTAATTTCAACTGTGAAGAGCGGTAGTGGCGCTTTTATGATGTGATGCCTTATGTTATGAATACTTAGTACTTTGTGTCCGTGATTTTCTATGGGAGCTTTTAATTCTTCAGTATCAACTGACGGATGCATGCTTCTTAGAATTACTTTGAAACATTTTTCTTTACGCTAGTAGGTGTAGAATTGTGTCTTTTTTTCTTTCAGCGCATTTATTAACGGGAGATACTTTTCCGATGTTGTTGGTTGAATTTTAATTTCATCTTGCCCTATTACTTTTAGTGTAAAATTATTTTTGGTTATTGCGTTTAATAATTTTTCTAACGGTTGGATATCTTCTAGGTTGTAAACAAAGATCGGGGTGGATTTGTTTATCGTTTTGTTTGCTTCGTTACTTCCTGATTTTTCATTTTCACTATGATTATTTTCTTTATCATCTTGTAGTATTTCGAATCTATTTCTTGTATTACTTAGCCAGTAGCCTAATTTTGCTTGTTTGATAGTTTGAATAATTTGTGTTTCATTGCCTGGACTGCTTCGACTGCTTGGACTTCTTTTATTAGAAGCGATTTTCCATTCTCCAGGTTTATCTTTATCGTTGGATGTCAAATCATCACTTACTTTTGTGGCCATTTCGGCTTTCTTGTTTTGTGGTTCTGTTTAAATGTGTTTCACCTTTAACTGTCACTTCACTTGATATGCTATTGCTATAACTATGACTTTTCCGGTAGAGCGCAGCTTTAACACGTCTACTCACCTCAAGGTTCAAACGCTAACTACGCAATAAAAATAATAATTAAAATCAAATCAATCTAAGTCACTAGTTCCTATCAAAATAAAATAATCGGTTTATAAATTAATTACAATTATCAAAAATCTAGGGATAAATCTGTCCTGAAAAATACATATATACTTAAACATGGGCCATTTGTCCCTAGGGTCCCTACAATCTAGGCACAAATCGGTCCTGAAACATACATTGCTTATCTACTCGTTACGATCACACATTAGCAATAAGTTTAAGACCATTAGTACCATATTTGGAATAACGGACAAAAGGTTGAAAATCCGTACTTCTGTACCCGGTGATAAAGTTGTAAGAAACAATATCAATATTGATTATGTATACTAGGATGATCCCAATAAAGTCCTTAAATGTATTCAATTCTTCGTAGCTTAAAAATCAGCTGGTAATAATGTACACCTCAATAAAATATATTCGATAATCGAGAAGATACGTGAAGGTAGTTAATACAAGTTGTTCAAAAAGTATGGATACGGCATGATTATGGCAAAAGGGTAAATTTTATAGAAAAACTTTTTGGACAAAAGTTGTAAGACATGACCCTGGCTATTCGAAGGTGAACTTACATGGGATCTTGACCTTGAAGATCATTTATAGGTCAATCTGACTTTTTAAACAGGACCCTGTATTTTTTTAATGTGGCAATCGATCGAGCGTAAAATTTTACATTTAAATATGATTTTAGCAATGACCTCAATTGAACGTTTTAAACAAAAGTTGAAGAACATGGTTCTGGCTATTTGAAGGTGATTTTGCATTCAACCGATTAAGACAAGGTAGCAAATATACCCAACTTAAACAAGATTCTTGAAGCCCAGCTAGTTAAGGCAGAGTACTTGGTGGCCCAGTCAATTAAGTCAAAGTAGCTAGTTAAGACTAAGTTGTTATTTACCAGCCGATGAAGGTAGAGACGTTTGTCTTACAAATCACGTCAGATAATTCATAGTAAATGTTGGAATTGTTCCCCATGTACTTGTTGAGAATGTACAAAACGGTGATAAAATGCATCTACCGCATTTTGTATAATTGCTAACTCAAATATTTATATTTCAAATCTGATATTTCGTTTTAATTCTTCTACGTTTTCTAGCTTATTTAAATATACTTTGTCTTTCAAATATCCCTACAACGAAAAATAAAGTGGAGTGAGATCAAATGATCTTACTGGCCATTCGAACTCATCTTTCCATTCAATCCATCTTCTGAGAAACATAGTATTTAAGTATACCCGCACATCGAGTTTATAATACGGAGTATTATATTGTTAAAACCACGTATTTAGGAAATCATCTCCTACAATTTTTTAATAACAAAGACTATTTCATCTCTTAACATTGTCTCATACTTTTTAGCAGTAAGATGTCTTCCAATTAAAAATGGCCCAACAATTCTGTTACTAATTATTTCTACTTAAACATTAACTTTTTAAGGGTATTGTGTTTATTAACAATACCGTTTAGCTCCACGGTAGCTTCGTTAGAAAAAACAATGTGATTGAGAACATTTTCTTCAGCAATTATTTTGTTTATTATTCTTTCATAAAACTCAATATACCTATCTGATACGTTTTCATTCATTTTATGCATGAGCTTTCCTTTGAATGGATGGAATTTAAGTTTTCTTTTGCCAAAATGTTGTTTGTTGGACCGATGATAATATTATGTTGCTGACCTAACTTCTCACAGAACTATGAGGATTCTCTGTGATTAATAATGCAACATTTAACTGATTTTCTTCATTAGACACTGTTACAAGACGACCTGATTTAGTTATATCTCATCAGCTACCATTTAAATTGAAACGGTTAAGAGTTTCTTGACTATCATTTTTAAAATTAATTCGGGTCTGTTTGGAAATTTGGTGTTGAATAAATGCGTAACATTACTGAACGACCTCTGCATGTTGCCGTAACCTTCCATTGTGGAAAGGGTTATAATTCTCACTTAAGATGGTTTATACGCGACTCTCTAGTCAATGAGATGTCATTTTTAGATTCTGCCGTAAACGCCTCAAATATAGCAAAAGTTAGCATATTAATCTAAGAAACAATTTAAAATGACATTTTAAATATTAATTAATCATTATTATACGATTAAAATATATTTAGTTGCTGTAAAATGCCTGAGTCGAGTAGTGTTATTTTCTCTGTCACTTGCGCATACGCGGACGCTGTTAAAAAATTATGAGTTAAACATGGAAAGACATAAGATAAGAATAAAGTTGTATGGTAACAAGATATGTCACGTTTGTGAATTGATGTTGGCAAAGAACATTTTATAAGTGAAATTTTATTTTATTCTATTTTTTTCTTAATTATATACTTTTCCTCCTCATTTTATTGTTTATATTCATATTAATTCAATTTCCTTATCACTCTACTTATACAACCAATTATATAGATATTTTAAATTAAATATTATAAATAAAGTAATCGCAGAAATATAAACTTGCTTTTAAAATTTTAAAATTTTGCGCTATCGACAGGCGTTGGTGGTGATATGGCGGCCGTAACCTACTCACGACGATACTCTAATTTTTGTGTTGAAATAACTTTTTGAGATAGCCGGCAACCGATAAATGTTAATACGTCATTAGAAAGCTTGGAATTTCTTCTTAAAAAATCGAATTTTTTGTTCAGATCTATGACGTTTCCGAAAAGCAAGAGCATTACTTCCAGTAAAAAAACATCGATTTCTCATAACAGAAGTGTTAAAAACGTTCTTTCTTAAAATCTTTATTTCTCTCATTTGATCGGCAATAAGGTTTGAAATTTCTTTTGGTTGTCCGATTAATGCCTATTAATCATTTGTCTATGATGAATGGTTTCACGTATGAACCACTTTAACAAGTCACACCATTCTACTTTTTAATAAATAAAGTGCGAACAATATAATTTGTAATTCAAAAACTTTTTCCAAACTATTTGCAACTGTAGAAATTGGTGAGAGTTCTGGGATATGAAAATAAATTGAAGAACGTTAAATAAAGTAGTTGAAATAAATAAATAAATTAAGGTTAAAAATTTCTGAAAATTATGATATGTAGTTCATGAGGTACCATAAAACCATTCAGAAAAACTTTAATAAAATTGAAAAGAATGTTTTTCTTTTGTAAGAAGAAAAATTACTTTATCAAAAGAAAATTGAAAAATAAATATATGTTAAAAATTATTGAAAATTGAAAAATATCAAAATTTTGTTTCATTTACATCTCTATTATACACAATACATAGTTTGTGCAACGAGAATAATTTTTTTTCCAGATACTTTGACGACATTTTATGTTCTGATAGTGAACCGACACAGCATGAAATATTGCACTGAAAAGTTCAATGAAATAATTCAGAAAAACCTTATAGAAATATTGTAGGAATTTTTCAAAAATATATGAGAACAATTTTATCGAATTGTTTTAAGTAATAATCCTACAATACTGCAAAAATATTTCATGGAAATATTTCTTGTCAACTTTCGAATTATTACATGAAGCATTGGCAGATACCTTGCAGCAACATCATACAAAATATTTCACGACATGTGTGTGTTTTTGGAATGTTTTTAGTAATATTTTGTGTAATACTGTAGCAAACTTTCGGAAACCTTTTTGTGAAATATTTCTTACCAATACTCTTGAAATATAGCAGAAATATTTCTAAAAACAATTGCACCAAATTTTTTTGAAGTATTACAAGACAAGAATCGCCGATATATTCCAGAAACTTAGCAGATACATTGCCCTCAAATAATTCCTTGAAACGTTCTACAACCTTGTAGAAACATTGCACAATATATTTCCAAAAAATGTTTCAGCAATATCGATGGAATCATTTCATGCTACATTGCGAAAACATTGCAGAAAATATATTTGAAATATTGCAGAGCAATATTTTAGGGAAATTACAGAAACTTTTTAAGTGACATTCCCTAAAATATTCTGGAAATTTTCCCGGAAATTTTTCACTGAAACGTTTCAGAAACTTTATGTAAGTCTTTTAACGAAGCATTTTTTTTTTTTTAAATTAAAAGTAAACGTTGTATCGACACTTTGCAGAAACCTTGCAGCAATATTCGATGCTGCGTGGTGAATTGATGAGAGGGTAGAAATTTTCAAACTAATGAAACTAAGATGTTTCTGGGATCGATGATTCTGAATACGAAGGTCAAATTGATAAAACTATGGAATGAAAATAGCCGACAAAATTTCATATTTATCAATCAGCCAAAAAATGTTAATTAAGCTTTTTTTGGATTTGCTGATTAATAAAACAGTCGATCTCACAAATTCAAATTGTGGACCAAAATAGCAAACAAAACTACAAATTCATTTATTAGTCACACAATGGGAGACATGGAGCTTTTAAGACTGTTTGAATATAAATATGAAAGTTGATTTGTCTAATTCTGAATGGTAAAAGTGTAAACTTTTTAAAATTATTAAGCGAGATAGAAAGGGAGGGGTGAGAGGGATTGAACAACACGATAAGAGAAGTGGGAAAAAGTAGTGGTGCAGAAGATATAATGGAAAAGATACGGGCAGATATAAGGGATTTAAAAGAGGCATGGGAGGAAGAAAGGAGAGAATGGACAGAAATGTTTAAAGAAATAATGGAAAAAATGGAAAGAATGGAGGCAGAGGGGAAAAGAAGAGAAGAAAGATGGGAGAAAGAAATAGGAAAAGTTAGGAGAGAAAAAGAGAGAGAGAGAAGAAAGGAAATAAGAGATGAAGGAAGAAAGGGAAAAAGCGGAACTCAGGGAAAAGAAACTGCAGAAAAAATGGGGAGAGAGGGTGAACTAGTTGGAATAAGAGTGCGTGGAACTAAAAGAAAGTATAGAAGGAGGAAACGAGAAGCAAAGAGGAACAGAAGTAGGCAATAAGGAAGAAATAGAATATATGAGAGAAAAAATGGATAGAGAAAGTAGGATAAACAATATAATAATGACAGACTTAGAAGATGGGTTAAGATGTAAAAGAAGGGAGAGGCAGAGGACTGGTTAAGGGAGGAACTAGAAATGAAAGGGAAGATAGTGAATCTGAGAAAAACAGGAGGGACAGCGGGGAGGGAGGATCAGAGAGAAAGAAGAAAAAGCATATGGCAAATTAGATGCGCTTGGTGGGAACAAAACGAAGGAATTATGAAGAGGAAAAAGAAGCTGGGAAAGAAAAAGATCTACATAGATCAGAACTGGACGTGAAAGCAAAGGAAAATAAGAAAGGAAGTAAGAAGGAAAGCGAAAGAAATAAAAAGTAAAGGTAAAGAGGTAAAGATGTGGCATAACGGGGTGAAGTCAGAGGAAGAAGAATGGTGGTGGAGCGAGAAAGAGGGAAAAATGGTAGGAAAAAGGGCGGAAGGGTTTGGAAAACAATAGGGAAAAAAAGAGAGAAGGAGAAGGAGAGAGAGAGAGAGAGAGAGAAGAGAGGCAGTAAAGATACTATGCTGGAACGTCACGGAGATTAGGAGCATGGAGGAAGACGACTGAATAGGGCTAACGGAAACTTGGATGAAGAGACAAGGGGCAAAAACTGGGATGAAGAAGCAACTGAAAGGGTATAACATAGAGTAGAGAGACTCAAGAAAGGAAGGAAGAAGGGGGAAGATAATAGCGGGAGGAATAATGGCGGTAAGAGAGCGGAAAAGGATGAGTAAGGTTGAATGGAAGAGAGGAAGGACAAGTGAGGTAATAGCAGAAGAAATAAAGATAGTAGTAAGATAGTATTTCCTCCTTCCTTCCGGAGGGAGGAAATACATGATAGCAACGGTGTATATGCAACATGAGAAAAAGGAAAACTATGAATACCTAAGCGAGGAAATAGAGGAATACAGAGGAAAAACAATAATTATAGGAGGAGACTTCGACGCAAGAACAGGAAATGAACGGAGAGAATGGGAGACAGAAGAAAACCTAGAAGAAATAGAGGCCAAGGATAAAGTGTTAAACGCAGAGTAAGCAGAAATGATAAAATGGTTAGGAGAAATGAGTTTAGTGATAACGAATGGGAAAAAAGAAGGAGATGAAGAGGGAGAAATAACATATATAGGTGCGAGAGAAATATCAACGATAGATTATGTAGTAGATAATAAGGAAGGTATAAAAAGAGTTCCAATAAAAGAAAGGGTAAAGTCGGACCACTTACCAGTAGAAGTGGAATTGGGAGATAAAATAGCAGAAGAAAGAAAAGAAGAGGAAGAAAGAATGATAGACGACTGGAGCGAAGAAGGTATAAGAGAGTATCAGAGATGGATAGACGCAATAGAGGGAACAGAAAAATGGAAAGAGATAAAAAATAGAGTGAGGAACGCAGTCGTAAAAAAGAAGATAAGGGAAAAAAAGGATTGAAAAAAAGCTGGTGGAGAGAAGAAAATATGGGAAACAATGAAAGAGAAAGGGATAAATAGAAATATATAAGAAAACAGGGAGTAAAGTAAAAGTTGGAGGAGAAATAATTGGGGAGTTCGAAACTTACAAAGGCGTCAGGCAAGGGTGCTCTTTGAGCACCACGCTATGTTATCTTGCCTTCGCCGACCTGGAAGTCAAGATCAAACAGGTGCAAGAAGGAGGGGTAGTGATACGAAGGAAGAAAATATGGACATTTGGATATGCAGATGATATAGTGATGATGGCAAAGAGTGAAAGTGGAATGAAAGCGATGCTGAAAAAATCATAAAGATACCTGAAAGAAAGGGGATTAGAGCTAAATGTAGGAAAATCAAAGATGATGAAATGCAGAAGTTGAGGAGGAAGGGGGAAGGAAGAAGAATTCGAATGGGAAGGTGAGAAGATAGAGATGGTTAAAGAGTATAGCTACTTGGGATATGTGATAAGCGGAAAAACGGAAATAAAAAGCAGATAAAGAAGGTAGAAGGGAAAATAAATATGGGAAGACTATGGGGGCTAGGAGAAAAGCTATTTAGAGAAAATTGTAAGTTAAGAATGAACCTGTTCGACGCACTGGTGAAAAGCGTGATTATGTATGGAGCAGAAATCTGGGGATGGAAGAGATATGAAGAAATAGAGAGATTACAATTAAAATACATAAAGTGGGTATTGGGGTTAGATAGAAACACGCCAAGTTACTTAATACGATGGGAAACAGGAAGACAAGAAATGAAAGAAATAGCATTAGAAAGAGCAGGAAGGTATGAAAACAAAATAAGAGAAGAAAGAGATGGCTCAATAAAAAAAGAAGCATGGAGAGAACTAAAGAAAAGGGAAAGAAATGAAAAAGATAAAAAGGGTAAGAAGGAGGAGAGAGAGGAAAGGCTAAAAAAAAGTAAAATATATACAGAAAGGGAAGTGGGAGACGAAATGAGAGAAGAGTTTTGGAAAGAAATAAGAGAAGAGTTAAAGAAAAAAGATGAAAAAGAACTAGAAGAAAAGCTAGAAAGGTCAAGATACATAAAAGAATGGAAAGAACTGAAAGAAAGAAAGAAAGAAATACTGAAAGAAAGTATAGATTAAAGGAAATTCAAGGGGAGGATAGAATGAAAGGCCTACAAATAAGGGAAAGGTTTAGGTTAGGCAATGAAATGAGAGGAAGCAGGCATTGGGAAAAAGAAGAAAATAAGAGATGCAGAATGTGTATGAAAGAGGAAGAAAATTGGAAGCACATAGTAGAAAAATGTAAAAAAAGCAAAAAGGAAGGAGAAGAATGGGAAAAAATAATAATAGGAAGCAAAGAAAAGATAGCGTGGATGATGGAGCTAAAATGGAAAAGAAGAAGAAACGAAGAGGAGAAAGAAAAACAAAAAGAAGAAGACGAAATTACAAGATCCTAAAGACAGACGGGAACAGAAAGCAGAGACATAAGACTCGCAGATACAACTACATACACACACATATACACAAAAGACAGACACACACGCAAACATACACATGCACATACACACAAAACGCATGTACTAGCAACTATAAAAGCGAGAGGAAGCAGGTATTAGATGATGGAGCAAAAATGGAAAAGAAGAAGAAACGAAGAAGCGAAAGAAAAAGGAATACAAAAAAACAAAATTATAAGACACTAAGAATAAAAGTGAGGCTGAGGAAATGAAAGGCAGAGGGAGCAATAGGAAATGAGAAATAGGTGTTAAAGCCCTAATAAGGAGAAAGACAGGTAAGATGATTAGCAAGAAAGAAAGCAAAATCAAAAGAAAGGCAAAAGAAAGTAGCAAAGGAAGAAGTCGAAAAGAAAATAAGCAAGAAAAAGAGTAACAGAAGAATGAAAAGGCAGAACTCGAAGAGAGAGAGAAAGAGAAGATTAAGCAACTGAAAAATAGAAAGAAAAGCTGAACAGATAGGCGCAGAAAGAAGAGACAAGATTTGCAGACACACCTACATACGTACACATACATAAAACACGTAACATACATACGTAAACCAAAATGTACCAAAAATTGAAATAAAATATATATATATAAAGACAGCACATGTAGGAAGTACAAGAATGGAAATATTAATAATGTTGGTAATATTATAAGTATAATAATATAAGTAATATTGATTCAGTAAGAACAGTTTTTTCTATCTCGTTACCATTTCATAAAAAGTTTTTCTACACTTGCAAATCAAACTTAAAAAATTTCAACATTGCTTGTTTTCCGGTGATAAGCAATAAATTCAATAGTATTGTCACATTGGGAAAGGATACTTTGAATAAGTGGTCTGAAGTGGTCTGAAACTAATGTGATATATAAATTCTCTTGTAAAGATTGTAATTGTTCTTATGTTGGCAAAACAAAAAGAAATTTGAAAACTAGAATTTATGAGCATAAAAACACATCTCGGGACAAACTATTACCGATTCCGTTGCACATCAAACAAAACCCCTGTCATAGTTTTAATTTTAACAATGTTAAAAGTTTGCATAGAGTAATAAACAAAAAAGACTGACTGCAGAAATGATTTATATTAATGTACATAAGAATACTATTAATAGGGAAGAAGATACCAATTTCTTGAGTAAACAATAACAAATAATGTATGAATATTTTGTAAATTAGTTCTATGTACAGTTTACCGCTAGAAGTTGAGCAGAACAGACGTGTTTACGTGTGTGTGTTCCTCGTCCAGTGTTTACGAATTTACAAGTAGCCGGGCCCTCGGGCCAATGCTCCCCGGAGCAGTATTATTTCACGTATATTTTTAGTGTAATGTAAAAATAGAATTAGTGGTGAAGGAAAAAGAAAAGTGTAGTGCAAAGCCGCCAGCTCGTTTAGGAGTCATGGCTGGAATGGATAGTGGGGGAAGCCCCTCGCAAAACATCTCACAGTCATCCTCATTCTCAAGTATTGTTCAGCAAGAAAGAGTGCTATCCCGAGATTAAGCTATAGTCATCGACTCCGTCGAAGGTAAAATACTGCAACAATATGCTCTAGCTTTAGCCACAGTAATACCAGCAAACGACATTCTATACGTATCAAGAATTAGTCAGAACCGTGTATGCTTCTATCTAAGCAAAACGGAACTCGTTGAACTTCTAATAGAAAATAAAACTGAATTAAAAATAGACGATCTTACACTGCAAATCAGACCGCTCACCTCCAAAGCAAAAAGAGTCCTCATCTCAAATGTACAGCCATGCATACCAAACAGTCTGATCATTCAAGAACTAGTAAAAAAAGGAATTACTCCTGTCTCACAGATCACTACGGTCAAAGCGGGCATACATACACCACAGTTAGCACATCTGCTTAGTTTTCGTAAACAAATATACATTAAGCAAGAAGATATTCCAAACATTCCTGACACTATTAAAATTGTTCACGAGAACGTTAATTATTGGTTATACCTATCCGCAGATAAGATGATGTGCTTCCTGTGCAAAGAGGAAGGACATCTAGCTAAATTTTGCAGGAATTCTTCAGCTCCGACAGTCACTCCAACGCAAGTAAAAAACATGATAGTGGAAGAGAAAGACGGCCACGAAAACAAAGAAGAGCAAGACAGACATGAAAACAACATAGACTCTCAGAAACTCAAAAGAAAGAGGAAGTCATAGCTGAGAAAAAATCAACAGGGAAAAGCGCCCACTGTCCAACTCAACTTCTAGCTCCATTTTTGGTGATCACCTCAATCTTTCTCCACCCCTGGGAAACAGCGGACAAAAGACAAAAACCAATAAAAAAAAATAAAGCTAAAGTTAGTAGTAAGATTGATTTTCGTCTTCACCTTGAACCAGCCCGCAAACTCATAGAGCGCAGAGAAAGTAATTTCCCTATTGACTTTAACCAACTAATCGCTTTCTTAGAAGAATCCAACGGCAGCCCAAACATTCGTGACACAGCAAACATATATACTAAACAAGAAAGAACATCTTGCGAAAATGCTCTCACAGGTATACTCGGCGATTGAAAATAGACACGCGAAAAGTAGACTTACTCGTATCCGTAATATACTTAACGCTGAGCATATTGCTAACCCTGCTTCACCACTCGAGGAACTCAGCAGCGTATACGAAACAGATGATGCAAGTGATAGCCATGAGGCTACAGCCAATCCTTCTCTTATTTCGTTAGACTAAAAATGAAACCTCAAACCAAAAATATTAAGTTAAATATATTATACTGGAACTCTCGTAGCATCATGCAGCGTTAATCTGAATTACCAAGGTTATTACAGAGCACAGATATTTTTGTTTGTGTCGAAACTTGGCTAAAACCAAAAATACATTTTCAAATTACGGGTTTCAATGTATTCAGAAATGATCGCCTAAACGGAAAAGCGGGAGGAATAATGTTTCTTGTTAAAAAAAATCTATCGTTCAAAGAAATAAAAACATGCTCCGCTCAAAACGAAAAAGTTGAAACAGCCGGTATAAGAATCTTAAATGTTACACCCACAATAGATCTAGTTTGTACATATAGAATACCAGGCTACACACTATCGCAAAATGAATGGGACGAAATTGCCAACGCTATATACTCAAATCAACCTCACGCTATTCTTTTAGGAGATTTCAATGCACATAGCACAAAATGGAACAATGACAAAACTGACAAAAATGGTGAAAAATTCGAGCTCAGCATTGATTCAAAAAATTTATTTTTACATAATGAAAACTCTTTTTCTCACATTGATATAAGATCCGGAAAAAAATCAAATTTAGACTTAATACTATCAACAATACCTCTAGTTGACAAAATTAACGTTGAAGTATGCGATGAAACATTTGGCTCAGACCATTATCCAATCATCATAAAAATAGATAGCTCAAAGCACATATATGCTAAAAAAACATTTAAACTCAAGTCCGCTAGAACCAACTGGTCAATGTTTCATAAAGATTTAAGTGATAACTCGGCTACAATTTTTTTCTCGTATGAATATAACTCACTCACACCGGCCAAAAAATATGAATTCTTAATAGACCACATTACTAATGCAATAAAAAAAGCTACGCCGAGGAACGACAAGCACCACAAACGATCCCCCACCAATCCCACTCCCTGGTGGGATTCTGACTGTGACAGGATTAAACGACTCAGACGAGCCTCTTTTAAAAAATGGTGTTTCTCGCATAACTTCCACGATCTTATAGCTTATCACAAAAATTGTGCACTTGCCAAAAAGCTGTTTAAACAAAAAAAAAAGATTATATTTCAAAGCCTTTGCTGAGTCTCTCAATTTTTACACCAATCGATCGTATGTATGGAAAAAGTGTAAGATACTAAAAAACAGCTGGTGTAGGGTTAACAGTAACAATGAAAACGACCTTGAAAAGTTTAAACTTAAAAGCATAGCTTATCTTGAAAAATTAAGCTCTCCATGGGCCCCCTGTGACCCTAATTATCTACCTGCTAGTCAAGCTAATGAAATCTTTGATAGTCCATTTATGTTTGCAGAACTGAACCGAGCTCTTGAGGCTCGAGGTAACACAGCTTCACCAGGCCTAGATGGCATTGACTACGAAGTTCTAAAAGCTCTCCCAAATAAACTCAAACTAGAATTACTAGATATTTATAATGCTATGTTTCAAGAGAGCGATTTTCCGGACGCTTGGAGACATTCCTTCATACACTTAATTGATAAAAGTGATCACAGTGGTGTCAGGCCAATTGCTCTTACCTCATGTACAAGTAAAATCTTTGAGGCACTAGTTAAATACAGACTAGAGTGGTGGATTGAGAACAACAATCTTATTCCCCCTTCCCAAGCTGGCTTTCGGAAAGGTCGATCATGCAATGACAACTTAGCACAACTAACTTATTTAATTGATGAAGCAATGGAAGAAAAACAAGAGGTAATGGCCACTTTTATTGATGTTTCCGACGCGTTTAACAACGTCCTTCCAAACATTTTGCTCGACAAACTTGCTAAATGTCGCTGCTCTGAGAAAATGTTAAAATTTGCAAAATTCCTCACTTATGAAAGAGTACTCCACACTAATATCGAAAGACATAAGAAATTAACAACTTACAAGGGAGTTCCTCAAGGTGGCGCTCTTAGTACTTTATTATATATTATTTATACATCCAGTATTGCAACAAATCAAGAAAAGGATGGAATTTCTATCTTAAAGTTTGCAGACGATATTGCCGTTCTTTCTGTCTCTCCTAATAACATAACTTGCCTTAGACAACTGGAAAGAACCAACGAAGCAATAAGAATTAATCTGCTAAGACTTGGACTTGAGCTCTCTCCCAAAAAAACGGTGTTTATTCATTTTAACAAAAAAAAAATTCTACCAGGATCCACAACAATCAATATTGCAGGACACTCTATAGCATCTAGTGGAACAGCTCGCTTCTTAGGCTTGATTTTCGCCCATAAACTGAATTTTATATCTCATATGGATATGATCTTAGCCAAATGTAACTCGCTTCTCAAAATAGTTAAATTTCTATGTGGTACATGGTGGGGTGCCGACCCAGAGACGCTTATTACATTATTTAAAAGCTATGTCCGCTCTTCAATCGAATACGGCTGCTTTGTGTATTTTCCAAGCAATAAAAAATACAGCAAGAAATTAGAACAAATACAATATCAAGCTGTTAGAGCAGCGCTCGGCTATAGGAGAAGCACCCCCACAAATATTTTGCTAGCCGAATCCAAACTTTCATTAATTCGCGAACGTGCTCTTCTCTTAGGTAATAGATATATTCTTAAGACTTTATCTGATAAACGAAACCCTATGTACAAACATATTATTTATCACGCACCTTTCAAAAAGGTATCGAAGCGAATGCTATTACAATGTATAAATAATATTAATCTACTCACAGAATCAGTTAAAATCCAAGAATCTCTCATGTACAAAACTAATTATACCACAAATGTCATTAAAATTCCAGTCGATTTTCAATTAGGTAAAAAAATTAAACACTGCAAAGACCCTAATAAAGAGATAGATCTCTTTCTGAACAATACTCTAAATTTCCCCATATTCACAGATGGAAGTAAAAATTTGAAGGGATTCGTCGGAGCAGCCTGTCGTGCACCTAAAATTAACTTGGAAATAAGTAAAAGCATTGACAACAAAGCTTCGATTTTTACAGCGGAAGCAATCGCTATAAATCTTGCAATGGACATTGCATTGGAGTCGAACGAATCTAACATTTTCATTTTTTCAGACTCACATAGCGTACTCCAAACTTTAACAAGTTTAAAATTTAACTTCAAAACAAATGGATATATTTACCAAATTAAACAAAAGTTCGAAGAATTTAGAAAACTTCATCCCTACTCAAAGCTTCAGTTTTACTGGATACCTGCTCATGTGGGAATTAGAGAAAATGAAAATGTCGATGTATTAGCAAAGGGGGCCACACGAAAAATATTTAGGCAAATTGACACTATACCTTTCTCAGATTTATACTGCGAAATGAATAAAAAGGCCATTGACGCAACAGTAGAAACTATTAAAACTCTAGGCAAAATTAAGGGAATTAATTATTTTAAATGGTACTATAATGATAAAAACCAACCATGGTTTTCAGGAAAAAATTTGACTAGAAAAGAGATAGTTTCTATTAATCGCGCTCGATCAAATCACTATCACATGGCAGAGTCACTTGCTAAAATAAAAGTGGTTGACAGCCCCCTCTGCAAATGCGGACAAGAAGATGAAAATCTCAACCACATTATTTGGCAATGGGAGGAATTCAACTCACGTCGAACCATCCTTATAAAAAAGTTACTTAAACTTAAATTACAGCTTCCTCTTAATATCGAATCTCTAATAGCTAAACCAAATATTGAAGCGGGCAAATGTATTATAGAATTTATAAGCGATTGCAAACTAAGAATATAATAATGTAAATACTACAAACAATGTAAAAAGTAATTCTCTACTGTACGGCGAAATAAACTTATGTAAGTTTAAAAGCTCAATAAAAAAAAAAAAAAAAAAAAAAAAAAAAAGTTCTATGTAGATGTGGAAGAAATTGGAAAAGTGGGTAACATTGTTATCTGTTTTTCCTGTTTTCTCTGTCTCAGTAATTCTCTGCTTGATTGCTGCTCTGTTTTATATATTCTTAGTGATATATTCAGTGCAATACAAAGTGGCGATATGATCCCTTGGGTGATCATAATGAATTACTTTTTAATTGTAAATTCAATTTGTTCTTGTTTGTTTGACTGCCATTTATTGAATGTATATTCACAGTTTTTTACTGATATTTATATATAGCGTGATATTTTTCAAAATTTATTTGGTTTGTAATTTGTGTGTATTATGTATTGACCTTGTTTGAAAATGTATTTTAATAATTATTTGTATTGTTAATATAGATCTGAAGAGGTTGGTGTCTAGGCCAAGGAAACGTTATCATGAAAAAGATTTGAATTTATTTATTTGTTGGGTTTCTTCAACTTAAAGGGTTAACTCTTCCATTCTTGTACTTTCTACATACTTAACAATGATGAGTTTTAATAATATCAATTGTAAAGACAGCATAGTCTTAGTTTTTCATTTGTACTTTGACACCCAAATATCCATAAAATAATAATAAATAAATAAAATTCCTGAATTCAAGTGAACACGGAAAACCGTCCTGAAAAAAAGAAGCTGACAAGGTGCTAACGCAAAAGATTGGCGAAGGAAATACAAAAAACATCCCGATGCATTACCCCAACACATTTACGAGGCAGAAAGGAAAAAAACAATTAAAATGAATAGGGAAAGGAAAGATCTGAACCTCAGAATATAAAATTTATTAGCCCACAATAGGGTGTTTAATTGCAAGCACGGACAAGACCCGTACTCTTGTAGGCTAAGCGTGAGGGCATTTAGGGAATTAAACTCTATTCCAAAGAAGAAGCCTCTAGATGATGAAAACATCCCCGATTATATATACCCAAAGTAGTAATTAAGAGTAAAAAAGCCGAACATAACATTAATAATCAGAACCAAGAAAATTTGAAGAGCTTTCACGAGAAATTATTTGCTCCGGATGAAAAAATAAAAACAAATTAAAACAAGAAAGAAAAAAGCAAAGGAAAAGTAAAATAAATAAATGGAAGATCGGAAAACAATAGAAAATTTAAATAAGAAAATTTAACTTAAAGAGGAAGAAATACAAAAATTATTACAAAAGTTATAATCCATTTTGTTTTTAATAAATCACAGTTAAAATAATAAATTTGTGTTATTTTTCTAATATAAAATTAATAACTTAATAGCAACCATCGCTTTATCTCCTTCTCCATATATATATATATATTGCAACGGTAGACGATTCGATTAATCGATCCGTTCCCGATTCGGTACACTCGCGTTGTTAGTTCGAACGACTAAGAGAGAGAGGGGGCGCGCGAGGGTTTAAATATTCAGTTTAAATATTAAGCCTCAGCTGCTTTTGTGAAAGTACCGCCGATTTAATTTTCACTGTGTTTCGCCGTTATTTATTATAAAGTTTCTGAGATTTTGTTACGTGCGTGAGTGTGGTGAGGAAACATCGCAATAGCAGCATCCGAAGCAGCAGCATTATAAGCAGCAGCAGCTAAAGCAGCAAATATTTGGAATCGAGGAGCACCACCTACATTGTCTTTCAACAATTACGGCTGATTACCGTAATTACACCGCAGGGTAGGTACACTTCCCTATTATACTTTCGAAAGTATTTTGTCTTTCGCGAGCGTTGTTTTTTGTATTCGCGCTGACAGTTAGATTTCGCGGCAAATTTCGAATTCTCTTTCTCTCTCTCTCTCTCCCTCTCACCGAATTATAATCAATAATTGTGAATCCTATTCGCATGCGTTAGTCTTTCGGTCCATAAAAGACTGTATTTTCATTAATTAAAATTTATTAATTTTATTCGCCTTTTACGTCATTTCGTTTCCTAATAGTTAATAGATCTATAAAGGCTTAAGTTTTAATCCGATTTTGCCTAGGGGATTAGATGGATTAAGCATTAGGTCATTCACACTGAAGATAGATCGAGTGTCACAAGTCAGGTGACTTGAGGTGAGTTCAACTCTGTTAGAAAGGAGACATCGGAACGAAAGTATCAAACGGAAAAGCGAATACACGTATACTCATACGTGTTTAACGGAGCGGCGGTTAGCTCTACATCATGGGTGATTGTTATTTAATAAACCCATTTTGTATCAGCTAATCCACCCCGTTACATTATACAAATCGGTTTGTTCGCGATTTGGCAGCACTAGAGGCGTACGAACTAACTATTTAGAGAAAGAGGGGGCACGCGCGGGAAGTATCGGTAGTATTGTCTCAGCTGGCAACCGGTGCATTATAAAACTTGTAGTTTTCTTCTTCCGCAAATTGCTTTGTTTCTCGCCATAATCCTGAGTGTTGTGGTGGTATGTTTGGCAACTGAGAGTAGCTTGCACCGGCACCGAGACAACATTGACGGCTTTGGCAGCATCAACAAACGCGCAGCAGCAACGTCAACAACAACACTCACGTTGACCAGGAGTTCCCAGTACCTGTATTGGCACGCATGGTTACGGCTCTCTCTCTCTCTCTCTCTCTCTCTCTCTCTCTCTCTCTCTCTCACACACACACATTTATGTATGTGTGTATAATTAAAAAAATGCCATAAAAGCAATATGAGAGAGAGAGAGAGAGAGAAAGATGGTCACTATCGTCTATCGTCTAGCTTACTCCACTAAAGTCCAGCACCGCAGTCTATGGACACCTTCTCATAGTCCTAGGAATACTCTCTCACGATCATAATATGCGTAGTCGCAGCAACAGCTCTCATTCTTTTTTTTTGTCTTCTTCGATATACACATCAAATCTAGGTGATCAAACCTTCTCTCTATTTCTTTCCTAATCTCAAAACGAAAAACACGTACGCGTGCTAGCAAGAGCATTCGAATAGCTATTGTCTGGCTTCGTGAACTCTTTTCATATGTTTTGTCTATCTCGATCAATCAGCGCGCGCGATTACTATACATTTTTCACCTTGATTCAAATCAATTCCAGTTTAGAACTAATGATAAGAAGACACCAACAAAGATCAAAAGGTAGTCCCTTCCCCTTTACCAAAATCATGCACGGATTTTCGTGCGACCTTTTTTACTGGAGTTTCAGTCATTTTTGTGGAAAAATAGTAATTTTTAAATCTATCATTACCTCAAGTTCTATTGGTTTTAGGAAAAAATATCATTGACGAAAAAGATTTGTTTTATGTCTCAAAATACAGAAATAAAGTTAAAATAAAGAAATAGAAAAATTTTTTTTTACTCATTTATTCTGCTTTTACCTCACTCTATAATTTTGTTGCATACATTATTATAGTTATATGATTATTTATTTATTAATTATTTATTTAATGATTATTTATTGATGTATTTGTCAAATAATTAAAAAATGTTAAAAATAAAAAAATTAATTACATTACTCTTTTTTGTAATTTACTACATCTCTCGACATTTTAAAACTAAATATTGAAGAGAATAGATAAATTATTTTTTTTATATGCTAAAATATTGAAAAAAAATTTTTCATTTCTTTATTTTGACTTTATTTCCGTATTTAGGGGCATAAAACAAAACTTTTATATTGATGACATTTTTTTATAAAATCAATAGAACTTTTTGCTACATGCGCGTCGTTCGCGCATGCGTAAATTGATACGAGGAGTCTCGAGAAAAGGTTTGGTCGCAGTGTGAGCTAGCCAGGCTCACACTCGGGCGGTCGGTAAAGAAGGAAGCGTTTCGTCCCGATGTTACCGACTGGACTCGTCAGTGAGGCTCGACGGCCGGTAACATCTGCCTCATACGCTCAAACTGCGCAAGTCGCTATGCGGACTTATATATTTAGGGAGCGTATTTCTTGCCGCTCGTGGCTGGCCGATGCCATCTCGATGGGGATGGTCGAACCGTAAGACCGCCACAAACTCAAGGTCATGATACATTTAAAAAAAAGGCTATTTTTTACAAAAATGACTGTAACTCCGGTAAAAAAGGTCACACGAAAATCCGTGGGTAGTCTTTGTAAAGAAAAGAAGACTTGCTTTTAATATCTGTTGGTATATTTGTCCTCCTATTGCTAGTTCTAAACTGACATTGATTTGAATCGAGATGAAAAATATCGAAACTTTTTTATTAATTCGTTTTTCATCATAATCAGTTTTTTATTTTTTAGCTTTTTTTACATACGAAATAGAAGTTATTATAATAAGCTTTAAAACGTACTATGATTTTTTTTTATACAGTAATTTGCGACTGAGATATACAACTTTCAAGTTTGCCTGTTTTTGGTGTAGATATAGTAAAAGCGATTAACCCATTAAGGACGGGACGGACACTTTTTCGTGTCCAACTTCAAGCTACCATCAAGCCAATAATTTAATTGCAAAAAAATTCGCGAACCACCGTTTCCTATGTTTTGGAGTATTTTCTTTCCGATTATGACACTTAATTTTTTCTAAAATGAGTTTTTTCATGTACAATTTGAAAATTAAAAAAAAAAGCACTGATTTTTTGGAAAAAAAAATTTTTGTGATCGAAATTTGTTTGCCTTTCCATTTTTTTATGGACTTAAAATTCATAAAAAAGGTGTCCATGATACCTTAACTAAAAAATTTCGGCCCTACGAAAATCCAAATATATATATTTTTTAATAAATTTGCGTAAATAAACAAAAATTTCATTCACTTACTTCACTGATTTTTATCTCGAAAACTATCGACTTTCATGAAAAGTTTATAAGAACAAAAAATGCTTAGAATCAGTCAAGGAACACGTCTGAATTTTTTAGATTTTTGGGGACCATTTTTGGTGTTTTCGTAAATGGCCATTGTTGAAAAAACCAAAAATGGTCCCCAAAAATCTGAAAAAATTCAGACATGTTTCTTGACTGATTCTAAGCATTTTTTGTTCTTATAAATTTTTCATGAAAGTCGATAGTTTTCGAGAAAAAAATTATCTAAGTTTGAAAAAGCGTTCTTTAGCCGGCTAATAACACTACCGTTGCCCAGCTCTTACCACGGGGAGGTAAACGCATAATCAAGAGCCTCGTTTTTTTTTGTGTTTTTTTTGTTTTAAAATTTTTGTTTTGTTTTTAATTTATGTTTTTTTTTTCTTTTTTGTTCATTTTTTATGTTTTTCTTGTTCATTTTCTTTTAATTTTCTTTTGTTTTGTTCATGACGTGTGAAAAGTAAGAAAGCAGGACGAACACAAGTAAATTTCACAGTTTTTGCACATTTTTTGTGTCTTTGCGTTACATTTCTCAAAATTTTGACAATATCCTTTCTTTGCAACATGTACACTTTCGTGCTTCTTTGATTTAGCTAGATAGGATTTTGCAATTTCCAAGGCGATCGATTTTGTTCCTACTTTATCATCATGAACTAAATTTCGAAAAATTGACGCATTAGTAATTGATGATTAAATTTTGAGATTATGCCAAGCTATCAATATTTTCGTAAAAGACAACCTGTAATGCACTTTCATGAATCAATGAATGAGTTGTGACATAACAAAACTCTTAATGTACCAGTTATCTCGCCAGAATGAAGGCTGGCAACGGTAGTGTTATTAGCCGGCTAAAGAACGCTTTTTCAAACTTAGATAATTTTTTTCTCGAAAACTATCGACTTTCATGAAAAATTTATAAGAACAAAAAATGCTTAGAATCAGTCAAGGAACATGTCGTTCTTATAATCACCTTTAATTTGCAGTATTAAATGTTATTAGAAAAGATTCATTATTTAAGTTTCAATCTATTGAAAAATATTACTTTACTTTGTGGGAGTTTCATAGACTCCAGCTTCCACAGGCGGGCGACAGCACCGGCGGAAACAGAGATTGATACCTCGCGAGTCTCTTCCTACATTACCGACCGAAGCTATTCGCAAGATGGCTGCAAGACAACTCGAACGTCTTTTTATCGCGCGATTCTAACTGTTTGTATTATAGAGGATTTTTAGTCTTGTGAATAAATATCGCTACCCAAGTTATCCGTGCACCGAGTCATTTACCCTTATCCATTCCGAAGACAAAAACTTTACTTACAAGCTGCAATATTCCGAACGCGATTGAAAATGGTTCAGCATGTATTTTCATAATATTAATAATGTGATTCAGTATGTATATTGAATAGGATTCAAAATGATTTATATTTTGTGACGGAGAATCTCGGCTAGGCAGATCTCGTCCGTTTAGCTCTCGCAAATGTCCGTGCGCCGCGCCAGGCTGAGAGTGTGTACATTTGGCACACACACTCATGCTTGGACCTTTTGTTTGCGAGGTGCTGAACACGGACTGAGCTGACGACTGGAGCGACGCAGATGGCGCAGAAGAAGAGAGAAAGAGAGAGAGAGAGAAAGCGCTCGAATTGCGGATCGCCGCGGAAAATTGGGGAGTCTTTGCTAAGCAATGAGCAGAGAAAGTCGCGCGCGCGGATAAACCGAAAGGACACGGTTTTTTCGAGTTGGCCTCGCGACCTCGCCGACGTTTCGTTCGTCTCGGAGACACGCCCGGTGCGCGGACGAGTGATAGAGCGTGAGGCTGGGTCGCGCCCAGCCGTGTCCCAAAAGATACCCGGCACCAGTGCGTGCGGGTAACCGGCGAGGTGCGCGGGTGAGCGTGCGAGGAATCTGACGTGCTGCAGCGCCGAGCAACGAGGAGGCGGCAGAAACAACGGCAACAGCAATTCTTGGGATATACGGATCGAGGCAGCTATATTGTGGAGCAAGCGAGGAGACGAGCGAGAAAACAAATAGCGGCGACAACAAGTATCAGCGAGACGGTCAGCGAGGAGCACACCAGTGACGCCACACTGAAGAGCGCTCTAGCCGTCAGAGAAGCTGAAGGTCGAGGTCGGTGCCGTATTTTTTTCTTGATTCTCTCTCTCTTGCATGTTTGGGCGTCAGTCTATGGTTGGTAGCACAGCAGACCTGTTGGCTACCCGTTAATAGCCTATCAGCGAAAAGCGTTTGTCGGGCATTTGTATAATATCTAGTTTTTATAAGGGAATCGGCAGGCTGACCAGCCACCGATTCACCTTCGCGTTCGCGTTTGTTATTGTACCGCTCGTAGTGTGTAAGTCCGAGGTTGCCGTATTGTAATCGTTTGTTGACAATTAAAGACTAACGTATTAATCCGCTGTGGTGTTTATTCGCCGCTGTATCACTCCTCATCCCGACTCCGAATCTGTGCGTTTAACGTGTTTATGCTCGACGCGTTATTCAGTCGTGGGAACGTCTTTTGCTTCCCGAATCCCCGAATAAATAATTTGTGCGGACGGTCGCGAGCAGCCCAAACGGGTACGGCCGGAATTCTCCGTTACAATTTAAATTCATTTATAAAAATCGATTGACTGTGACGTATGCTATTGAATATTATTGATGTATTGTTCAAAAACTGCAATCATTTTTAATTGAGAATCTGTATCCCTTAAATACTCTTAAAACTAATTAAATAAAACTAAAAAAGGAATCAATTAATTGCATTAATATAATTCATTCAATGCTGATCATTCTTATTGAAATATTATTTAATTTAATTAATCTAATCATAATGATTCCTATCAAATTTAATCGATTTCAATGACCATGCTTTTGAGGTATGATATTAATATATTTTAATAGACGTGAAAGATTTTAGAAATATTCTATGAAAGGTTTCAGAAATATTCCTTGAGATGTTTCTGAAACATTCCTTGAAAGCCATATTTCTTGAAATATTTCAGGACTGTTTTTGTCCCGAACATTCCCATATTTCAGAAACATTTTATGAAATATTTTAGAAATGTTCTTAATCTTTCATAAAATATTTTAGAAATATTTCATGTTCTGTGGGGAATTAGATAAGACTGCTGAATTATAACTTGATACAACTGCTATAAATTTAGACAAAATTAGGTCAAATGTAACTACAGAACAATAACAGCAACTACTATTGGTTAATTCGATTGTAGGAAACTATATTCGATTATTGCATGAACCTCAACAAAAAAGTAATTTAGACAAGACATTTGGTGTTCGCTTGCAAAAAAATCCATATATCATAGACAATTTTCCAATTTGCTTCGAAAATGATAAAGCATACAGCAAGACACCCGGTTTGATGGAATTTATTTTTCGTAAAAAACTCGAATCTAAATTAATTAGCTCATTGAATATTGAAAATTATATAAAAAGTTTTGAAAACACTAACGCTCATGGGAAGAGATGTGAAGCAAATGAAGAATATCGTAATAACACCGTCGACAAATTTAAAAAGTACATTGGACCTAATTTATCACTGAGTAGTGGTGCTAAGAAGCGAAAATCGACTATTAATGGAAGAGGACTTTTACTTAACTATAAAATAGCAAGGAAAGAAGCCATATTTCAATACTTATATTTGAATAATCCAAACGAGCTCGTTGATCGACTAAGATTGCTTATTACCGAACAAACCGCTGATAATCCTAGTCATATTAATTAAATTCTATCATTGAAGAATTACATGAAGTTGGCTGTATATATTAAGAGAATCCTGAATATTCATCAGTAGTAAAATGAGTGCTGATATGTTTGGATGTTAATTGAATAGAAAGGTGTGTAATCGAAGTCATTCTGATATAGAGTATATAATCACTAAAGACGGACAATTCGATGCGGATGACAAAAGAATTGGCAATATAACAGATCCTTAGGAGAATAACGATGCTGTACACTTACAAACCTTGCAAAAAACTAGTAAAGCTGACGTTGCTACGCTCACGACTGCAATAAATAATCTTAGAAATTCTATAAAGATAATAAAGAGAGAATTAGAAGTGTATCGAGAAGCGATTATAAATTTACAAGAGAACAAAAAAGGAAATAATAAGGAAATAGACTTAGAAATTGTATCCTATAGCTTTCTATAACATTAATAACAATCATATTAAAAACAAAATATCAAAGAGTAGTAGATAAGTTAAACAAACCAGCACGTTGTAATTATCCACGTCGAAAAGTCGATATACGTGGAATAGATAAGACATGGCAAGCTGATCTTGATGAGATGTAAGGCTATTTTAAAGAGAACAAAGGTTTTCGCTATCTGTTAATTATTATAGATACGAGTACATTCTCAAAATATGCTTGAGGAGTTCCAGTAAAACAGAAAACTGGTACAGATATCGCAGATGCATTCGAGACTGTATTAAAAGGAGGACGTATTTCTAAAAATTTCGAAGTGGAAAGAGGTAAATTTCCAACGTCTGATGATAAAATATGAAATAAATCTATATTCTATCTATAATAATCTCAAAACGTCTATTTGTGAACCTTTTAATCGTACACTCAATAATATTTTGTGGAAAAAATTTAGTCCAAGAGGAAATTATAAGTGGATTAATATTCTCCCTAATATAATAGAATTTTACAATAATTGAAAACATTGCACAATAGATATGAAGCCTAAAGATGTAACTAAAGAGAATGAAATGCAAGTGCTGAGGCGATTCTTTTACGACCAACGTCTTTTCATTAAGAAACCCAAATTCCGAGTAGGAGATAAAGTACGAGTGAGCAAGTCCAAACACATTTTTGAAAAAGGATATACTCCCAACTAATCAACACAAATTTTTACTATTCTCATGTTTATCTTATTGAAAAAGTTCTACAGAAATGTGGCAATCTAGTATATGTTAAATGGTTGGGATTCGAAAACTCGCACAATTCATGAATAGATAAGACTTTATACGTATACAAGAATAAAGACGTTTATGTAAAGTAACTTTTATTCAAATAAATATCATAATAATAATAAATAATTTTTGTTTTATTTTAATGTAAGAGCCTCAACCTTCGCTCTCACCTGTGAAGTACTTCCATTTGAGCATCATCATTTGTGAGTCCATTAGAAACCTGCTTTAGTAGAAACACTCATGAATCATTTACCTCTCCACAACATATTACATGATAAAATTGATCATACAAGTTTTATTGAAATAAAGATACATTTGTTAGATTAAATAATAAATTCAAATCTACTAGCGCTATAACCAATCTATAAATTACACAGTCCTACAAAAATACCTTAATTTTTTGCACAAGCAAATCATATATATTTTCCCAAAGAATTTTTGGCGCTGAAACCAAATCCGGCCTCAGAATTGCTCCAGCACGTCAGGATTTTGAGATATATTATTCTAAAAGTGTGAAAATATTGTTCTTTTTGATGTTATTAGATTTTGCAATAAATTTCTTTCCCATGTTAATTTTTTTGAGTCTCTAAAAGGCCGAGTTTCGTGAAACAGATGGTAGATAAAATTCCGTAGCCCTCCTACGCTTAATCAAAAAATATCTTTATGACCGCCTTGTGTACAGTATTCCACTTGCAAAAACAAATATTTTTTCTTCTAAAATGTTTAAAAATATTATCACTTCCAGAAAAAAATGTCCGAGCGTGTGTCGGTTTTGACGAAAATAATTTTTTGATAAGTGATTGAGATAGAGCTTGATAAAAGCTGAAAAATGCTCTAACTTAAATTTTTGTAAAATTTTTTTCCAAATTTGGCAAATTTCCAAAGGTAGCGAAAAAGTTTCCGAATTTAAAATGTTGAATTATTGCTTGCAAAAATTTAAAAAAACATCTATGGTACTCGTATCCGTGAGTCATACCATTTGAAAGCTCTTGGAAAGACCTTTCAAACGCGCTGCTGGGCGACTCTGCACGTTAATTTTTACTAGAAACATTGAACTTTGAAGTTTTGATTAATTTTGTGGCAGGGAACCCAAAGTAGGTGACCGGCAGTGTTGTTGCAAATAAACCGTAGAAGTATATTATCATTTTGAAGTGAAGTAGTCTAGTACTTCTTATATAATCCAAATAAAATATTAAGATTGTTGTGAGTAAAATGTATAAGTTACTAAACATTGTACATTCAGCATATGATAACAGAATGTTGAGCATTAGATAATATGAAAATGGAAATTAATTTTACTGACCTGAAACGTTGTTGTACTAAATTTGATAAATTTATGGCCTCTTTTTCTCGCCATTTTTCAAATCCATCAGCTTCGATTAAATTTTCAATATTTTTTGATAATGATATTTTGTAATCCTTGAAATAACTTAGAATAAAGTCTATTTCACTATTTATATCGTATTTGTTGAAATCTTTTTTGATTTTATTCAATTCCCCATTGATGAAATAACTGAAATTATATCTTTTAATAGAATAATTTCCAAACATAATCGAGTAAAAAATAATATTCCGCTACATAATTAAATATTACAATATCTTTTCACAACAACCAGAGATATAGCGCATTGGAATATACTTTTCTCTTGTATAGAAAGATGAGTTATAATTTTTTATAATGATATTATGAGTCAACATATTTCAGAAACAAGATTTTTTTATGTATTATACGCACCGAAAATTGATTAGATGGATTATTTTATTATATAAAAATGTCAGATTTTTATTCTTATCATGAATCGACAATGGTCAGTATTAAGATATTCATTCAACATGCTTATAAAAGTACCTAGCATATGAATTTTCGCTTTCTATATATTGTAAGAAGGTAAATATTTTTCTGCTTGACGTAATATCTGTGCGACACCTTTCACCATATCTTGTGCAGTCCAGGCATCAGGTCACCTGCTCGGAAGTCGACAGCGAAAGGTTAAACTGTTAACGAGTTCGAGTTCGAAAGCGAGAATACAAGAGATATAGCAAGATCACCAACATATAAAGCCACAGTTTTATTAACAAGCAATCGATTTATTCACTCGCGTTTCTACATAAGTTACTCATACAAAGAGAAATCTGAAAGCATTCATCGCATTTTCTCTCATTTTGTGCTAATTTAACAATCGAATCGGATTAGAGAAAACAATAAAGAAAAGAGTGACAAGAAAATAGTACATTGCGACAATATACTCGCTTTATTCCGTGCCTCGCAATATCGATTACGTACATGAATTTCCATGATTACCATGAATTAGCTGACCAACTTGACTAACTTACTTGTTATGTTGTGTTGCTTTCGTCGATGCTTAAACCTTATTCTGTTAGTTAGTGAGGCTAAGTACTTATCGGACCACCCTCGTATGTAGACATACATTCATATAAGAAAATATAAGAATATATATCCACTAAACGATATATTACTTTATATTTTGAGTTTTTAGTACAAAGGAACCATAGATCCACGAAAAAAAAATTTTTTTATTTGTGCGCTCATGCTGCTGGTCAGAAGAAGCTAAATTGATATACTACACCAGTTGCTTTCTATTTGCAATTAATGTTTTTATTTATTTTAATTATATTTTCTAATTTTTGATTCATTAAGAAAGCAATGTGAGTATTATAATCATTTAATGCTCGTATACTAAAATTTCTCTATTATACAAATTCAGGATAATATTTCGTTTTCGTTGTATTATTTTATTTAATTATGATTAAGTATTCTACCTCAAATGCTTCTTTTTAAAACCATTCAGTAACACAGGTCAAGAAAGATTTATCGCAAGAATAATAGTAATATACCTCGAAGGTTTTCGGTGCACTGAATCCGAATCCGGCTTTAGAATTCCTTTAACCGTCAGACTTTTGAGATATCCAGACTTAATAGTGAAAAAACACTGTTTTCCGTCATGTTTAAGTTTATATTCCATTGTGAATTAATTTTTTTTCTTAAAAACGGATTTTGTCTTTTGAAAGTATCACTCTTACCCATTAAAAATCTTTTTTAAGTTTTTAAAAATGATTTTAATTTTTTAAAAATCTTTTTTTTCTTTTAAGATATCGTTAACTGAAGTTCAGTATTTTTTGGATTTTGTTACAGTTTTGAGATTTTTCCAGAAAGCAGTCAACGTAAGTTATTTCGTTTTTTATATTACTTAATATGATATCTATAACTAAATTCTACTATAACCTATACTTTTTAAAATTTCCTAGCCTAAAATAGCGTAAAACACTATCTTTTAGTTAGTTACTAAAAGTTATACTTTATGGACACCAACGTAAGTACAAATATGGGCGCTGTTACCTGCGAAAGCTAAACCCACGATAGGTTAGTCTAATGACGTTGCAGCCTGTGATGGCTAAGTGCATAGTATTTTAGGTGTCCTATTTCATCTTGTCATTAACCTCCATATTTATGAAACCTTTTCCTCTTCACATTTAGACTTCCTTTTCCTGACTTTTTTTTGTGTTCTAATCTATCATCTTCACGTTTTAATCTATCATCATTCCAGCAGGAATGAGCTAACTTATTAAATTTTCATCGACCTTCATACCTCTTTTCTATCTCCTAAATATCTTGGTGAAATTTTTCTTCTTGCTCTTTGCTCAAATTTCCAAGATTTTCAGAAAAAGAATTTAAATGAGCGTTTAAAAAGAGTATTTTTAAATTTATATTACAATCTAACTTTTTGAAACTGGTAAGTATTTTTCTAAGGATTACCTCATAATTTTTCATTTTTGTATTGCCCAAAAACTCTTTTTTAACCACCTTGAAATTGATCCATGCAGATCGTTCTATTTTCATCATTATACATTCATCTTTCGGATTCGTCAGCTTTATTATGTCTGAGCTTGTGAAGACTTCTCCTTTTATCTTTATATCAGATAAACCTGAGAACACATACTTAAAGCCTTTTTATTCTGATATAGTGTTTTGTCTATTTGGTATATTGCTATATCAGTCTTAATTTTATGTGCCAGGAAGGTAAAAGTATCTTTTAAATCACAGAGCGGTTTCTTGAGAACATTGAATAATTCTAGGTTCAGACATTTGTCCAATGGTCCATCAGATTTTTCCCAATGATCTTCAGTAGCTCTACTATTCCACAAACCAACGTAGCAAGGGAATTTTATGTACCTTTATTGCTGTTCACTTGGCTCACAGCACTCAGACAGTGGGGATATCTGATTAATTGCTCTCCAAAATTTGCGAGCGATCGTTAGGGTAGTACAGTAACTGTAAACAGTTCAAATAAAAAAACCACACAGTAACAGTTACGTTTATTTTAGCCAATATGGCTACATAAACAAAAAAAAAGCAGACAATAACAACAACAAATAACTCGGAAAAATTAGAAAACAATCTTCTAGATGGTAAACAGTACAAAGCAAAAGGACAAGAAATAGCCCAGATGATAACAAAACCGTAAAGAGAAGACAGACACACATCAGTGACTACTGATTTGAAAATTGAAACAACAAATTAGAATTAAGCAACCATATGAAGTACTTACATTAAAAACTAACGATAACACGGGTAGTACAAACAATTTAATAACAACACCTACAGTGCTTAAACCACAAAAGCACTGACGATTTTTGCTAACGGAGTTTTAAACATTATCCTCCTTGAAAAATTACTTGATAATATAGTTAAAAATGAATACACGTTAAAATTACTGAATAATAAGGAAATTAAAATTCCAATGAACAACTCAGAAATATTTTATCAAACTGTAACAGAACTTAAAAAGAAAAACACTAATTTTTATCCTTTTCAACAGAAAGAAAACAAATCCTATAAAGCGATGTTAAAGAATATGCACCCATCTATTGACCTAAATTAATTTAAAAAAATTAAAAAATGTAATCATCACGTGATAAAAATAATAAATATGAAACATAAAATTGCTAAACAACCGTTACGGATATTTTTTTTAGAATAAAAAACAAAAGAAAACAATAAAGAAACATTCCAAATAAATAAATTAATGCAACAAATAATTAGCTTGAACCTCCGTGTAAAAAAAGAGAAATCCCACAGTGTATACGTACAATGTCAAGAATATAGACATACCAAAAATGATTGCCACAGAACACCAGTTTACGTAAAATGCCCGAATAACCATCTGACAGCTAATTATCCGATACCAAGTAAAATTAAATAAGTAAAATGTGCAAACTGTAACAGAATTTACGTATAGCTATAAAGGTTGTAGTGCAAGAAAACTCGTATAACAAAAATTATCTCCAGTACTAAGACCAAAACATGTGGTAATTATAATAACCAGTCCTTTGACAGACATTTAACATTTAACAGTTATTTAAAAAGTAAGATATAATTCATCACTTGAAAAATAAGAAAAACAGGATAATATTAATGCAAAACTATTGAAAAAATTTGTCATCAAAGGAGTAAGGAAAAGATATATAGCTATTGTGTTAAATTCAATATTTCATCTACACGATTTTCCTACGGTATGGAAAAAAGCAACAATAATACTCATATCAAAACCGAGTAAATAAATTCCTCAGCATGCCACATCATACAGGCCAATTAGTTTTCTGCCTACGCTTTTTGAGATCTGTGAAAAAAATAAAGACAAAGAGGATAAATAAAGTCTTACAAGATCAGAACATAACACCTAACCATCAACTTGGTATTCGAAATAATCATGCCACAATAGAACAAATAAATAGAGTTACTAACAAAATAAGAAACACTTTTGAAAAAAACGAATGTATTTCTCAATGTAGCGTAAGCTTTTGATGAAGTTTGGCACCAAGGATTATTATGTAACCTAAATATTATCCTACCAAAAGAACTTTACCACTAATAGAATCATATCTAAGTTCTAGAGTGTTTAAGGTAAGAATAAATAATGGAACACCCAATTTTTATCCAATAACAGCCGGTGTCGTTCAAGGAAGTGTTTTTAACCTTATACTATATTTAATATACAGGGTGTTCCATTTTAACTTACGCACCAAAATAACCCAAAAAACTCTCAGAGCTAGCGAGAAATGTTTCGAATAAAATTTACTCGTCTCCGATGGGGACATATTATGGTGACCTTGAATTTGACCATGAGGGCCATTTTCAAAGTCATTTGTAGGTCATCTTTGTTTTTTTTTTAAATAGAAACCCCTATTTTCGACTCCGGATTCGGATTTAGATGACCTATCACGCATCAGGTCCGGGAGATCCGCCAAGATCATTTCATGGTCAACTTTGTATTTCCCTGGAGTACCCTACTTTTTTTATCACGGATTCGGAAACAACAACAAATTCTACGTTCAGATAAGGTGTAACTTGTGGTTGATCACTCAAAAATATGTGAAGGTCAACTCTTTTTCATAGGAATCGTTATTCTCGACCCCGGATTCGGGAAGTATGGAAGATTCTCCGTTCTGTGACCGTCGACGTGTAATGTGTATTTAATTCTTTATGTTCATTTAGAAGTAAAAGTAAGTTTTTGAATAAAAACGTCGATTTTTATTTTGAACGGAGTGACGAATTTAGTGTTGAGATGAGTGATTATTATTAAGCATTTTTATAACAACTGTTGAAAAAGTCGTTGAACGTTTTTCATAGGATAAAGTATTAACAAATTATTACCACTCTTGCGGTTAATGTTATCTTTCAAATATGCATTACGTCTTTGATATTTCTTCACAGAATGGTCAATTATTCAGGAAATGAAGTCGTTGAAGTATTATTAGTTCTTGGTGAATGTTACCGTAACAACCGAGCGGCTGCTCGGCTTTATGCTGAACGTTTCCCTAACCAGCGCCATCCCAATGACAGGCAAATCAGAAATATTGAAAGACGTTGCCGTATGAATGATCTTCATCGACATCGAAGGGTAGAAACAGAAATATGAACAACAATGATCTAAGACTTCTTGCTGTATTGGCAATGGTTCATGTAAATCCTCACATCAGTACAAGAGAAATTGAACGTCGATTGGGCGTACCTCGTACTACTGCTCATCGGATATTAAGGTCCGCGGGTTATCATCCATACCACATCATCCTGTACCAAGAACTCAATGAAAATGATTATTTACTCAGAATGAATTACTATAGGTAGGCTCTTAATCGACGAGGATCCGAATTTCTTTTGGAATGTTTATTTTAGCGATGAAGCTACCTTCAAAAGTGACGGTAGACTCAATAGACATAATTGTCATTATTGGTCATCTGTCAATCCTCATTGGTATCGTCAAGTGATAAATCATCACCGTTAAAGTCTTAATGTTTGGGTGGAAATATTCAACGGGCATATTATTGATCCCCATTTTTTTTATGGCAATGTCAACGGCCAAGCGTATCTTGATTTTCTGGAGAATCATCTATCTGAATACTTGGAGGACATCCCACTGAATGTTCGGCAGCTCATGTGGCTACAACAAGATGGTGCTCCAGCTCACTTTGCTGTAAACGTTAGAGAATTTTCGTATGCTCAATTCCTTGACCATTGGATAGGTCATGGTGGCCCAGTTCCCTGGCCACGTAGGTCTCTTGACCTGAATCCACTAGACAGCTATTTCTAGGGATATTGCAAGGACCCTGTTTACAAGGATGCACCTACCACTAGATTAGTTATGACGGAAAGAGTGAGAAGATCTTGTGCAGCTGTTACGCCTGTAATAGTTACAAACGTTCTCAATAAATCGGCGTTTGGAAACATGCTTAGCAAACAATGGGGGACCTATTGAACATCTCGTGTAATTATGTGCATCATTCATCACTAACTTATTGTCAGATCATTATTATTGTAATTATCGAGTTATTCCTCATCAGATTAACTAATACTGTTGATTATTACTACTAATAACTAATATTTTTTGGTTAAATACAGACTTTAGTCTGTACATGAAAAGTTAAATAAATTTAGTGTGTTCTAAAATTTACTCATACTTCATTTCTCATATGAAAACATGAAACTGTTCTGAGTAAAGTAAATTGCCATTAATTTGACGTTTGAATGGCAATGAAAAGTTGAATTAATCCATTACATAAAATCTTTAGGATTTTTTGTACTTTTCGAATCCGGGGTCGAAAATAGGGGTTCCTATTTAAAAGAACGAAGTTGACCTTAAAATGACGTTGAAAATGGCCCTCAAGGCTAAAGTCAAGGTCATCATAATATGTCTCCCTTGAAAACGAGTAACTTTTATTCGAAACATTTTTCGCTAGCTCTCAAAGTTTTTGGGTTATCTTAATGCATAAGTTAAAATGGGACACCCTGTATACCTATGATCTCCAAAAAATGGAAAATGTCAACATTGCCACGTACGCTGATGACATAACAATATTAATTTTATTTATTTTAAATTGATATGCTCTATTCGGTAAATAAGACTGTAATAATTCGTAATGGAATTGAGGAAAAAATTTTGTAAACTTGTATATTATCCTTTTATGCCAAATCTTGTCAAAAGCCCGGCAGACATCCAGAAATATACCAGTGCAGTAATGTTTATCTTCGATGGCATTCCTCGCAACATATATAATTCTATTTACTTATTCAATCATGGCGTGGTTACATCTGAAACCGATTTGATGGTCAGGGATAAGTTTTCTATTTATTATTATTATTATATTTAGTATTATTGGATTAATTCTAGCTAGGATTAGTGTTTTAAAGATTTTAGAAAGTGCTGATAAAAGACTAATTGGTCTATATGAAGTTACTAGCTCTGGTGCTTTACCGCATTTAGGTATTAAAACATTCTCTGCTTCTTTCCACTGAGAAGAAAAATAGTAGAGACACAAGCATGCATTGAAAACAATTGTTAAGTACCTTATTACAATTGTGGATAATATTTTGATAATTATTTCTGTGATACGAGGGTGGATCAATAAATACTTAGAAAAAGATAGAAAGACAATGTTTTTTTGTAGATTTTTTTTATTTTTCAATATAATCTCCTTTTAGCTCGATATACTTTTTCAGCCGTCCTCCAAGATTTTTTAGGTCATCAGAAAAATAATTTCGGAAGTTCCTGAAAATAGCCATTTGTTTCTGTTATCACTTCCTCGTTCGAAATAAATCGTTATCTGGCAAGCCACTTTTTTAGGTTTGGGAATAAAAAAAAGTCACTAGGGGCCAAATCTGGTGAATACAGTACGTGATCTACTAATTCAAACTTCAATTCCTTAATTTTAGCCATTGAAACTAAGCAAGTGTACACTCGTGCATTGTCTTGATGAAACAGAATTTTTTTTGTTCAAATGAAAATGTTTTTCCTTTATTTTCTAGCTTAACCGGTACAATAACGACACATAATACTTTCCGGTGAATGTTTGTCGTTTTTCTAAATAGTGAATGAAGATAATTCCATGTGCAACCCAAAAAAACAGTGGCCATAACCTTGCCGGCTAATTTTACACATAATGGCCTGAACGATGTTTATCTGCAGTCGATGTACGGCCACGTTTAAATTTATTTACCCAATCGTAAAAAGTTGCAAACACAGGGGCAGATACACCATGAACTATATCTAACTGAGCTTTGATTTCTTTCGGTGTAAAGCCTTTTAAATAAAAATGTTTCATCACCACTCAGAATTCACTTTTTTCCATTGTTAACAAGAAACAAAAGTTATTCATTTTGATCGACGATAAAAACGGAAATATTCAATGGATCTCGCTGAAACTTCAGTAGCACTCTATCTAATAGTGACGCTTGCTGGTGCAACATAAGTTCGGATACTTTGAGCGCCATTTCTTGGATTTTCTAAGGACTTAACCTCACTCTCGTATTATCAAAACCAGGAACTTTTCTATTTTTAATATTATTAATAATTTGTAATACTTCCTTTTTTTTAATCGATTTGATTGGTGTACTGTCTTGGACATCAGAGCATTTTAGTAAGATTTTTTCTTCTTCTTCTTCTTCGGTGGTTATTCGTTGGTGAGGCTTGAATACTGTGCTAGGATGATTAGCGAACATTTCAGTTTTTTCATCGTCCAATCTTGCTTAGTTATCACCAGGTTTTCTAATAGGCGATATAAATGTAGTTGGACTTTTAAGTCGTTTAGTAATTTTCCATAAGGAGTAATCTATTGCTTCTGAAGAACTCAGTAATCTGAGATAAATCTGCGTTAGTGTTGTTTTTTCTTCGTATAATATTTCCGTTAGATCGTTGGATGCTTTATTGACTTTAGTTTTGTCTTGAATATATCTACGAGGGGGGGGGGGGGTCAATAAGTCTTTACAAAAAGAAGGAAAAAAAAGTTTTGCATATGTAATTTTTTTTAATTTTTCATCATAATCTCCACGAAGGTCGATACATTTTATTAAACGGCCTTTTAGTTTTTTTAAGCCATCAGAAAAATATGATTTCTGAAAACCCTTAAAATAGGCATTTGTTTCGGCGATCACTTCTTCATTCGACGTGAATCGTTGTCCGGCAAGCCATTTTTTGAGGTTAGGAAATAAGAAAAAGTCACTGGGAGCCAAATCAGGCGAATATAGTGGATGGTCAATTAATTCAAACTTCAAATCGTTAATTTTTGCCATCGAAACTGTACACGTGTGAACTCGAGCATTGTCTTGAAGAAAGAGGCATTTTTTTTTGTTCAAGTGAGGACGGTTTTCTCTGATTTTTTCTTTCAGCTGTCCTAATAATAACGCATAATATTGTCCAATGATCGTCTGGCCTTTTTCCAAGTAGTCGATGTAGATGATTCCATACTCATCCCAGAAAACCATGGCCATAATCTTGCCAGCTGACTTTACTGTCTTTGCCTTATTTCGGGTTTATTCTCCTGCGGTAATCCATTGTTTGGAATTTTCTTCGGTTTCAGGAGTGTAGTTATGTACCCATGTATCGTCTACAGTTACGAGTCGACGCTCAAAGTCTTCCGGATTACAACGTATACGTGCCAAAAGAGCCTCAATGGTGACCACGCGAGTTCGTTTATTTTCAACAGTGAGCAAACGCGGCAACCATCTTACTGATATTTTTTTCATCTCCAGTTTTTCATGCAAAATTGAAATGATTGTGCCCTTTGATATCCCTGTGGTCTCAACTAATTCTCGCAATTTCAATTTTCTATCACTCAACAACATATCGTGGATTTTGTGGACCATTTCGGGCGTACTCACTTCTACGGGGTGTCCTGAACAAGGTTCATCTTTTGTTGTTGTACGGCCGCGTTTAAATTCATTTACCCAGTTATAATCAATCTTAAACACAGGGGCAGACTTGTCATGAACAGCGTTCAACTCAACTGTGATTTCTTTTGGTGTAAGGCCTTTCAAATGAAAATGTTTTATCACCGTGTGATGAGAGCCACGGCTCGAACCGTTGGCTCCGTCAACGTCTCTCCCTTCCCGGTGACAGTGAGGGAGAGGGAGAGAGAGAACAACAAAATATGATTTGGGCGCCGGCAGGGTTGGCACGCGTGAGGCGCCGCCGATTGCCCGGTACTCAAGGGTTTTCGGTGGGAGGCGCTCGGTGCCCGGCAGTAGACTGCGACAGCGAGGCGGTGTAACACGCTTTGTCCGCGCCGTCTCATTGCGTGGTTTTATCGTGGCCTCTGTGAAGGCGTGAGCGAGAATTTATTCTGCGACGTGTGTGCAGCGGAGTGTGGATATTTGCCACGAGACCTGTTGTTTCAAGAGAGAGGCTGGAAGGTTCCTTGAACAAACTATCAGTATCTGCACAACCCAGTGACATCGAGCAGTTTTCCTCTAGGTTGTTCGAGTTTTTCTCTCTCTCTCATAAGATCGCATCGTCTGCAACCCGCGGAGGATAGGGAGGCTCAGCGGTCACTTCGCTTGAGGGCCTATGGAGAAATATAGAGTATAGCACGTAACCGTCGCGTCAGCCGGGTTCCATGCGATTTTCCGCAGAAACTCGCGGCTGCGGTGGTGCGAGAGCGCGATTGTTGTCAGACAAATATATGTATTAAACGGAATTTGTGAGTAATAATTGTGTTGACCATTCCTACCTGTTCCTTCCTGCGCGCGTCGAAACGTTGCCTTTCGCGTTCCCCGCGAAGCAGCTTAGCTTTCCGAGCCCTGATTTATAAAGTATTTGTCGTGTTCTCCGGCAACGGGAGAAAAACCATGACAACCACTCGAAACTCAACTCAACTGTGATTTCTTTTGGTGTAAGGCCTTTCAAAGGAAAATGTTTTATCATCGCTCGAAACTTTGTTTTTTCCATTTTTCAAATAAACCAATAACTTTTTGTAACCAACGCTCACAAAAAAACTACTTAATGAATCGAGCTGAAACTTTGTACGATATCTAGTTAGTAGTATTGCTTGCTAAAAACATCATAATTTAAGCGTGACGAGCGCCATCTCTTAGATTTTGTAAAGACTTATTGACCCCCCCCCCCCTCGTACTTATCTGATACCTTTTTCTTAATAATCTCTTTTTTATGATATTTTGGACTACTTTATTGGACGTGATTTGCTGTGTTTTATTACTATTTATTACTATTTATTACTATTACTGTGTTTTATTACTATTTAAGATAGTAAACAACTGATATTGTTATCGGTCTGTAATTTTCATTATTTTTTTGAAGTATTTTTATATTCTTAAAGCCAATAATCTGATAATTCTCGTTTTTTAAAATTGAGTTTGAACTTCTGGGCTGCTACTTTGTCTTTTATTATTTATAGATTTTTAGTTTTGTTTTTATTAAGAATAGAATGTTGTCATCTATTTGAGTAGCCATTTCAGCCGTTATTTTCTTTTCTTTTGAGATATCGTTAATTGAATTGTGATGTTAATATTATCTTATTTATTATATTATTCGTACTCTCGTGGTCAGTCGCGTTAATGAGTAAGAATTTGTTTCAATTTTGAAAATGCTTTTGAATATTAACTTTGAAATAAAATTATAAATGAATATCTACGTTTATATGAATTAAATTTTAAGAAAAGATAGACTTAACCTTAGTTTCTTATGATGCGAAGAGTTCCATAAGCAGAGCTTAAGTCTTTCTTATAAAAGGATGCAATTTAACCCAAGTTTCTCGTAGCGCGAAGTGTTCTATGAGCCGAGCGTAAATTACAATAAGAAAGAAAAGATTTGCTCAGTTAATCCCTTGAGAGAAAGAACTCAGGTATTAGCCAAGTTTATTCGATCTCGAGCGCTCACTTTGCAAGGCTAGAAGTAATGCTAACCTGTGCAAAAATCAGCGTATTTATACACAGGTTTTTCCGTCTTTTATCGCAGGACAGCCCTCTTCGAGTTGTTTACACAATTGTGCGAAATCATTTTTTCTAATTTACAAGAGAATAGACAGTAATAATAAAATTTTAAAATATGTAAAATTTACAGAAGTAGATATAGATCATTTAATATAATTTACAATTATCGCAAAAAGTATGGTCAAAATTTATTAACTAATAAAGTTAGATAATGATAATGATAAAATTTTATATATATCAATAGTTTATCACTAGTAGAAGTAATTCCTAAAAATAATTACTTAAATTAGTTAATAACATTTGAATTATAATCGATTTTCGTATTTGTAACGGTTTTTTGTAAAATCTTATAATGCAAATACAGTAGGTAAACTAGGCAGACCACAGATCAGGGGAGCCTCAGATCAGTGATCTGAAGTGCATGGTCTATGAGATTAGCACTTTTAGATCAGGCACCCCCTCTCCTCCTGCAGCACTCTTAGATCAGGTGCCCCCTCTCCTCCTGCAGCACTCTTAGATCAGGCGCCCCCTCTCCTCCTGAGATCAGGCGCCCTCGCCACCACTCCCTCTATGATCTGTATAAGCTATCAGATCAGCACTGTCAGATTATGCGCAAGAGCCCCCCAACCCCGCCCGCCGAATGTGAAATGCGTTTTAAATATTAAAATAAATTTATGTAATTAATTACATTTAATTAATTTGACGCAATTGATTTACGTGTAATGCATAAATTTAGTGAAAAAAATTATATACTGATTATTAATTCATGAAATAGTGAAGTAGAGGGGGGGAGGGTAATAGTAAATATACACATTGTTTTTTTTAAATAAAATTTTTTTTATTGATAAAAAATAAATCTTATTCTATAAGTCATTTACATTAAAAGAATATTCATAGAAATTCTTCAATAATTTCATCGCTCTCTTCCCAATCCATGCAGCAACCATTTAAGTAAAACTTTTTCATAAATTTGACATTTTGATGTGCGTACGTCGTTACATATTTACCTCTATGATTAGGACACACCGTAACCGATTTCATATTTTCAAAAGGAGAATATCCCCAATCATTCAAGTCGAAAACTTTAAGGCCATATCGTTCTAAGCACTCTTTTTTGAAATCTCCGGAAACAAAAATTTTTGTAACATCTTTGAGCGTGTCTGTGATGATGAATTTATGCTCTTCGTACTTGAAATCACCAGAGTCCCATTCTAATTCATGGTAGTAGATTTCCATCCAAAGATTATAACATTTACATTTTTCAATTAGTCTTCTCCATGGAAACGGAGGTTTGAATAATCGTATGTCGTAGTTAAGTGGAAGTATCGCTAGCTTTTTCAAGGCATACATATTGCCAGGCATCATGAAACCTTGCATATCCACTACGTACTCCATTCTGGCTGCTACTGACAAGGAAACCCCCCCAACCCGACCCAACCGATTTCAATAATCTTTTGATATGTTATAGTTCATCAAAAAATAAGACATACGTATTTTTTTTATCGGCGGAAAAACACTTTGAGGGGGTGAAAACAACCCTCAAAGTTCACCTCCAAAAATAGATTTTCCAATGTATCTCAGCATCTAATTGATATTTTACGACCAAACAAATTTCATATCACTTCTCATGTGAAAAGCAAACTAGCACATGCAATTCCGACCACAAGGGATGCAACCCTTATTTTTTTTATTTAAAATACTATCTACTTCATGGCTATTTTTATGAAAAAAATTAAAATAACCCGAAAAAAATTGGAAAAAATATTACCCTACATAAAATACAAAAATAAAGTTAATCTATCCAAGCTTTTTTCAAACTACTCCCTTAAAGTTGAAAAACCATCCCTAAAAAATTGTTTTCAATACATTACAGGTGGTGTTGATAATTTAGTGTAAAATACGTTAAGCATCATTTATACTGTACACACACAACTATCTCGTGCAGTTTCGACCACAAGGGTTGCAACCCCTAATTTCTGTCATCGAAATTTTTACCTTCTTTGTACCTATTTTTGAAGAAAAGTTCATAATAAGCTTAAAAAAATTAGAAAAAATATTACCATGGATAGAATAAGAAAAAAAAATTTACTTCTCATTTTTAAAACCACCCCTAATTTCGAAAAACTACCCCCAAAAAATTGTTTCCAATACATTACAGGTCCTGTTGATAATTTACTGTAAAATACGTTGCTCATCACTTATAATGCACAAACACATTTATCTCGTGCAGTTTTGACCACGAGGGTTGCAACCCCTAATTTATGTCATCGAAATTTTTACCTTCTCCATTCCTATTTTTGAAAAAAAGTTCATAATGAGCTTAAAAAATTGGAAAAATTATTATCGTGGATAGAATACGAAAAATATGTACCAATTCAAGATTATATCACCCAACAAGACCCAGAACCGGGACAACGTTTTTCCAAAGTATTTTGTTGCGCTGATTCCGAATCTGTCCGGAAAAATGATCCATCACCCAGTAGCAATTTCTAAAACTCCCCTTATATCCCAATGGCAATTTCCCGCACTAACCCGCACTATCAGAATGCTTACAACCCCCCCTAATAACCCCCTAAAAACCTCCAATGAAAATGCCGTTAGCCCCCCACTAATAGCCCGAAGACATAGCTGAGCCCCCTTACAACCTTATGGCAATGCTTGCAACCCACCGAATAACATAATGGCAACGTTATCAACCCTGCTAACTACTGGGGTTATTAGGGGGTTATTAGGGGGAGGGTCTTATTGGGGGGGGAGTTATTAGGAGGTTAATGGGGGGTTGTAAGCAATGCCATTGGGGGATATTAGGAGGGTTATTAGGGGGAGGTTTATTACCATCGCCATTCGGTGATTAGGAGGGTTGATAGCATTGCCATTGTTTTTGTTGGTTGAGTTTTTCTCCTTTCTTGTGACTAAAATTGTAAACTGCCAAGTAATATATATTTAATTGATTTTTATATGCGTTACTATAATTCATTCAGTTACCAATTAAAAACAATCAAAAAAATTAGGACGGATTTATTGTTCATACTTCTTACAATAATGATATTCTTCATAGAAGTGCTCGAAACATAATGATTTTTTGCACCAACCGCAACGTATAATAGCCACATTTTTGCATCCTTCTATGTCACAATGTGTATTGCAGGAATCTCCAAAACTGTAAGCAACAGGATTGTCAAAATTTTCTGGTTTTTTAGTGAGGTAACCACTCTTGAACCAGGAATATTTAAAAAGATTAGTATATCTTGGTGAAGATAATTGATTGTGGACTAACGACTGAAGTTTAATGATGTTGTTTCTTTTATGTAAATCCAAATCATAATTCATCAAAATTACGGTATCTGAAAATTGGCGGACAAAGTTCTTCCATATGCGAAATCCAAAAACATCAAGTGGCTGAATTTTTCCCGTTGTGCCAGTCGGTATTTTTTTAAAATTTATAATTTTATCACGTGGAATTACAGTTTCTATGGCACTGTCACAATGACCGCTCCAGGAGTCAAGCAACAGCATCGTATTGGAACCTACATTAGAGAAATATACTTTTTGCAGCCATATTTTAAAGAGATCTAAAATCAAAAATCTTATTTGTAAAATCATTTATAATGACATTAATTGTAACTAGATGGGATTATGTATACCTGTAGTCAACTTTCCAGATTTAGATGCTTCTACGTAAACATTTTCGGGTCTAAATAAAGAGGTTTCAACAATGGGTCCAAACTCACCGCTAGATTCCTTCAAAACTAAAAAGAGTGTTGACAGTAATTCTCCTGCGGCTGATATGAGTGGCTGTATAGTATAACTGTGGGTTGTTGAAGAAACTGACTGTACTAAACACTGTACCTGCTTTTCTCCTTCAACCGCTAGCGTTCTTCCGGAGTGCATTTCCAGTTGGAATCTGCTCTGATCAGAATTAAACATATTATGAATTCCAATTATTCTTATGCCTGCTTTAACATCAGCAATAAAAGTATTTGCTTTAATCGTTAGTTCTGAATTACTTTCTAGTGTTTTCTTGGTTATAAAATTATTTATTTTCCGGGATACTATTCTATGAGCTTTCTTGAATTTACAAAGCCAGTTATCCGAAGCTTTGAATCTTACATCTTCTGATCCTATAATCTTTTGAGCTTGCAATGCCCATCGACGTATGTCACGATCATGAATGATGTAACCAGCGTCTACTGCTGCTTTAAAATTATCAAAAGTGTACTGACAAATTCTTGCAATTTTTTCTCTATAAGTACCACCTTTGTTGACTGTATGAGCCCAACGTTTCAACTGACTCACAGATGAAACTTTCTTAAATTTTTGACGTACACTTTCAACACTTAAATTTTTTTTTTTTTGCCACTTCTCCAGTATTCTACGGCTCTTTGCTTATATTCAAAACTGACATCTTCATTGTCTTTGGTACAATGGTCGGTGGGTGCTTCGAAATCGTCAGGAAAATGGTGTTGAACTTCATCTTCTACTATTTTTGCAGCATGATCTTTGTAATCTTCTTGAAAATCTAATGTATCTTCAACGATCATATCTACTTCATTGAAATCATTCACGGAATCTATTAAAATGCTTTTAATTCTTTCCGACAATTGAACCTCTTTATAATTTGTCTCACTTTCAGGTATTTGTAGAGTTTGAAAGTAAGCTAATAATAAATTTAAAACGTTCAGAGCGTTAATTTTCATTTTTTAATCTGAAATAAAAAAAAATATATATATATATCTTATATATCTTCTATTATATTAAACAGAAGGCGCGAAATTCTCCGTGCGTCCGTCCATCCATCCGTCCCCTTTTTTTCCTTATTTTTCCTCTGTATAGGACTCTCCTGATATCGCTGGGGAATAAGAAATAAACTGAATAACAAATAAACAAATTAGGATAAAAACAAATAAATAAACAAATTGATAAGTAAACAATAATGATAAACAAACTTATAGAAAACATTCATGAAAAAAATTAATTAATAAATTAAAAAGTAAACATATTAATTAATAAACAATAATAATAAACAAATCAATAAGTAAACAATAATTATAAACATCATTAATTAATAAATCCTCATAATCAGTGTAATTTCAATTTTTTTAATAACAAATATTAAAAAGCCGTAAAATTATTTGCATATAAAAAATAATTTTATAGTTATACTTACGTAGCAGGTACTACGAAATACGAATTAACGAAATAGTATCTTATTATTATTTGTACTTATAATCTTATATTCTTATTACTATTTATTATGCTGTTAGTTCAATAGTCGATACAATACGTTCAACAACAAGAAAGTTGTGTTGGCTACTGATGAAGAATTACTTGCTCATATTTATCAATCATGAAAATAACAGACAATCGTCAGAGACGCTGATAGTAGGACGTAAATAAAATTCTGATAATACTATCATTCATATACCAAAATTTTTGCGCATCCGAGAAACTATACTTATCTTCTAGGTATACTTATAATATTATATTATTCTTGACTTGTTTTTTTATATAATAAAAGTTATTTATTTTTTGATAGAATTAATAAACGATAGAACGTAAAAAATTTAACCCCTTAGCCTACACGATATCTACCCGAACTGGCGCAAAGTGTATACTTTTCGTAACATATATATTTCAATGCAACGAAAGGAATTGTGAAATAATAAACAATGTTTAGGTACATAATCAATTGATCAGTTGACAAAAATAATTTATTATTTCAAAGTCTTTACCACGAGTCAGACTCGTTGTTTTCGCTTATGGCACAAATTCTTTACCACGAGTCAGACTCGTGGCTATAGGCTAAAGGGTTAAAAGAGAGCAACAAAATAGCTATGGAATCATAGCTTATTTGATTTAGAAGAGATTGCAACGATATGTCAGAAACTTTTTTTAGGATGGTTTTTCAACATTGAGGGTGGTTTTGAAAATAAGTTTGAACAGGTAAATTTTTTATTCTTATTCTATTCACGGTAATATTTTTTCCAATTTTTTTAAGCTCATTATGAACTTTTTTTCAAAAATAGGAATGGAGAAGGTAAAAATTTCGATGACATAAATTAGGGGTTGCAACCCTCGTGGTCGAAACTACACGAGATAAATGTGTTTGTACATTATAAGTGATGAGCAACGTATTTTACAGTAAATTATCAACAGGACCTGTATGTATTGGAAACAATTTTTTCGGGGTGGTTTTTCAACATTAGGGGTGGTTTTAAAAATGAGAAGTAAATTTTTTTTTCTTATTCTATCCATGGTAATATTTTTTCTAATTTTTTTAAGCTCATTATGAACTTTTCTTAAAAAATAGGTACAAAGAAGGTAAAAATTTCGATGACAGAAATTAGGGGTTGCAACCCTTGTGGTCGAAACTGCACGAGATAGTTGTGTGTGTACAGTATAAATGATGCTTAACGTATTTTACACTAAATTATCAACACCACCTGTAATGTATTGAAAACAATTTTTTAGGGGTGGTTTTTCAACTTTAGGGGGGTAGTTTGAAAAAAAGCTTGACTAGATTAACTTTATTTTTGTATTTTATGTAGGGTAATATTTTTTCCAATTTTTTTCGGGTTATTTTAATTTTTTTCATAAAAATAGCCATGAATTAGATAGTGTTTTAAATAAAAAAAATAAGGGTTGCATCCCTTGTGGTCGGAATTGCATGTGCTAGTTTGCTTTTTACATGAGAAGTGATATGAAATTTGTTTGGTTGTAAAATATCAATTAGGTGCTGAGATACATTGGAAAATCTATTTTTGGGGGTGAACTTTGAGGGTTGTTTTCACCCCCTCAAAGTGTTTTTCCGCCGATAAAAAAAATACGTATGTCTTATTTTTTGATGAACTATAACATATCAAAAGATTATTGAAATCGGTGAGGTCGGGTTGGGGGGGTTTCCTTGTGAGCTGCTTGAGGGAAGAGTCATCTCTTTAATACATCGATCTCCACTCCTTAAATAAGTTTCTTTACATTCCCACTTATTGGATTATATTGAATGATGCGATCATGTAAAATGAATAGGAATATTTTCCCTTGTTTCAAACTCCAAGCGTACATCCACTGCAGAGTTCTTCAATGTCTCATTTTGTTTAGAGCAATCAATGACAATGAGTGATACTTGTTTTATGAAAGTAGATTTTTTTAGCATCGGTTCAGAGTCTTTACCATAATATGCCTTCTGGAAATTGGCATACATGTCGTATAACATTGCAAACTGATGCTTATTTATGTCAATATTAAGATTACCATACGGATAACACTGAGAGTTGAGGAAAAGTTTTACGTTACTAATGTTGCAATAATCGAGTACGCTTGCATTAACTGTTGAAATATTTTTTCGCTTAGTTTGAAAAGCTAAGATGACATAACGTGGTTTTTCCAGTTGATTTGCAGTTTTGACTGTTCATACGTGACTTGTGTTCATAGGTAGCATTGGATACTCATATAATTCCCAACTACGAAAACTCATTGAAATACTTCTTTCTTTTTTCACAAAATCATGTAGACGAATTTTTTGAGTATATGATGCAGTAACGTATGACATAAGCCATTCAATGTGTGTTATATCGATCTTGAACTTTTCGATGATTGTTTCTAGTTCTAGAAATTTTGTTGTTTGGATAACTGCATTTAAATCACTGCTTGATCGTGTGAGAATTAGTTCATGTTTCATGTTTACCAATACTTTGCGATAATCTTCAGAAAATCCGAGAATGAAGTTTAAAGGAATAGTGACATCAAAATATTCTTCATCATTGATTATTTTCTGATCATTTTCTGTTATCCGTCCGGCATTTTCAGCAATCCAATTTTGACTTGGATTAAGTGATAGCCTATTTTTCATAATAGTTGTTAGACCAATGTTTTTACATTTATCGATTTCTATCGCATTTAGCTCAAACCTAATTCCCTCAAACAAGTGACAGATGGCGTTGTTCACAAAGAGAGTATTCGTAAAGACTGCATTCTTATCATCGCACAATCTACCACAAATACGCAATGAACTACGAGATGGTAAAAGACACAGGTCTTGATGTTGGATTGATATGCGAATTTCATCGCTATTTTTGAAAGATGTATTAGTGTACGGTTGATGAGTATGAATCTCATAATGAGCCAAAGATTCATCAAAGGTGACGGGTGACTGTATTTCTAGAACGTTCTCCATTATTTCTTTGAAAACAGCAAAAAATAATGCAATTTACTTTCCATCAGAAATTATTTTAAGCCAAGACTTATTAAGAACTTTATGCTTTGATGTGTTAATCCTTTTGCTTTTCGATGACGATTGACACTCGGAATTCGCCGTGTTGTCGCTTTTACTTTCAATCAACGACTGATGGTGGGTTTGTATATTTTACTGCTTATATAGCCACCACTACTGTTTAAATTGTAAACGATTCCCATCGTGTACTTTTCAGGTGTAATCTAATTGTTATCACTTCACCTCGAAAGTTTATTAAATTTCCGTTTTGGTCAACGATGCGGAATTGTAAATTATCTATACACTTTACGGTAACTGGGAGATAAATCACATTTAAAAGAACTTCGATAATTTTATATCCAGGTGGTACTGCACGAAAAAATTCATGAATATCGTGAACCTTACTCCCATTCATATATGCTCCAGAGGTAATGTTACACTCGACTCTCAGAGCATTTACTTTGAAAATTTATACTGGAAGATTCGAATAGTGAGAGCTGCTTTTTTCTACTTTACGCCGTGCAAATCCCAGTACTCGACCAATGAAATCTTGCGGACGGAAATCGATATCTTCTGAACTTTCAATTACTCAACGTAAAGTATTATTGTTCGGTTTCTCACTGTAATTTCAGGCTCTAAGGTTTTACGAAGAAATTTATCTATATCTTCAATTTCATAACTACCCACAGGTAAGATTAGAGGTGGTTTATCAACAACGTAAAATTTATAGTTATTTATATCTATAATGGGTATAGAGTTGAATGTCAAAAATTCTACTAAATCCAAAACAACTTTTCTTTTCTGATAGTTCAATGGGTGGAAAATATTGCGCTTCCAGTAGAGAAGAATTATCCGAGAGAGTAAAAGTGAATGATTCTTCCATGACTGTTTAAATACGACTAATAGCTTTTGATGGTGTCTTTATTTATATAGCCCCACACAAAAACTGCAAACAAAGATAATCGCAATTATAGGTATCGAAATTTTGATATCTTTTTGGATTGTATTTGACTTCATCTACTCCGAGATATGTCATTAGATCAAATGTAGGTCTAAGATCTCCAAAACTATCAAAATATGTGACGTTATTTCCAATTTTCCGATAAGCAATCCAGTGTGTGCCTATTCCATTAACGTCATCGAGATTAATTATAGCTAATTCTCGATAATGTGGTCCAGACTTTGGTAAGTCATTTCTCATAAACACTCCTCGGAAATTTGGTATACTTAAAATTTTGACATACTTCATTAAGTCGATATTTGTGAGAGCTCTATCGGGTAAATTTACTTCAAAATTTTTTTTTTTAAAGCTGATCCCAAGTAAGGTTTGATATGGAGTCCATAGCCCATTTTATATGGTTTAAGATACATCCCTTTACCCAGTGACTTCTTGCTTCCAGATCAAGTTGTCTCTCTCTCTCTCTCTCTCTCTCTCACCTCCATCGACGTGCCTGGCAGCGGTGGGCTGCCATCCTCAGACATACCCTCTCCGGGGTACTTACTTCCGACATTGGTGAGTAGACTTAGCTATTCCCACTACTAATTATATTCGACTTATGCGCGCGACAAAACCAGTGCTTTTGCATAACCCCCACCCTCGACTAGTGAATCAATAATCGATACGTGCTCAAATTTGGTGAAAATGAATAAAATATCCCTCAGTTTGCTTCATTTCAACAGTGTACGTTTTTTAAGAGTTTAACGACAAGTGTAAGTGTAGGAATATGCAGTGCGGTGATATAAACGTGTTTTTTTCCGAACGTGACCAGTGGAGGGAAGTACTCGACCGAGCTATCGAAGCTTCGGGAGAAGACTTCTCCATAAACGAAGATATTGATATTATAGAGCGAGAAAACATCAACGCGTTACGGACACCTATAAGAGGACCGAATGAAGAGCCGTCAATTCATTCGGTAAATACAATAATAATGCCCCTAACACCGCCACAAACAATTAGGTAAGTTTATTCATTGATTTAATTATTACTTTTAATTATTATTCATTATTTAATTTGCGCACAATAGCGCAAAATAGTTTGCGCACAATCGTTAATTTGCCTTGTAAATTTCATATTAAAAATAGTGTAAGAGAAATAGTGAGAAATGAACGAAAAAGAAAACGGTTGATGTCTGTAATAGAAAATAGTAACGGATATGCGCTAGACAAAACAAAATTGAAGAATATAGGGCCGATCGAGATAAGACTGAGAAAAGAAATTAAACGGTTTTTTTTTTCGATTTACGAATGAAAAAAAAGGAATTAAAGATTTTCTTTCGAGAAAATATTATATAGAATTACATATAATTATTAATTATTAATTATTTATTTTTTATTTACAGTCGTCTACGTCAACCACCACGTCCATCACCGAAATGTGTGGAACTATCTCCAGACGTGTAATTGTGTGCACGCGCGCGTGTGTGTGTGCGTGTGTAAAATACTTAATTATTTATTTTTTATTTACAGCCGTCCGCGCCAATCACCACGTCCATCACCGGAATGTATAGAGCTTTCACCAGACGTGTAAGTGTGTGTGTGTGTAATACTTTATATTATACTTTTTCAGATGTGATTGCGAGATTGTGTGCGAGGTGCACCAACCAAAACCTAGGCGGATCGTGCATATCAACCTTGTGACTCCACCAATACCATACATTGACCTTGTCAGCCCAAGGCCAATCACCACGACGCAGGAGAAAGCTGTGCCGTGGATAGAATCACCTACATGTGCTGGTAGTCGATGGAAGTACGGCATAAAGCGGGAAGAATTAATCAAAGGTATTTATATAATAATTATTTTATTTTATTTATTAATTTAAATTAATTTCAATATTTTTTCCGGCAGGTATAGTGAGGCAGCTGTTTGACGACAACCCTCAAAAAAGAAACAGCCCATCGCCACTGTTCGCTCCCCCCCAAGAGAAGGAAAATTGTATGCGAGCTAGATGAAACAACGGTGATGCTATTGGACGACGACGACGATGAAGACTCGTTATAAATATATAAATTATATAATATGAATGTTATCAATAAAATTTAATTTTATCAATTTATTTTTATTAATAAAATAATTTTATTTAAGAAAAAACAATGCATATATTTGCTATAACCCCCCCCCCCCCTCTACTCTACTATTTCATGAATTAATAATAATAATTAAAAATAATAATAACTTAATAATAATAAATTAATAATAATAAATTAATAATAAATTAATTAATAATATATAAAAATGCACTCACTGTGATGTTGGTATCACTTGTAATACAATGAATAGTTCGTACTCTCGTGGTCTTGTCGCGTTAATGAGTAAGAATTCGTTTCTTTTCAAATTTACTGTAATTGTCAATATGAAATAAATCGATAAATCAAGAATATGTAAATATAAGTAAAGTTCCAAGAAAAGTCAGACTATGCCCTAGTTTCTTATGGTGCGAATTGTCCCATAAGTAGAGCTAAAGTCTTCCTTGTAAAGGATATAATTCAGCCCAAGTTTCTTATAGCGCGAGATGTTCCATAAGTTGAGCTCAAATTATAGGAAATGAGTTAATTACAATGAGAGAAAGAACTTAGGCATTAGCCAAGTTTATTCAATCTCATGCGCTCACTTTGCAAGGCTAGAAGTGAATTCCAGCCTGTGCAATGATGGGCGTATTTATACACAGATTTTCCCGCCTATTTTTGCAGGAGAGTTTTCTTCGAGAAGTTTTCGAATCTTCGAGAAATATTCGCGAATTTTGAGATGGAATTTTCTTAATTTACAAGTAAATATACATCAATATTAAAGTTTCAACACATGTAAACTTTACAAAATTAGTTATTAGTCGATTTAGTGTAATTTATAATTATCACAAATAGTATCGTCAAAAGTTATTAGCTAATAAAGTTAATTAATGTAATATTACAATATTTACAATAGAACAATATTAAATTTTTATATAACTTTATAGTTTATAAATTTTAGAAGTAATTTCAAAAAAGAAATATTTAAATTAGTTGCGAGAGGGGTCAGACACCGTGCGACTTGGGCTGGTCTCTGCTAATTTTTTCTGGGTTCTTTCTCGATAAAGAAAGCCGGCGCTGACTTTCACAGACCGAAGTTCGCTCTGGTTGGGGAGATTGATACAAATAATCGGACACTTTAATTCACTTATACTACATATGGCCATCTCATTTATTAACGCCTTTTCACAAATATTGCTACAAGATTTACTTCACCGCGGTGAGCGCGCTCGCTCAACTTTTCCGCGACCAGAGTTCGCGGGATCACGCGAGCGAGATCGCTCAGCGTGCGCGATAAATTTTCAAAATACGCTAATGTCTGTAATCGAGCGAGAGCTGGCGCGAAAGAGATTAACTGGCTTTGAACCTAGCGGATGCCCCGACGGTCCGTCGACAGAGAGGCGACGCCGGCGAAAGCGTAGTCCCGCAGGAAACGGTGCCCTGGCGACGATTGAAGCCGCTGCAGGAAGGGCCGCAGCACAGCCTTTGCCTCGTAGACGGCGAATGGTCACTGCGTGTACTGGCTCTGTTTCGAACAACTGGCTTCCCAGTAAATGTGGCAGTCGCACCGATGGCAGTCGCTTCTTTGCGGCCAAATTCTCGTTTCGGCCAGTCTTCTCCTAGGCGGCCCTAATTACTCGAGAGCTCGCGCCTAACTGCCCTTCCTCTCTCTTAATTTCTCTGCCTCGCGCCGCCGCGCTCCCACTTCTCTCGCCGTCAAAATCAGTCAAAATCGCTCTCTCTCTCTCTCTCTCTCTCTCTCTCTTCTCGCTCTCACTCGCACTCACGGCGACACCTCGCCGATCGTCGCGCGCTCCTCTCTCCATATCCTGCAACAACACAAGTATATAGTCGCTATATAGCGTACACTTGGTCGCTGCGTTCACGCGAGGAGAGTGCCGCACACAGGGCTAGCGAACATTGCTATAACCCTGTCACATAGTTAATAACATTTGAATTATAACAAATTTTCATATTTGTAACGGTTTATTCTATAATCTTATAACGTAATTACTAGATTAATTATTTAAGATTTATAAATTCTAAAGCTATCATTATTATGTATAAAATTAACGCTTTCGTTCTATATGCAACTTAATGTTTAAATAAATTATTGATTATTTATTTATTAATAACAGTTATTATTAAGCTATTATTAATGAAACCAATTCTTACTCATGTTCTTCAGATATTCATTTTGAATATGGACTATTTACATTTTTCTAATAATCAACATTCATAGTGTAATAAACAAATTAACTTTGCATATTAAAATTCATTATTATTTAATAATTAAACGCAATTCGTATTATTATAATCTAAATCTATATACTAAAATTTATATAAGAAATACTTTGTTACATCAAAATTACGTCTAATTAACATATTTTATTCAAATAATAAAAACCATTATATCTATATCTATCAATCTGTGACGGCACGCTTCTTATGTGGTTATGAAATTAGACTCTTGTACTAAGACAATCAAATAATAGATGAGGTAGCGCCGTTTAATATGCTAATTGATGTAAACAGATAGATGAGTTTAACGGGTTGCAGTGATTCAGTGAAATAATAAACTAGCTCATAGATAGGACCGTTACAGAATTTTAAATTCAACTTTCACTTCACTTGATTTGCTAATACCATACCTTTTCAGGTAAAGCACAGTTTCAATACGTCTCTTCACCTCAAGGATCAAACGTTGACTCCGTAAATCTGAAAAACACGAATAAAGTCAGCTGCTCTTGAAAATACAATGGGAACAAAAGTAACAATGGAGATAATCTTCAGTTGTCATGAGAAAGACTGTTAAGAAGATATGTGATAAACTAAGAACGAAAAGGATTCTTAATTGTCCTGAAAAGGACTTTTGGGAAGATCACGCTTGATTAACAGTCGCAACTCTGAAACCATGAACTATCCTGAAAAGGACTATCGGTAGTAGAAGTCGCCAGAAGTTTAATTCAAGTTAAAATAAAAATGAAAGTTCAGATTTCATATATCCTGCATGAAGAAGTGAAGGTCAAATTGTAATATAGGAAAGCTGATGTCTATAAAGTCGTAAAATAAAGAAGATAACGTATCTGTCTTGCGAAATCATAGGGAAATGGATTGTTAACCTATTAAGTTATGCAAATTTAAAACTTTGCGGTAAAGTCGTTCGTAGAAGAGATTAAATTATTTAGGTTTAGCCCTTACAGGTTACAGCACACTTATGTTAACCTGTCGAAGGTGAAGCTTTTCTGGATAAAACGCACCGCGAAGTACTTGTATATCGGGTTTAATGTTTGTAGGTTGTAGCGCACATACCTGAGACTGGCTTGGGCTTAACCTTAGTAGGTTACGGTAGAACAAATTCAATCGGTCTCGGGCTTAACATTCATAGGTTACAGTAAACTTAGGTTAACCTTTCGTGGGTTTAGCTTTCACAGAAGACAACGCATATATTTGTACTTATGTTGGTATTTATAAAGTAGAACTTTTAACTAACCAAAAGATAATATTTTAGGCAATTTTAAGTTAAGAAATCTGAAAAAGTTTAGGTTATGGTAGAATTTTGTCGTAGAATTTGTATTAAGCAACCTAAAAAACGTTAAAGTTTAGATTACCTGGTTTCTACTAAAGCCTCATTCATTTCATGGTCGCAACGAAATCAAAACATCACTAAACTTCATTTAACGATATCTCGAAAAAAAGATTTTTTAAAAATTAAAAAAGGGTTTTACAGGGTCAGAGTAATATATTTAAATGATAGAAGCCGCTTTTATGAAAAAAAAAATTAATTCTGTTTATAATTAATTATAAAGTAAAGTAATATAAATTTAAACATTACGAAAAACAGTATTTTTTCACTTTAAAGTTAGGATATCTCAAAAGTCTGACGTGATAGAGGAATTGTGAAGCCGGATTCGAATTAAGTGCATCAAAAACCTTCAGGATACATTGCTATTATTTTTACAATAAACTAAACCGCTTATTTTGTAGACCTGTGTACTAATTCTATTGTTCTTTCTGATTATTGATAAATCTAAACAGTTTAAAGTATTATTAGTTTCACTTTCATAAGTAAATTATAGAGAAGAACAATGGCTATAAAACACATTGATAACTATAGTATGTAACGGTAAACGTCCTGTTTGCGCTACCGACTCGATCATGTGGCTGTCTGCAAGGGCAGCTCCTACCGGCCCGGGGAAGTCGAAAATGGGAATTAGGTCCGAAATAGGACGGAACGCGCGCGAAGGAAGAAGGACCAGTCGAGGAGCAACGCTAGAATGAGTAACAGCGTGCGAGTGGGTGAGTGCCTTTGACACCGGTAATAGCGTGCAGGAGTCGAGGAGTAACGTGAGGTTGAGTAGCAGCTAGAATCTACGAGTACCGCTGGCTTGAATAGCAACGTGAGCAGAGGAATAACTCTAGCACCGATAGTAGCGTGCGTGAGTGTATACGAGGTGTGATCAAAAAGTAAGGTGAATTTTTATTTTTCTCAAAAAATATATATTTATTCATCAATTTTTATTTAATCTCCTTCAAAGTAATCCCCCTCGGATATAATGCACTTGTGCCAACGCTTTTTCCAATCCTCAAAGCATTTCAAAAAATCATTTTTTGTGATCTTGTTTAGTTCATCCTTCGATGCCGTCTTTATCTCCTCAATCGTGGCAAAACGCCGTCCTTTCATGGGTTTCTTCAGTTTTGGGAATAAGAAGAAGTCACAGGGGGCTAGATCTGGGGAATACGGTGCCTGTGGCATCGTTACTGTGTTGGTTTTAGCCAAAAATTCGCGCACAAGCAACGACGTGTGAGCAGGGGCGTTATCATGGTGCAAAAGCCAATTTTTATTTTTCCACAAATTCGGACGTTTCTGGCGGATTGCTTCGCGCAAATTGCGCATAACTTGCAGGTAATATTCCTTATTTACTGTTCTACCCTGTGGCAAGAACTCATGATGCACCACGCCCCTGCAGTCAAAGAAAACTGTAAGCAAAACCTTTACATTTGATCGAACTTGGCGTGCTTTTTTTGGTCTTGGTGATCCAGAATGCCTCCACTGGGACGATTGAGTCTTAGTCTCAACGTCATAACCATATACCCATGTTTCGTCACCTGTTATAACCCTGTTGAGTAAATCTGGATCATCGTTGACATCATTCAGTAGCTCTTGGGCGATGCTCATGCGACGTTTCTTTTGGTCGAAATTGAGCAATTTCGGAACAAACTTCGCTGACACACGTCTCATGTCTAAAACACTCGTCAAAATTGATTGGCACGAACCAAATGAGATGCCAATATCATCAGCAATTTCTCTAATGGTAATTCGACGATTTCCCAACACTATTTTCTTCACTTCTTCAACATTCTCATCAGTTGTTGATGTGCTGGGGCGTCCAGAACGAGGTTCGTCGTCGGTGTCTTCTCGGCCTTCTTGGAAGAGTTTATACCACTTGTAAACATTTTTTTGGCTTAAAGTAGACTCACCGTATGCCACTTTCAGCATTTCAAGTGTTTTGGAACATTTGATTCCATTTTTCACACAAAATTTAATGCAAACTCTTTGATCCATGTTTTTAGACAGCAGCAAATCGTGGAGCACGCAAAACACTTTTAACCTTGATGCCTCTCACAAACAAACCAAACATACTACAAAGCTGAAATTTGGAACGTATGTTCTAGACGAGTGTACCGACATAACGATATAAAAAAGTCGAAGATCGAACGGACGTAGCCCGCTAAATTTCAAAATTCACCTTACTTCTTGATCACACCTCGTACGTCGCAAAGAGTGCGATTACTAGACTGCCGATAGTTTTTGTTGTTGCTGCCTTCGTGTCAACCCAAGGAATATGCCATCGTAGGCCGGCGGCGAATTCAACGAGCTGATCCCACGAAAGCAGCAAGGCGATTAAAAGAGGCCTCGTCTTCAGTGTGGAAAAGTGGCGACCTGAGCTACGTGTTAAGAGGCGACGCTGAATTGCTCCCTTTGACAGCGCGACTAATCGTATAAGGTAAGTTGGCCAGCTTCGCGTTATAGTTTTTAATAAGCGACCGTGCGTATTATCTTAGCTCTTCCCTCACATCTGCGAACGTAAGAAAGTCGGTAACGAGCGAGCATATAAACGAGTATCACAAACGAGCGGCTATAAACGAAATGGCGGCGCGTAAGATTGTCGCGCATATTGTATAAGCGTAAACGCGTGGGCCAAATGCGTGTAAATTATATAGTGAATAAATTAGTTTGTGTATGATTGAAACATTAAATTACTGTTGTCTTTTGCTATTAGTAAGTTGGTTGACTGATACCTATCCTTCCCCACTCTTCGGTTAGTTAACAAAAATTGATTATTTGGACCACGACGCGCACATTTCGGTACGACTGCGCATCGGGCAAGACAAAGAAATTGAAACGTATTCCCACCCCGTTACAAGTACTAACTATTAATTTTGGATGGATAATCCATTTTTCGCTCCGACTTCTAACTCGCATATCTTCTAATATATTTGTCGGAAAAATTGTTTGAAAAACCTATTAGAAAGTACTGGTTAAAAAGCTTTTTCTTTTAATGAATAAACATTTCTTATGTAGTTTTGAAAAGTACTAAGTTCTTAAACAATTTAACAAAATTTTCCATTTTTGCATTGTTATGCGATATTAAAATATAATATATCTTCATACGACGTAAAAAAAGTCGTGACATTGCAGATGTATTGTTTATTTATCATTATCAAATTTCGCTTAATATTATATTATACAGGTATTTTTTTTTTTGAGATGTATTTGAGGCGACATTGGCATTTCAGGTGACAAAAAAGATTAAAATATTGAGATTATTATTTGTTTGTTATATATGTAAAGAAAATAGTTCGTTGATTGATTTAGTGTTTTAAGTATTTGTTATTGGTTCTCGGATAAGGGGTGGTTTGTTTGAGATAGGTGAAAGTGATATGTTGCATGTTGACATCGATGGGTTTATTATTATTTTTTGGAGTTCGATATCGTTTTTTTATAGTTTATATTTTGTTGTGTTATGAGTAGGTACGTTTTTGAGCTGAAAATCGCCCGAAATAGTTGCAGGGACCATCCGTAGATTGCATATAAGGTATATCCTCTAATATGGTGTTAATTAGTAGTTTTTCTATTTGTAAGATGATGAGTATCATAATAAATGCTGATGACAGTAATCCTCATGTAATGAGTTTATCGATTAGTATGTTCCATATGTTTTCGGCTAGTTTTTTCAGTCAGTTTTCTGTGAAATTGTTTTCTGGTGTAGTTTGTCCAGTTCTTCTTGTGAGTATAGCTATTGGTTGTTAAAAATCCGATGGATTCGAAAGTCCATCTAATTTTAGTATTTTTAATTTTTTCACTTGAAATTAATGCTGTGTAATTTGCAAATGATTATATCGTGTTTTCAAACATTGTTAACAGTAACTCATTTATGTATATTATGAACAGTAACAGTCCTAAAATAGTGCTTTGCCGTACTTTCATGTTGACTATTTTAACTTTGCTCTGTGAATTCTTGAATTTGACCTTTGTTTTCTGTCTATAAGATAATTTTTTAATAGGTTGCAAAGTTTTTCTTTAATACCATAGTTATACAAAATTAAAAATTAAAATCAATGGTGTGTGGAATATCCCAAAAATAAATCAACTACAAAACTTCCAAACTAATTCAACGTTTCACCATTTAGTTCATGGTCTCTTCAGGAATACTTTATTCAAAAAATTATACAAAATTAATTAATACATTCAAATTATTAAATATCAAACAATAAAACACGAATAGTTGCACTCACAATTTCAAAATGTTTTGGAAATACTTCAAGAATATAAAGAAAATAATGAAAATCACAGATAAAAAGAAAATAAGAAAGCACATAAGTTGGAAAGAAAATCCCCTTCTATCTTCGTTTATAATGTAGAGAATATCAAACCGTTAGAAAATTTACTGAACAGAATAGCCAAAGAAAATTACATCTTAAAAGTGCTAGGACCAAACCAAATTAAAATTCAGCCGACAACTTCGGAAAAATATTTGTCAATTAATACTGCGTTGAATGAAAAAACACTCAATTTTACATTGACTAGCGTACAGAAGAAAAAGTTTTAAAATTTATATTAAGAAACATTCATCCTTTAGTCGATATAGATGAATTAAAAACAGCCCTAAAAGATCATGGACATGAAGTAATAAGTATTCATAATATAAAGCAACGCATGAGAGTCGCGTTTGAGACGCCGTCGAGGTAAGACGTGTTTATTCACACGTTCCTTACGAGTAATTCCGTTTCTGCGCATTTGTTTTCGCAAGTACGCGCGTGTATGGCGACATCAAGTTGCTTAGTGCTTGTCATTTCCTTGCTTAAATTTATTAAGTTTCTTATTCTTTTACTCGTTTGTTTTTTTTTTTTTTTTAATACCTAGTGTATTAACCGCATAGTATCGCTGAGTACAGTGATATGTGCAAAACATCTACCGAAATGTCTTCTCTACCGGAAAAAAACCAAAACGTTGCATACTCAAGAATAGTAAACCAAGGATTATTTCCAACAAAACATCAAGCCGTTATATTTGACGCTGTCGACGGTCATACTGTGCATGAATACGCCATTGCTTTAGGAAGCAAAGTAAACCCATCGAATATAACACATGTGTCTCGAATATCTAATGCCCGAATTTGTTTTTACCTAGTAAGCAAAGAACTAGTTGACAAGCTTATAGATGAGGAAATGACAATCAAGATAGGTGATAGAAATCTGATTATTCGACCTCTTGTTTCAAAGGCGAAAAGAATTATCATATCTAACGTTAGTCCAATCATACCGCACTCTACTATTGAAAATGAACTAATAAAATTAGATATTAAACCGATTTCGCAAATAACATCCATAAGAGCTGGAGTAAGTGATCCTCAATATTCACATATAATGAGTTTCAGGCGTCAAATGTATGTTAACCCGAACGATGCTGAAAAAATTCCACAAAATATGCAAATACAACACGACGATATCAATTTTTGGATATATTTTTCTGCCGAAAAATTGACCTGCTTCCTATGCAAGAAAGAGGGACACCTTGCCAAACATTGCAAAAATATTGAAGATACAACGAATAAGCCACAGCAGAATACGCAATCAAACTTTCCATCAATTATACAACAAGAAACAGACCCCGAACAAAATGCGATTCAAAGTGTGGAAAATATCAATACAGCACACTCTCCCTCAGCTCAAAACGAGGTAAACAAGCAGACAACTCTGGCGACCAGTACCAAAAGGCAACTATCTTCTTCAAGCTCAAACGCCTCAATCGGTGACGCGCAAGAAAAGAATTTAATCGACGATGATAGATTTAAGAAAATTACTCATAATAACAAAAGAAATAAAACTACAGTTCGCTCTCCAGAAGAAGTTGGAGTAATGTTACAACCAGCAAGACAGCAAATTCAAAGCTATCTTGGAAATCACCCACTAGATTTTGACAAACTCTCGTTATTTATCTCAAACACATACGGTCAAACGAACATTCGAGAAATCGCACTCCAATACACTACAGAAATAACTACGCTATCTACAATGCTTAAAAATATATATCCACTGATTGAAGAAAGAATGATGAAAACCCGGATCACTAAAATCAGAAAAAGTCTAGACACACCTGAAAATGTACAGCATATTACAGAAGAAGAAACAAGTGATTGTAATTCTAGCGACTTTTAGAATTTAATTTCCAAGATGGCTTCTAAAAATCAAAAAATCAAAAATCAATTTGAATTAAAGATTACCTATTGGAATGCTAGAAGTATAAGAAAACGGAAGGAAGAACTACCTCTAATTTTAAGCAAAAGCGACATTTTTGTTTGTGTTGAGTCTTGGCTCAACTCTACTGTAAGTGAGTTTGAATTCCCCGGATTCGTCACATTTAGAAAAGATAGAACTCATGCGAATGGAGGCGGTATCCTCATACTCTTTAGAGAGAGCATACCATACAAAGAAATTAAAAATATTCAGTCCCCTGACTTTACTGTTGAACTCGCCGGTGTTCAAATAGACACAAACCCTGCTTTTAACTTATTTGTATGTTACAGAGCTCCGGGTTACACTCTTGCACTAAATCAATGGGATAAAATTTTTAATAATTTGAACTCCTTAGAAAATAACTTATTTGTTGGCGACTTTAACGCCCATAATGTTTTCTGGAATTACGAAAATTCGGATACGAATGGCAATAACTTCTATGAATGTACAGAAAAGTATAATTTTTTTATTCATAATGTTGACACTTATACTCATATAGATAAAAAATCAAAATCAAATATAGATCTAGTTCTATCATCCAATAATTTCTCAGACAAAATTGAAACTAAAGTGCATGATGTTACCTGGGGTTCAGATCACTTTCCGATTTTTATAAATATAAATACAGAAAAAACATACTATAAAAAGAAAACATTTAAAATTAGATAAAAAAAAACTGACTGGTCAAAATTCTTACTAAATCTTCATGAAGAATATCCATATTTCCTTACACAAGAATATGACACCCTCTCAGTTGTTGAAAAATATAACAAATTTGTACAAATTTTAACCGAGTCAGTCAAAATAAGTACTCCAACAAAGAAAAATGTTAGTTCAAAAATTTATCGAAATCCAGTAGCATGGTGGGATAATGAATGCATGGAAGCCAAAGAAAACCGAAACAAAGCTCTTAAAAACTGAATAAAATCCCAATCACTAGCTGATTTAATTGAATATAACAGACTTGCCGCGTTTGCGAAAAGAACTTTTAAAATCAAAAAGAAAAATAGCTTTGTAAAATTTGCAGAAAAGATAAATCTACAAACTGACAGCCGATATGTATGGAACACATGTAAAATTTTGAAAAATAAATGGATTAAAATTAAAAAATTACACACTTCAGAGAATTTGCAAATAAGCAGAAAGATAGAAGCACTGAATAAAATATCTCCACCTTGGGCTGTCACAAATCCTGAATTTCTTCCAAAATGTAAATCCAATGAATTCTTAGAAAGCTCTTTTAACTATGTTGAGTTTAATTTAGCCTTAGATACTCGAAATGCCAATTCATCTCCAGGAATAGATGGAATAGACTACACTATACTCCAAAATTTAACAGTAAAATACAAACTTTTGTTACTTGACATTTATAATGAAATGTACAGAACTGGAAATTTTCCTCAAAATTGGAAACAAACATATGTACACTTTATCCAAAAACCCAACAGTGACTCATATCGTCCTATAGCTCTGACTTCTACTATTTGTAAGTTATTTGAAACCATAGTAAAAAATAAATTTCAGTGGTGGGTAGAAAAAGAAAATATATTACCAGACACTCAAATTGGATTTCGCAAAGGCCAAAGCTGCACAGATAATATAACTAAACTATTTTTAGATACTAATGAAGCAATTAAAAATAAAAAACATATGTATGCTACATTTCTAGATGTACAAGGAGCGTTTGATAATGTACTACCAGATATCTTATTAAAAAAATTAGCTGATATCGGTTGTCCATACGTTCTAACTAATTTTATAAAATTTATAACATACGAACGAATTGTATACAATGGCGATATAAATGAGACTCGACATACATTTAAAGGAGTTCCTCAAGGAGGAGTACTTAGTCCTCTTTTATATACAATATATGTAGCAAATATTGTTAAAAATATACCAAAGTCAGTCACAATATCTCAATTTGCAGATGATATCACTTTCTACTCTAAAAATTTAAATACATTACAAAAAGCCATTACCATACTGAATACTGAACTATCTTTGATTGGACTTGATCTTGCTGCTCATAAAACTCTGTTTATTGATTTTAACAATCTAAGTACTCTTCCTGGAGAAACTTCTATAAAAATCCAAAATAATGTTATTACCTCTAGCGAATCTGCTCGATTTCTTGGCGTTATATTTGACTACAAACTCACATTCATCCCTCACATTAATCACTTGTACAACAGATGTCAAAAATCTCTTAATATACTCAAATTTCTGCAAGGAATTTGGTGGGGTGCTGATCCTACCACCATGCTAATTTTTTATAAAAGTTATCTTAGATCAATATTAGATTACTGTAATTTTGTGTACTTTCCCTCTCGAAAAGACTTGATAGAAAAATTAGAACGTATACAATATCAAGCTGTTCGTCTAGCATTAGAACTACGAAAAACCACCCCTATAAATGTATTGCTTGCAGAGTCAAAATTAACTACACTAATTGAAAGAACGAAATTTTTATGTAACACTTACATATCTAAAATATTTTCAAACGAAAGCCTACCTATTTTTAAAACTGTATGTAGATATCAAAAGAAAATTAAAAAAGATAAACACAAACGTAAAAGACTAATCGATAAATGTTTAATAAATATAGACGAACAAACTCAACTAATTCAAAAAAATGAAAAATAAATGTTTACTCTTATAGCTACGAAATTATAACATCAGTTATTCCCACTAATGCCACAATGGGAAGATACATCAAAAAATCCAAAAATCCAAATTCATATTTCGAAAAACTTAATTCAGAAAATGTTAATTTAATATTCACGGATGGTAGTAAAAGTAAAGAAATGCCTTCTGTTGGCACTGCCTGTATTGCACCAAAAAAAATATTATAATTACAAAAAGTTTGAATAAAAACTTTTCAATATTTTCAGCAGAGTGTTCAGCTATTACAGATGCTCTTGACATCGCTTAAAAGTACCCAAACAATCGCAACTTAATATTCACAGACTCTTTAAGCGTTGTCTCAGCTCTTCAAACACCAACGTTTAGCATAAAAACTAATTCATTCATCTTTGAAATAAAAAAAAAAATACCTTGAATTTAAAAACAATAACGTTAATACAGGCTCAATCGTAATAGTTTGGATCCCTTCTCATTGTGGAATTATTGGTAATGAACTAGCTGATACTGCGGCTAAAACTGCTCACAGCTCTGTAACGAATGATTCTACTAAGCTTCCTTTCATTGATCTATGGGAAAATTTTAAAAATGATATGAATGAAAACACCAAGCAAACCATCAGAGAAATAAGTATTAAAAAAGGGAAAAATTACTACGAAAAGTATTACTCTGAATCTTCCAAACCCTGGTTTTACAAAAAACAAATTTCAAGGGAAGTAATTGTTACAATCAATCGTTGCAGAGCTGATCACTACAACCTCGCGGCTTCTTTGGCTCGAGTTAAAATTGTAAGCGATCCGTCTTGTAAATGTACATACTTTTCTCAAGATATAAACCATATTGTTTGGCAATGTCGATTATATGACAATCAAAGAATTGAATTGATTAAAGAATTATTACAGCTGAAACTACAACTACCTTTAAATATAGAAATGTTAATAGCGAAACCTAATGTTAAAGCGTGCGAATCAATCGTATCGTTTCTTAAAAAATGTGACTTAAAAGTTTAATGTAACAAATGTTTTTCCATTATTTCTTAACAAAACTTTATAGCCAATTATTGTAAGGCAAATAAATCTATGTAGATTTAATGCATCTAATAAGAAAAAAAAAAAAAAAAAAAAGCAACGCATCACAAAACTACCACTATGAATAAAATTGCCACTTTCACCAGCTGAAATTGAACATGATCATGGAAATCAGAAAATTATAAAGTAAACCGACTATTAAACACGAGAATCAAACTCGAATTACCGAACATTAACCCGTTAAGGCCGAGAACGCCCTTCCCGGTACACCGCTCTTTCGAGTATCATAACTCATGCAATTCCACGTATAAAAAATTGAAAGATACACTATTTCAAAGCTTAAGATCTCCCCTTTCCAACGGCGTGCCGAAAAATGCGATAAAAAAATGTTAACTATGTGAAAATATTGTTTAAATAAAAAAAAACTGTTAGAGCCAAATCATACTTTTTCATGGTGTGAAGGAGAAAAAGTTTACTCTGTAGATTTGAAAGATCAATTGTTATTGCCTGATTCCGTAAAGCAGAAAATATCTTCAATGTCACACGTGGAACTGTTCGAAATCTTTTTCTCTGAAGAAATAAAAAATTATATTATTCAAGCCAGTGAAGAAAATGATTTGAAATTATCTACAAAAGAACTCAACACATTCATAGGAATATTATTATTATCATCTTACAATATTCGAAAGAATCAAAGAGAGTATTGGGAAACCGACCCTCTCGAAAACTGCTCTGCTGTTTCATCAGCGATGACGCGCGATCGGTTTAGTGAAATAAAATCTAAAATAAAATATTCAAAACCTACTGACAAAAATGATAATGATAAAGCTTGGAAAGTCCGTCATATTTTGGAATTGTTTAGGAGCAATATTAAACAATTTGGATATTTTTCAACTGCTCTTTCCATTGACGAAATGATGGTTAGATTTTTTGGTCGCACGTGTCTGAGGCAATATTTGCCTTCTAAACCTGACCGATACGGGATCAAACTCTGGGCCTTGTGCGGAGCAAATGGATATATATTCAACGTTGATATTTATTGTGGTAAGAACGATACAAGCATTGGGATAAATTTATCCGCATGTCCACTTGGCTCCAGAGTTGTATTACAAATGGTTAATCCACTTCTACATAGCTTTTCAAAAAGAAAATTGTCTGACTATCATGTCTATTTTGATAACTATTTCACTAGTCCTGATTTAGCCGTTCACTTGAACAAATGTGGCTTACAATCTACAGGAACTGTTCGTAAAGATAGAGTGAAACAAAAACATGATTTTGAAAAAAAAGAACCACGAGGAACGAACAAAGCGAGTTATGATCGTAACAGTGGAATGAATCTCATCAGTGTAATTGACTCAAAAGAAGTTTCTATTCTTTCTACGGCAGCTGGCGTCACTCCCTTGGAGCCAATGGAAAGATATTCAAGAACTGCTAAGAAAAGATCAAAATTGGAATTCCCTTGTGCTTTTTCTTCGTATAACAAGTACATGGGAGGAGTGGATTTGCAGGATTTTCGATGCAAGAAAGCTTCTCCAAGTGTCAGTTCAAAGAAATGGCCATTCAAAATTTTCTCATGAATTATTGAAATGTCAATAACGAACGCTGTAACAATAAGCAATCTTTGCAGAAAGGATAGAAAAATAATGAAAACGCAAGAAATGTGTAAAGAAGTGAGTAGAAAGCATTTGGCGCAATCGAAAATATGTGATCTCAAATCTCACAGGCACGATACTAGAACAAGAAACAAATGTAATAGCGAAGGATGTTGTGTAAGGACTACCAGATACTGCATTGATTGCAAAGAATATTACTGTATCGAATGTTTTTCAAAATTACACGCAGGAAAGGTAGCGAAATGAATTATCGATTCCAGAAAAATTCATCAATAAAAAAAAATTAAAAATAAAAAAAAAATAATTAAAATATGAAAAAAAAAAAAAAAAAAAAAAAAAACTATCTATATTCGTCGACCTCCTTGTTGGTGATAGTTAGGCAACGCAAACTCTGTTTCCGGCGGACAGGCGATCAAAGAGTGGATGTTAATGACTTACGTATTGGGCAATTACTTTGACACTTGTGAATTTTTTTCTTAAAAGCAATGAACTCATATGAAAATTTACCAGGAATAAAAAGTTTTCAAAACTGAGCAAAGAATGCACTCGAATTTTTTCAAAAAATTACGGTCACTTTTGAAAATGTTCAAAATTTGCAAAATTCAAAAAATTGCTCCAAACTTTTCGAAAAAATTCTAATGTATTATACGAGTGATTTTAAGAACTTTTTCTTCTCTTTGACTTTTTCGAAAAGTTCATACTTTTCAAGGAAAAAATTCATGAATGTCTGAACGAAAATTCCGTCATTGAAGCGCCATTTTAATGATACTGAGATAAAAAAACGATCTCGGAAATATATATTATGAAAGCTTAGACAATTATGCCACCAGTTATTGAGGTTCCAAGTGGATTGCAAACTGAGATCCATTCTGAAAACTTGATTTTATAAAAAAAAATTATGAAAAAATCGTGTTTTTTTTATTTAAACAATATTTTCACATAGTTAACATTTTTTTATCGCATTTTTCGGCACACCGTTGGAAAGGGGAGATCTTAAGCTTTGAAATAGTGTATCTTTCAATTTTTTATACGTGGAATTGCACGAGTTATGATATTCGAAAGAGCGGTGTACCAGGAGGGGCGTTCTCGGCCTTAACGGGTTAAAAGAGAAATTCTTCAATATCAATGCCAAAAATACGGGCAAACAAAAAATTATTGTTACTAAAGTGCTCTGTATGTAAAATGCGCTGAAAAACACTAAGCTAAAGAATATCCAATAAAATAAAAAAATAAAAAATGTAACATGTGAAAATTACAAAGGAAATCATACCGCATATTATAAAGGATGCCCAGTTTATAAGCAATTACAGTAAAAACTATTTCCTAGATTACAAGAAAAAACATTAATTCAAAATAGTATTCAAGTTCATCAAAATTCAAATTGAAATTTAACTGCCAACGTCAATAGAGTTAGACTAAACATAAGATATGCAGAGATCATATCAAAACAAAACGATCAGAGTGAGATAGAAATATCAGAACAAACAGTTGTTCAAGCAGAGCTAAGTGAAATACCATCGAAGTAAACAAAAATAGTCAACTCAAACACATGATGGGCAGTTGATGCAAAGAATGGATACTGTGTTAAATCTTTTAATTGTACTACTAAATAAATTGGCATAATGAGCAGTCTAAAATTCGCTATTTGGCCTTATTCAGAGGCACCTTCAATTAAAAGCATTTTTAATCTATGAAAACATAGACATCATGTGAATATTAGAAACACACATTACATGTAAAAACTATCTTAATATATCAAACTACACTCTATATAAAACCACGCAGCCGCTTAATGAAGCACGCTGAGGTACTGAGATTATAATTGAAACAAAAATAAATCACTGCATCCATACTTACACTAGTATAATCTACTTATAAGCAACTAGTGTAATCATCAAGGATAAAGACGGACCAACTACAAGATCAGTTATTTACTTTATTCGAAATTAAACAATTACAAATAAATAGAATAGTACTCTGTTGTGAGGAAAGCCATCGAACATAAACATTACTGCACTGATATATTCCTGGATGTCGCCGAGGCTTCGGACAAGGTTTAGCATAAAGGACTACTGCACAAGCTCAAGAGATTTTTTCTTCAACTCTAGTATGAATTGTTATAGTCTTATTTACACAACAGAGCTTATCAAATTAAAATCAATAAAAACGTATAAAAACATCAGTTAATAAAAGCAGGAGTACCGCAGGGCAATGTTCTAGGTCCAACACTATCCATTATACACCTCGGATATACCAAAATCTATTCATATTTTGACAGGAACATATGAAGATGATACGAAAATTTTGACAGTACACCCAGAGGCAACAATAGCAACCAAAGGATTACAAAAATACATAAAAAATCACCATCAAAATTGCAAAGTAAAAGAAAGCAAATCAATACACACGACATTTAGACTTCGAAAAGATATCTGTCCTCCTATTTTATGAGATGATAAATATATTCCGCAAAGAAATGTAGTAAAATATCTAGGTATTTATCAAGGTAAAAGACTTATATGGAAAGAACATATATTTACTTAATATAAATAGTTGAGTTTAACATGAAGAAAAGTGTACTGGCTCATTGGAACAAAACTAGAGCTGTCAATTGACAACAAACTGCTGCCGTATAAAGCTGTACTTAAGCCAGTCTAGAATTAGGGCATTCAATTATGGAATGCTACATATAACTCGAATATCGAAGTTCTGGAAAGATTTAAATTGAAAGTCCTACGCAATATAGTATGGATCTCATAGCTTGTACTGAATGAAATTATCCGAAATGATTTACAGATGCCTACAGTCAAAGAAAAAATTGTAAAATTTTAAAATTCTAAAAGTGGTGTTCTGGCCGATGTCATAGCAAGAGTTGGTAAAACTATACCAAGTACTACAATTACATTAATTAATAATTTCTATAATGACAATACCGTTAATAGAATTATGCCAAGAGTCAAAGACACGTGTTCAGTTAAAGTTGATGGTCAGCTATTAAAATACAAAGTTAATGGACCTCAAAGAACTACATATATTGTTTAAAAAGACTTACCCAGATAATCCAGTTACTTTTAGTGCTTTTGCAAAATTTCGACCGTAATATTATTTTTGGCTGGAGTAAGAGGAAGTCACTCAGTATGTGTTTGTACGATTCACCAAAACTGTAAATTAATACTTGATGCAATGAAAATTAACAGATTAATAAAAGACACTGAAAATGCAATTCGTGATTATCATGATTGTTTGAAAATATTTATGTATAAAATACCTACGTCTGATTGCTACTTAAATCAATGTCATAAATGTCCAGATGTTTCATTTTTTTCCACGACATTACTTGAAATTTTAAATAGTGCATTTATTGATCAAGTACAATATAGTTTATGGTTAGCAACTAATAGGTCGAATTTGAAAACAGTTACGGGTGAAGTTTGAAATGAGTGAAGTTACGAGTGACTTTTTAAATGAATTTTGTGACAAGCTACAGATTCTTAAACCACATTAATTCATGTGTAATAATAAAGTGAAACAACAGTCTTAATTTATTTCGACAACAAAACATAATTTAAATAAAAAAGAAGTACATTTTATATTCGATTTTTCTGAGAATTATTCATATGTAGTTCAAGATGCTTTACAAGCATTTCACTTCAACAATCAGCAATGTACAATATTTTCAATTATCTATTATTATAAAGAAAACTCTAAATTAAAACATAAGTTCCATTTTCCTCTCAGATAGTTTAAAACATGATACTTCTGTCGTCTTTCCAATTCAAAAGTAGTTTATTCCAAAAATTAAAAAAAATATCGAAAATTAAAAAATATTGATTTACGTCGCTGATAGTATAAAGCAACATTTGAAAAACCGATTCCAGATAGCTAATCTCATCAACCATAAAGAAGATTTTGGAATCGAAGAAGAATGGCATTATTGCGTAACAGCTATAACGAACGGCTTGTAGTTCGATATGTCTCTCTCCCTCCACGAAGTCAGTAATAAATATATTTGTAATATTGCTATGCACTATTTATTTATATGAGATGTTTACAGCGTAGATGATAGCAAACCGATAAGTGACGTGTCAATCCTTCGATAGTCAATAGTAAGCGCGTGATGTAGACCTCGTGCAGATGCGATTATTACCGAGAGGAGAGAGAGAGAAAATAGGTACGATCAGAACAATTGGCTTCGATCCAGCGACAAGTGCACACCTCGTGAGAAGGACGAACAAAATGAGTGTGGAATGCGGAGTGATGCGGAGTGCGGAAACTTGTAGCGAGAAGAGAAGTAAGTCAGCCTCGTGCACGACTATCTGTATCGGCAGCAATAACCTAGGACCCGAGCGAGAGCATTAAGACGATCGCCTACTAGTGAAGAAGCGGATATGCAAGCTAGATCCGCGAAGCGAGTGCGCTATCGAATCCTGATGGATTAAGTGAGCGATCAGTACTGTAAGTACCGGCTCGTCACTTGACTTTCTCTCTTTTTTACGCTTTCTCTCTCTCCTCATGCTCACTTTGTTTAACTTTTAGTTCGACTGAGTAAGCGACTGAGAAAGCATGTTAGCTTACACTTCTGTATACGATGCACCGGTTCGTTTTCTATCGGCGACGGCTCATGACGTGGCGTGAGCCCGCATTTGGTTCACTCATGTGGTACGTACGCTATACTCGTTTCTCTTGGGTGTATGCCTACGAGTATTTGTGTTGCACTGGCCTACGTGACGCAGGTGCATCGCCTGATTTACGCCGAGTTTGCATTCTACCATTTAGAACTTTGTATTAACTTCCCTTTTGCCAATATAAATTGCTGTTTACCTGAAATTTATGCTGAGTTATTAAGATAACCACTCTTGCTCTTCTTATAACAGTGAGTTGCTTTATTGATTCGTGCCAGGTTCTCTCTCGGTTATTCACTGATTGATTTTCGCGTAGCTCACAACATTTTCCGCGGGCCGATTCCTCTCTTTTGACAAAGAAGGCAACCTAAAGCAGCTGGACCCTGGACGCGCCTATGCAGAAGCATAGGGTTGTACAGGTTAGCGACAACGGCCGCTACATATAATTTTTTTCCGCTAATAATAACTAATTTTTGTTTCGGCTTCTGTTCGAAATACCTCGAGCAAAAGTCCCGTTACACGGCATATGGTAAAAGTAAATATGTTAGTTTAGGAACTATATTTAAAAGAGATGCTTACCTAGCAAGTTTTTTATCTAAACCATCTGAAGCAATTTTGATTCCAGAAGCCCTTTTTCATTGGACAAATAAACATTGCGAAAACATACAAATTTTTTTGTATAGTAAGGTAGACCATGATAAATTAATACGACAGTTGAATAACATATTCTTAATGGCATTAAAGTACCCGAAATTTAAAAAAATCCACTTGTTTACTATTCAACAACCAAAAACGGTAGTTATTAAACGATTTTGTAATGTTACTAAAGGAGTAGAATTTTATGCAGAAAATATTTAGTAAATAATCCTTCGGAAACAAAAAAATAGTACATTACGATACAAGTGCGGGAAAGTAGATTCTTGTCTCGTGTGGCGTTTACGCCCGAGCGAAGCGAGGGTGGAAAGGTACACGAGAAGAAAAACTCTTTTCCGAACATGTGCCGTACCGTATTTTTTTATACGACGTATGGAAAGTGCGATTTTCAACGCACGTTTTTTGCCGAGCGTGCGGGAAAAACGCACTTTGCGCACGGAGTGTCGAAAAATGATTTTTAAAGAATTATTGTCAAAATAGGGCAAAATACGAAACATCTAATAATATCTAATAATCTTCTACGACAAGAATAATTCTTTTAAATCTAAAATAATCTTAATGAAAATACCGCTAAAGATAAATTGGCATGTACCATCTCTAAAATCGTTGATCGTTTCAAGAATCATAATATGTTTGAAATATAAAATCTGTATGTTTTACTCTACTATAAGTAAAGTTATACTCCACTCAACAATAAAACACACATTCATTTAAAGATTTTGTAAAAACACAAGATTTAGACTGCAAAACCTCCAGTATTTTTTTTTGCAGACGTGTCTATAATTAATAACGTGTAAATAATTACATTATCAAAATTAGTATTTCTGTAATTCGAGCGCTACTAATTCACATTTTTCACATAAAACAAAAAATAAAAAGAAGTTTTAGTTTTATTTACAATCAAAATAAGAAATAATGCTTAATTTAATTGAATACCTTGAATTTTTTGACGATTATTTTCATTAAAAATTTAAAATTAAAAAAATGTGATTAACGAATTATTTTTGACAATACAGTTAGCTAAATAAAGTTACCGTGATTTTCCAACATTTTTCCTTTTTTATTTACATTTAATAGTAATTAATAGCTGGTTCTGAAATGGCTGACTATCCACCCAACGAGATCGTTGATATGATTTTGGTTTTAGGAGCAAGCCAAAATAATTATCGTGCTGCGGCAAGACTTTATGCTGAACGCTATCGTGGTAGACGACGCTCTGATGATAGAGATATCAGAAATTTAACCCAAAGAGCTCGTGGTGGACAGATGATTCGTCAACGTAGGCGCCATGAGTATGATGAAAATGATAATCGAGTTGTAGCTATCCTTGGAGTAATTCATCTTGATCCACACATTAGCACTCATCGAGTGGAAAAGGAAATTGTTATTTCAAGAAGTACTTTATTAAGAATTATGACAAGGCTTTGATATCATGCCTATCATATCACTTTGGTTCAAGAGAAGCTATTCCGAGGCAAAGTTAGTTGAACACCGTTCGCCATTTTCAAAAGCGTTTGACAATGTGTCTTGAAACAAATGGTCATCATTTCAAACACTTGCTTCGAGGTTATTGAGAGGCAAGGGGACTCACGTGAAACAAGCAGCCCATCGTGAGAGGCAAGGGGACTCACGTGAAACAAGCAGCCCAAAGGAAACAAACCTTACTACGTCCACGTCGTTGTTTCTGGGTAACGCTAAAAGTAAGAAAAATCTTTTCAAGGTCAATATTTTCAAGCTCATTGTAATATTGGGGTTGCTATTCATGAGAAAAGACTAGAAAATAGCAATCATAGGATTTTGTAGCATTTGACCTTGAAATTTCCTTCTCAAGGTGATGACAAAATTTTCCATTTTGGACGTAAAATTTCCCGCTCTTTCCGAAACCGATTTCAAAAATAGGGGTTCCCATTTTAAAAAACCACTTCGACCTTCAAATAATTTTGAAGGTCAATTTTCACGCTTATACGAGGTGTACGACAATCTTACGTATTGTCAATTTATTTACAGTCAGTCGATCGAGTTATTCGCTTGCATGCTCGCTTGCTACCGATTTTCCTGTTTTAGCCGGTGTGAGGGGTGAGCAAAGATGTTACGCAGTCGCTTATCGAAACAGTAACGCGAAGCTGGCCAGCTTACCTTATACGATTAGTTGCGCAATCAAGAGGAGTAATTCAATGTCGTAGTTCAGCGCGTGGCTCAGGTTGCCGCTTTTCCTTTTAGGCACGAGGCTCTCTCTGTCGTCGAGCTGCTTCCACAACCTCGTGGCTGGCCTCCGATGGCGTCTCAGCTAATCACTCGAACTAGCAGCAACAACAAAGAATTACAGGTCGTCTAACGTTCACGGTACTTGTGGCGTTCACACGAACGCACGTCATTGCTGATGCTAAAGGCACTCCTAGGTTCGGGCACGCTTTTCGTAACTTTCGGGTAGCTGCACAACTCTCATGTTAGTATTCCCGGACTCCTGCACGCTGTTGCCGGTGTCAAAAGCGCTCTCCCACTGGTCCTTTCCTTTTCGCGCGCGTTCCTTCCTGTTTCGGACCGAGTTCCCGTTTTCAACTTACCCGGGGCGGTAGGTGCTGCCCTCGCAGGTAGCCGCACGATTGAGACGGTAGTGCAAACCTGACGTTTACCGTCACAATATATATATATATATATATATATATATATATATATATATATAATTAATGCCCTATATAATATATAATAATAACAATATTTGGTTATTATTTAAATACGTGAAGCAGATTGTAAATAAACTTGGAGTAATAAATAAAAAGAAAAAAATTGCTTATATTTTTGTAGTTACAGAAATATGTTGTAGAATTAATTCCTAACTGACATTTTGCATTTTTATATTGCTATTTTTCTGAGTATTGATTTCGTTCCTTAATTTTTTTATCAATATTCCAGACAAATTTATTTATTTTATCAATAATTTTCGTTTGATAATAATTTTATTTTTGTCTATGATGTAATCTATTTTATGTTATTATCTTTTTCCATTATTTTTTATTGGTATTACCTGCTAGGCTTAGTGTCAATAAAGAAGATAATGATGCATTACTTGCTAATCTAAATCTGTGATTCATTTGATTAGATTGCACAATTACCTTTTTTTGAGTTAAAGCTCGATCTATTTTACAGAAATAACGTTGCTATATTGGTTATACCCGATAATCAGTCGTTCCTATAGTTTTTATAATATTGGTTTTTAATATTTCACATACGTATCAGACTATCGTTTGCAATATGGTTTGTATTGAAATAAGTTTTGTATTTATTAATGATGAAAGTACAATTAGAATAATTATGTTTATTTTCATTCCACTTATCTGCAGCATATTTGCTAGCTCATTTGATACACGTGGCTTCATTCGTCAAATTTTTGCCACTGTGGGCAAATCTTAAGCATTTATAGTGTGGAATGACATTGATGATGTCATAAGCTCTGCAGTTTTGATATCAAACAAATAATTTATTTGTTATTATTGATATATTTTGTAACGGGGTAAAACCGTTTAATTATTATATTCGCGCAATTACACTAAAAGGACGCGCGTAGTTAATTATGCTCAGTACATGAATCGGAGAACATGTAAAGATAGGCGCCAGTCAACCAGTAAGTTCTCTTATCGAAGGAAAGTGAGTGGAAGTTATGAGATATAAGCGAATCAAAAGAAAACACTTGTTAGTAAAATGAACTAGATCTTTTATTATTCCTTATACTCTACAGAAGGTCGGCCCGCGCGTTTGTTTACGTTGACGCTCGCTCATCGACAACACGCTTTGCCGGTACGCTCGCTGCTCTTTGTTATTAGAGCCGTTACATGCACGCATCAAATATTAGAATTAAATTATTATTCATACGATCGCGATAGCGAAATTAAGCTGACCAGCTTACCTTATATTTGCAGGCGATCAGAGAACACAGCGACAAATCGCACAGCACGGAACAGTTTTTCTATTGTTTTGCTCGCGGGTCGCGAATGCGCGCACACACTGGTTTCGCCCTCGATGGCGAAACCTCACACACTCTCTCTCTCGTCCTGGTCTCGAGCTGGCGGGTGTCTGGCACCTCGGTGGCAGCTGTCACGGCTATCTGGCACTCTCGGATATCGCTGATCTGGCGTGTAGTCGTCAAGGGCACGTGAATCGGCAGTTGTAATAGCGAAAGCAGGCGGACACAACAACGGCCAATGCTTCACTAGTTCGAGTTCAATCGCGCGCGTTCCGTCTGCTCGCGTGCCGAATTCCTTCGTTACGTATTTTGTCCCCCCGGCAGGTGCTGCCCTCACAGGCAGCAATTAAGATAAATAATCAGCGCTAATTTGACGTTTACCGTCACAATTTATACAAATTAGAAGAAACTTCAATTATTGCTGTTGATGTTTGTGACTTATCATTTGAATAAACATGAAGTACTTTAGATTTATCATCATAGCTATTAAAATTTCTTCGATTGATGCCTAACTCTATGTCTCTTTCAGTTGTAGTAATAAATACTTCATTAATGTCTGTGTGACCTTTACGACAGGTATTTTAATTTGTTCTTTTTCCATTTTCATAGTTGCTGGTAATTTTTTGGACAAAGTTTTTTAATTGTATTCACAACGTTAATATATGCAATTAATAATTATAGTGTCACTGTATTTTACTTCGATTTTTTTTTAAATTGTTTTGTCTTTTATCATTTAATGTGTGTTATGTGACAGACCATTTTCCTTTTTCTATTTTGCTTTTGTTTTTGCCTAAATAACTACATAAAGGAGTGTTCGCCTGCGAGAGTCTCAATTGCGTCGCGCCAAGGCCAAACGCATAGCGATAAGATACTATGATCAATAATACGTGTATACGCGCCTCGGCGAAAGTAAGTAGGAAAGACCGAGCGCGCTGCTATAGCATGCTTCGGTAGCATGTTGCGACAGCACGCTGTCGTGTTTACTGAGGACTAAGGCAGCGATTAAAAACGCGTGAATCAGAGTGAGAAAGCGCGAAGAAAAAAGAAAGAGATACAAAGCGAGCCAAGTAATAGCGAGGACCAAGAGAGTCAGTCAGAAGTGAGTACCTCAATAGTCAGGCTGCAATTATATTTCTCCAACACTGATTTTGTCGTTTAATAGTCACTTTAATATACTCGTATATATTGTAACGGGGGGATAGCTAGTACAATAGGGAATTTATTAATGCACAAACTCCCACGATGCAGAGCTAACCGCCGCTCCGTTAAACATGTATAGTTATACGTGTATTCGCTTTAAGGGAGTATGGTGGGTACGTAGTTAGTCAGTTGAGAGAACGCCTCGACTTTATATTGACTCGCTTAGTACCAATCGTAAGTTTGGCAACGTCGCGCATATACTCCGCTCTAAACGCTCAACGTACGTCTGCTACCGCGTGTATTTATTATGCTTGCGGGCTAACCTATAAAAGGTAACCTGATGTTATACAGACTGAAAAAATGAGTGAGAAAAATAACAAGTGGTTTTGGAAAGGAAAAAGAGTGACAGAAAAAGTTTATCAGCAGCGATGCAAGCAAGTACAGATTGGAAAAAATATAAAAAAAGTACGGAGCGAGAACATCGAAAAGAGTAAAGCATCAGTAACATCATCAGCAACCAAATCTGTTATTGAAGGACGCCGAATCGTCCATCTCGACACTCTGGCGCAAGAACTATTCTGCAACAAATGTGGATCAATTCTGTCTTTAGTTGATTGTGTTGACGAGAAAAAAATAAGTTTGGCATCAATTTTTTATGTGAAATGTCGATCATGCCAAACAGTTACTGCAATAAATACTGATGAGAAACATGAAGTGCCTGGCAAGAAAGCACATTTTGATGTGAACACAAAAGCGGCTATAGGTTTATATGCAGTACATAAATACATGAAGTGAATAGTTGTTACACGATGATTCACGAAATCCATCAATTGTTACAGGCTGCTTGGATGCTAGAATGGGTTACACACACATAAACAAATTATTATCAGGACTGAATGTTCCACAATATAACTAGCAATCCTATAAAATTCACGAGATCGAAGTAGGATTAGCTGCTGAGGAGTTAGCTCGAGAAAGTTGTATTCGAGCAGTTGCTGAAGAGAGACGATTGACTCTTGAAAATATAGAAGACGTCGAAAAAATGCTGTAGGTTTATAACAATGTATAGACTGTCAACGTTCGGGTAATACAAATCAAAAATACAAAACTTCGAATATTTTTCTTATTAATGAAATTAATTTTGGAGCCAACAATCTCCGATTGATTTATAAAATATGACAATGATCATAGATACTAATAAATTGATGACTAATCTTTTTCTGATAAAAGTGCATCATTAAATAATATTTATGAAAAAAATTGTATGTCATAAAAAATTGTAAATTATATTTTATGTTTTTTTTTCGTTACAAAGACATCACACCGTAAGTTTATACTAATCCTGTATATTACTATAAGTATATTGTTGTTTTCATTTTTTTAGTTACTGTCTTCGAATTAGATTTGTATTATTTTATTTTTAAGTACAATGTCAACATATATCACAGATCACATACCAATAAATTAAAAAAAATTAATTAAATTTTTCAGGCCTCCCCACCTGGACAGATCATTTCTTCTTCCTGATGTTCCTGTCACATTACCTATATATTCAATAACAAATAATCATAAAGTCCGTATAGCTGGATCATTAGATATGGGATGGTTTACGAAAGATTCGGGTAGAACGTACGATAGCTTATCAGGAACAGCAACTCTTATGGGAAAATATAGTAAAAAAGTTTTATCTACTGTTACGTCTCAAGACGTATCTTTACTCATTTACATTCTTTAAAAAGTGCAATCAAAACTATGTACACATCCACCAGAAAACTACACGGCAGCAAAATACAAAGACCATACTCAGCATTACACAACACACATTAAACTCAAAAGGAAAAATTACCCAACTACACAGAAACATCAGCGATTAATTGAGCACAAATCTATGTATATAAGACGAACCACCTGTAAAGAGTCAATCATCTTTTATTGTTACTCCGTACACGTCAGTTCGACAATTGACGAATAAACTTTACGTATCGACGCTACAGTCGCGTGCAAGCCTGTTCGACAATTTGGCTAACTATTCAATTATTACCTGTCAAACTATATTATTTGATCTTAATAAATACGCAATCCATTAAAAGTGAGAACGTGCAACTTCATTATTTAACCTATCCAAATACCGAGATCTACGATACTGAAAGTACTCTAGAGACTGTAAGTACAACAAAATAATAAAACACATTCATTCCTATTCATATATCGTATATTACTCATTACTTGTGAGCCTCAACCAGCCACTAGTACTATATTGGTACGTTTCGCACATTCGCTATTCGTAGTTTATGCACGAGACGTAACACTACAATGACATTGAATCGAGTATGTAAAAAATGTGAGATAGGACTTAGTAAAGATAGTCATGACTGCAGATTGAATTTTTATGGAACAGCCAAGGCGATGGAGCCTTATGCTGCCGTGAAGCTTACCAAAGATAATGATATATTGTCTAGTTGCAATGTTGAAGTAGGTGTTATTATTACTGACAATGACAGCAGTGCGATTGCTGCTATGCGTAACTCTCTCAATTATGAGATTGTAAAACAAGCAGATAAAAATCATCAGAGCAAGGGAGTTACTAAAGCATTATGAAAAATCCAACCTAAATTCAAAGAACTAAATGGTGATAGCATCAATTATTTGGATAAATGTTTTAATTATTGCGTTTCTCAAAATATTAATGACGCTCCACGCATGGCTGATGCAGTGAGAAATATACCAAATCATAGCTTTAACTTGCATGCGCTATATGGTTCCTGGTGCAAATTTAAAACAAATCCAGATACTTATCGTCACAAAGTTATTGGTGATGGGTTCAAAAACGAAAGTATGAACGCTTCAATAGTAAGTAGGGCTTCGAAGTCTAGATTGTACAGTAAGACTATGTCTGCTCAGCAGAGAGTGGCTGTTACATCGTGCGATAGAAATGAAGTTCAAATATATAAATGCGAATTAAGTAAAAAAGTACATTGTTCGCCAGGTAAATACACAAGATTATATGCAAATCAATGCTACCGCGTTCGTCGCAAAAGATATGCTTATGCTCAGACGCTCGAGTTTAAAAGGCGACGTCTTTTTTTAAAAAAGAGGAAAATAGAGCTTAGAAAAAAAACAGCTTTAACTGAAGGATGTATATATGAATCAGACTGCCAGCTTTTGAAGAGTCTCGACGTATACGTCCCAATTGCCAGTTTTTCTGAAAATGCCGAACCGTTAATAGTTTTATTTGATTTAGAAACGAGCGGCTTCGCTAAAACAGCTGATATTTTATAGATAGCTGCAAAATTTGGGGAATTTGAGTTTTGTACGTATATACGACCAAGTCAAGCTATTGATGAAAAATCTAGTCAAGTTCACGGATTACGTTTTATAGATAATCATTTAGAATATAATGGTAAAAGAGTCGAATCAGTTTGGCTCACAGAAGGCATAATTGGATTTTATGAGTTTCTTTATCGTCTGAATAGAAAGTGTATTTTAACTGCACATAATTGTAAATTCGATTATCCAAGACTTATTATTGCTATAAATAAAGTTTTCATGATGGGTCGCTTCAAATCAATGGTTCAAGGATTTTCGGACACATTGCCACTCATATCTAAGTGTAATAAAGAAAAGGGCAGGGGTGCAAATAAATTAGAGAATCTTGCAGCTGCTTGTAAATTAGAAACTAAAGATGCATATAATGCTGTTGCTGATGTGATAATGTTGCATGATATTTTATTGCACTTTAAAATATGTGATAGTAGTTTGATAGAATCAGTACTTACTTGGGATATGATCGAAAAAAAAAAGCTGAGAAAGAAAAAGAGAAAGCGAACAAAGCCAATATTCTTCAGGAATTAAAAGAGGTTGAAAAATTGACAAATAACGATTTATCACTACAAACAAAATAAATTTGATGGCCTTTATCAGCTATTATCCAAAGGACAAGTAACAAAAAATAAAAAAATTATTCGAAAATTATGTGATTATCTAGACTCTATTAACAATAATAATGAAAATGATAAAAACTTTAATAACAAAGAGATGTTACGTTAGAAAAGAATTTAACTACTGTTATTTCGTAATAATTATTATTTATTTAATATAATAAATAAAATGTTTATTAAATTAATAAATGTGGAGTTTTTTATTATATTATATAAAAAATTTTTTATTAACATGAACAGAATAATTTTTAATAAAAAAGTGAGCTTCGCTGTTCAGAAGTTCGTAGCATCATTCCGAAATCCGCGCCTATACCGAGGCACATGGAGTACATGCGACGTTGCCACGTCGTCAATTCACTGACGAAAATCGTAAATTTACGATATAAATTAGTCAATATCTTTTGTTACAGGCTCTGATTGATAGTTTTGAAAGCACCAATGGATTCAGTATTTTTTTCTACGTCCCTCAGAATTTTTTCATAATTTTCTCATTTTTGAATATCTTTATAATAAAAAAAACAGCGTTTTCCCATAAGATCACATGTTAATTTTAAACATTAATTTCTTGAGTTTGAAGCTCTGAAGGGTCACCAAACTTGAACCATAGCTTAAGTGAACCATAATACACATTGTGTCCAAATTACAAGCAATTCTCATTTTTAATAGTCTTAGCCACCATACTCCCTTAATGTTTTATACTTTCGTTTCAGTGTCTTTTTTCAAACCGAGTTGAACTCACCTTGAGTCACTTGACTTGTAACGCTCGATTTATCTTAGGAGTGAGTGATCTAATACTTAATCCGACTAATCCCCTAGATGAAATCGGATTAAAACTTAATCCTTTATAGATCTATTAAGCTATTAGGAAACAAAATGACGTAATACGGCGAATAAAATTAATAATGTTTAATTCAAAAAATCACAGTCTTTTACGGGCCGAAAGACTAACGCACGCGAATAGGATTTACAGTGATTAATAATAATTCGAATACAAAAAATAACGCTTGCGATAGAAAAAATACTTTCAATAGTATTTTGTCGCACTAATAAAGGGAGGTGCACCTATCCTGCGGTGAAATTATGGTGATCAACCGTAATTGTTTAGTCAGCAAAATCAACTGTTGGTGCTCCTCGAGTAAATCAGCTGCGCTGCCTCGCTCACAAATCTGCTACTGCTTTAGATGCTGTTCTGTAAAGACTGCTGCTGTGGTGTTTCCTCGATACACTCGCACCTATCGAAAATCCAAGAAATTTTTATAAAAAAGACGACGAAACACTATGCACAATAATTGGCGGTACTATTCCAAAAGCAGCTGAGGCTTAACTGACTATTTTCAAACTCTCGCGCGCCCTCTCTCTCTCTCTCTCTCTTAGTCGTTCGAACTAATACCGCGAGTGTATCGAATCGCGAACGGATCGATTAATCAAATCGACTACCGTTGCAATATATATATATATATAAATATGTATGTATTCATATACACAGTATCAAATTTATCAGATTGTAATAGTTAGAAAGAATTACGTTGTCCATAAATAGAGAATTGAGTTTATTGGAATCGTTGAATTTATTGAATTTACTGGACCTATTGGATTTGATTTAATTTATTGGGTTAGTTGGATTTATTAGACTCGTGGGAAAGAACACTTTGGACCAACAAATAAAAAACCATATATATACCTATTAGCAAAGAAAATATCAATTAAAGAAGTGAGTACCAACTAAACGTTTCTTGTAATAGACATAGCACGGCGAACTTCATATCTATCTCTCTTTTTAAGTTTTATTATTATTATAAGCTGAGTCTTATCCATATGATTGAGTGTACGAAATTATTGATTAATAATTAATTCGGATCACCTACTTTTTAAAATAACTAAATTAATAAAATTCTGATTTTTCTTGTTTATCGTTGCTGTGTAATAAAACGAGAAACTTAGATATTACGATACGTATTTCTCTGTTTATTGAGCCTGTACCCGAATTCCCTCTTGGGACTATCGATTTCGATATTCGTTATTAAGGAATAATAAAATATGATAGGGAATAATAAAACCTATAAATCTGGATCCCGATCTCGCGCGGTCCTTTTATGACTAAATATCATACAATAAAAGCGCAGACGGGCCGGAGTGCCCGTGAAGCTTGGTTCATGTTGATATAAATTATTATAATAGCAGAAATTACCTGGGTTTTTTGTTTACAATGAGATTGGGTGCTCTGTTACCTTATTTACGATTTGTTTCTTTTATGTATATGTCCTTATATTTATCGTGTTTATATATTTTCAATTTGTTATTTCCTTTATTGTATTTATTTTTATGTGAGGGTATTTTAAGTGCATGTCATTAATATTAGACACAATATTTGATGAACACAAATAGAATATCTTACTTTATTTAAAATAAACTTAACTCCGTAAGTAGCAACTTAATACAAGGATATCGACAATTTGTTACGATGAAATTGTCACACGTAGCGAATGAACTGCCGAAAAGTCGAGACGTTGTTTTACATATTGACTTTTCAGCCTATTTTAATTTTGCTGAGTTCCATCGGATGTTAGCTCAAGAGTTTTATGTTTCGCAAAAAGGATAATATTTGACGCTTAATTTGCTATTTCGATTTCGGTTGATTGCTGACGATCTCAATAAAAAAGTTTTCTTATCAAGACGAAACACCTTCGTGGCTAGATTGTTGCATATCGCTACGATATTACTTAGGAAGAAAAAGAAATATAGATAAATTTATATTAATTTCATATGTTCAACTATTGCTCGATTAGATTTTATTTTTGTCTTAATAACAATATTACGCGAATAATAATACTTCGCGTTATGGTATAGTAGAGGCTTATTTTAGAATTTTTGTTAAAATTAATTCCATGATTCTGTTCAATGCAAGTCTAATGTGAAAAGTGGAAAGTTCTGTTTATTTAAGTTGGAAACTTCGTTTGAAGCTGTAACTGGGGGTACAACCTTTGGTGATTCTTTGGATCTGATTTGAAGAGTTGGTGTTGGTTTTATCATTGTGATTTCTGGTGGGTCAATTACTATTTGATTTAATTCGTATTCCTTATCTATTGATGAAGTTTTATTCTTTTGGTTGATCAGTAGTTTATTTAGTACCATAAATAGATGTGTGATCAGAGCTGAATATTGCTGAACACTCATTATAATGGTGGAACTTATGGAACCAAATTTTGTTAGTTTTATGATGAATTTGTTCCAGGTGTTTTCTGCGATGTGAATACCAAGTTTGGTATCAATCCTCCTTGTATTTTTTTGTAACTCTGCATGCCTCTTGCAAATACATTTAGAAGTGATACTTTCTCCATAGGAATAAATAGATGGTTTTGTAACTGTTATATTCAACTCAAAATACATCTTCAATTTTTTCGATCATTTTTTTCATTTTCTTCTAACTGTTTCTCTGTAATTCTTTCAAATGTATTTTTTCAAAAAAATTTTCTTTGTGGCTTAGTTGACTATTTTCAAGCTGTTTTTGTTCTTTTCCTGAAAAATTAATGCTACCTGCTTGAAAAATTTCGTTATCCTTGACGTCAAATATGTGTTTTCCGTTAATCAACACTAACACTGAAAAAATTTTTAAATCGAAAGAAAGATATTTATATGTTTGCGTTTCTTCTAGAATATTATTTTCTGAAGGGAATACTATTTCAGTATTCTCTTGGTAACGGAGAATCTCGGCTAGGCCGATTTCGTCCGTTTGGCTCTCGCAAATGTCCGTGCGCTGCGTCAAGCTGAAGGTGTGTGCGTGTGGTACGCACACTTATGCTTGGTTTTTCTTTACGAGGTGCTGTACACGGGCTGAGCTAACGGCTGGAGCGATAGAGGTGGTGCAGAAGAAGATGAGAGAGAGAGAGAGCGAAAATTCGAGAGTCTCTGCTAGGCTATAAGCAGAGGAAGTCGCGCGCGCGGATTGAACCTGTTAGTTTTGAAGTAATTGTGTATGCTGTATAAAGAGAGTATCTAAATATTGTATACAAGCGAGTATGAGTATGAGGATACGCTCGCAGAGACGTATGTAATATGTAAATAGAGCACGAGCAGTCTGTCTGTCTGCCACGTTGCCAGCGAGCGAGCGTATCACGAAATGACTCAAATAATATAAGAGCGTAACCAAGTTGTATTTTGCAAATCATTGGATTGTTCAAAATAAACTTTCAATTGTTATTGTGAATCGAGCATGGACATTTAAATATTGATCCTACGTCAAAATATTTAACATGGTAGCAGAGCGTGGTTTGCCAAAAGTGTTGTTAAGATAACACGTGTTTATGAACTAAGTGAAAAGAAATAAAATAGTAACAAATCAAAAGGGACTATAAACAAAAGTGTGATTTAAAATTAAAGATTAAACGATTTTGAAAAAAGGGGAACTTTAAATTAATGAACGATGAAAACGTGGCGATAAAAATTAAAGAGAAAAATCGAGCTTCCAAACATATTAAAACAAAAATATTAATGAGAAGATAAACTAAAGAAATTTTTCAATTTAAACAAATTAAATGAGATGCGCGAAGATTAAAAGTTGAAAATATACGTAAAAAGAACACGTGTTACGATACCAAATAAAAATGATTAAATCAGAAGATATTAAAGTACCGGTGTTTGATGGTCAAGATTACAGTTTATGGAAAAAAAGAATATTATTATATTTAGAGTGGAAAAAATGTAAAGACCAAGCGACACGTGAGAAAACAGAGAAAGACACTGATGCAGTAGCGTGGAATGAATCAAACATTAAAGCAATGAACTATATATACTCGAGTATATCTAATAAACAATTAGAGTTCGTGGGTGATGAAACGAGTGCGTTTAAAATCATGCAAAAATTTGATAACATGTATCTAAAAACATCAACTGCTTTACAAATTATTGTGAGAAACAAACTTGATAGACTTAAATTGAAAAACTTTGAAAATTCAGAAACCTTTTTCCTAGAGTTTGAAAAATTAATTAATGAACTTAAAAGTGCGGGTGCAACTTTAAATGAACCTGAAAAACTTGATTATTTATTAAAAACTCTTCCAGACTCTTTAAGTTATCTAGGTGATTTAATTGACACTTTAAAAGACGAAGATAAAACGTGTGACTATGTGAAAAATAAAATATTCATGAATGAGACTAAATTTAAAAGTTCTAATAACAATAATGTAAAATCAAGTGTGTTTAAAACCGAAGCTCGTGATGTTGAGTGCAACAAATGCCACAAGAGAGGACACTATGCAAGAGAGTGTCGTAGTCGAGGAGGTGCAAGAGCACAATGGCCAAGAGGTGGCCAGTACAATCAACAACAATATAATCAACAACAACAATCTCATCAACAACAACAATAATTCCACCGGCGTCCGTATGACGGAAATTATCAAGCGAGAGGCCTTTTCAATAACGTCGGCCGAGGGTACGACAACAATCAACAAAATCAACAAAATTTCAACAGAGGAAGAAGTTATGGTTTCAGAGGTAATGAGTCCAGAGGACGTGGTCAAGGTTGGTATCAATCCAACTCAAGGTATACATACAACGATCAAGAAGAAAATCTATCAAGTGAGACGTTCCTTACGCGAATAGAAGTAAACAGAGAAAATAAGTTTGAATTTATGAGTAAAGATAAAAATTGCAATAATGTTTGTGTGAATGGTTTTCAAAAGGTAGATTGGATACTTGACAGTGGCTGTTCCGACCACATAATTAATGATAAATCATACTTTATTGAATATTCGAAATTAAATAAACCTGTATGTGTTAAAGTAGGTGATGGCAGACCGTTAAAGGTCACAGAAACTGGAAAAGTTTTAATGTATTTGAATGTAAATGGTATTGAACATGAAGTAATAGTATCCAATATATTTTTAGTTAAAGAAATGGACAAAAATTTACTCAGTTACGCGAGAATAACTGATAATTATAAAATCGTATCAATTCGAGAACAATCATTAATTTACAATAAAACGAATAAAATTATTGGTATAGCAAAAAAGGCAAATGGTTTATATATACTTGAGAGTCAAATAGAAATTCAAAATTCATTTTCTTATAATACAAACAAAATGACTGAAAAAGAAAAATTTCATAGAATGCTTGCCCATATAAATTTTAACTATTTGAATAAAATGTGTAAAGAGAATTTAGTTGACGGTCTACCCAAAAATCTAGAAAATATTCATTTAAAATATGGAACTGTTTACAAAATAAAATGCATAATTTGCCATTTAAAAATCATCGTAGTGGAGCAAGTAGAATTCTAGAGATTGTACTGTTAGGTGACGTCTTATTATGTTACAAAAATATACTATCGAATAAAACCTTGCTCTCGGGATTTTCGTTCGGACATAGCATAGCTAGCAGTATTCGTGTGCGCGACTCGGTGGGAATGAGCGATAGAGGCTGATTCACGCTGAGCCGGCATGCTGGGACAGCACGCTGCAGTCAGCGTGCTTAGCTAGGTAAGACGACCCGCCACGAGAAGCGTAAACATCCGAAGCGTATACGCGAGAGAGAGACGGTATGCTCGGGATAAAGGCTATATAATAAACCAGCGAAAGCAGAGCGAGAGAATTTAGTTAGTAAGGAGTCAGCGCTCGACTAAGAAGCCTGCAATCTTCCTACTTAAATACAAGAGTTTGAGAATATAACAGTAAAATTACATAATCGAAATACCGAGTGCCGTTATTTCTAACGATTTTGCGTGAACGAAAATCATACCAGGATTCACCTTATTGGCTATTAGAATATTATTGGATAAAGGAGATATATTGGACCAGTTAATTAAACGAATTCGAAAGCAGTGATTACGCATATAACGAACCAAACAGTATTTCGGACCTAGACAACAGAGTGAGTACTTTTGGGCTCTATTCTCGATAAGGTGAAATCTCTTCCTTATTGTTTTTTTTATTATCTCTCTCTCTTCGCTCTAATACTACTTAGCATATTCAAGGTTCCCCTTTTGGTGAATCCGCGTGATTGCGTACCGGGACCAAGTGTGTAAGCACCACTGACCGAGCAATTTAGAATACTTATTTAATAAATCGCGAACCAGATAGTAGCGCAATATTATTACTAGACGTGTTATCTGACGTATCAAAATATATATATAAATCTATCCAACGTACCCGTGTAAGTTCATTTAAGTAAACCGGCGAAGCCCCCTCCCTTTTTCCTTCCCGATTACTGCCGCCTACCCCTCGCGGGGACGAACTTCGGATATTATCGGCAAAGACGCGATCCATTCGCTGACACGGTCGGGGTACCGTACTGAAGGTTTAGTCCGCCCAAGTCAGAACCACTCGGAGCTAAAAACGGTCTAACACGTGCCCGTTTTGAAGAGACATCAAAACTGTCACGTAATATGTACATACAGATTTAAATGGACCACATAAAACTACTGGTTATGATGGCTCAAGTTATTTTTTGACATTTCTCGATGACTACAGCAAATTTTCTATTGTCTATACGATAAAAACAAAAAATGAAGTGTACACATGTTTTCTAGATTACATAAATAAAGTTAAGAATCATACTGGTAATAAAATAAAATATCTAAGATGTGATAATGGAAAAGAGTATTTAAATAAAGATATTTTTAACTTGATTAGAGAAAAAGGAATCATAATGGACAATTGTCCACCTTATGTACATGAGTTAAACGGTACGGCGGAACGCTTTAATAGAACAATTATGGATTCGGCTCGTTGTTTAATGTCAGAAGCAAATTTAAATAGACGATATTGGCCTGAAGTAGATTTAACAGCTAGTTACCTTAAAAATAGAACAATTGCGAACACTATTGAAAATAAAAGTCCTTATGAAATATTTCGTGGTAAAAGGCCAAATATTGAAAATTTAAAATTGTATGGAAGCAAAGTTTTTGTAAGAACTCCTGAAAGTAAAAGAGACTCAAAATAGGATCGGAAATCAGATTTTGGTATACTTGTTGGTTATGAGAAAGTTGGTTATAGAGTATTAATAAGTAATAGAATAACAGTTGAAAGACATGTAGATTTTGTAAAAGACGATGAAGTTTTAGTTGGTTTTGAAGGAAATAATGAGAGCGAAAATGAAACAGATAACGATGAAGTATTCAAAAGTCCAAGTAAAAATAAAAATTTGAAAGAAAATCTAAGTCCAAAAGTTAAAAAAGATAAAAGTATTGATAATGAATCCGATGAGTATGTTGAGTGTGATGAACAAATTACACCTCGTAGGTCTACAAGAGTAAAACAAAAACCCGACAGATACGGCGAAAGCCAAACATACTATATTTACGTAAATTATGTTAATGCTAATAGTCCAAAAACATATGAAGAAGCTTTAAGTAGTAATGAATCGGAATTGTGGAAAAATGCTATGCAAAAAGAAATAAATTGTATTAATAAAAATAAAACTTGGAAACTAGTCGAGAAACCTAAAGATAAAAAAGTAATTGATGTAAAATGGGTATTTACAAACAAAGCAAATAATATTAAAAAAGCGAGATTAGTTGTAAGAGGTTTTCAACAAAAAGAAATTGTAAATGATATTTATTCACCTGTTGCAAGAATTCAAACGTTAAAACTATTATTAGCCTTCTATGTTCAAAATAAATATTTAATCGAACAAATGGATGTTGAGACCGTATTTCTCAATGGAAATATTAAATCCGAAATTTACGTTAAACAACCAAACGGTTATGATGATAAAACTGGTCGAGTTTATAAATTAATAAAAGCTTTGTATGGTTTGAGAGAGAGTCCACGAGCGTGGTATGAATGTTTCGATAAATATATTAGAAGTTTAGGTTTTGTAAGAAGTAACAGCGATTACTGTTTGTATATTTTACACGGTGGAGATGGTGAGAATATTTATTTGATTTTGTTTGTTGATGATTTACTAATATGTGGCAAGAAAATTGAAAAAATAAACGAAATTAAAGTTAAATTACAAAATAGATTTGCAATGAAAGACTTAGGTAAACTGAAAACTTATCTTGGCATAAATATTGAATACAATTTTGAACAACATAAAATGACATTAGACCAATACGAATATATTGATTCTTTAGCCGAAAATTACAAAATAAAAGATATTAAATTGTATAACACTCCTATGGAGCAAAATTTAATTTTGGAAATAGCACAAACAGCATCAAACGACATAAAATATCGAAATTTAATTGGAGCATTATTATATATCAGTACGTGTACAAGATTAGATATTAGTTATAATGTGAATTATCTGAGTAGATTTCAAAACTGCTACAATGAAACTCATTACAAATATGCTCTGAGAGTATTAAAATATTTATATTTAACAAAAAATTTAAAACTAACATACATGAGGAATCTGAAAGCAGATATTTTAAAGTGCTATGTTGACGCTGATTGGGCTGGGGATTTGATAAATCGTCGTTCTACATCTGGTTATGTAATAAGATTCTTTGGAAATATAATAAGTATACTAGAAAACAAAGAAACAAAGTAGCGTCACAAAGTCGTCGACTTCTGCAGAATATGTAGCTCTGTCAGAAGCTGTAAGCGAAATTAAATTTATAAAACTCTTATTAAATGATTTCGAAATTGAAACAAATATACCTATTAAAATTTATAAAGATAATTCAAGTACAATAGAAATTGCAAAATTTGGAAATTTAACTAAAAAATCAAAATACATAGAAATACATTATCACTTCGTCAATGAATGTTATGAGCGCAAAGAAATTGATATTATAAAAGTAGACTCTGAGAATAATTTAGCAGATATATTCACAAAAGCTCTTGGTAGATTCAAATTTGAAAAGCTGAGATCACTTTTAAATTTGAAAGTCTAAAGTTTATAATTTATTGAAATTATTTATTTAAGTTTGATTATGAAAGAAAATTTTGAGTTATTAATGTTGTTTTGAAAAACAATTCATTATTATTAAGAGAAAAATATTATATTACTATTATTATAAAAATCAAATATTATTATTACAATTCAAATAGTCTGAAAAATAACTGTACTAAGTTTATTAAGGCGTACAAAATTAAGGAGGTGTGTTAGTTTTGAAGTAATTGTGTATGCTGTATAAAGAGAGTATCTAAATATTGTATACAAGCGAGTATGAGTATGAGGATACGCTCGCAGAGACGTATGTAATATATAAATAGAGCACGAGCAGTCTGTCTGTCTGCCACGTTGCCAGCGAGCGAGCGTATCACGAAATGACTCAAATAATATAAGAGCGTAACCAAGTTGTATTTTGCAAATCATTGGATTGTTCAAAATAAACTTTCAATTGTTATTGTGAATCGAGCATGGACATTTAAATATTGATCCTACGTCAAAATATTTAACAGAACCGAAGGTCACAGTTTTTTCGGAGTTGGCCCCGCGACCTCGTCGACGTTTGTTCGTTTTCGGAGACACGCCCGGTGCGCGGACAAGTATTTGAGTGTGAGGCTGGGTCGCGCCCAGCCGTGTCGCGAAGGATACCCGGCACCGGTGCGTGTGGGTAACCAGCGAGGTGCGCGGGTGCGCGTGCGAACAGTTTTGACGTTGCTGCAGCACCAAGCAACCGAGAGGCGGCGGAAACAACAGCAATAGCAGTCAACAAGTAAGCAACAGAATAAGGCAGCAAGATTGCGGAGCGAACGAGAGGACGAGAAAGAGGAAAACAGCAACGACAACAAACACCAGCGAGACGGTCAGCGAGGAGTACACCAGTGACGTCACACTGCAGAGCGCTCTAGCCGTCAGAGAGGCTGAAGGTCGAGGTCGGTGCCGTGTTTTTCTCTTGTTTCTCTCTCTCTTTCTTGCATGTTTTGGGTGCCAGCTTATGGGTGGTAGTACGGCAGACTTTCTGGCTACCCCGTTGATAGTTTAACGGCGGAAAGTGTTTGTCGGGCATTTGTTGTAACATTTAGTTTTAACAAGGGACTCGGCAGGCTGACCAGCCACCGATTCACCTTCGCGTTCGCGTTTGTTATTCTGCCGCTCGTAGTGTATAAGCGCGAGATCGCCGTATTGTAGCCTATTGTTGACGATTAAAGGATTAGTGTGTTATTCCACTGTTGTGTTTATTCGCCGTTGTATCACTCCTCATCCCGACTTCGAATCTATGCATTTAACGTGTTTATGCTCGACGCGTTATTCAGTAGTGGGAACGTCTTTTGCTTCCCGAATCCCCGAATAAATAATCTGTGCGGACGGCTGCGATCTATCCAGAAAGAAACGGTCGCTAATTCTCCGTTACATCTTTTATATCAGATATAAGTTGTTTAAAATTATAATTTTCAATATGTTCGTCATTTGATTTGGGTACCTTATTGATTTTTATTGTCATATTTATGTGATTAGTGAAATATTCTATTTTCAAATTCTATTTTCCCTGCAGAATTTTATTTGAAGACTTTTTTTTTAAAGTTATTCTTGGTTCTATTTTCCACTTTCTTTCGCTTAAATTGATTAATTTGTTTGAATATAATGATATCGATACAAACTATTTATTTCTAAATAGCTTTCATCTAATCTCATGTTCTTTTAAAATAGGTATGCCTTGAATGCCGTCATAAGGAATCGAAAATTCTTGTGGAACAACATGAAAAGCGATCAACAACCCATTTATGATTATCTTTACTAAGCTCAATATTTTAATCAAGGTTAATGGTTTTAAGAACTTTTTCTAGAATTTTTTTCTGTACGTACTACGTAGAGATCTATTTTAAGGACTTGTAACAATAAAAATAAGTTTTTACGCAGCCGACCGCACAAATTATTTCGAACGGATAGATTCGGAAGACGCGAACGTTCTAAAGGCTAAATAATATAACAGGTGTGTACGAGTATATTAACCATGTAAAAATCTAGCGGTAAGATGTGGATTTATAACAGACGAAATACAATAACAGTTATTACAATTTACTTAACACTAAACCTACCGACATATTATAAATACCTATTTTTACCGAATGGCGGTCAAATGACAACTTTTGAAATAAACAATTATAGTCTTTTCCAGTTGAATGTATTTAATACAGAATTTAGCATAAACAATAAACACAAAATAATTATCATATACTAATTAAAAAACATTTATTTTTCGGCCTTTAGGAGCAGTCATTTGACCGCTCTAGTAGGTTTAGTGTTAAGTCAAACAATGATATATTCAAAATAAAACGTCCGCTGACGTCACTCACTCGCTCATATAATAATTCACTTCAAACTGAGTTTATCGCACTAATTCGTTTAATACAAACAACTGTAGCGGCAAACTTCTCGGCAACCCTATCTCGTCTCTAAACCTGAAACAACCTTCGACTAACCTTGCGGTCGCCAACTCAGGAGCCGACAGGACTGCCTGGCCGCATGCGCTTATCCGTGACCAATTCTAATACCCGTCAATGTAGAGGCAGGCAACACTGGCAACAACGTAAACGTGACCCTCGAACATATAAGATGGAAGAAAGAAATACAGGCACCGACGTTCGCAACCTAATGACCGTTGCTCGCCGCAAACTTTGTTACCGTCGACTCTACTGCTGGCAGGGATACTCCTGCTGCTATAGCTGACTCCACTGCTGCGCACGGCTGTAGCTGGTGCGTCACTACTGCACGTGTGTCTCTTCTGCGCACAATCATCTAATCTGCATGGAGCTTCTTCCTGTGCACGTGTTACTGTTGGGCTTGCCACTGCTTTTTTACTGCAGTGGCCGTTATGCGCCATTTGCGCACGCCGTCAAAGCAATTTCTCTTCGATACCCCTTGTACTGATCCTGGGCCTCAATTATGTCTGACCACGTCCCAGTCACCAACAATTCACCAGTTTAATCAACATCCACGCACTGGGCGGACGTTCTCAACGACGAAAAGTCGCTCCAGGACATTGACGACAGCGCGTCGGTAATCGGCAACATCTCCAATTCAACGATCCAGCTACTCTCTACAAATGTTCTCTTCGCTCAGCGACTTGGCGAAGGCCTTTCGAACATTTGGTTGCCTCAGCGACTCAGCGAGAACTCCTCAAACGTCCTCTTTATTCAACGACATAACAGAGAGATCCCGTGAAACCGCTGTCGGTCTCTTATATTCGCCCAAGTCATTCTTGCTTCACTCGCATCTTACGGTTCAGCCAATCGTTTTATCCACCACATCTCAAAACACAAAGATTAGACAAAAGAGTGTATTTACACTCTCAGCTTGAAAGCAGCGAACGGACAAATGTGAGAGCCGACGGAATAATATCGGCGGAACCGTAATTCTTCATCACAGACTTTTTTGAGGACTTTTTTGTACGCACTACTTGTAAGTACTAGTTCGATTGATTTCACTCTATGCCGTTCGGTTTGACATACTGTCTCTCGCATACTACTTTACAATTGTTTTGCTTATGATTAAAAATGGGTACAATTGATTACATTATTTTGCTTTTACTACTTTTCCTTGTAGCAGTTACTTTCTTTCTAAGCACTTTTTAAGAACTTTTTTGAGAACTATTTTGAGGACTTTCATGAAGAAATTTCTGAGGATTTTCCCACGTACTTCCAGGAGAACTTTTTTGTGAATATTCTTGAGAACGACTTTGAGGACTTTATTGAGGTTTTTTTTATTAATTTTGTGAGGACTTTTTCGTTTACTTGTGATTAGGCTCACATCTTTGTTGATCGGCTCTGTCTGTCTTTTTCTTTTCACTGGACCTTAATTATCTATCAGCACTCATCCTTTTTATAAAATGACTGTGAAATAGTTCCCCAAGCGCACCCATTTATATAGAAATAATAATCATATCACGTACTTTTTGAGAACTTTTTATTGTATTTTTCTTTTAATATTTCAGATTTTTATGTTTTTTTTTAAATTTCATAGGGATATTCTAATACCACATTCAATCTTTTTCATTCAATTTTCAAAAGAGTAAAACTGTTTATGGTTTTAAATTATATAGACTTAATTTCCAAGTTTAATTAATTTCTGCAGGTATAAAATAAATTATTACATTTTAAATGAAGTCACTGTGTAATTACAAAACGAAACGTAACTCGTGTAACGAAACGTTTGTGTAATGAATTGAACGAATAATAAACACCAAAAACAATAAACTAGTATTATTTTTAACGTTCTTTTCATAATAAAAACTGCCGTTGTTATTAATAACTGCTTTGCAAATTTTTTTTTTCCATTCACTTTCTAAGATTCTCCACAAATATGTTTTTGGAGTTGGTACTACTTTTCTTACTGCTTTATCTAATTCTTTCCATAGTAATTCAATAGGATTCAAATCTGGAAAGTACAGTGGCCATTCCATTACAGTTAAATTTTTTTATTTTTTCTAAACAGAAACTAAACTTTCCAGCAAGACAACCAAGTATTCTTCTTCCAGAAAGCACAGCAAGTTTTTCCGATATAGTTTTGTATCCTTCTTTGTTTAACTTTCTATCTATTTTTACTAAGTCTTCAACTTTTACCACCTTCAGAAGAAATAACCCCAGACCATTACCGAGCTTCCATCATGTTTTACTGAAGGAACCAAGTTTTTTTTCGGAGAATCTTTCATTAGGCGCTCATTCAGCAAAACATCTGGCTGATTCCACCTCAAATCATGCAGGGCACCGGGTGACCGGTAACGAAACAACATCAAAATACTTGGATAATGTTCTAGGCCCAAAAAAAGACGACCCCTATTTTTTCTTTTCCCCCCAAGATGCATAGGTGCATCAACAACGTACTTGAAAGATGCACTTTCAGAAAACAGACTAACAAAAAAAAAATATCGTATTCAATTTCAATCGATTTGCGCATGCTTATTTATCATCGGAATCAAATAAATCTTTTTTTATACGATAGAGAAATACAGAGCCTTCAAATCTATGCATTAAAATAAATGCACTAATGCATTTCCGAGAAGATTATGCACTTTTTCCAAAAAAATGCATCTCATAAAAAACTCGATTTATTTAAAAAACCCCACTTTTTTTGCGCTCATAATTTTTATGGAGATTCTCTGATACGCTACCTTCAATCTAGTATAGGTCCCATTTTCGGTTTCTACTTCGTTACTAAGAAAAAAAAAAATTTTTCAACTAGAAAAATTTTTGTGTTGACAATCATGCACTCATACTCGCAAGCTTATAAATAAAGAAGTACAACAGCTTTTTATTGATTATATCACATTTTTTTATTGTTTGTCTTGTTTCTTTTTACATTCTTTTTCTTTTTAGCCTTCTTGACATTCTTAGGTTTCTTAGACACTTTTCCAGCTTTAACCGAAACTTTCTTTGTTTTACGTTTCCTTTGATTTTTTCTTTTTATTTTCTTCTATTTTTACCCAAGAGTGAACAGCAGTGCGAGCTATGAACGATGTCGATTTACCTTCAGATATCACTGACTTTCACATATGACATCGTTGAATGCCTTCGAATTTGTTTGACACCATTCGTTCTGCCATTTTCTGATTACGAAAGTTTTGAACCTCAAATGCTTCCATATAAATCAATTTAATCGACGTAGTGTACTTTTGAACATGTTCAACGAAGCACTTCGCATCTTGAATGGCTTCAAGTTCAGAACTACGTAAATTATGCACTGTGGCATAGTGCTTCACCAAACCTCCTATACCATCAACAGCACCTTTACCATGTCCAGTCGCAGAAAATAACCATTTCTTAAATATTTTTGAATTTTTGAATTCGTGCATTTGAAAGCGGTTTTTAAAATGACTCGCAGCTTCATCAGATACTATACTAATAGAATTGATTGAACCACCATTAATTTCCTCCATTTCGCTAATAATTTCGATAATTTTTTGCATCGCTAGTAAAGCGTGGGAATAATCGTGCTTTAAGTCATCGCTTACTACCACAAAACTTTTTGTGACATTGCCTACATAGCAGACAGCAGTGAAGAGAGAGACTTGTTTATTTACTCAGTGATTGCCTTGAACTGGATTTTTTGAAATCACTGACCAGTTCTCAGCAAAATCTATATGTATTAGCAAATGTTGGGGATATAATTTTACTCTTTCTTTTTCATTTTTAATTGCTAACCGCTGTACTTCTTTGATTCGTAAATGTGATGTTACTGTAATTACATGATTAGTAAATTCTTCTTTGAACGTAGCGACGGATACTGTTCTAGTTTCTAAGTTTCCTTTATTCCACAGCGCAAACGTTATATTATTATCATTCTCTGTTTCATCTATATGCAAAACGTCAAATGTGACACCCGCAGCACCTGGACACAACTCGCATTCTTGATAGTAACACGTCAACAATACTTTAACCAATAAAGTTTTTCAATGCAATTAAGTACAGCTCAAAGTTGGCACAATAAATACATAAGCATACGTCATTCATTGGTTCGATTAGAACATGCTTTGGACGCATGGAATAGAACTTAGATTTGCTAATTTTTATACCCGGATTCTCTTCTTTCAAGGTGTGATATACTTCCTTTAAACTTCGGGTTAAAAAACGCTTGACTTTTTTAACTTTCGTGCCATTTTCTCTTACTGTTATAACATCTGCTTTATTAGGACTTTGTCTCGAACAATTGAAGTCATCATTCAAATAATATTGCATGACAATATCGCCTGTTTTTTTATCCAGTGGATGACCATTGTACTGCTCTGGTTTAGTATAAATACCTGGATTAGAGATAATATAACAATAGCTATAAAAATAAAACACGCAAAAAAATTGTGCATTGATTGTTATTACATAACAAAAAATTTATATTTTTACCTTGATTTGAAACAATTTTTCTTGCCTTATCAATCATGTAAATAGTAACTTCAGGAAATAACGTCAAAATTTCGAACTTTGTTAACAAAGGAACGATAATTGTTAAGAGTTTGATCACCTCTGAAAAACATGAGCAATTACTGAAGGCCTTAGAGAAATTTTCTCTCAATTCTTGAGGGAAATAATCATTTAACTTTTTTACAGGCTCCTCAATAGGTACATCATAAATCTTTTGTAATTTACAATTTGTAGCTTCAGAGAATGATGATACAAGCTCTCTCTTTTTTTTCATAACATATTTTTCAACACTTGTATTTTTTATGTTTCCTTTCTTACGCAAAGGAGATACTGGATTTTCTAAATTAGCAATTATTTTATCATTAAATTCATCCATGAAAATTGAGGTGTCTATAAACTTGTCTTCTTCGTCATTCCCTTCCATTGAAATATTGTCATCTGACATTGTTTCTTCTTCTTTTTCTGCTTGTATTGCATCGCAAGCTTTAACGATACGTTTATAGCAGTTATTACACACACTGTCACTAGCTTTTATATCAGGATTTGTAAATTTTCCTTGTAAAAATACAGCATAGTCACCAATTTTTTGAAAATTCACTTTGTTGCTATTATACACCACTTTAGTATGTACTTTGAAATAATTGGGGCATTTTAATCTTTGCGTAGAATACGTTAACATAGCTGACATGTTGTCAAGCAGAAATTCAAACACGCACTGTCGCTACTTACTGAATAAATGATAAGACTATTTATAAGTATCATGGAATTTGTATACACAAACAGGACTACACACATAAAGGACTATGACAACAGCTGACATCATAACAAGTCAATACTCGCCGATTATCATGTTATTTAAATGCTCGTGAGTGTGAATGCAAGATAGTCAACATAAAAAAATTTCAAATTGAAAAATTTTTTTTTCTCAGTAACGAAGTAGAAACCGAAAATGGGACCTATACTGGATTGAAGGTAGCGTATCAGAGAATCTCCATAAAAATTATGAGCGCAAAAAAAAGTGGGTTTTTTAAATAAATCGAGTTTTTTATGAGATGCATTTTTTTGGAAAAAGTGCATAATCTTCTCGGAAATGCATTAGTGCATTTATTTTAATGCATAGATTTGAAGGCTCTGTATTTCTCTATCGTATAAAAAAAGATTTATTCGATTCCGATGATAAATAAGCATGCGCAAATCGATTGAAATTGAATACGATATTTTTTTTTTGTTAGTCTGTTTTCTGAAAGTGCATCTTTCGAGTACGTTATTGATGCACCTATGCATCTTGGGGGGAAAAGAAAAAATAGGGGTCGTCTTATTTTGGGCCTAGAACATTATCCAAGTATTTTGATGTTGTTTCGTTACCGGTCACCCGGTGCCCTGCATGATTTGAGGTGGAATCAGCCATCTACGTTTATTACCAAATATTTCAAATTTACTTTCATCTGACTACAAAACTTTCTTCCAATTATTCACAGTCTAGTCCTTATCTTTCCTCGCCTATTTCAAACGTTTCTTTCTTTTATTAATGTCCTGCGATTCAGCCATATAGGCCTTTTTCATTCAGTTTTCTCTTTATTGTTGAAATAGTAACTCTAATACCAAAATCTTTTCTTGCAATTACAAACATGTTTGTTTTGAACACTTGTTGGTTTCAACATTTTCCTTCATTATTTTTGTTTGTAATATTTCCTTTAGATTAAAATGTATTAACATTGTAATGAACACTTCTTCTTGGAATTATCAAAATTTAAGAAATTTTTTGATTACTTTTTTCAAGCTTATACAAAACAACTATTTCTGCACGTTGTTCAACAGTCAAATGTCTATTTTTCCCAACTTTAATTGATAAACACAAGATTATCAATAGGAACAATAAATATTATTCACTAAACCAGACGTAAGGAAATTACTGCTATGCGCGATGCGCGCGCTTATTGAGTATTGGGACAGCGGCGCTCGGTTTCGTCAATCATGATAAGGATCTCGGGGAATTGATCGTCTCGCTTCACATAGTTAAAAAGGTCCGACATAAACTCGTATTTGTGCGCATCACAGACAAATCGCCAGCAACCAGCAACCTGTCGCTTGTACATTTAGTTGAGTCGCTTAAAGTACTACAATTATATAAAAAAACTCGCATATTTTCTCGCTCACACTCCGCTGCAAGCATTATCGTAAAATACTTATTGTTAGGTATTCACCTAGACCGAAGACTTAAGTGGAAAGAATACAACTTCACTAAACGCAAACAATTGGATCTGAAATGAAGGAAAATGTACTGGCTCATAAGAAGAAAATTGGAGCTGTCAATCGAAAATAAGCTACTATTATAATAAAGCTGTACTTAAACCAATCTGGAGTTATGGTATTCGGTTATGGAGTGCTGCTGCAAGCCGAATATTGAAATACTGGAAAGATGTCAATCGAAAGTGCTACGTAATATAGTACGGGCTCCATGATTCGTTATAAATGAAATTATTAGAAATGACCTACAAGTTTCATCAGTCAAAGAAGAAATTAAAACATTCTACCAGAAATATAATTACAGACTTCAAAATTACCAAAATAAACTTGTCAAAAAGTTTTTCAAGACATTCATTAGAAATGCCAGACTAAAAAAACATTAAATATTAGGTACATCAATAAATAAATCTAAGCACCTTGTAAAAAAAACAGAGTACTCAATGGAGTAATCTATTAAGAATCATTTATACTCTTGCTAAATTGTAACTAAATTTAGTTATTATCTCAGTATGCGAGACAGACTATAATTAAATATGGATATAATAAAAACAGCGCTTCTCGATTCACCGCGTATCCGCGTTTCGTTTGAATTATATGGTAAAAGCGTGCGACAACGTATGGAAAAAACGATACATGTTATCGGGGTGCTCCCCAGGTCACTTCAGAAAAAAAATAGTCAGAGTAATGTAGTTGACACTGTAATGTGTAATTACAAAGGTGAATATGATAAGTCATTAGCCACAGCCTTCGGTAGCATTACTCGAATGGCTGGTGGCGGCTCTGAGCGGCTTAATGCAGGGGTGATGTGTCCGGATCTCTATGTAGGCGAAATGAAAGTAATGAAGTTATAGTGAGTGGATTACTTAAGGATGGATGCAAGATAACCCAAGAAAAGATACACAGGATGGTCTTCGCTGCTTTCAGTGCAGTGCTTCCCTCGTTGGATTGTCAAAAGATTGTTGAGATCCAGGTATCCTGGTCTTGGCGTTGGTTTGCTGAGAATAGTAGAATTACAGAAGCTGTGGGTCTAGGAGGAAGATCTTGGGAGATACCAGTCTTGCCTCCCTTATCGTGAAATGCCGGAATGAGTATCGAATGCGTGATATTATGAGAGTAAAGCGACGGATTACCGGCAGCCATTTAAATATGGCTAACCTCAATGGCAATCTGCTGGATCGGGAGCTGCCCACTGTTGTATCACAAAGAAATATCTTTATCAATGAATTTTTACTCCAATCGAAATTTAGACTATTCAAAAATGTAAAGCCAATTACGAGGAAACTGGACTTTAGATATGTGTGGTACAGTGGCGGGTGGTTCCTAATCCGGCATAGGACAAGAAAGTAGGTGCATATATTTGAGACAGAGAATGAATTAAGGGCCATTAAATTTATGTGAGAGTTTCCTTTCACTATGCGGCCATTGATTGGATCCTCTGGTAGAGCATCGCTAGTGGTAGTGACAGGATTGGCTACTGAGATATCTGCGGTGAAGAAGATTAGCAGTGATTAAATGACGACATTATGACTGTGTTCAATGCCTGTTAATGATAGGAGGGGTTGCAACTTTCTCCGGGCGGCTTTCTGAATATTAATTGCATAAGGGTCGTCTTGAGAGCCTACAACTATTCTTGACGGGTGACCCTGATATCATGGTTTTGGTATCACTGAGTCTTGCTTTATCGATTGTTGATAATAGCGTGATTCAGATACCAGAGTGTTTTATAGTGAGAGGAGATCGCAATGTGAACGGAAACAACAGGAGTTACTCTCTTCATACGGAATATTCTGTAGTATGGAATAAGATACCTCACTACCGATTCTTGTTGAGGTCATACACTGACTTTCAAAGGTAACCTTATAGTATGGTATATATCTTTTTGATATTCTGCGTGATGTCTGCGATGATTTTACTCATAATATCATTATTGGTGATCTCAATGTGAATATTACCTCTGGTTCGGTATGATGATTTTTTATGAAGTCTTGTCCAGCAAGGTCCGACTTTAATGTGGAGAGTTCCCATACGTAGGTCGACTCTATGATGACGGACAGCTGCGATGCCATTAATAACTTTAGGAATGAGAGGATACCCTGCTTTAATAAGCATGCCATCATAGACGTGGCTATTGACATTTTTCTCACTCTACTTTATAAGGGGCTTTCAAAATTAGAAACATCCGAAACATATGCTTGGATGACCAGATAAATTTTTTCACCTGCTGTAATTGGGTGTGTGCTAATTCCGTGGAGAATCTGGAAGCTACTGTTTCCCGACTTATGGGTTTGACGAAAATCATCAACATTCTGACTCCAGAAAAGACAGTATTTACTAAAAAAAATACTCCTTAGTTCGGTTTTGAGACAGCTGATTGACAAGCGCAATGCCATGCACAAACATTATACGTGATCTAATCGGACGACGATACCCGGATTCAGAGGTAAGAAAGGTGAAGCTTTGATTATTCATGTAAAAGGATCGGATACTTACGGAGGGTATGACGGAAAATCACTTTTACATTGATTTCCCATGCATCAGTTGCCTCTCCGTACATGTGTACATACCCTCGTTAGACCGGACGCATGTGTGTATGTGTAAGGGCACCACTCATGCTTGATATGTTTATTTGAGATGCTGATTGTTGAAGCACAAAATAAGGAGTAGCGCAAATTTCGGCGGACCATGAAGGTGAAGACACGTGGGGAAAAAGATGAAGAGATGGTGGGAATAGAGAGAGAAGAATATGTGGCGGAACATAGGAGCAAATGAAGGCACACAAAAGACAAGTAGCGCGCGCACTTACAGACTTGTTTACCGGCTCCGCTAATCCCCATTTCAATCGGATAAGCCGAGCATGATCGATACACTCATCTACATATGCATCCAGCTTGACAAAGACACGAGTGTCAATTAGAAGAGGCAACGATTGAAGAGAAAATCGCTAGTAAAGTGGTTTTATCCGACACACGTCGGTCGATCTTTTATTGGCAACTATGTATGAAATAGAGCAATCAATAAAAATATATAAATAAAAGGCGTCTGCATACGTTGTAACGGGGTAGCTCTCTGTTTATTTAATCTATGCGCGCGATCGTATTGAAGAGCGCGCGGGATTATCTACATGTTCAAATTCGAAAATCGGAGAGCAGGAGGAAATGGGTGTCAGTCAACCAACTATCTACTATTGATAAATACAGTACCGTCCATTAATTTTGGATGGGGAATCCATTTTTTGCTCTGACTTCTCACGCGCATATCTTCTTCAATATTTGTCGGAAATTTTTTTTAAAAATATTATTGGAAAGTACTCCTTAAAAGCTTCCTTTTTGTGTTATTAATTATTTTTTATGCCGTTTTTGAGACTGTGAGACCCTTAAGCAATTTTACAATTTTTACAATTTTTTGATTTTTGTTCAACCAGCTACAGTTTTTTTAGTAATAAAGTTGGAAAAAAACGGAAAGCAGATATGAAAAGTACTTGCGAAATGCCATATGCAAGTATTTTTCAAAAAAATTTTAAGTCTTTTTGTTGTTAAATTTTTACTACGACAAGTCAATCGCTGCCTTTTTTTTATTACGGAGTATTAAATAAAAAAAACATTTTTGTTTCAAGCATATTTATTAAAATTATAATTTTAGCATTATAACATTTGGATTAACGTAATCAATGTCGTATGGTACGTATATAATTACATTTTAAATATAGTTTGCACAACAAAATATACAATGAAATTACAACTCTTAGAAATCTTTGAACATTCAACAAAAATATGAAACTAGACTCAATAATAGAACAATAAATTATATATTTACAAGCAAACAAAAAAAAATATTAAACTTTTGATTCGTCGAAAAATTCTCCTTTGGCTTTAATCACAGCTTTACAGATTCTTGGCATTCTTAACACTAATTTTTCAAGCACAGTACGGTCAAGAGAGTTCCAGCTGCTTTCAAGGGCATTCCATAATTCGGAAAGGTTTTGTTTTGCTTTCTGCTTTTTCCGTATTCGTCTATCTAGCTCGTCCCACAATAATTCAATTGGATTTAAGTCTGGCGACTGAGGAGGCCATATCATTCTTTTTAATACTCCATTCTCTTCTTTTTTACTTAAATAATTTCTACACAGTTTTGAAGAGTGTTTGGGATCGTTATCTTCTTGAAAATGGAACCCATCACCAATTAAACGTAATGCAGACGGGATAGCGTGTCGCTGCAAGATGCTGTGATACATTTTCTTATCCATAATACCTTCTATTTTCTTCAAATCTCCCACTTGATTACACGCAAAACAACCCCACACCATAATACTTCCTCCACCGTGCTTGACTGTCGGTATAAGACACTGTTTAGAAAACCGTTCGCCAGGTCTACGCCGTACGTACTGTTGACGTTTGCTGCCAAATAACTCGAATTTTGATTCGTCTGTCCACAAAACTTTTTTCCAATCTTCGATTGTCCAATCTACATGTTCTTTTGCCCATGCAAGACGTTTTTTACGATTAATCGGTCGAAGGAGAGGCTTCTTAGCAGCAATGCGTCCGTTTAAGTTTGCTTCGTGTAAGCGGCGTTTCACTGTTGTTAAACTAACTGGTTTATTCTTCGATGCATTAATATTTGCTGTTATTTCAGGAGCAGTTACTCTTCTATCACGTTTACTCGATACAACAATGAACTCGTCTTCTTTGCTTGACGTTTTTCGAGGCTGTCCTTTGCGTGGGCGATCAGCATTATTTTTGAAATCTCGGTATCTTTGACATGCTCTGTATACTGAGCCATATGACATCCCAAGTTTTTTTGAAATTTCAGAATATGATAAATCTTCATTTCGTAAAGCTACAGCTTGTGCACGCTTTTCTTTTTTCGATAAAGCACTAGTTTTGAGTTTGTCTTGTTTGGTTTCACGTTTTCTTGATCTTTTCGACAACACTTTGCACACTCGATAGTAAGGGACGCGTAATTTTTTTGCAATTGCATGGAAAGAAACACCTAATTTTCGTAAATTTCGAATTTGAGATTGCTCTTCTCTCAATGTCCTCACCCGCTGGAAACCCATTTTCAACTGATGTGTGATATAAACATATCGAGCATTTTCACCTTTAGTACCTCGAAACCAAAGACAGGAGTTGAAAACGTAAACAAACATTACGTGTACTCAAGCGTCGGAGTTCTCATGATCGATTGTTATGTTAGAGAAATAAACCTATAGCTTTCTCTAATTATAACTTAAAACAAAATGACTTAAAATTTTTTTGAAAAATACTTGCATATGGCATTTCGCAAGTACTTTCCATATCTGCTTTCCGTTTTTTTCCAACTTTATTACTAAAAAAACTGTAGCTGGTTGAACAAAAATCAAAAAATTGTAAAAATTGTAAAATTGCTTAAGGGTCTCACAGTCTCAAAAACGGCATAAAAAAATATTTAATAACACAAAAAGGAAGCTTTTAAGGAGTACTTTCCAATAATATTTTAAAAAAAAATTTCCGACAAATATTGAAGAAGATATGCGCGTGAGAAGTCAGAGCAAAAAATGGATTCCCCATCCAAAATTAATGGCCGGTACTGTAACAATATCAGAATTACGATCAATATCACAAGCGAGATCGTTTATTGCCTCTTAGTGTAGAATGCTACACTGTATTCGGCCTGCGTGTTTATGTTTACAAGACGCGCGCGCGACAACAACATGCAGTGTCGGATTGCTCGCCGCTCTTTGTTCGCCGAGTTAATATATGCGCGATTCTTTTTGAGTACGAGAGACTAGTTATTAGCAATTCTATCACGATCGCGAAATTAAGCTGGCCAGCTTATCTTTTTAGCAGTCGCGCGAAGAATGGAAGAAAAAGCTCGCACTCTGGTTGCGGGAAAGTCTGTCTTTGCAACGATGTGGCTCGCGTTTTCGGTTTCGCCCTCGATGGCGAAACCCCTCACTCACGCGCACTAACACACACTCGCTCTGATCTGTCAGGTACAGCTCCTGTCGATCCTTGTCAGTTGACTCGCCTTCGTACTCCAAGGAAAACTCCGGAAAAACTCTGATCAATTTCTGCGACAGCTGAGCGTGCGGATTCTAATCCTCGGCTCTCTCAGGCGGTATCGATAGATAATCCTCGACTAGTTCATTTTCATACGCGCGCGTTCCGTCCCGTCACGTGCCGAATTCCTTCGTCACATCTTTCCCCAACCGATAGGTGCTACCCCCGCAGGCAGCCGCATGGTTGGGCTGTCAGCGCTAATAAGACGATTACCGTCACAACGTATATATAAATATACAGACTAATAGTTATTCAAAGAGTAAAATGTAACATACTCCATAGCTTCGTCTCAAATATAAACCAATGACATATATTAACCAAAGTACTGTGAATCAAATCCTGCTTAATCAATTAAATAGATTTTCTAAATATATTTCTAAAAATTGGAATAAACACTAACCTACTATCGTTCAATTTTTTAGCTGTCAGCTTTGCGGATTTTTTTATCTCAAAAAGTTAACGTTTCAAAATTTTTTTATGAATCACTTACAGCACTAAATGAGCCTATATCAATTTACAATATTTCTTTTAATATAATATATCAATTTATAGTTTTTTCTTTTCATTACAATATACTTATTCGAAGCGATATCATGAGGCACGATTGAATGTTGTTTTGTATGTCTATAGATATATATGGAGAGATCAAACAAATCTAATATTTTCTTAACTAACAAAGACGAGTAACTGAAATATTTTCATTACTTTTCTTTATTGACAATTTCATTTTTTTCTACTACCTTTTTAAAGTAGTTAGGCTCAAATTCTTTTCTGTGACAAATTTTTCTTTATTCTCTAAATAATCATAATCTCACATGATTTAATGGTATCTCTGAAAAATATACTTCAATTGTTTATGATATTAATATGTATTATGATATAATTTAAGCAATTTTATTTGCTATAAATAATTTCTCACAAGCTTCCTGTTCCAAAAAACTGTACCTTACATTTCTCTTTTTTCTGGCCACAGTATTTCAAAATTTAAAAATAAAAAATATAACTGAAAATCCAGCTTGAAGATCCATTACCTATTTTATTTGTAAAAAGACAAACTCTAGTAATCACCAATACCAAAACCCTTCCTTATGCGAATTAACATCGTCTCTGTTCCAAAGTGAGAAGTAAAAATTAATTGTAATATATAAGTATATATTACAATTAATAAGTAGTTTAGTTAGTTTATTTATTTACAACTTAAATGGTACATTTGGGTTTCATTTCTTACATTACTATTTGTGTCTCGCGTCTCGTTTGTGTAGTTGTTAATGTATGTGTTTTGTGTGGGTATGTGCGTGTGTGTGTATTTTGTGTATATGTGTACGTATGTAGGTGTGTCTGCAGCTCTTGCGTCTCTGTCTTTTGCGCCTGTCTATTCAGATTTTCTTCCCATTTTTCTGTTGATTAATCTCTCTCTCTCTCCCCCCGAAATCTGCCTTTTTTGCTTTTCTGTTTTTCTCTTTCTTGCTTATTTTCTTTTCGATTTCTTCCTTTGTTACTTTCTTTTACATTTTCACCTTTACTTTTCCTTTGCTTTTGCTCTCTTTCTTGCTAATCATTTCATCTGTCTTACTCCTTATTAGGGCTTTAACACCTTTTTCTCATTTCCTATTACTCCCTTTGCCTTTCCTTTCCTTAACTTCACTTGTTTTCTTTAGTATGTTATAATTTGTATTCTTGATTTCCTTTTTCTTTCTCTTCTTCGTTTCTTCTTCTTTTCCATTTTTGCTCCTGCATCAAATACCTGCTTCCTTTCGCTTATGTAGTTGCTAGTCTTGTGTTTTGTGTGTGTGTGTGTGCATGTGTATGTTTGCGTGTGTGTCCGCGTTTTGTGTATATGTGTGTGTATGTAGTTGTGTCTGCGGGTCTTGTGTCTCTGCCTTCTGTTTCCTTCTATCCTTAGTGTCTTAAAATTTCGTCTTCTTGTTTTTCTTTTTCTTTCTCCTCTTCGTTTCTTCTTCTTTTCCATTTTAGCTCCATCATCCACGCTATCTTTTTTTTGTTTCCTATTATTATTTTTTCCCATTCTTCCCCATCCTTTTTGCTTTTTTCACAATTTTCTACTATGTGCTTCCAATTTTCTTCCTCTTTCATACACATTCTGCATCTCTTATTTTCTTCTTTTTCCCAATAACTGCTTCCTCTCGTTTCATTACCTAACCTAAACCTTTCCCTTATTTGTAGGCCTTATATTCTTCCCTCTCCTTGAATTTTCTTTAATCTGTAATTTTTCATTTCTTCTTTCAGTTCTTTCCACTCCTTTATGTATCTTGACTTTTCTAGCTTTTCTTCTAGTTCTTTTTCTTCTTTTTTCTTTAGCTCTTCTCTTATTTCTTCCCAAAACTCTTCTCTTATTTTGTCTCCCTTTTCCCTCTCTCTGTATATTATACTTTTTTCTTTAAATCTCTCCATACTTCTATTTTTATTGAGCCATTTCTTTCTTCTCATATTTTGTTTTCATACCTCATTGCTCTTTCTAAAGCTGTTTCTTTCATTTCTTGTCTTCCTGCTTCCCATCGTATTAAGTAACTTGGCGTGTTTCTATCTAATCGCAATATCCACTTTATGTATTTTATTTGTAATCTCTCCATTTCTTCATATCTCTTCCATCTCCAGATTTCTGCTCCATACATAATCACGCTTTTCGCCAGTGCGTCGAACAGGTTCATCCTTAACTCCCAATTTTCTCTAAATAGCTTTTCTCCTAGCCCCCATAGTCTTCCGAGTCCCATATTTATTTTTCCTTCTCCCTTATTTATCTGCTTTTTATTTCCGTTATTTCTGCTTATTATATATCCCAAGTAATTGTACTCTTTAACCATCCTTATCTGCTCAGCTTCACATTCGAATTCTTCTTCCTTTCCCCTTCCTCCTCCTCTCCAGTATTTCATCATCTTTGATTTTCCTACATTTAGCTCTAATCCCCTTTCTTCTAGGTACCTTTTTAATTCTTTCAGCATTGCTTTCATTCCACTTTCACTCTTTCCCATCATTACTATATCATCTGCATATCCAAATGTCCATATTTTCTTCCTTCGTATCACTACCCCTCCTTCTTGCACCTGTTTAATCTTGACTTCCAGGTCTGCGAAGACAAGATTAAATAGCGTGGTGCTCAAAGGGCACCCTTGCCTGACGCCTTTGTAAGTCTCGAACTCCCCAATTATTTCTCCTCCAACTTTTACCTTACTCCCTGTTTTTTTATATATTTCTATTTATCCCTATCTCTTTCATTGTTTCCCATATTTTCTTCCTCTTTATCTTGTCAAAAGCGGCCTTCATATCGGCAAAGAATACAAACAATTTTCCTTTTTTTCCCTTTATTTTCTTCCCTATTATTATTTTTAATATATATATTGCGTCAATTGTTCCTCTTTTCTTCCTAAATTCCATCTGCATATCGCTTAGCGTTTCTTTAGGTTCTATTTCTCTTTCCAGCTTTTTCCTCAGTATTTCCGCATATATTTTATATCCCGTGTCTATCAGCGTTATTCCTCTATAGTTTTCTACTTCTTCTTTCCTCTCTTTCTTATATTATGGTACTACTATTCCCTTCCTCCATTCTTCCGGATATCCTTCTCCGTTCCATATTCCGTTTAAGCATTTTCTCATATCTTTTAACAAGCCTTTCCGTGCCTTCCATCCACGCTTCATTCGCTATACCATCTTCTCCTATCGCCTTTTTCTTTTTCATTTTTCTTATTACCTCTTTTACTTCTCTTACTTTGATCTCTTCACCTTCCTCTCCTTCGCTGTCTACGGTTCCTTCACCTTTGCTTTCTTCCATATATTTCTCTCCCAGTTGGCCCTTGAAGTGCTTTAAACATTCTTCTTTTCCTATATTTTCATCTAATCCAATTCTTTTCTTCCTATTGTAATTCACTTTATCTTAGAATGTTCTTCTCGTCTTATCTTTTCTTATTTCTTCTGCCACTCTTTTCCCCTCAGCTTCTTTCGCTTTTCTTATTTCCTCTCTGTATTCTCTCTTTGTTTCTAGGTATTTGCCTCTATGTCCTTCCCCTTTTCTTATCTTATTTAACTCTGCCATCACCCTAGCCACTTTTATCCTACATTCATCTCTCCACCAGCTTTTTTTCGATCCTCTTTTTCCTTATCTTCTTTTTTACGACTGCGTTCCTCACTCTATCTTTTATCTCTTTCCAATTTTCTGTTCCCTCTATTGTGTCTATCCATCTCTGATACTCTCTTATACCTTGTTTGCTCCAGTCGTCTATCATTCTTTCTTTCTCTTCTTTTCTTTCTTCTACTATTTTATCTCCCAATTCCACTTCTACTGGTAAGTGATCCGACTTTACACTCTCTTTTATTTGAACCCTTTTTATCTCCTCATCACCTTCCTCGTTACCTACTACATAATCTATCGTTGACATTCCTCTCGCTCCTATATATGTTATTTCTCCCTCTTCATCACCTTCTTTTCTTCCATTCGTTATCACTAAGCCCATTTCTCCTAGCCATTTTATCATTTCATCACCCTCTGCGTTTAACACTTTATCCTTGGCCTTTATTTCTTCTACGTTTTCTTCTGTCTCCCTTTCTCTCCCTTCATTTCCTGTTCTTGTGTTGAAGTCTCCTCCTATAATTATTGTTTTTCCTCTGTTATCCTCTATCTCTTCACTTAGGTATTCATAGTTTTTCTTTTTCTCATCTTACATATACACCGTTGCTATTATGTATTTCCTTCCTCCGATCTTTATTTCTTCTGCTATTACCTCACTTGTCCTTTTTCTCTTCCATTCAACCTTAATAATCCCTTTCCTCTCTCTTACCGCCATTATTCCTCGCGCTATTATCCACCCCCTTCTTCCTTCCCTTCTTGAGTCTCTCTATTCTATGTTATACCCTTTCAGTTGCTTCTCCAAACCAGTTTTTGCCCCTTGTCTCTTCATCCAAGTTTCCGTTAGCCCTATCATATGGAATTCCCTACTATATTTCCAGTCGTCTTCCTCCATGCTCCTAATCTCCGTCACGTTCCAGAATAGTATCTTTACTACCTCTCTTCTCTCTCTCTCTCTCTCTCTCTCTCTCTCTCTCCTTTCCCCTTCTCTCTCTCTTTTTCCCTATTGTAATCGAAACCCTTCCGCCCTTTTTCCTATCATTTTTCCCTCTTTCTCGCTCCACCACCACTCTTCTTCCTCTGACTTCACCCCGTTATGCCACATCTTTACCTCTTTACCTTTACTTTTTATTTCTTTCGCTTTCCTTCTTACTTCCTTTCTTATTTTCCTTTGCTTTCACGTCCAGTTCTGATCTATGTAGATCTTTTTCTGTCCCAGCTTCTTTTTCCTCTTCATAATTCCTTCTTTTTGTTCCCACGAAGCGCATCTAATTTGCCATATGGTTTTTCTTCTTTCTCTCCGATCATCCCTCTCCGTTGTTCCTCCTATTCTTCTCAGATTCACTATCTCTCCTTTCATTTCTAGTACCTCCCTTAACCAGACCTCTGCCTCTAGCTTCTTTTCCCATCTTAACTCACCCTCTAAGTCTGTCACTATTATATTGTTTATCCTACTTTCTCTATCCATTTTTTCTCTCATATACTCTATTTCTTCCTTATTGCCTACTTCTGTTCCTCTTTGCTTCTCGTTTCCTCCTTCTATACTTTCTTTTAATTTCACGCATTCTTCTTCCAACTAGTTCATCCTCTCTCCCCATTTTTCCTGCAGTTTCATTTCTCTACGTTCTGCTTTTTCCCTTTCTTCTTTCGTCTCTTTCTTTCTTTCTTCTCTCTCTCTCTCTCTTGTTCTCTCCTAACTTTTCCTATTTCTTTCTCCCATCTTTCTTCTCTTCCTTTCCCCTATGCCTCCATTCTTTCCATTTTTTCCATTATTTCTTTAAACATTTCTATCCATTCTTTCCTTTCATCCTCCCATGCCTCTCTTAAATACCTTATATCTGCCCGAATCTTTTCCATTATATCTTCTGCACCACTGCTTTTTCCCACTTCCTTTATCATGTTATCCAATCCCTCTCCCCCCTCCCTTTCTATCTCGATCCCCTCACTATCACTTTTGCATCTTTTTGCCTCTCTCATTTCTCCTCTAATATTCTCCCTCAGCCCCTCTCCGCTCTCTCTCCCCTTCACCATCTTTACTCTTTTCTTCTTTTCCTCCTCTGGACCTTTCTTATCCATCCTTCCACCTTTATCTCTTAATTTTTCTGTTGTCACAAATCTTTCCATCACTATCCCGTACGCCTTGATTCGACTCTCTAATTCTGTTCGCGGTCCCACCTTTATTCGCTGTCTTATCTTTTCTGTCTCCGCCTTTACTTCTTAAGGTCCCTCCTCTCTGCCAGCCTTTTTCGCTTCCTGATTTTCTCTCTTAACTTCAACTTTTCTTTATTCTTTATTCTCTCTCTCTGCATTTTCCTGCTCTTCTCCAAGCCTCTCTTTCTCTACTCCACTGCTCTTTCACCTCCATGCTCTTTTCACCTCTATCTCTCTCCTCAAACATTTTTCCTCTAACTTTCTCACCAAAACTCACACTCACAGCCAAGATACGTCCACTCTCTTCGATGAGTCGAAACCCCCCCATTTAATAAGTATATATTATAATTAATTGACTAGATATATAATATCTATATAATGTATTACATCAAATCTATAATAATATACAATCTATATATGATATCATACGAGGGACGTTTGAAAAGTCCGTGCAAAGTCAGAGAGATGGTGCGTCTCAAGATTATTTTCAGTTAGTGGCATATCTTTAAAGAGCACACGCCAAGTTTCAGCCAGATCGGCCAATTACTTTGCGTTTTACATTCGTTTCAATCAAAGAAATCGAGTGGTTGTAAAAAAATGGACGAAAAAGAATTTCGTGTATTGATTAAACATTACTTTTTCAAAGGCAAAACGCCTCAGGAGATGAAACAGAAGCTTGATAAACATTATGGTGATTGTGCACCTTCGATTAGAATGGTTTATAAGTGGTTTCAAAATTTTCGGAGTGGCCATATGAGCACAAAAAGACGCTGAACATTCTGGACGCCCTTTTGAGGTTACTACTTCAGAAATCATTGATAAAATCCATGATATGGTGATGGCTGACAGAAGAGTGAAGGTGCATAAGATTGCTAGTACTGTAGGCATAACGGGTACATAATATTTTGCACCAACATTTGGACATGAAAAAGCTATCCGCTAGATGGGTGCCGTGATTGCTCACGATTGACCAAAAACGAGATCGTGTGAAGTGTTGCAAGAATGGTTTGCAGCTATTCCAGCAAAATCCGCAAGACTTTAAGCGTCGTTTCATCACTGTAGATGGAACATGAATACATCACTACACAACTAAGACCAAAGAATAGTCTAAACAATGGGTTACCAAGGGGGAATCTGCTCCGAAAAAGGCGAAGACAATTCCTTCGGCCGGGAAGGTTATGGCGAATGTCTTTTGGGATTCGCAAGGAATAATCTTCATCGACTATATGAAAAAATGGCTGGCGGGGAAATGATTTTATTCAAACGAGGAGGTGATTGCAGAAACGAATGCCTATTTTACAGACTTTGACAAATCCTATTATTTGGAAGGGATTAACAAACTAAAGTAGCGTTGGATGAAGTGTATAAGTCTAAAAGGAGACTATGTTGAAAAATAAAAAAGATTTATTAATAAAAATCAAGCAATTTTTATTTATGCACGGACTTTTCAAACGACTCTCGTATTTAACCTTAAGATAACGTTGACTTTGACGCAATGGCGTCAAACGGATACCAGAAGTGACATTCTAAATCATGGAAATACTAGTATCTCTCAAATAACTATTTTCTAAATTTGACATTCAAATATTCTTAAATTTGATATACTGCAAACAAAGGGATCTCGGATTCAGATTCTGCGTATCAGGTGAACATTAAATTAAGGAACAAACAAAATCCAAATTTTAGTGATTTTTCAAATAGCTGTATCTTCGTTGAAGATCGTCGTATAAAAAATTTAAATGAAGCAAATTAAAGCTTAAAACCTTTAGTTCTTGAATCACAGAGTAAATATATTTCCAATCCATGTTCTTTACTTAATCGTAATAAACGTCGCGAGAAAAAATTTGTTTGGTTCTTTTTCTTGGTCCAGGGATGAAGAAATAATTTTTTTATTTATGTAACGGTGTAGGCTGGTTGTTGTCTATACTGTGTATTCCTCTCTCTTCTTCTTCAGGCGAAGATTTACGGCTGGTATCAGATGCACTTCTATACACGTGTCTGATGCCTGCTTTTGTTTTCAGCGACGCAATCCAGAGCCGGCCGCAACACCATCAACAAGATAGAGAAACAGAAAGCGCAGCAGCGAGAAGAAAGAGAGAGAGAGAAAGAGAGAGTGAACTAGTCGCAACTAGAGCGGTAGACTAGGCGCGCGACACTTCCTGCGCTGGCAGTGCCGCGTGTCACCGATTAGACGGGCGAGTGGTGGAGAAAAGCAACAGGCCGACTCGCATGCACTTGCCACTATAAGGCAAGACGCGCTGGTGATCGGCTGCAACCATTCGATTGACATTTTCTAGCCGCACGAGTGGAACTAAATCTTCGTGTGAACCACTTCAATTGGAAATCAAAAACGTGCCGTCATTCTGCAAGCTGCCATCTCATCACCTGTAAATTATCATCAGATCATCCTCTTTTTCTCTTATTTATTCATTCTCTCGTTGGCATTTTACGGCTCGCGTGTGTGTCAGGCTCTTCCGAGCCGGTACATACTTTTTATAAATTAATAATATCTGATTTTGTATGCAAAATAGCAAGACGCTCACATGTTATGTATGGCTATTTCGCATTAGTTTTAAATTGACTATATGTTAATTAGGTTAAGATATATTTCTGTGTATTTCGTCAGCACTCACGATAGTGCGTATGTAATAAATGAGAGTGTGAGGAATTCTTTTCCTTTATTGTGTACATCTTTCCTCATTGCTTTGCTGGGAGCGATACACTGTCTTCCTTGCTTTTCCATTATGTAAATAATTGGTAATAGTTAATATATTGTCGGCCACGGGCGGCTAACACTATTAAATTTAAACAATTATTATAATTGTATAGCTTGTGTATTCAACTTCAATTTGAAAGATTGTAGAGCTCGATACTATAATCTGTCTTCAAAATATCGGAGTTTGAATAAAATAAGATCATTTTGTTTTTGATCACAGATGGGTTTCAAAAACTTGAATAAATTCTTTATAAAAATTGTGCCCTCATTTTTCAATAACAAAAGTTTTTTCATGCTTTGCATGTATTTGAAAAAACAGCAAATAAGGGGTTCTTAATGGATTTTTGAAAAACTATACTAAATTAATAGTATCGCAAAAATCAGTGATGTTAAGTGTATTTTCTTACATATTAAATATACTTATAAAAACCTTCCATAGTTTAAATTAAATCTATCAAGCCGTTTTATTGTTTTATTAAATTAAATTTTTGAAAAAATTGTGACGGAAAAGACCGTTTAACCCATTTCTTCCCAAGGCGCCATTTTATAATCGATTTGTTTTTGACCAAGGAAAACCTCAAAATAATCGAAAATGTATACTAGAAGTCACTTTTCTATTGTAAAATTTCCCGCTCTTTACGAATCTGCAGTCAAAATTAGGATATTTTTCACGGAAAATTACAAAATGGCGTCTTGAATGTTGATGAAAATTTAGTATTACATTAGAACTTTTCTTTCAGAAATTAGTTGCTGAAATTTATAGAATCAGGATGAAAATGTAGATTTACATTGAAAATGTTAGTTCTTTGATAAACCTAGGCATTACGAATTTTCCTGGAACATTTTTCCAAGATGGCGGCCAGCAATATGTTGACAAGCGGGGAAATCTAAAATTTTCTAAATAAAAGCCGATTTAGAGAATGAATATATACTACCTATACTTTCGATGTCGCTGAATACAATGCTAGTGTCAATTTGAATTTTACAAAATGGCGGATCCAATATGGCGTCGGTAATACCAAAATCAGTTTGTGTTGAAAAATCGCAAATCTAAGTGCTACATTTTGTCTTGAATTTTTAGCACTTTTTCTAGTATTTTCCAAAATAATTGATGCAATAGTGGAAGAAATTATTCATCAAGCGTACCTGTTTTTTCAAGATGGTAAGAGTCAAAACAATTTGTACATAGATACTCTTGACATTGTTCGCAATAAATATTCGTACGTTTCTTGCAGTCATTGCTAGCTTTGCATATTCTTTGTGAAGATTTTGTGGATTTATTATGGATATGATGATACTCTCTGAAACAAGTATCACAGAAATGAGTTTTGCACTCATAGCAATAAAATATTGTTCTTATGGTACACTTTATACACATTCGTCTACGATCAGGTATTGTGAGTTTCAAATGCTTTGATAACTTTTCAATCGGTTGCTCTAAATAAAACTTTGCAACACTTTTTGCAAAATCTTTACTAGACATTATCTTTTTGTTCACCATATTGTACAAAATCAAAGCATTTGTCAGTGAAGACTCGATCAATCTACATAAAATAACCCATGTCCATTTCTTTGAACCAATATTCATTTTTAGATCACTGCAGTATTGATCATGAAGATCAACTCCTCCCATAAATTTGTTGTATGTCTTGAATGCTCCAGGAAATTCAATTGGTACTTTACGTTTAGCTGTTTTATCGAATCGTTCCATTGGAATAGTAGGTGTAACGCCAACGGCTGTAGATAATATGGACACTGGTTTCGAGTCCATTACCGTAATGTAATTTATACCACTGGTTTTATCATGACTTACAACATAAGATCCTCTAACAGCTTTCTTTTTATCTAGTTTATGTTTATCTATCAATGTCTTCTGTTCGGGATTGTTGATCAATGTTTTCGAGTTTTTACTTGATTTATCCAACACTTTTGGAAACATCTCCTTTGTAAAAACACGATCATCTCTAACCGTACCTGTTGCACGCAGGTTTTGTTTTTTCAAGTGTACCAGTAAATCAGGGGATGTGAAAAATCTATGAAAATATAGATGATATTTAGCTACATCATTCTTATCGACCGATGTTAGAAAAACATGAAGCATATTCATCACTGCCCGAGATCCTAAACTGCATTTAGAGAACTTCGTGTCACTTTGACCATCATTTTTTCCATAATAGATATCTATTTCTAAAACAAATCCATTAGAAGTACAAAGGGCCCATAATTTTATTCCAAAACGTATTGGTTTGTCTTTGATGAATTGTTTTAGAAGCGTGCGACCGAAAAATTTAATCATCATTTCATCTATTGATAAAGAAGAGCAAAAAAATCCAAACTGTTATACATTTTCTCTGAAAATGTTCAAAATTACACGAACTTTCCAAACTTTGTCATTATCAGTCTTATCCGAATTTTTCGAAGTTTTCAAATTAGACTTAATTTTTTCAAACAAATTTCTATTCATCGTTTATGAAACAACATCGGAATGCCACATTTCATCAGTCGACCAGTAATCTCTATAGCTTTTACGAATATTGGAAGTGGAAAAAATGATAATACCTAAAAATTTGTTGAAATGATCTGGATCTAATTCAAATCCATTTTCAGTTATCGCTTCAATAATGTAATCTCTCATTCCATCACAAAAAAACATTTCAAATAATTCTCGAGGTTGCTTTCCTAGTACATTTTGTTTTATTGCTTCAAAATTATATATTTCTGATTCAAGTTGAACATCGTATGGTCTTTCTTGATCTATCCATTCGTATTTATGAGAGGCTTCTAACTTTTTCTCGTTCGCGGAAAAATTTTGATACACTTCTTCATAAGATAAAGCTACTGCATCAGTGAATCTAGAAGTTCCATCAGCTTCTCCGTCATTATCGAGACCTTCTACGTCACTATTATCATCATCGGGTACCCACATAACTTCATGATCATTTTCATCTTCATCACTATGATCATTGTTTTCTACAACACTGCTATCAACACTGGCATTCCTCATCGACTTACGTTTCGGCATGATTTTGCCAGTTTTATGAAACTTCTTTTAGAGTCCGAATCTGATAAATATTTATCTTGAAAAAATACTCGGTGAATAGTAAAGCTCGCCAATTATCCTGAAAAGGACTATTGGAGAGACAGCCGAAGAAAAGAGTGAATATGCTCCAACTATCTTGAAAAAGACCGTTAGAGAAATACGCACTTTTCAATCCTCCACAAGATGGAAAATCTTGCCAATTATCCTGAAAAGGACAATTAGAGAGACAGCCGAAGAAAAAGAGTGAATATGCTCCAACTATCTTGAAAAAGACCGTTAGAGAAATACGCACTTTTCAATCCTCCACAAGATGGGAAAGTTCGCCAATTATCCTAAAAAGGACTATTGGAGAGGCAGCCGAAGAAAATATGAATATGATCTAACTATCTCGAAAAAGACCGTTATAAAATACACACTTTACAATACTCGAGAAGACAAAGGATTTATCCAACTGTAGGGACAAAGAATCCAGAAAAAAATATAGTAATTAGATTCGCAATTTTATCAACATTACCTGATTTTGGTACTACCGACGCCATATTAGATCCGCTATTTTGTAAAATTGAAAACGGACATTAGCATTGTATTCAGCTATATCGAAAACATAGGAATTGAGTACCCACTCACTGGTGCTCATCATTTTGGTATTAACGACGCCATATTGGATCCGCCATTTTGTAAAATTGAAATTGACACTAGCATTGTATTCAGCGACATCGAAAGTATAGGTAGTATATATTCATTCTCTAAATCGGCTTTTATTTAGAAAATTTTAGATTTCCCCGCTTGTCAACATGTTGCTGGCCGCCATCTTGGAAAAATGTTCCAGGAAAATTCGTAATGCCTAGGTTTATCAAAGAACTAACATTTTCAATGTAAATCTACATTTTCATCCTGATTCTATAAATTTCAGCAACTAATTTCTGAAAGAAAAATTCTTATGTAATACTAAATTTTCATCAACATTCAAGACGCCATTTTGTAATTTTCCGTGAAAAATATCCTAATTCTGACTGCAGATTCGTAAAGAGCGGGAAATTTACAATAGAAAAGTGACTTCTAGTATACATTTTCGATTATTTTGAGGTTTTCCTCGGTCAAAAACAAATCGACTATAAAATGGCGCCTTGGGAAGAAATGGGTTAATAGCGATTTCCCTGTCATGCCTAGCCTCTTGCTATCTGCATACGCTATCGTTAAGTTGGTCATCGATGTATTTGCGTTAGCGCATTATTCATGCCGGTTTATATGATTTGAACTGCAGAATAGCGACTTAGGAAGCTGAGGGTGGATGAGCTATGTGACTGAGGATAAAGTGGTGCGCGGGGTGTGGAGAGGAAAGAGAATAAAAGAGAGAAGAAGAAGAAACAGGAAAGTGTTTGGTGGAAAGATTTGGATACTCGGTGGGTCGATCAATCTAGTGTGAGCTCTCTCCTCCTTTTCCTTCTATTCCCATTTTCTATTCATCACCGGTGCACGTTTGACAACCGCAGTGTCGTAGACTTCGGACGACCTGAGGCTCCGCAGTGAGCAGTGAGCAGGATTACAACTGCTGAGCGACGTTAAGTGATCCGAGTCTGCCGGAGATTTTCACCACTAAATATCACACAGTAATACCGATTTGTAATGGTTGAGCATCTCTTCGTGAACACCATTTCGTCCTGAGCGTTTATCCGGATGAGACAAGCCCGGGAAAGACTGTTTTTTTGATTATGATTATTTTTCGTTTGTTTTTTTTTATTTAAGTTTGTAATTTCTGTTATATCTTTTTGTTTGTGATTAAATAAATTTTTAGCATTAGGATTTGTAATTTATAAAATTGAGAATGATTTACTTCTTCCTGTTCCAGGCTCTCTCGCGTAAATGTCGTAACCTGCATGCCCGGCAGGTTGCTCAGTAACCGAATCATTTTGTCTTCCAAATCTCCGGGTAAATAACTTAGTAAATAGAGTCACGAGCAAATTACGACGCACCAGTGCCAGCAAGTACACCAGTTTCTCAAGCAACGCGCTCTCGGGGCTAGCAGTTGCCCCCCCCCCCCTCTCGTTTGGTCAGGGAGAGTGTGGACAACATTGCTCTTCTAGAGCGACAGCTGAATGTGTTAGCGGGTGAACACACTTTTGCAGCTCATTGTATTCAAGTCACGATTTAGGACGCATAGCGCGAGGATGGAAACTGAAGTTCTCAGAAGGCAACATGTTGATACAGGGCCCCGACGAACCAGTCACCGCGTACATCACCAGCATTATGGGGATGATACAGCGAGTATTACCATCAATACCACTCGAGCTAATGTCATCCAAGGCAACTTACTCGTCGACATACAGGAGTAAGTACGCCGAGCAGAGGTCAAAACCACCAAGAAGCCCACAATCTGGCCAAGAACACAAGAATACTCTCAGTTTGAGAAAAATCGAGAAAAAAAATAAGAAAAGGAGCAGTTAGTTAGGGCTCCAATTGCTTCTAAGGTAAAGCAAGAAGCTCGCAAGATACTGATGGCTCCTGGGGCAAGACTAGTAGAGGATGAGAAAAGGATTAGTCCCTTTAGGACTAACCCCATCTGCCAGTAACAAAAACAGTATAAGCCCCATTGCTACAGATAATGCAGAGAGCAACCAATCCCAGCCGAGCGAAAGTACGACCGTAACCAAGAAAAACCAGCAAGAGTTACCGAAATTATCTTCCGCCGCACAAGTGGTCGATTGACATCGAGCTCCACCTGGGATCTATGTACCCGAAAATGAGATACGTTGGTAGATACCAATGAGGGTATGCGTACGCGACCTCAAACCCTATACGATCTAGGCGTATCCTCGACAATCATGGTCAATCTCACACTGTAGATAGCGGCAGAATCGGGAGTCAAGATGAAAGTATTGCGATCCGGCACTGTAGGGCTGCCCGATGGGTGCCGAGTACCCCTTATCGGTCATGTGGTATTATCTGTAGGCGATATAACCCATGATACGCTAATCACTATTATGCCGTCAGTGCTCGACGAGTGCATACTCGGGGTCAATTTCATCAACCAATTCAGAGTCTTCCTAGACCCAGATGATGACACCCTCCAATTCAAAGGTTAAAAGACTAAAATACACTTGGAATTAGGCTTATGTGGTCACGTACGCTGCGATAAAATACTTTCGACAGTATTTTGTCTACCGTGAGCGTAATTTTTTGTATTCGCGCCGAGCGTTAGATTTCGCGGCAATTTTCGAATTCTCTCTCTCTCTCTCTCTCTCTCTCTCTCTCTCACCGAATTATAATAAATAATTGTAAACCCTATTCGTGTACATTAGTCTTTCAGCCCGTAAAAGACTTATAGTTTTTATTAATTAAACTTTGTTAATTTTATTCGCCGTTTACGTCATTTCGTTTCCTAATAGTTAATAGATCTATAAAGACTTAAGTCTTAATCCGATTTCGTCCAGGGGATTAAGCGGATTAGGCATTAAGTCATTCATACTGAAGATATATCGAGTGTCACAAGTCAAGTGACTTAAGGTAAGTTCAACGCGGTTGAAAAGAAGACACTGAAACGAAAGTATCAAACGTAAAGGTGAATACACGTATAACCATACGTGTATTCACGTAAGAGCGGCGGTTAGCTCTGCATCGTGGGAGTTTGTGCTTTAATAAATTTCTCATTTTGTAGAATAACCACCCCGTTACAATGCACAAACTTTTTTAGTAATCTCTTGATAGTTTGTGATCCCTGCTGAAAATAAACAATTCAAATTCATTCAAAATCCATGACGATTTTATTGTTTATTATTATCTTTTATTTATACTATTATTGTTACACTATTAACTCTAAAGACAAATGCAATAGAAAGCCAACACATTTTAATTAATTAAAATGTTAATTTAATAGACTATAACAAGTTTTATAATTTCTTCGCCGTTATAATCGAGAGGATTATTTGGTTGACTGCTCGACAAAAATTATCAGCTGAACACCACAAGGCAAGTGCAATGTCATGTCTGTGGCCAAGCCTTGTACTCGCACTTACAATATATTCATCTTGTGACCCGCGTAGAACGTTGTGGATTGGCGTAGCTCAAAGCGCGAAATATGTATACACGAGGGCAGTGGAACCGCTGGGAAATGAGAAAAGATTCAGGCAATTGAGAAAGACACAACAAATGCAAATAACACCGGCTTTATACAAAAGAAAATATTTAGAGGATACAAGGCATCATGCGTAAGAGGCGCAGCAAAGACAGAGAAAATGGATAAGCATAGATAGAGAGCCTAATTACGAGATGGTACTTACATGCTCGTCGGCCATGCCCTTCGTAATATCGATGCGTAAAATATCGATGCTCTAATATCTACACTAATTGTAAGTCTCGTCGCTGGTTTTCTTGACGGGTTTCTTAGCTAAGTCCGTACAAAGCACTGCCGTACAATAAAGGAAAAGGCTAAAGTTATCCGCGCCGGCAGAGACACGTGTTGTTGGCCTCAAGTCCACCAGCTAATTGGCGCTCGCGGTGTGCCTTCTTTCCCTCAGTCTTAGTCACGCGCGTCCTGACCTGTCGAAAAGCTCTCAGCGCGACGTATATGTTAGGGCATATCGCACTCTCTCTCTTTTTCTCTAACGCGACTCTCTGTTGCTCTCTCTCACCTTTCGGCTGCGTCGGATGCTATATTCGGCTGCTATATATATATATATATATACAGGATGGACCATTTTAATCGAAGCACCCAGAAATCTTTGTCCAGGTAAGGATGCAGGAAACATGTTTCAGACAAAAGTTGCTGGACTCCGAGAGGGACATAATCGGGTGACCTTGACTCTGACCTTGAGGGTCATTTTCAAGGTCATCCAAAGGGCAACTTTGTTTTTTTAAATAGAAACCCCCATTTTTAACCTCGGATTCAGAAAGAGCGGGAAATTCTACGTTCAGATGACCTATTATACGTCGGGTCTGGGTGACCACCAAGGTCGCCCCCAACATCACATAAAATTCAATGTTATTTTTTTCTTAATCTTTCCACCTAACTAACCTAAGATCGGTATGGTTTAGAGAAAAATGATGTAGACAAAAGTTATTGCATTTTGAGAGGGGCATCTTGTGGTGACCTTAACTTCGACCTTGAGGGTCATTTTCAAGGTCATTTGAAGGTCAAATTTGTTTCTACTTTTCTATTAGTAGTAACAGTAGTAGGAATTTCTACAAGACTTGTTTTGGGAGTGTCTTGGATAGGGTAAATAAATCACACCAAAGTGTACAGTACACAAATTGATCTTATTTATCCTGAAAAAATTATCATATTTATTATCTTTTTTATTAATAATTAATCAGGAATCACAAAGCATTGTGAAGAAATCTTAATAAATACAAAAAATGTCGTTTCAAAATAATGTTACTCATGTTAGAATTACGAACGGGTTTATGAAAAAGCTTACAACAAAAAAAACCCTTACAGGAAGGGTCACCTAGATACTACATGTGTTATGTTTCAAGAACGTCGAATTCTTTGTTGTTTCCGAATCCGTGATAAAAAAGTAGGCTATTCCGAGAAACAGAAAGTTGACCTTCAAATGACCTTGAAAATGACCCTCAAGGTCAGAGTCAAGGTTACCCGATTATGTCCCTCTCGGAGTCCAGCAACTTTTGTCTGAAACATGTTTCCTGCATCCTTACCTGGACAAAGATTTCTGGGTGCTTCGATTAAAATGGTCCATCCTGTATATACAGGGTGTCAATTAAGTCCCGGGACGCCTGAATATTTTCTGAAGTACTTCAGTTCTGAAAAAGGTCAAGGTCATTCCTTTAGTAACTTTCAACGCGGAATCCGATGGTGACCTTGGATTTGACCTTGAGATTGACCTTCAAGGTTATTTCAAGGTCAACTTTGTTTTTTCAAATAGGAACCCCCATTTTTGACCCCGGATTCGGAAAGAGCGAGAAATTTTACGTCCAAAACGATATTTTTAAATTTTTTTTCATGGCCTTGAGAAGGTCGATTTAAGGTCAAATGTTTGAAAAACTGCCTAAAAGCGTTTTTTTAATTTTTAAGATATCGAAAAATGACCTCTACAAAATTTGTTCAGAACAGAGTAGGCCACCCAATGCACCAAAAACCTTTGATCTTTAACCTTATTTTGAAGGTCATTTCAAGGTCGAAGTGTTTTTTGTAATGGAAACCCCTCTTTTTGACCCCGGATACTCACATAGCGCGAAATCCGACGTTTGGATAAGGTATTGTGTTGAGTTTCGCGCTATGTGCGAATCCGGGGTCAAAAAGAGGGGTTTCCATTACAAAAAACACTTCGACCTTGAAATGACCTTCAAAATGAGGTTAAAGGTCAAAGGTTTTTGGTGCATTGGGTGGCCTACTCTAGTCTGAACAAATTTTGTAGAGGTCATTTTTCGATATCTTAAAAATTAAAAAAACGCTTTTAGGCAGTTTTTCAAACATTTGACCTTAAATCGACCTTCTCAAGGCCATGAAAAAAAATTTAAAAATACCGTTTTGGACGTAAAATTTCCCGCTCTTTCCGAATCCGGGGTCAAAAATGGGGGTTCCTATTTGAATTAACAAAGTTGACCTTGTAATAACCTTGAAGGTCAATCTCAAGGTCAAATCCAAGGTCACCATCGGATTCCGCGTTGAAAGTTACTAAAGGAATGACCTTGACCTTTTTCAGAACTGAAGTACTTCAGAAAATATTCAGGCGTCCCGGGACTTAATTGACACCCTGTAATGTATAATAGTATAATATTTATATTAATACATAAGGAGGGTGAGACATAACGAATAAAACTTAAATTCGTTATAAGACTTTATGTAAATTTAATAACTATAAATAAAAATAATTTTGGACCATATCCATTCTCTAAAGATCAATAGAGTGGATAACATAACTATTAAAAGAATTACTGGACACTATTACTAAAAAAAAATTCTTTTTCAAAATTGTACCAGACAACCACATCAAAATTCAACCTGAAGAGGCAGAAAAATATTTACCAATCGTAGAGGAATTATAAAAGAGGATAACTCAGTTTTAAAGATAATAACGTAAGCATGATAAGGGCTGCAACACAGTTTTAAAATATAATTACAGATATTTATACAGATGACACAGCTTTAATAGCTTTGTAGATAGACTCCAAAACATCGTCCAAGAAATGATAAGAATATTTAAATGAAATCTAAACACGGCTAAAAGCTTGGAGAATCAAGTTAAGTGAGGATAAGGGTAGTTACGTAATGTTCACTCTCAGAAAGCACAATTATACATGAATTTAACTGAATGAAAAAATTATTTCTCAAAGTAATCATAAAATATCTTGGAATTCACCTCCGTTATCGACTACCTCGGAAGGAACCTATACGAGGTGTGATCAAAAAGTAAGGTGAATTTTTATTTATCTCAAAAAATATTTATTTATTCATCAATTTTTATTTTATCTCCTTCAAAGTAATCCCCCTCGGATATAATGCACTTGTGCCAACGCTTTTTCCAACCCTCAAAGCATTTCAAAAAATCATTTTTTGTGATCTTGTTTACTTCATCCTTCGATGCCGTCTTTATCTCCTCAATCGTGGCAAAACGCCGTCTTTTCATGGGCCTCTTCAGTTTTGCGAACAAGAAGAAGTCACAGGGGGCCAGATCTGGGGAATACGGTGCCTGTGGCATCGTTACTGTGTTGGTTTTAGCCAAAAATTCGCGCACAAGCAACGATGTGTGAGCAGAGGCGTTATCATGGTGCAAAAGCCAATTTTTATTTTTCCACAAATTCGGACGTTTCTGGCGGATTGCTTCGCGCAAATGGCGCATAACTTGCAGGTAATATTCCTTATTTACTGTTCTACCCTGTGGCAAGAACTCATGATGCACCACGCCCCTGCAGTCAAAGAAAACTGTAAGCAAAACCTTTACAATTGATCGAACTTGGCGTGCTTTTTTTGGTCTTGGTGATCCAGAATGCCTCCACAGGGACGATTGAGTCTTAGTCTCGACGTCATACCCGTATACCCATGTTTCGTCACCTGTTATAACCCTGTTGAGTAAATCTGGATCATCGTTGACGTCATTCAGTAGCTCTTGGGCGATGCTCATGCGACGTTTCTTTTGGTCGAAATTGAGCAATTTCGGAACAAACTTCGCTGACACACGTCTCATGTCTAAAACACTCGTCAAAATTGATTGGCACGAACCAAATGCGATGCCAATATCATCAGCAATTTCTCTAATGGTAATTCGACGATTTCCCAACACTATTTTCTTCACTTCTTCAACATTCTCATCAGTTGTTGATGTGCTGGGGCGTCCAGAACGAGGTTCATCGTCGGTGTCTTCTCGGCCTTCTTGGAAGAGTTTATACCACTTGTAAACATTTTTTTGGCTTAAAGTAGACTCACCGTATGCCACTTTCAGCATTTCAAGTGTTTTGGAACATTTGATTCCATTTTTCACACAAAATTTAATGCAAACTGTTTGATCCATGTTTTTAGACAGCAGCAAATCGTGGAGCACGCAAAACACTTCTAACCTTGATGCCTCTCACAAAGAAACCAAACATACTACAAAGCTGAAATTTGGAACGTATGTTCTAGACGAGTGTACCGACATAACCAAATAAAAAAGTCGAAGATCGAACGGACGTAGCCCGCTAAATTTCAAAATTCACCTTACTTTTTGATCACACCTCGTATATACCAAAAAAAAGAACTTCACGTTAACCCATTAAGGACGGGACGAACACTTTTTCGTGTCCAACTTCAAGCTACCACCAATAATTTAATTGCAAAAAAATTGGCGAACCACCGTTTCCTATGTTTTGGAGTATGTTCTTTCCGATTATGACACTTAATTTTTTCTAAAATGAGTTTTTTCATGTACAATGTGAAAATTAAAAAAAAAAGCACTGATTTTTTGGAAAAAAAAATTTTTGTGATCGAAATTTGTTTGCCTTTCGATTTTTTTATGGGCTTAAAATTCATAAAAAAGGTGTTCATGATACCTTATCTAAAAAATATCGGCCCTACAAAAACCCAAATATATATATTTTTTAATAAATTTGCGTAAATAAACAAAAATTTCATTCACTAACTTCACCGATTTTTATCTCGAAAACTATCGACTTTCATGAAAAGTTTATAAGAACAAAAAATGCTTAGAATCGGTCAAGGAACACGTCTGAATTTTTTTAGATTTTTGGGGACCATTTTTGGTTTTTTCAAAAATGGCTATTTTCGAATTTTTACCGCGTATCTCAATAGACCTCAACTTCCCCATAAGAAAGAGAAGTAAAAGACTGGCTGAAATACTTATCATAATAAAAGAAGAAAAAAACACGGAATCATTATTTGGAACTAAACAGGTTACGAATTTTACAATACAGAGAACGTTAATTGACAGTGATTCATTTTTTGTAGTTATGATGATTATAACTCAGCTATCTAATTATGTTATTATATTTCAAAATTTATAAATTAAAATATAAAATGACATTTGATGTAAGCTTAATAACTTTTTTGTACAATAATTATTATTATCAAATACGTTGTAATTTTAATTGATATCTCAAACATATTTTTTTAAATTTATTATTTTTAGAATTGTCGAAATGCGAAAGTTTCAATATTTCTGTGACCATCGTTGATGCAGTCTCAGAGAAAACATGTTCTATGGAGGTTCATAAGAAAAATTTGAATAAATAAATGAGCCTTCAAAGTCAAGTACTATCCAAGAAATGCTTCACGTTTCACAATAATTACGAAAAAGTAGATTGTCTGATGAAACTATTACATCTTTTTACTTTCTAAACTAACTTTTAACATTCTAATTAAACTGCGTACTTACGCATATTCGCCGATATCTTCGCATCCCTACTTTAAACTTAGCAGGAGCAAGCCGTTCCTTTTAGTCCTTTTCACAGTACGAGAGTGCTGCCAATCCTCAAACTATAGATTCAATTCATACACATACAATACATACATAAATATATACATAATACTCACGCTAACAATCAAATATCAGTTTCTCTCAAATCCAAACATCGGTTTTGTTATATACTCACGGAGGATAAAAATAAACTGCATAAAACTGACTTCACATGCGTCTTATATACTGAAAATATGTCTATAAAGTGAAACAAAATCCAACGGAAACAAACTCGACACTCGCTGAATTGTAAAATTTAAGAGCTTGAATGCTAGGAACTACAATGATCTTTTACATATCCACATTATTTCACAACCAGGGATTGCGATTAATACATATTAACTGCAATATCTTGGGCCCTGAGATGTTACGTCTTACGACGTCTTAACTTTCATTATAAAGCTTCTAAGCTTATACTCTTAAAGAAACTCAAATTCTATATACGTCGCTAAAAAAATCATTGCATTCTCATGAATTCTCGCCACAAAAAGATATGCGGCAAGCTGATATCTTACTCTGCAAATTGCAATGTAGCAAGCAAGGCCTACTTAAAACTACAAATATCAAAAAACCAACGAAATTCGGGAGCTATAAGAACCCCACAAACGCCGTGGCGAGTAGTTCGTAATAGTTCGAGTCAAAGACAGTATGGCATATGTAAATTTTGTGTATTTATATACATATTTGATAACCACAGCTGTAAACATACCTAAAAATTTTCTTAAATCCTTAATAAACATTACTTCGTCAGAAAAACTTTAAACTAGCCTATTTTTGTATTCCTTGATCTGATTTACGAGATATCTCAAGAATAAGATCCCAGGTATTATAACACTCATTTATTTATATTTCTGCTTCCTTTTTATCCGTTTTTCTACACCATAGCTAAAATATAATTGTGAAACATAAGTGAGCCTTGCCCACTAGATTTCATATTGGTAGGTCTTAAGTGTTAGGCTTAACTAACACCCAAGACGTAATAAAACAATGACAAGAGATATATTTACAAATCAAATTCACAATTATTATCATATTCTAAAAAAGAGCCGCCTTGAAAAACATCAGGATATGAAAATTACGTTATTATTTAAGCGATATTTTATGTTTACTTGTTGACGAATCAGACAAAATGATTGGATGAAAAACATAATTTCAACTTTCTCAGCATATACCACCACCAAAAAAAAAGAGCTACTAAAATGGTCATAACACCAAAACTAGTAGTCGCATTAGATAAATACAAAATAAACAGAAACTACGCAACTTCATCATAACGATCGCAGAGGCTTTGGGTGTTGATAGCACAATTTGATTCTAAAAATTATATCTATTCATGTAGCTCACAAAAAAATACATCAAGGGGAATTTAAACTCATTAAGAAACCTTATTCTTACTGTTCACTCAGATGGTAAGTTGCTTTCTGGATTATCAAGACAGAAAAAAATAATAGATTTGCTATAATAATTACAAGCATGGGACAGGTGAAACATCTTGGTGTGCTAAAGATTGCAATAAATACTAGGAAAAATCAAGCCCACACAGTTTAACAAATTCTGATAGATTAGCACAAAAATGTTGAAGCTCTCTGTTGCGATACAACTTCAAACAATATTGGTTATAAATAACAAACATATAAGATACTTGAAAAATTATTTGAAAAAGGCTTGCTTTATTTGATCTACAGGCATCATATTATTGAGTTATTATTAAAATGTGCTTAGAAAATAAAATTTGGTAAAACCAGTGGACCTGACGTGGCATATAAAATTTGAAGATTTTTGAAAAAAATCTGACCACAAAAATTTTAAAATAAGAACTAACGAAAAACTATTGGTGAATATTTGCAAATAATACAACTACCATTTTTAATTTCTATCAGAGCAATTGATAAGAGATTAACCTAGAGTAGATTATAAAGAATTTCATGAGTTGGTAATCATTTTCCTTGGTGAAAATATGTTTAAAAACATTAAATTTGATCCACCTGGTCCTACACATCATGCTAGATAATTAGTGAAAGCTATATATTGCTTAAAAATATTCTTTTTCGTAAACATTTCTTGATAAACAACAAAGAAGATGAATAAAAATGCAGATATATTGGCATTGAAGTTAAAGAAGAAATTATATAACTATAACAGTAGTGATGAAAGTATATCACAAGTTGCACTTAAAAAACTCCTAAAATATTTATGCTATTCAACACAAGAAATGGCAGCATTGGTGTTTTTCGATAGATAATGACGTATCAAATGAAAAAAAAAACGCATAATATGCGATGTTGTTAAATCGGAATGCAGTAATTTTTCGTATAAGAAACGGATTAATGTAAACAAAAAAATTTGACTGTAATCGTAAAGTCGAATTAATGCGACTTTGTATGCAAAAAAATCTCTCAATTTTGTAACATTCGATTTCGTTTTAGTCGCAAAATTTAAAGATCATTACGAAAACGATAGAGTGTACAAACTAAAGAGGAACTAATTGACTATTCATTAGCTCTCAATGATACAATAAATAAGCTTGCTTTTGCTACTATCCAGACAATATTTCTATACATTTATTAACATTCGTAGATGTATGAGGATACATAGGATGACGATTGATCGAATAACATTTAAGAAGAAAGAAAAGATAATTAGCTGGTAGGATCTGCTGAGGTGCGAATGGAAAGAAGTAGATAAGCCATGTATATTTCAAGCCACTTCGTAGGGAGTCTAGGTGGCTTGAAACATACGTAGGGGTTTGCACATGCACGTGCGCGCGCTGCGCAAACATTGTGGGAGGTCAGAGAGTGGGTGATGCCTCTCGACGACCCCCCAGAGTCCTTCCCTGACCTAGTGGCGACTCCTCAAAGCTCCCCCCCCCCCTAATAGTTAATAATAAAAATAAATTTTATTATATCGAATGCCAAGATAGATTCCACGTATAGAGGTTATTAAGATAGGATGTTGTAGAAATTAGTAAGGCGTTTGATAATCTATATGCTGGCTAGATGTGGGTCCTCAAAGAGGAAGTAGCGTCTCTAACTTGCTAGGCACGTTCCTAATAGTGTGAGTGTTTCTCTCTCTCTCTCTTCTTCAATAGGCTGTAGCTATGTATAGTAGAGGGAATATGCGTTCTAGCAGTGTGCCCTTTCCGTATAGCGTCGATGCTGCATCTCTCTCTCTCTCTCTCTCTCTCTCTCTCTCTCTCTCTCTCTTATTTAATAGGCTATAGCTGTGTATAGTAGAGGAACAATGCGTTGTGCATCGGGTGGTTAATGAATGGGTAGTGTCAATGATAAATCGCATCCTGAGAGACTAAAGTAAATCTATGTATATTGCCCCTTAGTTATCTTGATGCTTTTTTCTACTTACAGATAAGTGGCAGATTGTACATCTGGCACATTCCAGACTGTGACGATCAGCTTTTCAGGGGTAGGTTTCGGATTTTCTTGAAACTTGGTCAACATATTGCTTATATGGTACTGTATTCAAGTATGGATTATTAGATTATTATAATAATTATATCAAAAGTTATAAACAATTGAAAATTTTTGAAGAAAAATTTTCAAAAATTTATATCTCCGATACCATATAAGTTATCGAAGCGAATTTTTTTTATATTACGCATAAAAGGATGTAGTTTAAAGATATTACACAAACAATACTTTAATATAAATTTTTCCAAAAGTTATTAACATTTTTTTAAAATAAATATCTCAAAAAGTATTATTTTTATTTTAAAAATTCTTTTTTTATTGAATTCCATGACATTTTATCTTTAAGAATCCGTTTTAAAATTCATTGAGCGATCATTAGATGCGACACAGTGAGCGATAATAGTGGACGTTGACAGGCCTTACGACGCCAATAAGTCGATAACGTTGATAGCAGCGCCGACGCGCGGTCGAACGAGACTCGTAGGGCCTGTGAGCGTTCACTATTATCGCTCACTGTGCCGCAACTAACTGGACCCTCGCGAAGCTCCGCAGATCTTCTATTAACTACGTCGTATCAGGGCCCAGCTGCAGATCCCACCGAGTTATGCGTTCCCTCGCTATTCCTTGCCGGAACGTCCTGGCCCTCGTCGGTTACCGTTCGGGTTTATCGGCCCAACCGTCCTTTGCACGACGGGCACGGTCTTTCGAGGCCTACCTCTCTTTCTAAATTCCTTTAAGGGAGAGTTGTTGCCTCTTGTTTGACCGGTGACCGTCACTGGGACCTTTCGAGGTCGATCTCGATCTCTCTTGGTTGGAACAAATATCGACAAATCCGACGTCTCGGTAGGATCATTATCTACGGCCGTGGGGGCACTAATTCGATCCACTCGCTCGATAAATCTCCCCTTAGATCGTCGCAAGTGTTCACGGATTCGTTCGCCTTCGACGGCTGTTTCCTTTGCGGGTAGCGAGGATCGATGACTTCCTCGCTTTCCTCTTCAATACCCGAACCGTAGTACGGCTTAAGGTCTTTGGCATGGAAGAGCTCGGGCAGGATCTCCAGCTGATTGCCTAGTTGTACGTGTTGGAACCACAAACCTCTTCAATCACATACTAACCGGCATATTTCGGCGCCAATTTGGCTGAAATTCCTTGGGCAGCCGAAGAGAGAATCCTGTTTCTCTTCCAAATCCAATCTGCGACCTTACACTCGAATTGCCGTCTCTTCCGGTCATAATAAGCCGCCTGACGCCTTCCTCCTTTGACTTGTAGTTAACCCTCTCGCATAAGTTAGGGAGCTTCTGCATATGTTCACCCCAGTCTACCACAGCTGGACCCTCCGAACACTGAAGGACCTGCTAATCTTGGGGTCTTCTGAACGTCAAAGGAGGTACCGGCTGACGCCCAAACATGAGCATCGCAGGACTATATCGAGTGGCGCTATGAGTTGCCGAGTTCAACGCGAAGTTGAACTCTGACAGGTGTTCGTCCCAGCTCTTATGATCACGGCTCATGTAAGACGTGATCATGGTTTTGAGAATCCTGTTTACTTGCTCAGTGGGATTCGCTTGGCGTTGATACACGGAAGTCAAGGCGCGCCGTATGCCGTTCATCTGGAGGTATGAATCGACTTCCTGATTTTTGAATTCGGTTCCATTATCCCACAAGAATACCTTTGGCACGCCAAACCTAGTGATAGTCCACTCGTGTAACTACTTTGCGATCGTTTTTTCCTAATAGCTTTGACTATTGCAACACACTCCACCCAGCGAGTAAAAAGGTCTATAAAAACAAGGACATACTCAATACCTCTAGAGCTTTTTAGGAATGGACCAGTGATATCACCGGCCACTACCTGCGGGGTCGTGACACTTGTCTACGACCCATCAGTCCGTAAGGTGCCCTTTATTCCACTTTGTACTGCTGACATACGGGGAAACTCTGTACGTACTCCCTGACCTGATCGTACATCTTAGGCCAGTAGTACAAGCGCCTAGCCCTGGAGAACGTACGCTCTCGTTCTTGATGTCCTGCCGTAGGAGCATCATGGACCTCCTGAAGCACCTGGTGCCTTTTCACCCTAGGCACCGCAAACTTCCACGCTTCATCGTTGTCGATAAACCCTTCTCCATCCTCATCAGGCTGATAGTGATACAGCCTTTCCCCCACTACCTTCCAAGTGAGGTGAGAGTGTGGGTCTTGGCATACTTCCTGGTATTGTTGCAATTACCAGGCATCAGTGGTCTCCGACCGACTATTTATGGCACTCACTTCAATCCCCTCCTCCTCATAGGCCCTAGACAATGCGTCTGGTACCACATTGAGATCCCCCCTTCGATATTCGATACCGAAGACATTGCCTTGTAATGCTAGCGCCCATCGCGCTAGTCTTCCCGTGGGATTCCTCATATTGTGGAGCCATTTCAGGCAACGATGATCAGTGTTGACCCTGAAGTGATGCCCTTCAATGTACGGCCGAACTTTCCAATAGCCTATACCACTGCCAAGCACTCTTTCTCGAAGACCGTATAATTCTTCTCAGCGCTGTTGAGTGATCGGCTGGCGTATTCTATCACACGCTCCTATACATCGACATCCTACGTGAGGACTGCTCCGATTCCACTGTCACTGGCATCAGTTTATAGTATAAACTGACCGCTAGGATCGGGCGATTGCAGTATTGGGGCGGAAGTCATCGCCTACTGCAACCTCGTGAAAGCTCGCTCTTGCTTCTCCTCCCAAGAGAAATGTACATTCTTCTTTGTCAGGCGGTTTATAAGCTCAGCTACCATGGCAAAGTCGGGTATAAAACGTCTATACCACGAAGTCATTCCTATGAATCGCTTCACCTGTTTGACAGTCCGGGGTGTTGGATATTCTAATATCGCTCGTATCTTCTCGGGAACTGGTCTTACTCCGTCCTGGTTCACAAGAACTCCCAAGTACCAAACTTCCGTCTTGCAGAAGTGGCTTTTGGCTTTGTTGATGGTTAGGCCCGCACCTAGAATTCTCTTTAATACCATTTTTAGGTGCCGCATATGCTCTTCAAAGGACGACGAAGCCACAATTACGTCGTCGACGTAAGCAAAAGCGAATGGATTCATATCCGTGCCTATCACCTTGTCCATCAACCTCTGAAAAGTCGCTCCTGCGTATGACAGTCCGAAGGGTATTCTCTTGAATTGAAAGTGCTCTAATCCAGATAATGTAAACGATGATATTGGACGCGACTCCTCCTTTAGGGGAATCTGATGGTACGCACTGCTCAAGTCCAGCGTGGATATGAACTTTGCATCCCTTAGCTGTCTTAGGATGTCGTTCATATATGGTAAAGGATATGCATCAGGTTTGGTAATTGCATTTACCTTTTTATAATTCACGCAAAACATATATTTTCCATCAGCCTTCTTTACCATTACCACTGGACTTGACCATCCGTTGGTCGCTGGTTCAATTACATCTTTTTCCAGCTTATCCTTGACCAGCGCGTGCATTTCCTCTCCCACCCTATCCTCTCCATCCCCTCTCCCCACAAGAAACTAGGTTGTAATTCTGTTTGATAGGTTGAGTACTTCCAACATCTATTTCGTGCTCAACCCCCACAGCACAGCCTAAAATCTCTTCTCCGTCTGGAATTAATTTACTGACGAGGTCTTCAATCTTTTCAAGCTTAGTTTCCGTGGCCTCCCACAGTCCTACCAGTGCGAGAAATGCCGTACTATCAATTCCAGCCACTTCCATTGGTACTTTCACCTGGGCGTCCTTAAGCCATAATTCATCCTCATCAGGATCCAAAACTGCGCGGAACTCTCTTATATAGTTCGCGCCTACGTAGCAGTCATCCGTGAGCAGTGGCGTAATGGCGACTCTAATTTCCTTTGTGATTCCCCTTACCTTCAAGGGGAACATCATGTGACCAATTATTGGGCGTGGGCGCCCATCATCGAGCCTTGCATCGCCCGCCCTGGTCACATTTAATCTGAGTCCCATCTCCGATGCCAATCTTAGCCCTAATTGACCCATGACCGTGGATGAGACGCCGGTATCCTAGAGTGCTCTAATTTTAAAGTCACCTATTCCTACCCGCAACCACCACCTGGCTCATCCTCTGGGTCATATCCACGAGTCGCATCTTTTCCTCCATTCGTCGTGCTTTTCAGCGTCTTTTTTCCTTCCGCTGCTGCCACGACGATAGGTTTGTTTCCACTCGTGGATTCCTTCGGTAGGGGAGATTTTTGTGTGGAGAGGGCCGAACCTTTCAGGTCTTCGGGTTGCTCGATTCTTACATCCGACGAGCCTTTCCCCTCCTCCACAACTTGTATGTAGCCACCTGGTCCTTCCAGGATGACCACTTCCCTATTCTGCCAAGGGCTGACATCGGGCTCGATCGCCTTCTGCTCCAACATACCGCTAGGTCCTGGGCTCCTTTGATGCCCTACCAGGACCTGTTTGGATCCCTGGGTAGCCGACAACTTGCTGTTTCCCATCGACGACCCGCAGCGAGAGGTCGAACCTACGGGAGGTGCGAAGATGACCTCTTCTCTTCGCTCTCCTTGCCGTTTCCCTTGTTGCAGTCTGGGCAGAATTTATGACTAAATCACAGTTCACCACAAGCGGAACACTGGAGAGGCTTGGTGAAGTCGATCTTCCGCCTCTGTCCTTCTCGCCGCTCGCCAGGAGACCTGAGAGAAGAAGAAATTTTCCTTCCCCACACGCCATCGGCTCTTACACTGTTCTGGAGGACTATCTTGCCTTTCTTTAGCCAATTTGTGTAAAATCCGCTTAATGCCCCCAGACGCTCCTCTATCTTCTTATCAGAAGTGGAAGCTTACGTAGCCGATTCCGTCGCTTGTTCGGTAGGCCTCCTGGCAGGGTTCTCCACGCCCGTCCGCACTGCGGATCTCCCTCCTTCTTCGCACGCGCCTTCCCTTCGCTGGCCATTGTAGCGGTTTGGGATTTAATACCAGCCGTTCTTTTGCTCGACTGGTAGGCGTGCTGAGGGAATATCGTCGAGTTGGGTTCTGCGAATACACGTGGACGACGACCGTAAGACAAGGTGTTTTGTACTTCGGTCGCCCTCCTGTTAAATTCGCGTATCGACGTCAACTCGCTCCAACGCAGCTGAATATGGATATTTGGAAGGAGGTTTGTATGAAGTAGGTCTAATAACCTCTTCAAGGGCATTGATGGTTCTAGTCTATTGACAAGAGCCACCAGGTTGGACACTAGTCTCGCACTAATTCGTCTTCACACTAGAATCGGTTCTGAGCTTCCTGCAACAGCCTTTGTTCCTGTTGTGTATTTGTGCCGAACCATTCTCGGACGTTAGCGACGAATTCGGCATAACTAAGCCACTGGTACTTATTGTTATCGTATCAGGTCCTCGCGTTGCCTTCGAGGATCTTTGATACGGAACAAAGTACTTCGTCATCAGTTAGCCCTGCGCCCACGCGCAAATCTTCCAACCTCGACAGAAACGTATCCACGCTCTGTGCCCTACTGCCCGCAAACCTCAATTTCCATCCGCGGACGATTTTCCTAACATCTCTGGTTGTGGAGATCCCTGAGGATAATAGAGAACCGGTGCCAGACGATCTGCTTCGACTCCTCTGTCGAACAGGTTCGGATCTCCCGTACTCCTCCGGATCCTCTTCACCTCCTATTCTTTGGAGGGCCTTTGAAGGTGGGGTAACGTCCTTTCTCCTGGGTACTGGTGTTGGAGGAGCCAGTATGCTTCCCGGGATCCCAGAATCATAGTGACAGGTGAATGTGTCCTGAAAGTCCACATTACGTCTGGAGCGGTTGAACCGAGTCGCGCTGTGAAGAACGGCTTGCATTGGCCATTTCATGCATTCCGTCTTCCAGCTCTCGTATTCTTTAGCGCTTGTCCTGCGCCTCGCGCTCCGCACACACCTGTATTCCTGTAGAGTTTGAAGGGTTTCTAGGATTCGACCTACCAGCTTGCGGTTGCGGTCGACTCCCTCCTTCAGGTACTCTATCTCCCGGAAGGCTTCGCTTAAGGATAATTTTTCCTGAGGTTCCTTCCGGGTGCAGGGTTCCTGCGACCTAAGATCCGGATTGCTTCGTCTCCTCTCCCCCTTCTCCTGCTCCTGGGTGCGGAAGGTCTTCTGGATAATCTCATCCTCTTCTTGGTGGCTGGCTTCACCTTCCGAGTCCACATCTGGGCTGGCGAATGTCCTTGACATATCTGTCAAGGATATTCCCTCCCTGTTGATGAGTTTGAGGGGATGGTCGCTGTTCTCATCTGCGCTGAGGTTTTCCAACTCGTCACAGACTGTGTCGAACCACGCTTGTCGGGTGCGCCTCCTCCGCCCCGCCACCTCTAGCAACCATCTCCCAAGTCTAGCCGCCTGCTGGATGACACTTCCATCCTTGCGTAGCTCTAGATCCGCCAAGTAGCGTTCGCCCTGTGCGAAGGTCAGCTCTAATGCCCAATTATCGATTTGGGCTGACAACAGAGCCATCTTGCCTCCGCATGGGCGTAGGATGCGGTCGAGGTTTAAAATTATCGATCCAATCGACCATTACCGCTTCCTATCACCCAAGGTATGAGCGGGGTATGCACTACTTATTGTTAGTGCAACTACTCTTAATACCTCCTTTTTATAAGGCACAAACTCGCGAGACTAAGAGCGCGTGCAGTCTCCGCAAACTATCTAATAATATTATTAAATATCCTACCTAAGGTGGGAGCCTGCTGTTTGCTTGCTCCACCTGGCTAATATTTCTGGACTGCACGCTTGGGTCGCGCTTTCTGCTTTTATCGTTGTTCAGGTGCTTCCTATCCCCCCCCCCCCTTTATCCACCAAACTATGGCTCAAATGGGTTAACACCTGATTACTCCGAACGATCTGAAATCATTTCGACTTACTAAAAATTACCGCTTTCGGCCCTTTTTAGAATAAACTTAACAATTTATAAGAAAAAAGTCGAAATGATTCCGTTTTTTCTCTGCAGAGGGCGTACCGCTCACGATCTCGCGCTACCACCTGCTCAAACCTTCCTAAGCGCTCGCGCAATCGTCTCTCTCTCTCTCGTGCGTCGATTACCTTCGATGCACAATTCTATTCGCACGAAAGGGGTCTTAATACCAGTTGAGCCAGTTAATTAATTAAAATGTGTTGGCTTTCTATTGTATTTGTCTTTAGAGTTAATAGTGTAACAATAATAGTATAAATAAAAGATAATAATAAACAATAAAATCGTCATGGATTTTGAATGAATTTGAATTGTTTATTTTCAGCAGGGATCACAAACTATCAAGAGATTACTAAAAAAGTTTGTGCATTGTAACGGGGTGATTATTCTACAAAATGAGAAATTTATTAAAGCACAAACTCCCACGATGCAGAGCTAACCGCCGCTCCGTTAAGCACGTATAGTTATACGTGTATTCGCCTTTACGTCAGATGATTTCGTTTTAATGTCTTCTATCCAACTGAGTTGAACTCACCTTAAGTCACTTGACTTGTAACACTCGATCTATCTTAGGTGTGACTGACTTTATGCCTAATCCGCTTAATAAAATCCCTAGATAAAATCGGATTAAAACCTAAACCTTTATAAATCGCTTAAGCTAATAGGAAATGAAATGACGTAATCGGCGAATAAATTTAACTAAGTTTAATCAATAAACACTACAGTCTTCTATGGACTGAAAGACAAACGCACGCGAATAGGATTTCCAATGAATTATTAATATTCGATGAAAGATGTGACGAGAGCAAGCAGTACGCTTGCTCCTCGTCTGCCCTCCTTCTCTCTCTCCCTCTTATCGCTCATGGCGACGTGGTCAGCGTTCGGCGCATATATTTATTGCGCCTAACCACTGGCCTTTATCTTTTTCCAGCCGCCGAAGATTGCCGAGCAAGGTTGAGAGCGCCCGAAGAAGCAAGAGCGCAGCGACTATGAGGTAGAGAGAGAGACATAGAGAGAGAGAGAAAGAGAGAGAGAGAGAGAGAGAGAGAGAAAGTTAGCGAGCATGCTAGAGTGCGCGTCTATGCACGCACTATGCAGGTTTGGGCCGGCGTGTGACGCGTGACCAATTAGCGCTTTTGTCGCACGCCGCCTAATGAGTGGGCTTGGTGGGAGAGCCCGGCGACTGACCATGCGTCAAGTCGCGTGAAGCAGTTCCCGGAAGAAAGTTAAGGAGAGAAGTTGGAAGTAGCAGCGCAATGAGAGAAGAAGTACACGTGCAGGAGTGACCAGACCAGGGCGAGCCGAGGCAACGTGTGGCGGCAACACCTGCAGCAGGGCATTCATTGTCGCCCTCGCCGCCATGTACGGCATGACTTCCAGGGGGTTCACCACGGGCTACGCCGAGGAAGACGCCCAGCCAGCGGCCAGGTCAACTCCCCGTTGCCGGCTCATCGCCAAGGACAAAGGTCAGGTTATCTCTCTCTCCCGGTATTTCTCTCTCTCATGGTGATGCGCGGCCGCGTAGGAACGATAGGTAGCCAGGCGATCACTTGCCGGCTACGCTCATCGTAATGCGGTAGAGAGGTTTCGACGAATTCTTTCCTTTGTAAGGAGGTAAATGACCAAAGCGATTTAGTTGCCGGGCCATTCGTCCTCCCGCGTTAGTTTAAGTTGTTCTGTATATGTGCGCGTGATGTAAACTTTATTGAAACCGATTTTTTATTTGTTTGTCTGAATAGATTTAAGTTGTATGTTCCAAGTAAGGAAAATTATTTATTCGTTCGACCTATCCTCTCGTTCCCCGATTGTTAAAGAGCGAAAGTGCCTCTCTTACTTTTCCCTTAATAAATTGGTGACGTCAGTGCCGAATAAGGCGCTGCCTCCGTTACAAAGAGAGAGAGAGAGAGAGAACTCGAAAATTACCGCGAAACTAACGCTCGGCGTGAATACAGAAAAGATTCAATATCGCGGTTGACAAAATACTTTCGAACGTATTTTGTCACGCAATAATAAGGGGAGGTGCAATTACGGTGATCAGCCGTAATTGTTGATGACAAAAAATCAACTGCCGATGCTCCTTCAATTGATCAGTTACGCTACCTCGCTCTCCAATCCACTGCAATTTACTGCTGCTATACTGTTGCTGCTTGCTGCAGCTTTAATGATGTTGCACTCTCTCGCGAAATTCAGATCTATCTTCCTCTCTCGTTGAGTTTAATTGTTATAGCGTATAGCTATAAGTTGAGTGTTATCCACGTGTTTGTGTGTACGAAATGATTGATTAACTAATTCGGACCACCTACTTTTATATCATTAAATTTATAAAATTATGATTTTTCTTGTTTATCGCTGCTGTCTAATAAAAGAAGAAACTTAGATATTTCAATACATGATTCTCTATTTATTAAGTCTATACTCGAATCCTCTCTTGCGACTATTCGATTTTGGTATTCGTCATTAACCCGATAGGGAACAATAAAATCTGTAAATCTAGATCCCAATCTCGCGCGGTCCTTTTATAACTGTCATACAATAAAAGCGTGAACGGGCCAGGGTGCCCGTGAAGTTTGGAGACCGCCCGAGTCCGAGGCCGCAAGGCTGCTAAAAAGGCCTACGTTCTACAGGGCGAATTCGCGTGAAGCAAATATGCGTCTATCAACTCGTAGCAGAGCGTGGTTTTTCCAGGCTTTTTCCCCTATTCTTTTTTTTACCGCGATGAAAGTTGTGGGTACTTATTTATACAAAATAAATGAAAAAAAACAACGACAAACGATCTTTTCTTTAAATTAAATATACATATGTGTTTGAAATTTCTGAAAGGAAACACTCATTATTCTATTATTATTATTATTATTCTTATATTTATATTATTATTTTTTCTATTTTAAAGACATTTACAATATTTATTCCTTATAATTTTAGCTCATAGTTCGTACTTAATTCTAATTACGCAATTTACGTCGGAATATTGAGATTACTCCTTCTTGCTTTTGTGCTATACGGCAGAAAGAGGCGCTTATTCGTAAGTAGTATATAATTCTGGCGAAGAGAAATTGTTTTTCTCGTTCACACGACCGAGCGCATAGAAGCGCGGTGGAGTTTCATTTTTCGGCGACGATTTCATAAACGTTATCGAACACCTCTCTCATCACATCGGCTCTTATTTCCTTCCGTTTCCACATGTTTCTGCCTACTTGACCGAGTGGAGTAGGTAATGTGACTCTTGATAACTCAAAATTAAATAAAATTCGATGAGAATTGAATTTTATTTCACGTACGTCGCCCGCATTTGAAATTTGAAGTGCGCGCTTGGAGACATTCTTTGGTGTGGAAGTAGGAATATTTTTTGCCGCTTTTCTTGTTCGTTTGAATTTTAAGAAAATTAAACTTCTAATTTTCTATTTTTAATTCGGGTTAATTTGTTGTTCTGAGTTTTATTAATATTATGGTTTATTTAGTGTAAAGGTTACAAAACAATATTTGTTTTTAAATAAATAAAAATAAATAAAAAAAGTATATAAAAAGCTATCATAATTCAAAGCGAATGTTTGCTGACTATAAACTTCTTTATTGTTGCGCATACCTTTGTTTTCATTTTTTTTTCTTTAGGCATAATAAACTGACCAGGATTAGAAATTAGCGAGACGTCGTAGAACCTATTATTATTATTTTCTTTTTACCTGCTTTCTTTTTTTTTCTCTCCGTTTTCTCTGAGTGAAAGAAACGAGTGTACTCTAAATGATTAGTAAGATAGGGACCGAAGCGGCCACTCTACAGCTGCTGACTAGCATGTCGGTCAAGTTTACCCTTCAAAATATAGTACAAGGAATTACAGAATTTGATGAAAAAAATGTGCCTTTGAAGGACTTTATTCAGAATATCCGTAATGGAAAGGCACTGATATCGGATGGACATCAATCAAGGCTGTTGACGACCTGATTAAGATTCTAATGGAGCGATTTGCACCATGCAAGGACTTTGAGTACTATGATTTTAAAATTCATAGCTTATACATGAAGCAAGAAGACTCGATCGAAGATTTCCATGACAGGATAAACATCCTGCTAAATCGTGCGCAGAATGCTCTGCAGAAAGAGCTTGGCAGAAACTACACCGAAGCGATGATGACCCCTATACAGAACCCAATAACCCAAAACTTTTATTGGTGGTTTTGCTAAAGGAAATCGGTGATTTAGTAGACATTAAGCGACCGGAAACCCTTGAGGAGGTGTACTTAGAGGCGCTTTGCATAGAGAACAGGAATAAATCAAGGGCAAGGCACGCTGAGACGAATACTGGTAGATGGACGACCCTCCTGCGTAGATGAAATGTAATGTAATGGTCTAGTATGATTGCTCGTTTAACGCATCGGTATTAAAACAGCATGCTCATCGTTTAATGTAAAAAAGTATTAAGGCTCAGAGCACCTTTGACTTTACATAACATAAACAGATCGTCAACTCATATCCAAATAAGGAGCGTGACGTCATAGGTAACAAGACCTTTAAACTGGCGACACAGTTTTCAAAACAAAGACCTTTTAAATGAATGGAAATATTATCGTAAGCCTTTAAAGGGACTTATAATTATCTTACTCCCAAAACGGATATAATTTGAACATCTGAATTTTATTAAACGATGATATTTTAACGTAAAAGTATAATAACTAATAATTTAACGTAACTTATCAACATAACTATAGCAAAGAAAATTCATTTCTGTTTGACGAACTAAAAGATAGATTGAATTTCTTACAATAATAAATAAACAAAGTAAAATGTGCTCAATGGAACAAAACTATTTTAGACCTACACTTAGATATGAATAATTCATAACTTCTATGATAATTTATATTGACAATTTTACTGAAATAAAAATTTGTACGAAATAAGATTTTCTCTAGGTTAAAAATCCTATTTCACCTAAGCAGCTAATATAAGCTAATCAATGTTATGCGTACTGGCGAGATAGAGGGGATAATCTAAAGGAAATAGGACCGACTCGCATCTATAAATACGCTCGTCGTATCTGTCTCGGGGAAGTCTGAGCCCGAGGCTTCACCGAGTAAACTTAAGAGAGGAATAAATCTTTTAAGCAAAAGTAGACAAATCATGTGTTTCACGCTCTCCAATTACAACTTTTACTATACACGTCTGTAAAAATTGATAGCGATGCTATTGAGCTTAGCTCAGTAGACGCATAAGTTTCTTTGGCACTTTGCTAAGCATATGGTAATAAACGAAATAGAAAGCCTATTTGGAAGGCCACATAGTTCCATTAAGCACATTTCACTATTAGAAGAAATAAGAGAAAAGCGTAAGGTCAAATAGCTAAATAACAGAGTCTGATCACTCTTTCAATAACGTTTTTGTTCTAATGTACAATTCTGGATGACATAAGAAAGTGACGTTACAGTAAATTATGAACATGATCAACAAAATGACCCGGAGGAGCAGTACGAGGACGAATGGGAGGAATTACCTGTGGAAATTCAGCAATTGTTCGTCCAGCGAAACAATTATGCCAACGATAAACTCAAAATAAGAACTAGAAACCTCGTTATAGAAGTTAAAAGGACAATGGACCACACCCAGGGCTCTTATACACGGTGATCGTTTAAAGACTTTAGGTTTACCTGAAATGACGAAAAATTTTAAGTATGGTATTCTATGGCAATTGACCCGTAGAATCCAAAAATAAATGTCCCGAAATCGCATCTGCTCCCCTTTCAAAGAAATATTCAAAAATATCATTTTTTCTTATTTTTGATCAAAAATTGTACATTTGACATAGGAAAATGAAGTACACTCTTTAATTTTGATGCAAATAGTAAACATTTTTATTACATGGTAATATTTGATGAATATTGTTAAAAAAACGTTCGCAGGAAATTTAGACAATTTTTAAGGTACCATATTTGTTAATATATTGGTTATACATTAAATACCAACATATTCAATCATCGTATATAAAACAAATACTCCTAGTTGTCTATCTCTGGGATTGGCTGTGTTTATGTTTACATTGCTCGATGTTTCACTGTGTAGTTAAGACGGTTTAAAAAGCATTTTCGTCGGTGACTTATTTACTTTTTTTATTGAAATTATGCCTGTGAATAAATGCAATCATGAAGATAATAGAAAAAAGGTGTGTGGCTCTTGTGGGCAAAAATTGTTTTTCGAAATAAAACTGTGAATAGTTTTTTAATTAATGACAATGTTGAAAAATTAGTAAGAGAGTATTGTGATAAAAATTATGATATAAGTGATGCAAGATTTCCCCTGAGTATTTGTGTCTCATGTCGTCTTGCCCTTCAAGAGCGAAAAAAAGGAAATTTTCAAAGACAAATTTCACAAATACCAAACTATAAAGATATAGTCTTGGCGAAACATACTCGAGCTCAAATATCTTCTGTGAATGGTAACTGTAATTGTTACATCTGCGTAACTGCTAAGTGTACTGATTATGCAAAATCAAGAAAGAAAGAAATACTGGATAAACGAGATAAACGAAACAAGATAAACGAATCAAATGGTTTGTATGGCTCATGTAAGTCAAAAGTAACACAGCTTAAAAAATGTTAGAATTCTACATCTAAATCTCAAAAAGTAATTCAATTATGTAAAGTGTGTTTGAAAAAGATAGGCAAAGGTAAAAATTTGTACTACTTCATCATCAGCTGCATGTAAAAATCTCAAATTTAGTAGACAAGCTATCAGATAAAAATCAAGAGCAAATTGCTTCTAACATAATAAAAAACAAAATTGACAAAAAAGGAAATACAAGTGCACATAAGACAGTAGAGCTTCATACTTTAGGAAAGCCCATCGAAATATGCCTCAACCTTAAAAAATATCAGCCTAGAAACGTATTTACTGCTGCAAGCTTAGATGAATTTCAAACTACCACAGATGTATCCAACAATCACATGAAAAAAATGACTGGCTTGATTCGTAAATCTGTAGGGAGAAAAGCTATACCGGCAAATTATGCAATGCATGTAAGTGAACGATCGAAGTTGTTGAAAGATTTATATAAAAGTGAGGTTTTAGAGTTTGAAACTGGAAAAAATAATGATAAAACTAAATTGCCTATAGTTTTTGCAAATGCTGAAGAATTATTAAAGCATGTAGTAGAAAAGCACAATATTATCGGCGATTACTGTGTTAAAATTATGGCTGATGGTGGGCAAGGCTTTTTTAAAATTTACATGTCCGTGATATCTGGTGTATCTACAGATCCTCCATTAGAAAAAAGAAGAAAAGTAGTTTATAATGAAATAAATCCCATCAATAACTGGACTAGTGTTAAAAAGTTGATAATAGTTTGTATTGGGCCAGAGATAAAAGAATCACATGCAAATATTAAAATTCTTTTTGATTTGATAAAAATAAATGATATTTCGTTCAAATTCACATCACATTTCAAAGTATTATTGATGGTCAATGGCCAACAAACAGCGACAGCGACATTTCCGTGTCCTTATTGTTTTATTAGTTTATCAGATATGAGAGCCAATAAAGAAAGAATTAATAATACTGATAGAGACAAACGTTATGCTCTGAAAACATATGGAGATTTGAAAAGAGATAGAAAGAAATATGTTACTACTTTAGGTTGTAAAACTAAATTCTCAAAAGATTGCCACAGTACAGTAAATGAGCCACTGTTTGTAGAGGAAAATGATTTATGTATACTGGAAAGATGCATTATACCTGAGCTACATATTCTGCAAGGGTTTGTCAACCATCTTTTTTGGGACGGTCTAGTACCGCTACTTGGTCGAGAAAAAGCACTACTCTGGCCAATGAAACTGAAATTAGTATCCAAAAATTATCACGGTGAAGTTTTTGAAGGTAATGCATGCAGAAAATTACTAAATGAACCCGATGAATTACTGGATCCTAATATTTATAGAGATGTAGGTCAATTTGTTTTGATACCTTACGTAAGTGCATTCAAGGTCATGAATAAAGTAGTCGATTTTTGCTTTTCTACAAGAAAAATTGGGAATATAAATGAGCTAGACAAATTACTTAAAGAACTAGCAAACGCAGTAATGACAACAGATGTCTCGATCACTTTGAAACTACAAGTTTTGTTTGAGTATCTTAAAGATTGTTTAACATTTTTCAAACATTCAGAAGGTTTAGGACTATGGTCAGAACAATCTGCACACAGAGAATTTTTGCGATTTTGGGAGAAAAGGAAAATAAATTTGATAAGTGACTTGTCCTACCCTCAAAGATTGAAAGATGCTGTTGTAGAATTTTCTTCGTTTCATTTATAAAACACTGAATTGTACGAGAATAAGAAAAATGTTTGCTATTTGTATCAAAATTAAGTAGTGTACTTCATTTTCCTCTGTCAAATGTACAATTTTTTATCAAAAATAAGAAAAAATGATATTTTTGAATATTTCTTTGAAAGGGGAGCAGATGCGATTTCGGGACATTTATTTTTGGATTCTACGGGTCTATTACCATAAAATACCATACTCAAAATTTTTCGTCATTTCAGGTAAGCCTAAAGTCTTTAAACGATCACCGTGTATACGAGGTTTGCTATTTATATTTTGAGCCTAATAATGAAAAGACAGTAATTTATTATTGAAAATGGCTTTACTGTTTTTCAAAGTATTCTCCATCATGATTAATATACTTTTGCATGCGCTCAAACCAATTTTCGTAACACTTTTTCTACTCCAATGAAGGTACCGTCAAAACATGGTCTTTCAATGCAACAACGGCTTCTTCAGGCCCCCAAAAACGTTGGCCACGCAATTTATTTTTGATGTGCGGGAATAAAAAGAAGTCATTCGGTGCCAAATCAAGCCTTTACGGCGGATAGCACATTAATTCGACATTTTGGCCAGTCAAATAGGTGGTTGTTTCAGCCGATGTATAAGAGCTTACATTGTCACGATGAAGAATGATCCTTCGTCGCCGGTTGTTCTTTCGTATTTCACCAAGCAATTATAGCAAATAAATGGTTGTGTTCAGAATTCAACGTTGTACGATGTTCTAACGACAAGACTGCCGTAAGTCTAATTATTTCGAAGAAACAGGCGATCATTTGCTTTAAGGTGCTTCGCGCACGAACTACTTTTGTTGGATTGGGCTCGTCTTGGAAGACCGATACAGTGGATTGCTGTTTTGTTTCAGGCTCATACGCATAGATCCAAGATTCGTCATCTGTTTAGATGTTATGCACAACTTTTGATGCACCGCGATTATATTTCTTGAGCATTAATGTATACCAATTGACACGAGCATCTTTTTGAGCTTTTGTCAAATTATGCGGGATCCAATGCGAACAAATCTTTTTAACAGCTAAATGTTCATGCAATATCTTATTGATTCCCATCATACTTGTGACAGGGCTATAGCGATGCCCGCTGGCCCTGTGTGCGGCATTCTCCTCGCATGAACGCAGCGACCAAGTATACGCTATATAGCGACTACATACTTGTGTCGTTGCAGGATCTGGAGGGAGGAGCGCGACGATCGGCGAGGTGTCGCCGTGAGTGCGAGTGAGAGCGAGAAGAGCGAGAGAGAGAGAGAGCGATTTTGACTGATTTTTGACGGCGAGAGAAGTGGGAGCGCGGCGGCGCGAGGCTTAGAAAATTAAGAGAGAAGAAGGGCAGTTAGGCGCGAGCTCTCAAGTAATTAGGGCCGCCTAAGGAGAGTCGGAACGAGAGGACTTTTCGGCCAGAGAGGAACGACGGCCGGAAGTACGACTGCCATTTGCCAGGAGAGCCAGAAGGTCCAAGCCGAGCCCGGACACGCAGCGACCATTCGCCGTCCCCGGGGCAAAGGCCGTGCTGCGGCCTCTCCTGCAGCAGTCCCAGTCATCGCCAGGGCGCCACTTCCAGCGGGCCTGCGCTTTCGCCGGCGTCGTCTCTCTGCCGACGGACCGTCGGCATCCGGTGGGTCGAAAACCTGTTCGTCTCTCTCGCGCCAGCTCTCGCTCGATTACGGACATTAGTGTATTCCGATTTATCGCGCACGCTGAGCGATCTCGCTCGCGTGATCTCGCGAACTCTTGTCGCGGAAAGGCTGAGCGAGCGCGCTCGCCGCGGCGAAGTGAATCTTGTAGCGATATTTGTGAAAAGGCGTCAATAAATGAGATCGCCATATGTAATATCATTGAATTAGAGTGTCCGTTTCTTTGTATCAACCTTTCCCAGCCAGCGTGAACTTCGGCCTGTGAAAGTCAGCGCCGGCTTTCTTTACCGAGATAGAACCCAGAAAAATTAGCAGAGACCAGCCCATGGCGCACGGAGGCTGACCACTCTTGCATGGCATCCCTTGTTTAATCTCGGCAGGTTTTCGTTGTTCGCATCGCTTTGTTCTGGTTGGAAAGAGGTGATCGCGACAATTCCCTTTGTGATAAGCTTGAACAGTGCGGTGTCTCGGCCGATCAGCGCTTTTCGGCGAATTCGCGGAGTAGCGAGCGAGAGCCGTGGAAAAAGCTGGAAAAGGGAAAATTTTAGTTGCATGGGACATTTTGAGTTTTCGTCATTATTGTGTCGTCAACACATTTGGCTCGAGTTACGCGGAAGCCCGGAGCTAGTGAAACGGGCTGAGGCGAGTATCGCGTTGTTGTGATTAAGCGATTACGCTGTAAATTGGTGTGCTGTTATTGCGCAGATTGCGATTGCTCGAGCCGGGTGTTTTGGCTAGTTAAATTTGTACGTTTGAATGTGTGTTTCTGAATTTGAAAGTTGCGAGAATCACAACGATCATTCTCGGCTGTTTGGATTGTTGCTGAGCGCGAGATCAAGGTTAGACGTGTTTATAGGCTGAGTAAAGTCTTTGTGTTGCGTACTCGCACCATAGGCATGCCGGCTTGTGCACGTTGAGCTGTTCTCGAAAACAAAGAGAACAAACGCGCTTAGGCCTAGTGAAGGCGAGATAAGCCTAGGAAAGCTTGAGTCTGTTTTGGTGCCTGTTTGTTTACCCGCGGGGTCGCGTGAAATACGATGCCGGTGACGAGATCGCCCAAGCATCGGAGAGCTGCGGAATCGCGGCCGCGGCCAGAAGCGTTTAGAAGGTGGGTTATGAGAATTCCTGTAGTAAAGTCAATATGGGAGCACATTCAGGCAATGCAAATTCAGGAATTGCTGGCATGGATGACGTCGAACGGATTAGTTACGGACGGCACGACCGCGGTCGTGCAGGACAGAGCATTTCGCGCATTTTTATATGGCGTGCGTCATGAACCGGCACCGCCTGTGAGCGCCGACGATTTTCTATCAGGCGAAATACCGACTGTCGTTGATGCGAGAAGCGCATCATCGGCGCGGGTCGGACTCCTGGAAACGTTGAAGGCGGAGGTGAACGCAGCGGTAAGCGCTCGGCGAGAGCGGAGTGACGTCACGCGGGAGACACGTGCGTTGCCATCGGAGACGCGAGTTCGCGCCACAGATGGTGCGATGGCACGTAGGGAGGTGCGCGGAAGGAAAGAGAGAGCGGGCTTGCATCGTTCGGTGCCGACGGATTTCGCGCCAACTCTGGGTATTGCGAACACGCAAACAGAGATTGCGCGAGCGCGCGCGGAGCGGCGACCGGAGAGTTTCCATGGTCGGGAGCCATCGATGTGGCAGCGCGCAGTAAAAACGTTTTGGCCGGCGTGGCTGACTTCGGCAGCATCTAGAGTAAATAATGCTGAGAGCCGGGGAGAACGCGAGGGCATATCGCAGGTAGCGACGCGTGGCCCGGGAAGTACGAGCACGCCGGTGCGTGATGGCGCGCAGCTGGGGGTGAGGTACCGACCTTGTGAGACGAATTACGATCAGAAGCGCGTGAATGACACCGCGGGTGCGCGGTTAGGCAAGCATGAGGCCGGTAGAGAGCCTGACGAAACAGAGGACACGGACTACGATTCGGCGCTCGATGACAACGAAACGTGGCTAGAGAGCGCGTCAGAGAAAGAGCGCGCGAGCAAACCGAGGAGCCGATTTCTTTATGGGCTACAAGCAGACGCGGTCACGGCGATAAGAAGCTGGTCTTTAGCATTCTCGAAGAAGGGCGGACTGTCAGCGGAGCAATTTTTGAGGCGATTGCATGAAATGCAATCATTTTACAGATTCAAGGACGCGGAGATATTGCCGGCGTTAATGTTGTCGTTTACGAGCGCGGATATGGCTTTATGGTGGGAAACGAATCGCCCGGGCTGGGACACATTGCAGGATTTTAAAGATGAATTCCGGCGCCAGTTTTGTCCGCGGCGATCGCGCGAGGATGTTTACGACGCGCTACGCCGCCGAACCCAAGGCGAAGATGAGCCAGTAGGTGAATTTCTCACGGCCTTCCTGTATATTGCGAGTAGGTTAGAACCGAAGCTTTCGGAACGTAGACAGCTTGAGTTGATTAAAAACAACTTATATCCGAAACTTCGCAATTACATCAGGTCGAAGAAGGTTCAAACGCTCAGAGATCTTCGCGTGTACGGGGAGAGATTCGAACGCAGACGGGACATCGAGAATCGCTACCGCCCGCCGCCAGCGCCGCAGGAGTCGTTGATGCCGGAAGTCGCTTACCGTGGAGATTCGTCAAGAAGAACCGCGAAGACTAGCGGCGGTGCGAACTTTGCGATGGGCGAACGAGTTTATGCGGTCGGGAACGAAAATAGTAAGGACCGCCAAGGAAAGAAAAATAAGTCGGCAACGAAACCCGTAGACAGAAGCTGCAATTCGGATAGTGAAGGTGCAGCTCAACGGAAGGAAGCGGATTCGTCTAAAGAGATGCCGAGAGATGTAGTGGCCGTGTTATCCCAGCTAGCTCATTCGCAGAGGGGCCCGCCCAGGGGAAATGCGAGGCCTGCTGCGAGGAACGCGGCAGGGCGCGTGACCTTTGAGGGCGTATGCCACAAATGCGGGGGGCTGGGACATCGGAAGGCCGAGTGCCCAAGCCCAGAGAACTTGAAATCGACGCGATCAAGTTCGGAGCCGTTGGGAGCTGAAGGCACGAGTGGCAGAGGGGTTTCTGACCGAAGTGCGAGTCGCAATCGGGGAAAGAGCCCAGTGCGCTGCTACAAATGCCAACAGCTGGGACATTACGCGAACCGGTGTTCACAGGGAAGTAGAACGGGGCTAACGTGCCAAGGCTGCGGTAAGGAAAATAAAACGTTGGAAACATGTCCGCAATGCCAGGTGTGGCTCAAAGCCCTGGAAAACTTAAAAGCGGGACCCAGTTGCCCGACGGATTCCGCGTAGTTGTGCGTAATAGGGCACCCAACGGAGCAAAAGTCGCGTTTATGAGGCTGTTTTATAGCAAGTTCGCAGAGTTTCAACAGCAGGTTGAGCGAAATGAAGCTAGTTTGGGCGCGAATAACGCGAAAACGGAGGCCTCAATGCAACGCGAGGGCGCGAATGATAGAATCAAGGAGAGTTCGAGGAAAGAGTTCGACTGGATCGAATTCAACGAACGATGGAAAAGAATGCGTGAAGCAGGGCCCGAGCGCGAGCGAGGAAAGCGAGCGTTGGAGTCGGGAGAAATGCTGGATGCACGCGAGCCAGAGCGAAATCGAGTGGGTGGCCAAGGGAGTCCGACGCTCGGGCGTGGGTCGAGAGGTAAATCGACGAGAACGTCCGAGGTGGATCAGCCGGGCATGAACTCGATGGAAACTGCAGAGACCGCGCGGTCTTCGAGAGGTCCTGAGGGGAAAGCGGCGCGTGCGCGGCCGGTTCCGGAACAAACTCGGACTGAGAGATCGCCTCAGCAGGCTGGAAACTCGAAAACTGACGACCCTGACGGTGTAGACGAGACGTCGTCGCGATCCGTCACCTCGTTCAGGGAGTTTATGGTGCTGAGTGGAGAGGTAGCAGTTTGGGCGACACCGATCGCATCGGGTTTGGAAGCGTCGGATGGCGCAGGATGCGAGTCGACACGCAAAAATTTGACGGATAGTCGGGAGAACGAGAAGCGAGGCGAGTCATCGAGAACCGGTGTAGGTCTCTCGCGCCTCTGTGTTCGTATTTGTGTGGGCGAACCAAAAGTGGACGCGGTGGAAAATCGCGAGTTGCTGGTAGTCCATATCGCGGGGAAGCCATACAATGCGCTGTACGATTCAGGAGCGATGGTGACTATCGTGGGTCCACGGATACGCGGCGACTTTGCGGACAAGATTGAGCCGTGCGACTTCGCGTTGTTCGGGTTTTCGGGAGCGAAAACCGGGATCGTGGGAAAACTTCGGCTCAGGGTTGAGATCGACGGAGTGTCACGAATAATCGAAGCGCTAGTCGTGGATGTACCAGTGCAATACGACATGATAGTCGGGATGGACTTCATTCAGGAGTTCGGCATTGGCACGGATCATGCAAATGGGAAATGGCATGTAGAGGATGGCCCTTGGCACTGGTTCGCGGAGCTGAAGCGCGAAAGAGTAGAGTTCCCGAGTGAGCCTGGACTAGCGCGTGTTCGCGTTAGAGCCGAGGTCGCGGGGCTCTCCGAGTTGCGATCTTCGCAGCGCGAATTAGTGGAACGTCTGGTGCGGCGGGTGGTACCCGAGAAGTCACCTGCGCGTACGCATTTAATTAAGCATGAGATCGACGTGCAGGGTGCACGACCAGTAAAAACTCCCTTAAGGCGATATTAACCACAGGTGATGGAGTTCATGCGAAGCGAGAGTATGGCGAGACTTGATGCGTTACGCGATCTTGTGATTAGACATATCGAAGAAGCACAGAACCGTCAGAAGAAACATTATGATAGAAAACGTCGAGACGTAGAGTTTTCGGTTGGTGATCTAGTCTTGAGGCGAGCACACACTCTGTCAAGCGCGAGTGCGGGGAAAAACGCAAAACTGGATCCGCGATATACCGGTCCGTATAAGATTTTGCGAGTAGTTTCTCCGGGAATTTATATGCTAACCACGAATAACAACAAGGAGGTACCAATGGCTCATGTATCTGAGCTTAAAAGATATGTGCCTCCTCGAGGTACGAGGAAAGGTAACAGCCGAGAGTGATTTGTTTGTTGTGTGATGTTTGTGTGAGTGTGATGTTTGTGTTGTTTATTTTATTTCTTTTATTTTTTCGGACGAGTTAGGAAGAGACAGAACCGTGATTATCTGGTCAGCGGACTGGATGTTAGATGAGGTAGCAAGGCTAATACATGCATGGTTTATTACAGGAGAAGTAGTTATGCTGGAAGAAACGCCAGGCTTCTCTGGCGAGTACGCCGAGATGCCAGGAGTGGTGGAGGAAGGCCAGCAGGCACATTCGGCGTTAGAGCTGCCTATCGTGCCGCGGGGCGCGTGTGACCTTGTTGATGTGGGCGCGGCTACGGGGCAGAGCCAAGGCGAGAACGCTGGTTCTGTTCCCGAGGGGGGCGCCGAAGGCGAGGTAATCGCGGGCAGGGTCTTAGAGGTAGCGGTAGCGAGACCATCTGAGTGGCACACGGAGCGAGGTACGCTTCGTGTTGCTACTCGCCCATCTGGTCGGAGCGCGGTGGTTGCCGCTGCTGCTGCGGCCGCTGAAGCAAGGGCAAGGGTCGCCGAATGGCCACACGATTTGCCGGTGGGCGCCGTGAAACCGTCACCAAGACGAGGATTCGAGAATCAGGTGGCGATGGCTGAGCCTACTGGGAGTTGGCTGCCGGTGGAGGTACAACCATCCACTTCGTGGGCAAGCTTATCGGACGAATGGGACAACAGCAGGGCTGTCTCACCGTTGTTGATAGCTGAGCTTCGTCGAGGCGTGCGGACTCCGGAGCGAAGGCAGGAATTGATCGGGAGGTTTGGCCCGATCGTGGATGAATTAATTAGGCCGGAGGATCTGGTGCCGGAGCGTCCTTTGCGCTTTAGCGCACCGGATCCATCAGCTGCATCGGAACGTCCGCGACCTCGTAGGTTGCCGCCGGTAAGCGCGACGTGGCGCGCGAGTACGGATGGAGTTCCACCGGAATACCTAAGAGAACTTCGAGAAGAGCAAGACGCGGCTAGATATGGAACGTCGAGAAGACGCCGTAAGAACCGGAAAACGCCGAACTTCAATGACTACGAGCCGTCGTTTGCAGGTGCTGCTCTGAAAGCACAAGACACGAGAACGATTCAGGTCGGACTTGAGGAGGCGCGAGAGGAGCCGCAGCGAGTAACGCAGCGTGCTCTACCTGCCGCAGAGCCACCGATCATGGCGAGTTCGCTAGATTCGGTGCTTGCGACGCAGGAGGCACCGGTAGCTATGGATGTTGAGGCGGAAAGCGTGGATGCTCGAATGACTGTTTTGACTGGGGCCGCGTTTTAAAGCGAGGTCTCTTTGAACGGCAGATCTCACAAGTGCCAACTGCTCCGCCTCAACGGGGTGACGCGGTGAACACCCAGAAGGGTGGCCAAATGGCGGCTCTGGCTAAATTTTGAACGCGATGAACCCTGTTTTGACCCAACGACAGAGTTTTGAAAGATCTGACTTTGGGACGGAACGGTGTAAAAACAACCTTTCGAATGACGGATACCCACCAGCGTGAGCGGGTTGGACCGAAACGCAATGGGGAGACATGCCCCGGCATGTCGAAGCGATGGACCTGTGAGTCGTGGGAGAAATCCCTTAATACAGGAACGCAGGGTGGGATGTATTTTGAACGCGAGCCCAGGAGGGAGGCTTAGTTGGTTGATCGTCTAAGGAATCTTCCTCTGGCTGTCCTGACTGAGTCTCTCCTCTGACATCCCAATTTGGGTTGGCCTCTGCGGGGTAGTGGTACCAGGTCAAGCAAATCTCGTAAGATTTGTATGCTGCGTGCTTCCGACGCAGTAGACGTTGGGGCAACTAGAGTCCCGTCGCGCCCAAACCGAGGGTCAAGCCTTTAGTTCCGCTCTCCTTGAGCGTTGAACCTTGAAAAGATCGGTACTCCTCTCGAGGAGGTCGCCGCCTTAGATGAAAAAGGTTCCGCCTCGCTGTGTGCGTCAGGGATGTCGCAGCAAACTTGACTTCCGGATCTCCAAAATATTTGAACGCGAAGGAGTGAAAGACAGTGGGCTATGCCAACCTGATTGGTGCCCAGCGAGAAGGGTGGTAATGTTTGATTACGCTGTGCCACCCTCAAATCGGAAAAGTGTGATAACACACAAACACTAACTGTTTTGACTGGGGCTGACGAATCGGAACCGACGCGACAGCTAGGTGAAAGCGGGGCTGATGTGACGTTATCGCATCAAGCTGCTGATAGACCAGCTAAACCGTATAACGTAGGTAGTGGAAGGGATAGGTACCGCGTGTTCCCCGATGGGACACGCATTCCAGCACCAAGAGCGGGGGTGAAGGTTCGTCGCCGTAGGGAAAACAAGCAGGCGAGAGCTGCGGAGGCCGAGGTAGCGAGATCGCAGCCACAGCCTCAAATCGCAGACCAGAGTCAGCTCGGGGTAGCGCATTCGCAACAACAAATTGTAGCGGGGGAAGGTATGAGCCGCGATCCGGTAGCAGCAATTTTGTTAGAGTTAGCTCGTTTAACGCCAGAACAACGGGAAGAAGTGACCAGGATCCAACGCCAGGCATGTGAACTTGCTGCCAGGGCGATTGGCAAGGGCGCAGCCCCAGATAAAGCATGAGAAGGCTGAGGTACCAAATCTGTTCACTTTAAAAGGGTTTTATGTTGTTTTGATTTGTTTTATTTTATTTTTATTTTGTCTGTGTATGGCATGTTTATTTTTGTTTATTTATTTTTATTTTTATTGATTTTGAAGGTTTTGGCGAGCTGACTTATTGAAGTTTTTATGATTTTGATTTTGTAATATAGTTTTAAGTCATTTTCTCGCTGGTCCTGTGTTCGAGTGAGGAGGGTTGCGTTGGGTAACCCACGGGTGCCTGCGGCTTCCGCGGCTTAGCGGGGGGCTGTGACAGGGCTATAGCGATGCTCGCTGGCCCTGTGTGCGGCACTCTCCTCGCATGAACGCAGCGACCAAGTATACGCTATATAGCGACTACATACTTGTGTCGTTGCAGAATCTGGAGGGAGGAGCGCGACGATCGGCGAGGTGTCGCCGTGAGTGCGAGTGAGAGCGAGAAGAGCGAGAGAGAGAGAGAGCGATTTTGACTGATTTTTGACGGCGAGAGAAGTGGGAGCGCGGCGGCGCGAGGCTTGGAAAATTAAGAGAGAAGAAGGGCAGTTAGGCGCGAGCTCTCAAGTAATTAGGGCCGCCTAAGGAGAGTCGGAACGAGAGGACTTTTCGGCCAGAGAGGAACGACGGCCGGAAGTACGACTGCCATTTGCCAGGAGAGCCAGAAGGTCCAAGCCGAGCCCGGACACGCAGCGACCATTCGCCGTCCCCGGGGCAAAGGCCGTGCTGCGGCCTCTCCTGCAGCAGTCCCAGTCATCGCCAGGGCGCCACTTCCAGCGGGCCTGCGCTTTCGCCGGCGTCGTCTCTCTGCCGACGGACCGTCGGCATCCGGTGGGTCGAAAACCTGTTCGTCTCTCTCGCGCCAGCTCTCGCTCGATTACGGACATTAGTGTATTCCGATTTATCGCGCACGCTGAGCGATCTCGCTCGCGTGATCTCGCGAACTCTTGTCGCGGAAAGGCTGAGCGAGCGCGCTCGCCGCGGCGAAGTGAATCTTGTAGCGATATTTGTGAAAAGGCGTCAATAAATGAGATCGCCATATGTAATATCATTGAATTAGAGTGTCCGTTTCTTTGTATCAACCTTTCCCAGCCAGCGTGAACTTCGGCCTGTGAAAGTCAGCGCCGGCTTTCTTTACCGAGATAGAACCCAGAAAAATTAGCAGAGACCAGCCCATGGCGCACGGAGGCTGACCACTCTTGCATACTAATGCCCAAGGATGCCTCAATCTCACGATAAGTCGCATGACGATCTTGTAATATCAGTTCACGTACAATATCAATGTTTTCTGGCACAACAACTGATTTTTGATGACCTTCACGACTTTCATCCCTGAACGAACTGCGGCCACGATTAAATTTATTATACTAACGTTTCACAGTGGTTAAGGATGGGGCTTCATCGGCAAAAATAGAAGTAAGTTGATCAATGTACTCTTGTCTTGATAAGTCACGTCGAAAGTAGTAAAAAATCATCGCACGAAAATGTTAAAAATGTTAAAAAGATCAAATTTTTATTTGGAAAAATCAGATAGCGTCTATAAACACTTGGTATGATAAGACTCAAAATATGAATAGCATTTCTCATATAACCCTGATACAAATTCGCATCATCATCCTACCGGAAAGCGTTACGAAACAATAAAATATGACCAGCAGCAAAAGGGAGAGTTTAGACCTAACCTGAGATACCAGGAATAAGGGAACCCTGATAATTTAAACTCGGAAGGGGCTCGCTCAGGTACGAATGGAGCGGGTCCATATCAGACGTGCCGGCAGAATCAGGAAAAGACTCAACCTCAACAACAAAATGCGAGGACAATGATGGCGGAGTTACAAGCAATACCAACGACGGAGAAACCGGGAGTGCCACTAGCAAAGTAATGACGATATTGAAGAACCCGCAAGTTCTATTGAACCAGTCATCGCAGTTGCTTCAAATCGGAGATCTAGCACAGGAAATAATCAAATTTATGCGCCAACAAGAGTAAGGTTTCGGATACCACAGACCAGTAAAATAATGGACTAATTCATCGTGAATAATGGATTGGCCGTGAACTTAATCAAATTTAATGCATTAAATTGGACCACAAGGTTTGACCCTAGGGAAATCACTACCTTGAGTGGCATAACGGCACATACCGTTCCAACCATAGGAACAGCAATACTGACTATAAATGGATGAATTGCTAAATTTCATATAGTATGGAATAATTTTTCTATAGAGGAGGACAGAATATTAGGCAGAGATTACCTAATACATACTAACGCTGTAATTTCGTATCATCATAGTAGATTGAAGGTTAATAGCGACGAAATGAATCCGATACCATTTTTACCGAATGATGTGCCTATCGATCGATTATAAGACGAACTGATGCAAACTATGAGTATTAATACTTGTGAGGACGACGTATCGGACGCTGATACAGCAGCTGATAAGGAATAAAACTACTTCCTTCTAAAGGAAACGGAAGTAGTGAGAGTAGAGATAGTGAGAAAGGACTACCGGTATGGTGAGATACACATTAGCGCCAAGGACTCAACAAGTCATACAGATTAACTTGGAGAAGACTACGCTCACGAAAGAGTATCTATCTAGGATAAATGTGGACGATGACAAAGTCTTCCTTGGTGAAGGCGTAGTCATTAATGATCATGAGACCTGTAAAATCATGGCTATAAACACCTATGAAGAGAATGAAGTAATGACAGAAGTGAAACCGAAGGAAATCATTCCATTTAAATACTATAAATCAGAATTTAGCGCAGCACTGATTTAGACCGAAAAAGTAGCCTTCAGAGAACAGAATAAGCTATCGATCAATTTAAGAAACGATGTAATTAGTTGTTATAATTGATAAGGCAGGACAACTTTACCTGAGCGAACTCCAAAGTGTGAGACGCTTATTGAAAAGATATCCGAATGTGTTTTTACTTCCTGGAGAGTCCCTGCCTTGTACTAATTTGTTAGAACACGAGATATATCTGGAAAATAGAGTTTCAGTGAATACAAAGAAATATAGACACCCATCCGTGCACAGAAAGTTTATATCCAACTAAATCAAGAAACGATTAAAGTACGAAATAATCGAAGAAAGTAACTCGCCTTATAACTCGCCACTCTGGATTGTTCCCAAAAGCCCAGCGAGCGACGGTACGCCGAAATGGAAAATTGTTATTGATTTCAGAGAGTTAAATAAGAAGACTATCGGCGACGATTATTCTTTACCTAATATTGCCGATATTTTAGATCAGTTGGGAGGCTCGATGTACTTCTCGACGTTTGATTTAATGAGTGAATTAAAACAAATTCCCTTAAGGTTATAGGACAGAGAGAGAAAACGATTTTCTATACTTTTGACGGACACTTTTAGTATATCAGAATACCGGAAGGCTTAATGAACGCACCAGCGACCTTTCTACGAATGATTAATGCATTGTTGCGGGAACTATTAAATGTAAAAATATTATTATACTTAAATGATATAATAGTTTACGCTAAAAATTTACATGACCATGAAGTTAAGGTATAAAAATTATTTAACGCCTTTTTAACGCAGGGTTAGTTCTTCAACCGGACAAAGTGAATTTCCTTCGTAGAGAGGTCACATTCTCAGGGCATATTGTTAGTGCTCGAAGAGTGGAACTGGATCCTAAATTGGTTGAGACCGTAATGAAGTTTCCAACGCCCATAGGAGTAAAAACCGTCGGATCTTTTCTTGGACCTCTGTACGAGGTCTGTCCGGTAAGTATCGGGCCTACGTTTATATCTTCGCGCCATAGTGTTCCAGCGATCTCTACCGGACAGAAACGTCAACAGTAAAGCCTCACGAATCTATTGGTTACTTACTGACACCTGCCGGACATATAGTTCATGCGCAGCGTGTCTTTGTTTACAGTGCCTTTTTCGCGTTCGTCGGATTTTGATATTATCAAAAATGACTAAAAAACAAGATCAATGAATTTGCATCAAATTTTGCTTTCAACTCGGAAAAACGAATTCGGAAACTATTGAAATGATGCAAAAGGCCTTCCGAAGCGAGTGTATGGGCAAAACACGAATAAAAGAGTGGTATAAACGGTTCAAGGATGGTCGTACTTCTGTCGATAGTGATTCTCGTTACGGCCGATCTTCGACGACAAAAACCGCAGATAATATTGAGCGGGTGCGACTTGCAATCGAACAAGATCGTCGTATGACTGTGCGAGAACTAGAAGAAGACATTGGGATACCAAAAACTATCGTTTCAGAAATTTTAACCGAAAATTTAGGAATGAAACGCGTGTGTGCGAAATTCATCCCAAAATTGCTCACAGCAGAGCAGAAGAACATTCGCTTAGAAATCGCTCTGGACAATCTGGAAATGGTCAATAATGATGATAATGTGCTTAGAAAAGTTATTACAGGTGATGAATCATGGGTTTATGGTTATGATCCTGAAACAAAACAACAATCTTCACAGTGAAAGCATTCTGAATCGCCAAGACCAAAAAAAGCACGTCAAAGTCGAAGCAATGTTAAGTCAATGTTGATTGTTTTTTTCGATTGTGAAGGTGTTATACATGACGAATATGCACCAACAGACCAGAGAATCAATAAAGAATACTACGTTCAAATTTTAAAACGTTTGCGTGATGCAGTAAGAAGAAAACGGTCGCACTTTTGGGAAAGTGGTGACTGGCTTCTCCATCACGATAATGCGCCACATCCAACTTGTGCAGCAGTTTTTGAGCAAACACAATATCGCATTGCTTCGACAAGCTCCACACATTCCCGACATAGCCCCTTGTGACTTTTGGCTGTTTCCAAAACTAAAACAACCACTCAAAGGACACCGATTCGATGACAACACAACGGTTGAAAACAATGCGACGAGTGTACTTAAGGCTACACCTAAAAGTGAGTTCCAGGACTGTTTTGAAAAGTGGAAACATCGATGGAACGTGTTATTCAATCAAGTGGGGATTACTTTGAAGAATGCCACCCAATAAGATGATAAAGAATAACGCTAGCACGAAAATATAAAGGTAGGCCCGATACTTTCCGGACAGACCTCGTACTTGGATTAAGAAGACACAAAAACAAGCTGAGCCACAAAGAATAGATTTATTTGAAAATGATTATAATTTTTATAAGAATACTTCTGTATATTTTGAAATAGTTATCGCGACTGTAGATAAGGAAGATAATATTTTTGTAAAATATCTGTATATATATTTTCTACAGTTTCTACATTTTCTACTAAAAAATCTAGTTTTTTAAACCATTTCGTACCCTAAAGTAATTTCAATTAATACAAATTCAAATAACCTTGAAACATAAGTTTGATAAATAATTAAAAAATTCCATTTCTTGTAATTTGTAATTTGTAAAATTAAGAACCACTCGTAGATTATCCGATCAGATTTGCGCAATATTTTTTATGTATATAGAAACTGTCGTTTTCACCCGGCAAACATGAAAAATAAAAATAAAATTATTCAAGCCTCGACCTAGTGTATTTTATGAATTTTCATTTCTAGCGCTCTACGTAGATTTTATCAAAAATGAATTGCACCATCATACTCTCCATAAAAAAATAGATCGAAAACATATATAATTATCTATGAAAATAGATTAGGGTAGTTTTTAATAAATTCGGATGATGAAGTAATTGTCCGAAGGATACTTTATTCCGCTCGGCACGACTAACAGATTATACATTTATTTGATTCAAAATTTAGGATAATTCAACATTTTCAAAAGTATAATATATATTTTTAATGTAATTTTTAACGCAGAATGTGATAGTTTGATTGATTTTACGATAAAACTAATGTAAAATGCACTAGACGTGTAAAATCATGGAAATACAAGAATTTTTTGACGATATTGACAATAATTTCACTTTTAGCGCTTTTTGAAAAAGCTTTTCAATAAAACCGATGCCGCCATGGTATTCTACGTCAAAAATACGCAGGAAGTTTTGTATTTAACATATTGATTCCGTGTTTTTTTAAATTTTTTTCATGATAATCATTTTAGCCTGTTTTTAAGTACATTTCTTATATCGAATGTTCAAGTGCGTTGAGGCACGTGTTAAATTAAATTTCGAAATCCCGGTAGGATTTTCACATTAGTTTAAAGGTATAATGAAGCAATTTCCGCCCGGCGAACATTAAAAAGAAATTTAAAAAATTAAGACCCACCCTAATCTACACATCTATTCTCAAACCGGTCTGGACATACATTTTTTAATTTTGGGGTTCAGCTTCAAAATCAAATACAGAAAGCCTGGAATGATTTCAATTTAAAGTCTTGTGAAGCTTGATTGACACATCATGATTCATACCAATTAATATCTCATTAGGAATGATTTACATTATAACGGGGATTTAGCCCGGTTTACCCCGTAAATATAAAAAAAAGAAAGAAACAATAAATGAAGAATGTCCGAGCGGAGTCTGAAGCCTCCTGGATTGTCCGTCTTCTCAGGTCCGGTGCTCGTCACGCCAGTGATAGGACAGCCAGATCCGCGCAGATTCGTAGTATTGGCCAAAGAACGCGAAAGTCGAAGATTCAAGAGCGGGTGTAGGCACGAAAAAGCGAAACGTTCGAAAAAGGCGGCAGGATATGATTAAATAAAAAGAAACTTACGGTGAACAGTATTTTTAATCAATAAAGGTTAACAAAAGCGGTTGGAAGGAGGGAGAGAGCACGCTGAGAGGATGGGTAGAGAGAGAGAGTAAACCAACAAGCCGGTACTTACAATGACGGTGCTCGTCTTCTAGGCACGCAGACGAGTTACACGATTTGCGTTGACGTACACGCACGAATTTTAGGGCACCACGTATACTATGCGGCTCGGTTTCTTATAACAAAAGTTCTTCGCGCAACAAAGTCCTACTCTACCAGCTACGACCCACGTACGTAGATCCTCTGCAGGGCCAGGCGACGTCGCAATTCTCCTCTGGATAAGGGCACACACTCCAAGATCGTAGGAAAAGGGAGGCGTCAGGCCACAACTAAAATCCGAGTAAGGAAAGTCATCGGGACAAAGAACTCTATCCGCTCGCTCGCGAGTCCACACAACAACTCTCTAGCGTGCCGCCGGCTCGACTCTCGATTTCGTTCTAATGAGTGAATCAGTGTGCGCGGTCACTCGCTAAGGTGCGACTATGTTTCTCTCTCTCTATCTCTCCCTCTTAGTGCCTCGCTATCGCGCACGGAGGTATCTCTGCGTACTCGCATCTCTCTCTCACCTCACTTACCTTATATCCAAACAGAAGGGTAATTACATGTACAGATATAAATAATAAATGAATATAAACATAATAAATTCATAAATACATAGGATAAGTTCGGAGGAATATGTTATATTTACATAACGTTACTAGGGAGAGAGAGATATAACGAGTTTGCAATTTCATTCGTTATAATATATTCCAATAGTTAAAGACGAAATCATATCATTCTACGAGAAATACATAAATGCAAAGTTAAATTAGAAAACCACCCAAATCAAATAACGAACCAAATTATCAATACATGCATTAGTAATTAACGACTAAAAACATACTTACAATTGTAATTTTTATTCAATGTAGCATATGATTCTAAACACAGTCTGCGCGTGTAAATAATCCTGCACTGATGAGAAACTTATATTTGAATATGGTATAATGTAGATAATTTACTAAATGTCTTTTTAAAGATAGAATGTAAATAAGACTAGAGATAAAAAAATGCATTGACTAAAATCAGGTCTCGTAAAAACATAACTTGAAAAATATTGCTATACACTGTACCCATTTTGGAATTCGTAAATATTATAAACGCATATTCACTAAGTCATATGGAATAGATCAGACTTTAGTATATCAATATTAAATTCTCAATATTTATTGTAAAATTTTAATACTCACCCAATTTCTCGTACATCATTTTTTATTTGACGACGCATTTCCTCATATTGTAAAGATGGCTCATTACAGTTATTTGAGACAAAATTCTGTTGATGAAATAAATCATAAGTTGAAAAATCTTTATTTTCATTAGAATAGGTAATGTCTAGATTATTTTCTGAAATGGCTTTTGTCTGGCTCCTGAAAAAGATAATAGATCAAAATTATATATTAACATAAATATAATAATAAATTAATATTGATTTTTTCTTAAAAGAATATCTTTATGTAGGTGAATGCTAAAGATTAACCACTTTTAACTGCATTAAACGAATAGTGCTGTTGGACTTTTAAAGAAAAAATGCAGAGCAGTGTAACGACTATTTTTACTAACATTCTACTTATTTGGAGTAACTACGCAATAGTAACTGGTGCTTTTACGAAGAAGAAACGGACAACACGAAACCGAGCTTATTTGTATACCCCATCCGCGAATTTGACGAAGAGTTAACAGTGGAACTATTTCCACTAGGTTTGACTTAGCTCTTGAAAGATAGCCTTGCAATAATTATTTTTGGATCATTTTTTTTATTTTCAGCTATATTCACAATATGTCTGACAACAATAAGTAAAATTTTCCGCTCTTTCCGAATCCGATGTCAAAAATAGGGGTTCCCATTTAAAAAAAACACTTTGACCTTGAAATAACCTTGAAGGTCAAGTTCAAGGTCAAAAGCGTTAGCCTTATTGCGTTGCCCCCTTTGCCCTCTATAACTTTTATCATAACCATTTTGCCCTATCTAGCTTAGGTTTCGAGTACTCTGGCTACGGCGATTAAAATGGGTCACCGTGTATATATATAATATATAAGACAGTCAAAGTAATTACAGAAACAAAGATTTACTGTAAATTGAAAATTTTGCAATCTAGTATATCACTAAATGAAAATAATGTTCTAATAATTTCTAAAGTATACAGATCGCATGAAATTCTGAAAGCTGAATTTTTGATAAATATAAATGAATTTTTATTATATGTCAAGCATATGCAAAATTACCTCATAGTTGGAGATTTCAACATAGACTTAGTTAAGATGATAATTTAATCCCACTTCTCTTACTAGTTAAAATAGTGTAAAGAACATCGTCTTGTCGTTGACGATCTTGCCATATAATTTTGAATGTTTGGTCAAAAATAATACGTCCGACGACAGAAGCATTTAAAATATACTTAGATTCTATATTAAAGTAATACTTAGAAGAATTTTTGAAAAGGGCGTCGAGAAAGGCCATCTGCATTTCCATAAAAAGTACCTTTATGATGTAGAATTTTAAAGTCATATTAATCTAATTTTGTTATCCATCTAGCTAATTGACCGTCTAAGTTTTTAAATAAAAGGAGCGACGTTAATGCTGAATGATCAGTACGAATGAATAATGGTCTACCATATAGATGATTGTGAAAATATTGTATTGAATCTAGAACAGCCAGCACAGTAATTTCTCTCAGCTTTTATCATAGGCAATCACAAAGGCAATCTTCTCCATCCTATACTTAAAATAATACAGCTCCTATCCCACGATCAGACGCATCTGTATCTATAGTGAGAGGAAAATTTCCTAATGGTAAAGCTAAAATGGGTGGTGTTGAGAGAATCTCTTTCAAATGTGAAAAAGAAATTTGACATTCCGGAGTCCATTGAAATTTGTTTCTTTTCACTTAATTTATAATTTGGCGATAGAAGATAAATCTTATTATAAAAAAATAAACCAATGAAACTCTTTACATGTTTTTTAGTTGAAAAAATAGGCCAAGAAATTAGTTTCTATCTTTTTAGGATCTGTTTTCTTTCCGAATTCTGAAACAATGTGTTCAAAATACTCTACTTCGCGTTGGAAGAAAACCTATTACTTTTAATTTAGTTTTAAGTTAGCATTTCGAATCTTTATAAAAACTGTTTCTAAATTTGTCAGCATTTCATGAAATGATTTAGCCATAATCATAAGATCGTCAAGATAAATTAAACAAATATCGTTTAAGAAATCACGAAGTAAATTTCCATAAGACGTTCAAAACTGGTTGGGGCGTTGCATAGTCCAAAAGCCATGACAATGAATTACCATAATCCGTTTCCAACAGAAAAAGCTGTCTTTTCTCGATCTTCTGCAAGAATTTTCACTTGCCAATACCCATTTTTAAGATCTAAAGTTGAAAATCAGAATTTTTTAGCTAATTTATCTAGAGTCTGATAAATTCTAGGTAATGGATCTTTAATAGTTTTATACTTAAATTTATGGAAATCGACGTAGAATCTTAGAGTACCATCCTTTTTCTGCTTCAACACTTGGAAAACACCAAGAACTAAAAGATTCTTCTATTATTTCCAGATTCTGTATATTCTTAATCATTTGATTAACCTCTCCTCGCAAATAAAAAGGAATAGGACGGCGAGGTTGTTTAAGGGGACGGGGATCATTTAGCTCAATCTTGTGTTCAACTAAATTACAACTTCCTGCAACGTCATCGGTATGAAAAATTTCTTCGAAATCTATTAATAGTTTTAAAAATTTTTTTTTGCGTAGTCTAAATTATGGGAATTGTTATTAAAAACATCTGTTAATAAACTAAGTATTTCCTGAGTGTCTTCTAAAACTTTACAACATCGTTGTTCATCGGAGTTACTGATGTTTAAATATGGAGTAATCATAAAAATTTTATTTATTAACTCGGAAATGCCTGTTTTGTTTAAAAAATTACATCCTAATATACAATCATCAATAATATTAGCTATAGAAACAATTAGTTTAGCTGAATGTTGACCTAAATTTATCCAAACTTCAGCTTTAGATTTAATCGGAACAATTTCAATGTATATAAGGACATTTCAATGTATCCCCATTTAGAGGTAGTAAATTGAGAAGTTGATCCATAAACCTTGAATTCCAAATAGTCAAATTTGAGCCTCAGTAAATTTTAAAAATACATTAACAAGTCCTTCAAATTGAAAAGATTTCAAATTACTAAGAATTCTAGTAGAGTTCTAGTAGTCTAGTGGTTGTCTCTTCACATTAACCCTTCACATTAAACAAGGAGCTTGTTTCTTTGATGTTCAACCCACTCCTGAAGGTTCAACATAACTTACTTTCCCTGTTCTGGACATCAGTTACGAGTGTGACCTTCCTTGTAACATTTCCAACGTTCAAGATTTCTCAACCATTCTTGAGTGTCAAATAGTTTATTTTAATTTTCTGTAATCTTGGTCATTTGATTATGTATCACTGCAGAAACTTAATTATTTTGAGCAATTCTATCACTTCGTGAAGTTGAAGTCCTATTTTGATCTTTAATCGATTTAACTTCCAAAGCACGAGCTAAAGCTATTTTTAAAGAAATAATTCTTTATAATTGAAGAGATTCCCTAATCTCTGAATGATAAATACCCATGATGAATTAGGCACATGCTATCTTATCCTGAATTTCTGTTGAGCATTCAGGGTAAATTAAAGCTGCTAATTGTTATATTGCATCTGCTAAAGTTGGAAGATCCTCACCAGGTTGTTGTCGTTTAGTTTGGAATAACGAGTAGCTATTAAATTTAAATTTATATCAAAACGTGATTCAAGCTTATTTAATAAAGCTCTAAGATCCGAAGTTTCTGTGTCGGTAAAACTGTTTAACACACTTTTTGAGGCAAGGGCCTCTCAATAAAGCGGATACTGATATCATTTTCTTATTATTTGACCAAGCATTTGCTTTCGCGGTAGTGTAGTACCCTCTCTTAAGGCGGGAGTAACTATGACTCTCTTGGGCCAGCGTATGGCTGGAAGTCATGCGTATGGCCGAAAGCAATGCGTATGGCTTGAAGTCATGCGCGTGTTTGAAAGCAATGCGTATGATCGAGAGCAATGCGTATGGCTGGAAGCAATGCGCGTGGTGGAAAGCAATGCGTATGGACTTGGAGTTTTTGGTTGCTCAATGGACTAAGCGGAGAGGTGTCCCCTCTAACTTAGTCAAGTCTTGAAGCTACCTCTTCGTGGTACCGCTAGTAATACATTTGACGTGGCTCAAGTGTAGCTAAAGTCTTCAAGGCGGAGGGATACCGTGAGAGAGCAGCCCTCTCACATGACCAGCCTTCCCACTAGTTAGTGGCGGTATCCCCCCTAGGAAGGTGGTATGTAAAGGAGTATGGGGTTGCCTTCCCTATACTTCACTGGAAGCAGGCACGAGTCAAAATATAAATTCTCGTGAGTCAAGTGACTCACCGCCGGTAGCCCCACGGGGTTCTCGGATTACCGGCCCTGCTTCGGCAACTGACCGTGACCGTCCGGTCTTACCCTTATGTGATGGCAACAACAACAGCCGTCACAAGTGTCCAGTTTGTGCGAGAGAGTTTGTCACTAAGATCGGCCTTGGAGTCCATTTAAGGAGAGCTCATCCTGAAAATGCTAATGAGAGAGTACAGTTGGCAAATCGAAAGGTGAGATGGAGAGACGAGGAGGTTGAACTGGTCGCCATGGAGGAGGCTAAGGCCATTCACGAGGGCAGTGTCCGATTTATACGGCAGTACCTGTTATCTACGCCCCTTTTGAAGTCGCTTGGGTGTGATCTTGAGCGACTGAAGGGTCTCCGAAAGAAGGAGACGTATAAAGCCCTCGTAATGCAAAAACTAACAGCTTTACAAAGCCCCTCCCCAGATCCCTCCTCAGATGTAGTTGGGCCGAACATCAGCCCAACCACCCATCAAGTGTCCAGGGATAGCGATGACCATCTAACGCTTCCCTTGTCACAGGAGGAGGGCAATGATAATAACATCTATATCGACGCAATCAGGCATTCGATCGGGTTGGCTCGAGAGATTACATCTCATCGAGCTTCTGACCTGATCGAGATTGCAGAGGCCCTCCTGGATGGCAATCAAATTACATCTGAAGATTGTCATCAATGGGTGATGAAGGTCTTTCCTCCACCCCAGATAGAACATCGTGTCCCTAGAGTACCTAGGGACACGCCGACTGCACATATCTCAAACTGGCGTAAGAGGCGGCGGGAATATGCTGCCATGCAGAGTTTGTGGACCAAGGACATGTCACGAGCGGCTAAGTTAGTCCTGGATGGCGAGGTGCACGCCATTCAGCCCTCTATGGAGCAATTTATTGAGTTTTGGGAACCAATTCTCAATGCTCCATCCCAACATCTGGAAGAGGAAATAGTCGTTCGTGAGGACCCGACTTTGCAATGGCTTGCAGATCCGATTTGTCCCAACAACATCAGGGACAGTGAGATACCGCTCGCCTCGGCTGCTGGTTTAGACGGCATTTCTAGCCGACAGTGGAGGAGTGTGCCAATGCGTTTGAGGGCACTGTTCTACAACATCGTCCTGGCTGTTGGAGAATTTCCATCTCAACTTCTACTCAGCAGGACGGTGTTTGTCCCCAAGAAGGATGGGAGTTCACTTCCATCAGAATTCCGTCCCATAAGTGTGGCCTCTGTTGTCGTTCGTCAGCTACATAAGATCATAGCGATGAGGTTGGTTAAAGCCAATATCATCGACGAGCGACAGAGAGGTCTACATGATGGCTGCGCTGAGAACACAATGGTTCTTGACACGGTATTGCACGTAGCGAAGACATCACTTCGTGAAATGCATGCCGTGTCGTTGGATGTCGCAAAGGCATTTGACAGTGTCAGCCATTATGCCATTACATCGGCATTGAGGGGACAAGGCATACCATCTAGCCTTGTCCGGTATATTGACAACATGTACCGGAAATGTGGAACGGTGCTCCAAGTGGCCGGACAATGTTCGCAACCTATTGTGGTAAACCGGGGTGTAAGACAGGGAGATCCCATGTCAAGCATCCTGTTTGCCATGGTTGTGGACAGAGTCATGAGATCACTACCCAACAACATCGGGTTTAGAGTCCATCAACATCGGACTAACGCTATGGCATACGCGGATGATATAGTATTATTCGCGTCCTCTAAGGCTGGGATGGAAACACTACTGAAGACTGCTGAGAAAGAGGCCCACAAGTATGGCCTGCAATTCAATCCATCAAAAAGTCAGGCCATCTCCATCCAAATAGCGGGGAAAGCTAAGACTTATAAAGTCATAAGCACCCCGCTATTTAAGCTTCAAGGTGGACCCGTCAAACAACTTGGGTCCACGGAACAGTTTAGATACCTAGGCATTAACATCTCGCCATTAGGTATCAAAAAGCCGGGTGGATATTTAGAGAGAGAGCTAAATAACATCACTCGAGCTCCTCTCAAGCCTCAACAGCGACTTAAGATCCTTCGCTGCTTTCTTATTCCTCGCCTGTATCATGGTATGGTGCTTTCGCGGACCACTGCGAGGGTCTTGAGGGCACTAGATAGACAGGTGAGGATTGCAGTTCGGAAGTGGCTGCGTTTGCCCAAGGATACTCCATTAGGGTACTTCCACGCCAAATGCAGGGATGGTGGATTGGGAGTCCCGGCTTTCATAACATCTGTGCCGGGACAAATACATGCTAGATTATTGGCAATGGCCCATTCCACATCACCTGCGGTGCGGGACGCCACTCAACACCTATATAACGTTAAGCTGGTCCGATGGGCTGAGGGGCTGCTCACATATAATGGGCAGTCACTTACGGGTCCAGAAGATCGGCGACGTTATTGGGCGTCCCGGCTCCATCAATCCAACGATGGAAGCGAGTTGCGTGAGGCTGCTAAAGTCACCGCTAGCAGCTTTTGGGTAGATGCAGGTAGTGCGAGAGTCCCTGGTCGGGATTATATCCAGTACCACAGGACACGAATTAACGCTCTACCCTCCAGAATAAGAACATCTAGAGGGCGCCGTGACGGAGGTGTTCCTGTGCTTTGTCGTGCCGGATGTCACGTGGCGGAGACTACGGCGCACATTGTACAGGGCTGTCACCGAACTCATGGTGGCCGAATTCTGAGGCATGATGCCATTTGTCGCATAGCTGCGACAGGGCTCAGGCAAAAGGGGTGGCGCGTGTTCGAAAATCCGCACTACTGTCTTCCATCAGGGTTACAGAAACCTGATGTCGTTGCAGTAAAGGATGGGAGCGTCAAAGTCATCGATGCACAGGTAGTTAGTGGAGCAGCATCACTTGACGACGCACATAACACCAAGTGCAGAAAATATGATACTCTTCCGCTTAAACATCATATAGCAAATGAGTTGGGGGTTGTGGTCGAGAATATCTCGGTCACATCCATTACCCTCTCATGGAAGGGTATCTGGTCGTTGAGGTCTGCTAATGACCTGACCTCCTTGGGACTTCAAAAACTCTTACCAGGCATAACAACAAGAGCTTTGCAGGGTTCGCACACGAATTGGACACGGTGGAACGGGATGACTGGTGTTTATCCCAGTAATCCTGTTCCACGAGAAGGGATAGGATAGGGCGGTTACGGTCAACACGCTACAGCGTTTGGGTAACCCAGGCCCCACCATCTTAAGTCGGCACTGGGAAATAAAGCCGCGGCCTGCACAACCAACATCATCAGTGCAGGTGACAGATGGAGTTTTAGTGGGTATTCCTCTATGAGGTGAGTCCCACATACCAGCACCAACATCTGCTGAGATGCGTAAATGCATTTCTCCATCTATAAAAAAAAAAAAAAAAAAAAAAAAAAATAATATTTGTTCGAATTTGGGTTATATTTCATGTATGTGTATTTGTTATTGGTATTGTGAGTGGCTGAGAAACAGAAATTTAGCTCATCTGTAATATTTGTGTCAAGATGATACAATTCCTGTTGAAAAGAACATCGTTGTAAATGTAGATCTTCAATGATACGTTGGTTTTCAATAGCCGCAGAGTTATGATGTTGTAGTATGGCTTCAAAATGATCTCGATATCTTCATTCGGTTGCGCATGTAGCTCGAAGAACTTCTAATTCATTTCTGGCTTCGTTCAGTGATAATGAAGTCTCGCATAGTACAGATTGGGGTATAATAGTTGCTTTAAATGACGTTTCTGGTGAGCCAGGTAGTATCGGTAGGACATGACCTATCGCAGACGTGTCGTTAACATCTACTTAATACTCATCAATGGTTTTAGTTGAGTTGTGACGTAATATTGCCAAATCGTCAAATGAATCTGAAGCGACAAAAATCGGATTAGAGATAGTTGAGTCACTGATACCTAGATTGTTTGTAGATTCGGTATTTTGTGAGAGATGTGCTGTAGAATCCTTTTCATTTGTAATGGCAAGAACGACGGTAGAAGCGGCCGCAGTTTGTGATGGTGTCGTTGTTTGAAACGGTATAGAAGAAGGCGTGCGGGGCGTTTTATCAGACATCTTATGTAAATATACTATTTCACACAAAATTTAGGACGAACCCCCAAAATGTAATAAACTCACGTAAATATTAAAAACAGATTATATAAAAGAACTTCAATTGAACAAATCAGCATATCAAAATAATTTTATTAGTTTAAATCAGTTTACTCATTAATCGGCTGGCAAAATTGACTAAAAAGAATAACAATATGTTACTAGGAGTTATCTTTGGTAAATAACAAAATAATGTTGATAAGAACGACGAAATTTATATTGTGCAATATATAGCATATGTAAAAATACTAAAACTTTTATTACTTCAAATAAAACTAAAATGGCTTTTTTCGCCTCTTTAAGTTAGGATATCTGAATAACCTGAAGTAATGGACAAATTCTGACTCTGGATTCGAATTCCTTGTCGATGAGTCCGACCAGATGGAATATCCTCGTTGTTGTCGTTGATGTTGACGGTTGGGGAAGTTTTGGGCGATGATGTTTGCTGGAGCAAAAAGTTCTTGAAGGGCGTGACGAATGATTACTCGATCGTCTCGGCGAATCGTCTCTCGATGTCGGCCTTATCCAGGGCGTCGCTCGAATCGATTTGTTTCCAGGTATCGGTCGTAGGTACGGGACACTACCGAGGGACTGACACCAAGTCATTCACCCACCTGCCGATACCTATAACCCTCCTGAACAAGAGTTACTAGCTGAGCGACTTCTGGAGCAGATAAATGCAGCCTCGGAGGCATTATGAAAAAAATTAATGTTTACGAGAATCAAGCAGCCGTCAAAAAATTCTTTAGAATTTACGAAAAGAAAAGTTTAGTTTTGAAAAAAACTGTTGAGTGGTTTTTTACTAAAAAGTCGAAAAGTTTAGAAAAAAACTGTTTTTTTTTATGACGTTTTGGCTTCACAGAAGACGTTAAAAACTTATCGCGCGGAATTTCACAGACCGAGTAATGGATACGGCTTAGGGGTATCAACTTTGATTTTCTTCAAATCAATTTTTCTTAAGCGTAATTGAGGCTTGAATGTATCCATTACCTAAATGAATCAAAATGAGTGACTAATCGATTATTAATTTTTTTTCAGTAAAGAAATTGAAAATGTTATTTTTTTTCAATTAAAAAAAAAATTTTTTTTTCAAGGGTAAATCAGTCATCAATCACGATGGCTAAAGAACCATATTTTATAGTCAGTGGAAAAATTGAAAAAAAATTTTTTTTTTGATTTTTGAAAAATTTTTTTGATTTTTGAAAAATTTTTTTTTTTTGAACAATTTTTTTAGATTGTTGAAAATTTTTTTTTTATTTTTGAAAAAAAATGTTTTTGTTTTCCATTTTTTTCAAAATTAATCGTAAACAGATATAAAATTGTGTAAATAGAAAAAAAAATGGAATTTTTTGATTTTTAAAAAGTTTGCTTCAAGTTAAGGAACAAAAACCTTGTTCCTTTAATTTTTTATAAATTTTGATCAATTGGTCCGGAAAAACCGCTGAACCGATCGGTCCAAAAATTTAGGGGGTTCTTTGGGGGACATTAGACTGTAAAATTTCTCTTTAACCGTACCTTTTCCGCCCATATTACTGAAGATACAGTCAAGTAACCAAAAAAGAGGGAAATGTCGCTTTTTTTCATTTTTTTTAATTCAATGTTAGAGATGGAAAAAAATTTTTTTCTTTACTAACATTTGACTGTATTTCATCGGAAATTTTATGCAGATGATGAAATTCGGTGTCCGCTCGCTGTGCGACCAGTAGTTCCAGAGATATCGAAGGATCCTTTTGCATTCAAAGTTCGATATCTCGGAGACAAATGATCGTAATTGAGCTCCGCGAAAAGCAGCGTGAAGCTGGATAAACAGGCTAAAAGACCTATGTATTGGCGTAGCTCGAACAAATTTTTCCATGCCCGTAGAGTAAGAAACAAAATGTAAAAAATTTGGATAAAATTTTTTTTGCGCTTTGTATAAGGATTGCATGAAATACGGAGCTCTAAAAAATTTTTAACCAAAAAAACTAAAAACTAGAGTCTTCAAGCTTCAACAGCTTGATTTTTTTATTTCCTGTACTACCATTTCTCACTGAAATACCGCCTGTTGAAAATCAGCCAAAAATTTGACAAATTTTTTTTTCCCTTAATTTTTGCGAGGATGGTACTTTCACCCACGTTTAAGAAGCAATGAATTGGAATTCATATGATTGGAACTATGTGGTGGCTTGCATAGCCCATTCTTGTAGCTTTCTGGTTATAACATATGAATTATTTTTTACAGCTTCATTTGTAATAGCGACGGCCTTCAATGCCTACAATTCGCTACTATTACCATATTATTTAAGGGGAGGGCAAAGGAGGCGGTGTGTCGCTCCTAACAAAGCAGGAAAGGGAAGGTGTAGACTCAACGATTTTCACACACACAGCTTCATTAATTGACTGTTTATTACAATTGCACTACCTTAAGTGCCGACGAAAATACAAAGTTACCTATTACTAATAATATACAAGAATTACACTAAACAAGATGGCATTAACCGTCTCAAACTAAAATTACATAATAAAAGGACGTTGCGCCGGCTCGTGAAAGCCTGGCGCCGCACACAAGCCGCGAAACAATGCCGAGGAAACAGAGAGAGAAAAGAGAGGAGAAAAAACTAAACCTGACCAATAAATGTGATGGCTGCTTGGCAGGTGGGCTGCAGGTGAGTTGGCTGGCGCAAGATGCAGCCCAGTTTCGATGCTGTCACGGCTCTCACACCCTCTCGGATTCGTGGCAAGAATAATAGCAACTCTTCCCAGTGTGGCCGATCTCTCTCGCGTGCGTCGATTTTTTACCGCGACTGCATCGCGGTATTTAAAGCGTGCCTAAACTCGTGCAAATAACGGTCCCAGCTTCTGTGGTCTTTATCATCAAACATAGCAATCATAGTTTTCAGCGTCTTATTGACGCGTTCAACCGGATCGCTCTGCTGATAATATGCGGCGCACAACACGTGCTCGATACCATGCTCCTGCAACATACCTTGGAAGATCACGCTCTTGTATGCTTTCGCATTATCACTTATCAAGTACTCTGGCGTTTCCCATCTAAATAAAATTAATTCCTCCAAGGCAGCGGCAAGAGCAGGCCCATCCGCCGACCTAAGCGGTTTCAGTTCTATCCACTTGGTGAATAGATCTTGAAACACGACCATATACCGAAACCTATTCTTGCTACGTGCTAGCTCGTCTACGTCCATGGCTACTACGGCCCATGGGCGTTCTTGTTACGTCTCGTGCATAAACTACGAATAGCGAATGTGCGAAACGTACCAATATAGTACTAGTGGCTGATTGAGGCTCACAAGTAATGAGGAATATACGATATATGAATAAGAATGAATGTGTTTTATTATTTTGTTGTACTTACAGTTTCTAGAGTACTTTCAGTATCGTAGATCTCGGTATTTGGATAGGTTCAATAATGAAGTTGCACGTTCTCACTTTTAATGGATCGCGTATTTATTGAGATCAAATAATATAGTTTGACAGGTAATAATTGAATAGTTAGCCAAATTGTCGAACAGGCTTGCACGCGACTGTAGCGTCGATACGTAGAGTTTATTCGTCAATTGTCGAACTGACGTGTACGGAGTAACAATAAAAGATGACTAACTCTTTACAGGTGGTTCGTCTTATATATATAGATTTGTGCTCAATTAATCGCTGATGTTTCTGTGTAGTTGGGAAATTTTTCTTTTTGAGTTCAATGTGTGTTGTGAAATGCTGAGTATGGTCTTTGTATTTTGCTGCCGTGTGGTTTTCTGGTGGATGTGTACATAGTTTTGATTTTACGAAATTCGGGATTGCACTTTTTTAAAGAATGTGAATGAGTAAAGATGCGTCTTGAGACGTAACATTCTACTGCACGTTTTCCCATTAAGCCGAGCGGCGCCTGTTGTACTGTTTTGTACTCCTGGCACTTGTTACACTCGGCAATGAAGGTACTGACGTCGTACCAAACGCCCGGCCAGTAGTACTCACATGCTATTCTATCGTAAGTCTTTTCCCGGCCCAAATGTCCAGAAGAGGGCTCGCAATGAGCGTCACGCAACACACGTTCTCTATGTTCAACCGGCACCACCATGCGCCAACACTTTTCTCTGTTAGTGATCAGATAGAGCAAATGGTTCTGCATAAACTTATAGAGCGTGCTACCTTCTACTCTCCACGTTCTATACTTTTTCGGCCTAGACAACACGTCCGTTGCAAATACCATTTATCGCTCGTAACCTCAAACGCACATACCTCGTATTCGTCTTTGAATTCTCTGGATAACGCGTCTGGCACATGGTGTAATGCCCCTTTCCTATGTATTATCTCGCAGTCGTGCTGCTGAAACTCAAGTACCCACCTCTCTAACCGGCCTGTAAGTTCTCTTTTATTCAAAATTTTCGTCAGCGCGCTATGATCAGTAACTACAATAAAGTGTGATCCTTCTATGTACGGTCTAAACTTCTTTACCGCGAATAGAACGGCTAAAAACTCTATCTCACTAACCGTGTAGTTACGCTCATGAGTGTTAAGCATTCGGCTGGCATAGCATAACGGATGCTCGCCATCGTCGAATATTTGAACTAAACACGCGCCAACCGCAAAAGATGAACCGTCACAGTGCAAGTAAAAAGGGCGCGCGAAGTCCGGGCGCGCAAGAACAGGCGCCTCAGTCAATGCGTGCTTCAACCTTTCAAATGCAATTTGCTGAACCTCGCCCCATTCCCATGGTTGATCTTTCCTAATCAATTTAGTCAGAGGGACTTCGATATCACTTTCGTATTCAATAAACCTAGCGTACCAGCCTACCATCCCGAGAAAGCGACGCAACTGAGCTACGTTGCTCGGAGCCGGATAATCTACAATCCGTTGCACCTTATTGTCGTCCGGACGCAAACCCTCACTGTCTAAGCGATAGCCCAAGTATGTCACTTCTGTACAGAAAAAATCCGACTTCTCGAGATTGATTTCCAGACCTACGCTTGCTAACCTTCTCAACACTTTTTCTAATCAAAAGACATGACTTTCAAAGTCTACGCTAACCACTAATAAATCGTCAAGATACCAGAAAACGTGCGGTTCGTATTCAGGCCCGAAAAGTGCGTCCATTACCCTCATGAACGTTGCTGGCGCATTTACTAAGCCGAAAGGCATTCTTTCAAACTCCCACAAGCCTAGTCCCGGTACTGCAAAAGCCGAATATTGCTTACTTGTTTCCGAGAGCGGAATTTGCCAGAACGCTGATTTGAAATCGATTTTTGAAAGATGAACCGCGCCGCGCAAACTGTCTAAGATTGAGTCCATGCTTGGCATTGGATAAACGTCAATCTTTGTCAATTTATTAACCGGCCTAAAATCTAGACAAAATCTATAACCGCCGTCTTGCTTACATACGACTACCGGCGCGCTACACCATTAACTGTTCGACGGCCTGATTATCTTCGCTTTCCAAAGGCGCATTGTTTCCTCCTGCAGGAAAGCCAAGATTTTCAGCGACATTCGACGCATTGGCGTTTTAATAGGGCGCACGTCACCGACATCGACAATATGCTCGATAACGTTAGTGACTGCCGGTGAATCTCCAGACTCGGGGACGATCCGGCGAACGAGCTCCATAATCGTCTCGCGCTGAGTCTCTTCGTACCTATTCAAACCTGCGTATTCAACAAACACGTCAACTGCCTCGCTACCTTCGTCGGCAAATTGACACCAATCGCTCTGATCTCCTGACCGCCAAGCACGATTTCCGAAATCAATGTTAATTTGCCAGTTCTTACAGAAATCCGAGCCTAAGATCAGGTCGTGCTTTAATGTTGACACGACCGTCACGGTCAGCCAGGCAATTCTACCACCTATCTCAACACACAGTCTGAGATCGCCTAATGTTCTCGCCTTTTCACCTGAAATACCTTGCACGAATATAGTTGGCGGCCTCAAACGTTCCTCGTATCTTTGTGCAATCCTCAGTCCTACAACTGACACCTGAGCACCTGAGTCTAACAGCGCGTTATAGACTTCATCGCCAATCTTCACCTTCAAGAAAAACCTATTCTCTGTCACGGCTACTAACGCTTGATCCGACTCTTCCGTTTTTGGCAAAGCTACTGAGCTATCCTCAGTCTCTCCCATCACCGAAACGGACGGTGCGTCTGTACAGACGACCGCACGCTTACCCAAAGATACAGAGTTGGCGGGTTCGTTAAATATGTGCGCATTATCTATGCGCGAATTTGTTGAGCCCGCCGCGTCGTTAGATGTGTAAGAGTCCACGTTAGGCTGAACTTTGTTCGTTCCGACCGCATCCCACGCATCATACTTAAGCAATGATCTGCTTGTCACCTCGTCCCGCTGTTCATGACCGTCCCTAGCGCTATCACGTTGAACCGAGGCTTTTCCGCCATGCGAAATGCTAGATTTTTGGTTCTCTGGCTTTAGGGGCCCGTCTAACGCCGAGGAAATAAACTCTCCACTAACTACAAGATCTGGCTCTCCAGCTTCTCGTCAGCTACATCGTGAACGGATTCACTACCCGGCCTACAAACGACTTGCTTTCTTTCGTTTGCACCCGATTCTAACCTCTCGTCTACACTTAATACTACTGGCCTGCAAACGACTTGCTTACTTTCGTTTGCATCCGACTCTAACTTCTCACCTACGTCTAATACTACCGGCCTACAGACGACTTGCTTTCTTTCACCTGTATCCGATTCTACTTCTAACCTTACACCAACAATGCGATCGAAATTCCTTATTTCCGACGCAACAACCGAGTTACTTTTCCTTTTTAGCAACTCATCTATTCAAACCGCCCGTTCGATTTGCTTTAAGCCGGAGTCACTGAGCGGTCGGCAGTTCCCGCACCCGAGTTTCCCTGTCTTGCTTGACTACAAGTCGGACAATTTCGGAAGAGAAACCCAACGGTTCCACAAACCTGACACTCCGGCTTGGCCTCCGTCGGTATCAGTGGGCAATTGTTTGCATAGTGCCCGGATTGTCGGCACTTATAACAAACAATCGGCATTCTGCGCAGCCGGGCACTGAGACCTCTGATGGCCAGGCAAACCGCACGCGAAACACGCGTCTACAAAAAGACGTTGTCCTCTCGCATTTCCCGTTTGAGCGCCGTTCGTTTGTCCACGCTGTTGTGGAATCAAACTTGGTGCAGAAAACATCGGCAGCTGGGCGGCTGGCGGCTGCGCTGCAACGTTCGGCTGCTCTACAACATTCGACTGCGCTGCAACATTCGGCTGCGCAGCCTGCTGCGAAGAGCGGTTCGTCGCCTGCGGCTTCGTGCCTTGGACATTAGCCTTCTTTGATTTTACGGGCTCTAGTTGATAGAAGGGCATGAATTTTCCGGAGACGCTAGGGGCGTGGATCCATTATGTTTGAGCCTTCCTTTCAGAGATGGCTCCTCAAGTACGTTTTCTTGGCTTGTGTGCGTGTGATTGTTAATAATAATACATGTAAGGCTTTTCTTCAGTTTCATTACTTAATTGAATTTTTTGACATTTAGGTAACAATTTTAGCTACATTTTTCGTTTTAATATAATTGTTCTTATTTTATTTTATTCGGTTACTTTTAAGGTTTTTTTACTCGTGTTTAACTAATCTATATAAAATATCTATACGCTACTTTTGTTTCTTTATTATTCCTATTTTCGATTATTGCAAAAGCTTCCGGATAATTTTAGTTGACAGAAGTATTAATCTTTATTTTACAATTTGGTCCGAGATGGAATAGATTATATTGATTCTCGACGCGAATATGCTTGTGAGCGAAAAATGTATATTTATTTTTGTTATAATTATTCGTTCTTTATAATTCGGTATAATTCAAAGTTACAATTATTGGATTTTTATTCAAGCATTGTTTCGTGGAAAAATATAAAATCGGCGACAATGTGGTAAACAAAATGCAGATTGCGTTTTACGACATTCCAGGTACGGTTTCCAGTCAGCGGAAGCGTTACGGCAGGGAGAGCGCATTCGAGTGCGACTCCATGCTTTTCTTATGGAATTTTTTTTTATATAGAGTTGGTGAGTCTTCCTATTTTTGACTCTGGCCTAGTTTTCAATAAGAAAACTCTACAAAACTGATCGAAACAAAAGGCGCTCAACCTCGTTTTTTAAGGAAAAGAGAAGGTTCTCATTCAATTAAAAAAAAAAAAAAACAATCCGCCGTCACAATACAATTTCAACATTTACCTGAGAATTAAGATTGTACATCATTACTAAAATCTTCTATATCTTGTAAAATACTTGGTAAAGTTATGTTTAGTTCACTTTCTAGATAAATTTCATCAAATTGGCCTATTTCAAGATTATCAGTAAAATCAATTATGTAATCAGCCAATTCTTTTCTCATCGTTTTTGAATAACTAATAGGTTATTACTATCACCAACTTGTATATGATATTATATATATTATGTATATTCTCCGTATATGATATTTCATCAATTGTTTTACTAGTTGATAGTGTAGATTCCATATTAGGTTTTCAATTAATAATTACCTTTAACAAATTTGTTGAATAATTAAAAAAAAATTTTCAACTTTGAAAAATAACATTTTCAACAGTAATACTATTCGCGATTCGAAGAATCCGCTACGCCGCCCTGGCAGCCAAGAAAGGAAGCTAAGGATTAGCCGAAGTTTTAAAAGTTATTATGGGAATAAGTACAAATTAATGAAAAACTTAATATTCCTGCATTCTGAACAAATAAAAATTATTCTAAATCGATAGACAAATATAATTCTTATTTTTAAAATTAAAAAGTAATTGAAACGTTGTCTAGTTTCTTTATATTTGAGTTTCTAATTGTTATACAGTTCTAACAAGTCTTGTAGAAGCAAGGGTGAATTTCGTTGATTGGGGTGATTGATAAGGGTGAAAAATTCTGCCCAACTATGTTTCTCGTGTATTTTAACCTTCTGAATACGAATTTTTAAAGTAATTTGCGGAAAAATGAATCAGTAATTATTTATATGTAAATTAATTGTTTAAACAATTACTAAAAGTTTATTTATATCGTTAATAATATTTTAATCACATTCACGCATTCTTTAGCTCACAAAAAATCCGTCGACATTTTTAAATTTCAAAAATGTTATATAGAACTCGAGATATAATGATACAAAAATTAATAAAAAACTTGCTCAAATATGCAGATTAACAATAAGTGGCCAACGCAACTACTAAATAAAAATTACAATATCTCAGGTTCTATTTAATATTTTTTAAAGTTGAAAATACTGGTTGTTCGTTGTGAGCTAGAGAATGCGTATTGTAACGGGGGAGGTTATCTACAAAAATGAAAAGTTTATTTAAGAACAAACTCCCACGATGCAGAGCTAACCGCCGCTCTGTTAAACACGAATGATTGTACGTGTATTCGCCTTTACGTCAGATGATTTCGCTTAATTGTCTTCTAATATGCGTGAGCTGGCGTATTGTCATGATGGAAGAGAACTTTTTGTGGGCCAATTGTGGACGTTTCTCTAGCAACTCGGTTTTCAAACGATCCAATAACGATGAATAATATTCGCCTGTAATGGTTTTACCCTTTGCCAGATAGTCGATGAAGATTATTCCTTGCGAATCCCAAAAGACAGTCGCCATAACCTTCCCGGCCGAAGGAATTGTCTTCGCCTTTTTCGGAGCAGATTCCCCCTTGGTAACCCATTGTTTAGACTATTCTTTGGTCTCAGGAGTGTAGTGATGTATCCATGTTTCATCTACAGTAATGAAACGACGCTTAAAGTCTCGCGGATTTTACTGGACCAGCTACAAACCATTCTTGCAAGACTTCACACGATCTCGTTTTTGGTCAATCGTGAGCAATCGCGGCACCCATCTAGCGGACAGCTTTTTCATGTCCAAATGTTGGTGCAAAATATTATGTACCCGTTCGCTCGAGATGCCTACAGTACTAGCAATCTTATGCACCTTCACTCTTCTGTCAGCCATCACCATATCATGGATTTTATCAATGATTTCTGAAGTAGTAACCTCAAAAGGGCGTCCAGAATGTTCAGCGTCTTTTTGTGCTCATATGGCCACTCCGAAAATTTTGAAACCACTTATAAACCATTCTAATCGAAGGTGCACAATCACCATAATGTTTATCAAGCTTCTGTTTAATCTCTGGAGGCGTTTTGCCTTTAAAAAAGTAACGTTTAATCAATACACGAAATTATTTTTCGTCCATTTTTTTACAACCACTCGATTTCTTTGATTGAAACGAATGTAAAACGCAAAGTAATTGGCCGATCTGGCTGAAACTTGGTGTGTGCTCTTCCAAGATATGCCACTAACTGAAAATAACCTTGATACGCACTAGTAGCGTCATCTCTCTGACTTTGCACGGACTTTTCAAACGACCCTCGTATATATATAATATGCTGATTCATATTAAGCAAAAAAAACACAGGGTTGATTCGTCTAAAATATAGAGTTTTTTTATTATAATTAGCCTAATAAATTGTATTTACATAGACATACACGTGTTATACTAACCTAAAATATAGAGAATCAACAATTTAATATTTATGCTTCTCTATCTTCTAAATTAAAGTATTATAAAACTATATCACATTAAACTTATTAAAAGTTTTACAACGATTCTAGAGTTTTGTTATACAGTAATTTAATTAACTTTTAACAAAAATTGGAATCAGTTCCTTTCTATCTATCTTATGTTATTCTATCTATCTATCTTTCTCTGATTCGGCATCGTCTTCTCTCGATTCACTCGTCCATCAAGTGTCGACCTCTTGAGTAGATATTCAATACGTTCATACAGTACGTACACAAAGCTTACATATATATATGCTTGTATATACGAAATGTTCGTATATGCACATTCGTATATGTGTGTGTGCATCTGTCTATTTGAGCTGCTCGTCTCTGTTTCTTGCTTATTCTTATCTTATCTCTTCACTTTCCTGCTTTTAGCTTTTAGGATCTGAAACACAGAACAAAACATAGATTAGCTCAATTCATCTTCAATGTAGCTTTTATTAAGAATCTTTTTAATCAGATCAAAATTATATTCAAATAACATATACTTACTATATACATGGGTCAAAATTATAGTTCATCGAAAAACCGTGCGCACGGGGTCCTCCGATTTTATTGAAAATTAGTACACGTATTCTACATAAGAAAAAAAGAAACTGCCCAAAATTTCAGCCCCCTAGATAAAAAATTAGGCCCACAGGACTGTTTCAAAGATCAAAAAATCGCCTTTTTTAAGCGTTTTTCGACCTATTTTCAGTTGCTTCTCAAATCTCGAGTTTTAAAGCTACTTGAACAAGCAGGGGCTTATTTTCTTTGTCTTCTCAAGAGCTTTATAGCGCCGTAATATAAAATATAGATTCGTGTAATAATAAGAATCCTAGAGACCCAAAAGTGCAGAGTGATTTTTACGATTTTTGCCTATGTTCAAGGGCCGTAAGACAGTGAATTTTCAATATTTACAATTTTTGAAGTACGGCATTGGATAGCTCTTGAAAAGACAAAGAAAATGAGACCCAGCCCATTTCTGTAGATTCAAAAGTGACGGAGATATGCTACTTTAAAAATAGCTATTTTCGTGAAAATCGCGTTTTTTGCTGATTTTGACCTAGCTGGAAAAAAATCTGCCTGTTTCGATTTGTCTCAAAATTTCAGAGGATGTTCTTCAAGTGTTCCTCAACAGAGTGCAATAATTTTTTTTCTGTATATCGGCTGATTTGTGTGCTTTTTCAGCTATGAAATATGCGAGTTTTCAGATTTTTCGTACGAGAACGATCAATATCTATTCATCGGTTTCTCTATCTTCTAAGTTTCATAAACGTAATTTTCAGCAAACAGTCATAATTGTATACTCCAAAGATTAATTGAAAATCATAAACTATATTTACATACTTACTGTGCATAATTATTTGGGTTAGTTGCGTAGGTTTCGACAGGAACTTTACGAAGTATTACTCAAAGCTACACATTCAAGTGTTGATGTATTTCAATATAATTCAAGGGATATAATTAATCTTTCTACAACAATTGAAATAAAAAGAAATCGAATTCTTATCAGTACAGCAATAGAAATATGACTAGTCGAATATATTCACAATAAATGATTCTTGGTCGGAAGAATAAAATTTCACTTTCATAGTTTTTTGATCAATTGGTTCAAAAAAGTGATATTGTCTGGTATCCTTAACAGTTTTTGCTGATGAAAACCTCTTAGCGAGTGATTTTCCTCTTGCCTCAACTGCACTATCATCAACATACAATATTCTGTAAAGAAAGTGTACATATATAATTTGTTTGACTAAATTTTCGGCAAACTTCTATCATATTAACTTACTTTATCTTTGATTCTTTAGTGGACAAATAATCGTGCATTTGCTTTGCATTCAAAATTTGAACTCCTTGCTTCGATGCTTTTCTTGCAATGCGCTTTACCACAGCCCCTATACCATCACATGCACTTTTACCATGAGATGTAGCGAAAAAATTGTAGGAAACTATTTTCAGTCCAAAGTCTTTTTCATGATAGCACAAATTCCCAAAATGATTTCTGAAAATGATATAGAATATCAATTCTATTAAGTCTTTTCTTTGAAAGAATACATTTTTTTGATAGGAGTATAGCAACACACAAATAAAAAAAATTTTTACTATTAATTTACAACAAAATACTTATAAAATAAATATATTTAAATATATGTATTTTGTTGTAAATTAATAGTAAAAATTTTTTTTATTTGTGTGTTGCTATACTCCTATCAAAAAAATGTATTCTTTCAAAGAAAAGACTTAATAGAATTGATATTCTATATCATTTTCAGAAATCATTTTGGGAATTTGTGCTATCATGAAAAAGACTTTGGACTGAAAATAGTTTCCTACAATTTTTTCGCTACATCTCATGGTAAAAGTGCATGTGATGGTATAGGGGCTGTGGTAAAGCGCATTGCAAGAAAAGCATCGAAGCAAGGAGTTCAAATTTTGAATGCAAAGCAAATGCACGATTATTTGTCCACTAAAGAATCGAAGATAAAGTAAGTTAATATGATAGAAGTTTGCCGAAAATTTAGTCAAACAAATTATATATGTACACTTTCTTTACAGAATATTGTATGTTGATGATAGTGCAGTTGAGGCAAGAGGAAAATCACTCGCTAAGAGGTTTTCATCAGCAAAAACTGTTAAGGATACCAGACAATATCACTTTTTTGAACCAATTGATCAAAAAACTATGAAAGTGAAATTTTATTCTTCCGACCAAGAATCATTTATTGTGAATATATTCGACTAGTCATATTTCTATTGCTGTACTGATAAGAATTCGATTTCTTTTTATTTCAATTGTTGTAGAAAGATTAATTATATCCCTTGAATTATATTGAAATACATCAACACTTGAATGTGTAGCTTTGAGTAATACTTCGTAAAGTTCCTGTCGAAACCTACGCAACTAACCCAAATAATTATGCACAGTAAGTATGTAAATATAGTTTATGATTTTCAATTAATCTTTGGAGTATACAATTATGACTGTTTGCTGAAAATTACGTTTATGAAACTTAGAAGATAGAGAAACCGATGAATAGATATTGATCGTTCTCGTACGAAAAATCTGAAAACTCGCATATTTCATAGCTGAAAAAGCACACAAATCAGCCGATATACAGAAAAAAAATTATTGCACTCTGTTGAGGAACACTTGAAGAACATCCTCTGAAATTTTGAGACAAATCGAAACAGGCAGATTTTTTTCCAGCTAGGTCAAAATCAGCAAAAAACGCGATTTTCACGAAAATAGCTATTTTTAAAGTAGCATATCTCCGTCACTTTTGAATCTACAGAAATGGGCTGGGTCTCATTTTCTTTGTCTTTTCAAGAGCTATCCAATGCCGTACTTCAAAAATTGTAAATATTGAAAATTCACTGTCTTACGGCCCTTGAACATAGGCAAAAATCGTAAAAATCACTCTGCACTTTTGGGTCTCTAGGATTCTTATTATTACACGAACCTATATTTTATATTACGGCGCTATAAAGCTCTTGAGAAGACAAAGAAAATAAGCCCCTGCTTGTTCAAGTAGCTTTAAAACTCGAGATTTGAGAAGCAACTGAAAATAGGTCGAAAAACGCTTAAAAAAGGCGATTTTTTGATCTTTGAAACAGTCCTGTGGGCCTAATTTTTTATCTAGGGGGCTGAAATTTTGGGCAGTTTCTTTTTTTCTTATGTAGAATACGTGTACTAATTTTCAATAAAATCGGAGGACCCCGTGCGCACGGTTTTTCGATGAACTATAATTTTGACCCACATACAGAGTGGCCAATTTCAATCGACTAAAATTTCTGGATTGGTGAGCGTTCTTTAGAACAAAATTTCAGACAAAAATTACTCTCATTTGAGAGGAGAGGGGTTATGTTTTGGTAACCATGGATTTGACCTTGAACATAATCCTTCAAAGTCATCTCAAGTTCAATGTTTTTTTAAAATACAATCCCTATTTTTTTATCGCCTATTCGGATTCTACCTGAAATTCTACATTCAGAAAATATAACGTGTGTCGGCTTCGGATAACCCCCCTCCCTCCAAGTTATTTCAGGGTCAATGTTATGCTTTGAATGAATTTCAGTCCATTTTAATGTTTTTTTTTAATTAATTTTGCATATTATAATAATTAATATCATGATAGAAAAATATTAAAGCAGATTGCATTTTCAATCCGGTTGAATATCCTTGTTTTAGCAGTAAAGACATAAGGTTTGGAGTCAGAAAATATTGCGAAAGTGACAAACCGAGGGGTCCCTAATTTGAAAAATACTGACAAAATCGGCCCTTGTCAGAGCCCAAATGATGCATCGATCCGACCAATAACCTACTCTCGGTACGCATCAGGTAATACTAACGTTGACGGTATTTACAAAAAACACAAGATTACCTTAAAAATGGCATAACGCGGACGAAAAAAATTGTAGAAAAACGTTTTTTTTTTAAATTACTTATTATAGAGTGCACTTTACGATGAAGTATGTGTAATGTAAAAGAAATTGAAATTATTCAGGTAATCGTTCAAACTATCAAGTTTTTTAAGAAAGCATAGTTACTAGACCTGACTAAAACAGAAATGTATCATTAACTCGTTTGTATCAAGAGTCGCGGTCGAGAGCCATAGGCGAGTAGGCACGAAATGGCCACAATGACTGCTGGCCGACCGCAACACTCTATACAGTAAAATTGAGAAAAGTCAGAGTTATGGAACAGAATATATCTATTTTTTCATGCTTCTACGTATCGATTTTCTAATGTGGTATACAGGGTGTCCCATTTTAACGTACTTTTGTATGAAAAGGATCTACCGTTCCCTAAAATAGTTATAGTTGTCCAAAGACCATTTTAACATTAGATATACAACACGATTGACGATTTGGCAACGTCGCATTTCATCATGGCGAGTGCAAGTTCGAAATGTATATATTTCTACAGAATGAAATACGGATTTCAAAATTGTTTATTGATGGAATTAATATAAAATGAAATTGTTTATTCAAGTACAAATATATACTATTCAGTCTGTTATTTATTACATGTAGTTAACATCATTATAATTATATTAATATAATATTATATATACGAAGTCTGTCCGGAAAGTATCGGGCCTACGTTTATATCTTCGCATCATAGTGTTCGAGCGACCTCTACCGGACAGAAACTTCAACAGTAAAGCCTCACGAATCTATTGGTTACTTATTGACACCTGCCGGACGTATAGTTCATGCGCAGCGTGTCTTTGTTTACAGTGCCTTTTTCGCGTTCGTCGGATTTTGATATTGTCAAAAATGACTAAAAAACAAGATCAACGAATTTGCATCAAATTTTGCTTTCAACTCGGAAAAACGAGTTCGGAAACTATTGAAATGATGCAAAAAGCCTTCGGAAGTGAGTGTATGAGCATAACACGAATAAAAGAGTGGTATAAACGTTTCAAGGATGGTTGCACTTCTGTCCATAGTGATTCTCGTTCCGGCCGACCTTCGACGACAAAAACCGCAGATAATATTGAGCGGGTGCGACTTGCAATCGAACAAGATCGTCGTATGACTGTGCGAGAACTAGAAGAAGACTTTGGGATATCAAAAACTATTATTTCAGAAATTTCAACCAAAAATTTAGGAATGAAACGCGTGTGTGCGAACTTCATCTCAAAATTGCTCACAGCAGAGCAGAAGAACATTCACTTAGAAATCACTCTGGACAATCTGGAAATGGGCAATAATGATGATAGTGTGCTTAGAAAAGTTATGAATCATGGGTTTATAGTTATGATCCTGAAACAAAACAACAATCTTCACAGTGGAAGCATTCTGAATCACCAAAACCAAAATAAGCGCGTCAAAGTCGGAGCAATGTTAAGTCAATGTTGATTGTTTTTTTCGATTGTGAAGGTATTGTACATCACGAATATGCACCAACAGGTCAGACAATCAATAAAGAATACTACGTTCAAATTTTGAAACGTTTGCGTGATGCAGTGAGAAGAAAACGGCCACACTTTTGGGAAAGTGGTGACTGGCTTCTCCATCACGATAATGCGCCAGCGCATTCATCCAACCTTGTGCAGCAGTTTTTGAGCAAATGCAATATCGCATTGCTTCGACAACCTCCATAGAGTCCCGACATAGCCCCTTGTAACTTTGGGCTGTTTCCAAAACTAAAAAAACCTCTCAAAGGACACCGATTCGTTGACAAAACAACGGTTGAAAACAATGCGACGAGTGTACTTAAGGCCATCCCTAAAAGTGAATTCCAGGACTGTTTTGAAAAGTGAAAACATCGATGAAACCGTGTTATTCAATCAAGTGGGGATTACTTTGAAGAATGCCACCCACCAGATGATAAAGAATAACGCTAGCACGAAAATATAAAGGTAGGCCCGACACTTTCCGGACAGACCTCGTATATATATATTTTTTGGAATCAGGCATATATATACAGCGTTTCCCATTTTAACTTACGCACCAAGATAACTCAAAAACTCTGAAAGCTGGCAAAAAATGTTTCGAATAAAAGTTACTCGTCTTCGAGGGGGTGACGTTGACTTTGATCTTGAGGGTCATTTTCAAGGTCATTCGAAGGTCAACTTTGTTTTTTTAAATAGGAACCCAACCCCTATTTTCGACCCCGGATTCGGAAAAAGCGGAAAATGCTACGTTTAGATGATCTATCATGCGTGGGGTCCGGAAGACCCGTCAAGGTCATTTCATGGTCAACTTTGTTTTTTCCTCGAGTACCCTACTTTTTTATCACGGATTCGGAAACAATAAAAAATTCTACGTTCAGGCAAGGTGTAACTTGTGGTTGATTGCTCAAGAACATGTGAAGGTTAATTTTTTTTTCATAGGAATCGCTATTCTCGACTCCGGATTCGGGAAGTATGGAAGGTTCTCCATTCTATCAACGCGAGGTGTAATGTGTATTCAATTCTTTATGATCATTTAGAGGTAAAAGTAAGTTTTTGAATAAAATTGTCGATTTTTGTTTTGAACGGAGTGACGAATTTAGTGTTGAAATGAGTGACTATTAATAAGCATTTTTGTAATAACTGTTGAAAAGATCATTGAGCGTTTTTCATGTAAATATAAAGTATTAACAAATTATTACCACTCTTGTGGTTAGTGTTATCTTTCAAATATGCATTACGTCTTTGATATTTCTTCACAGAATGGCCAATTATTCAGGAAATGAAGTCATTGAAGTATTGTTAATTCTTGGTGAATGTCACCGAAACTACCGAGCTGCTGCTCAACTATATGCTGAACGTTTTCCTAACCAGCGCGATCCCAATGACAGGCAAATCAGAAATATCGAAAGACGTTACCGTATGAATGATCTTCATCGACGAAGAGGTAGAAATAGAAATGTGAACAACAATGATCCGAGACTTTTTGCTGTGTTGGCAATGATTTATGTGGATCCTCACATCAGTATAAGAGAAATTGAACGTCGATTGGTCGTACCTCGTACTACTCCTCATCGGATATTAAGATCCGCGGATTATCATTCATACTACATCATCCTGCATCAAGAACTCAATGAAAATGATTATTTACTCAGAATGAATTACTGTAGGTGGGCTCTTGGTCGACTGAACGAGGATCCGAATTTCTTTTGGAATGTTTGTTTCAGCGATGAAGCTACCTTCAAAAGTGAAGGTAGACTCAAGAGACAGAATTGTCATTATTGGTCATCTGTCAATCATCATTGGCATCGTCAAGTTATAAATTAACACCATTGGCGTCTTAATGTTTGGGTAGGAATATTTAACGGACATATCATTGGTCCCCATTTTTTTTATAACAATGTCAATGACCAAGCGTATTTTGATTTTCTGGAGAATCATCTACCTGAATACTTGGAGGACATCCCACTGAATGTTCGGCAGCTCATGTGGCTATAACAATGATGCTGCTCCAGCTCACTTTGCTGTAAACGTTAGAGAATTTTTGAATACTCAATTTTTTGACTATTGGATAGGTCGTGGTGGTCCAGTTCTCTGACTATCTACGTCTCCTAACCTGAATCCACTAGACAGCTATTTCGGAGATATTGCAAGGACGCTGTTTACAAGGATGCACCTACCACTAGATTAGTTATGATGGAAAGAGTGAAAAGAGCTTGTACAGCTGTTACGCCTGAAATACTTACAAACGTTCTCAATAATTATCGTCGGCGTTTGGAAACAAGCTTAGCAAACAATGGGGGACCTATTGAACATCTCATATAATTGTTCGCATCATTCATCACTAACTTATTATCAGATCATTATTATTGTAATTATTGAGTTATTCCTCATCAGATTGACTAATACTATTGATTATTACTACTAATGACTAATATTTTTTTGTTAAACTCTGTACATGAAAAGTTAAATAAATTTAATGTGTTCTAGAATTTACTCATACTTGATTTCTCATATGAAAACATGAAACTGTTCTGAGTAAAGTAATTTGCCATTAATTTGACGTTTAAATGGCCATGAAAAGTTTAATTAAACCATTACATAAAATCTTTAGGATTTGTTGTATTTTTCGAATCCGAGTTCGAAATTAGGGATTCCTGTTTAAAAAACCATGAAATGACCTTGGTGGGTCTCCCGAATCTCACGCATGACAGTTCATCTAAACGTAGAATTTTCCGCTCTTTCCGAATCCGAGATAAAAAATAGAGGTTTCCATTAAAAAAAAAAAAGTTGACCTTCAAATAACCTTGAAAATCATTCTCAAGGTGAACACTTATCTGACAAGTAGATGACCCTCACTGTCCTAAATAACTTTTGTATGAACAATTTTTTCGTACAACGTGAACTTTTCGAGATATTCATGTCCGTTATTTAAAATGGGACACCCTGTAGAACAGTTACTTATTAATCCTATTAATCTACTCGTTTAATATAGATAAGTGATTTTACATCGTTCCCTAGTTCATGGCAAGTGCTAACTAACATTTATATTTTTTAGTATACTTATTCGACGTTATAGCTATAATAAGTAGGGTTCTTCAAGTATAACATATATTTTTAATAAAAAGCATAAACCAGTAGTTATGAATTTGATTGTTCTTATGTTTACAGTATTATAGTTAGTTAGTTTATTTATTTACAACTTATATGTTACATTTGGATTTCATTTCTTATATTACAATTGTGTCTCGTATCCAGTTTGTGTAATTGATAATGTATGTGTTTTGTGTGTGTGTGTGTGTGTGTGTGTGTGTGTGTGTGTGTGTGTGTGTTTTGTGTATATGTGTACGTATATGTAGGTGTGTCTGCAACTCTTGCGTTCCCGTTTTCTGCTTCTGTCTGTTCAGCTCTTCTTCCTATTTTTCTGTTGATTAATCTTCTTTTTCTCTCTCTCTCTCCAAGATGTGCCTTTTCCGCTCTTCTGTTTTTCTCTTTCTTGCATATTTTCTTTTCAACTTTTTCCTTTGTTACTTACTTTTGCCTTTTCACCTTTGCCTTTCCTTTGCTTTTCCTCTCATTCTTGCCATTTCATCTATCTTTCTCCTTATTAGGGCTTTGACACCTTTTTCTTAATTCCTATTGCTCCCTCTGCCTTTCCTTTCCTCAACCTCACTTATTTTCTAATTTATAATTGTATCTTATAATTTATCTTCTAATTTACCTTTTTCTTTTTCTTCTTCGATTCTTCTTCTTTTCCATTTTGCTCCATCCTCCAATACCTGCTTCCTCTCGCTTGTGTAGTTGCTAGTACTTGTGTCTTGTATGTGTGTGTGCATGTGTATGTTTATGTTTGCGCGTGTGTGCGTGTTTAGTGTGTGTGTGTGTGTGTGTGTGTGTGTGTGTGTGCGTGTGTGTGCGTGTGTGTGTGTGTGTGTGTGTGTGTGTATGTGTATGTAGATGTGTCTGCGAGTTTTGCTTCTCTGTCTTCTGTTTCCGTCTCTCCTTAGGGTCTTACAGTTTCGTCCTCTTGTTTTTCTTTTTCTTTCTTCTCTTCGTTTCTTCTTCTTTTCCGTTTTATTTCCATCATCCACGCTATCTTTTCTTTGCTTCCTATTATTATTTTTTTCCATTCTTTCCCTTCCTTTCTGCTTTTTTCACATTTTTCTACTATGTGTTTCCAATTTTCTTCCTCTTTCATACACATTCTGCATCTCTTATTTTCTTCTTTTTCCCAATACATGGTTCCTCTCGTTTCATTACCTAACCTAAACCTTTCCCTTATTTGTAGGCCTTTTATTCTTCCCTCTCCTTGAATTTCCTTTAACCTATACCTTTTCATTTCTTCAGTTATTCTGACTTCTTTCAGTTAGTAATCTTCTTTCAGTTCTAAGTAATCTTCTTTCAGTTCTTTCCACTCGTTTATGTATCTTGATTTTTCTAGTTTTTCTTCTAGTTCTTTTTCTTCTTTTTTCTTTAGCTCATCTCTTATTTCTTTCCAAAACTCTTTTCTCATTTCATCTCCCTCTTCCCTCTCTCTGTATATTTTACTTAATTCTAGCCTTTCCTCTCTCTCCTCCTTCTTACTTTTTTTATCTTTTTCATTTCTTTCCCTTTTCTTTAGTTCTCCCCATGCTTCTTTTTTTATTGAGCCATCTCTTTCTTTTGTTATTTTGTTTTCATACCTCATTGCTCTTTCTAATGCTGTTTCTTTCATTTCTTGTCCTCCTGTTTCCAATCGTATTGAGTAACTTGGCGTGTTTCTATCTAATCCTAATACCCACTTTATGAATTTTAGTTGTAGTCTCTCTATTTCTTCATATCTCTTCCATCCCCAGATTTCTGCTCCATACATAATCACGCTTTTCGCCAGGGCATCGGACAGGTTATCCTTAGCTCCCAATTTTCTCTAAATAGCTTTTCTCCTAGCCCCCATAGTCTTCCGAGTTCCATATATATTTTCCCTTCTACCTTCTTTATCAGCTTTTTATTTCCGTTATTTCTGCTTATCACATGGGTCATTTCACGGGAACATGGCACACTTTCAGGTCCGACCATCCCAGATCTTTTTCCAAAATTTTCCTCTCAAATGAGGCACCAACAATAGATGATTTCACTCCTGAAACACCATTTTCACCCACTCACTGATCTGAGCCATGCTGATGAAGTCAGTCAGTCCCATTCTTTTTTTTCAAACTTATACCTCGACTTTGAATTCCTTTGAAAAAAAAATCGAAATATCATTTTCGACGTAAAATTTCCCGTAAATTTCGAAAAAAATATCAGTTTTCCTGTTGAAAATGATTAAAGTCTTCAAAAATCAGAAAAAAGTTTTCAAATTGATTTTTCACCGTTTTCCCCAAACTTTTATTCAAATTTTATTTTTTTCTTTGAAAAGAGCGGAAAATTCTACATGAAAAACATTCTTAAAAAGAATGCGATCAACATTTGTTCGTACGTTATAAATAAATTGATGAAAATTAATGAATTAGTAAAATTCAAATTTGACGCCAAATTCATAAGGCGCTCTCTCTCTCTCTCTCCATGTGTTTTGATATAACGTAAACAAGTACCGATCATTTGATGAGAGTTCGTTGCTTCTGAATCTACAAAACCAGCATTACTTAATCGAAATAACATTAATTCAATTCTTTCTCTTGGAAATCAATTTTAACGGTATAAATTGTTGATATCAAGTATTTGTTGAGAATTCCGAAGAAAAATATCTTTAGCAAGTTTAGTTTTTCCATACGTTATAAATAAATTAACAAAAATAAGTCTTTCTACGACAAAACAAAAAATTTCAAGTCGATACTCACTCTGTATTCCACCCATTGCTCTTATTTTTTCACACTGTCTATTTTGTTCAAAAATCCGTTAATTCTATACAGAAAACTATTCATAAAAGTATGGGTGCAATATTTGTCCGAATGCAATGAATAAATTAGCGAAAATGATTTTTTTTAACAATAGAGCAAAAAATTCAACTTCGGTATATAACACACAAAAAGAAAAATATATCAATGGCTTTTTAAGAATGCGGATCTCTATTTGATTTTATGTACTTTCGAATCATTTGATACTGAAACAGCTTTCGTTATTATTTTTGAAGTCGAGTCTACATCTACTATAAATGCATGCAACTAAAGTGTTCCTTTAACCGCTCTGAGATTACTGAATCTTTCTTGCAAAAATTGACTGGTTTGGACGTAATCATCATTGCTGCAGTGAATAAAATCAATCGATTTGAATTTGTTCCGACCCCATTCATAAAACTCAGAAGCATTCAAAATGTTTCTCTGTGACCCAAATTGTAGGCAAGCTCTCCGAGCTTGACTCTTCACCATTCCACCAAGACCATCACACGATCCTTTTCCATGAGCTGTTGCAAAAAAGTGCCATTCAGCATTCATTCCAAAATCATTATCATGAAGGCATAAATTTTTGAAATTTTTCTTGTTTTTGAAATGTTGAGGTGCTCCATCAGTAAAATAATATATTTTGTTGACGATTGGAATTTTTAATTTAATTAACTCCATCAACCTTTTTTAAAATATGAATACTGAATTGGTATCATGAGTTGTATTTTCCAAAATACCTAAAAAACAAAGATTTTTTAAGGTTCCGTTATCTTTATGTTATACGACCGAGGGAAGTATAGCAATATTTGTGTTGTTCCAGTAGAATCCTTGAACGGCATTCTGAATTATTACTGCATAATTCTCAGAAAAGTCTAATGTTACCAACAATTCACCTTATTTTAAATTATTTTTCAACTTCTGGTAGTATTGAATTTGCGTTTTAGAAACGTAATCATTTCTAATTTTTTCAGTTGATAATAACATAGAGCATTCAAAATCTGATTTGAATTTTTTGGTGGCAACTTCATGCACTTCATCTAATTTAGCTGACATATAATTTTTGTTATCACACCTACATTATTAAAAAAATATATATATCACTCACTGTACACTATTATTAAAATTCAATTCATACCATTTCCTTTTAACAGGATTTATTTTCAAAAGCTTATCAATAGTTACATCACAATCAGAAGAACTTGAAATTTGAGTAGAAGATAGAGATTGAGATAGTTCTTCACAACTAGCAGATTCAACGACATATTCTCTCGCTTTCTTTCTACACGTTGAACATAACCAGAAATCTGCCGTTGCAGACGAAAATTTAAATAGATTTGATTCGGGAAATTTTCTCAAATCACTGATGTTTGTTGAATCTACGACCAATTGTATGGTATAAAATTGTTAGATCTTCATACTGTTAATAAATTGTTATATTTAAAAATACAACTAAATACATATGAGACTTGAGTAAATTGAATGGATTGAAACATTCTTTCCTTTTTGCTAAAGACATTTTTCTTCGGAATTCTCAACAATACTTGACATCAACAATTTATACCGTTAAAATTGATTTCCAAGAGAAAGAATTGAATTAATGTTATTTCGATTAAGTAATGCTGGTTTTGTAGATTCAGAAGCAACGAACTCTCATCAAATGATCGGTACTTGTTTACGTTATATCAAAACACATGGAGAGAGAGAGAGAGAGCGCCTTATGAATTTGGCGTCAAATTTGAATTTTACTAATTCATTAATTTTCATCAATTTATTTATAACGTACGAACAAATGTTGACCGCATTCTTTTTAAGAATGTTTTTCATGTAGAATTTTCCGCTCTTTTCAAAGAAAAAAATAAAATTTGAATAAAAGTTTGGGGAAAACGGTGAAAAATCAATTTGAAAACTTTTTTCTGATTTTTGAAGACTTTAATCATTTTCAACAGGAAAACTGATATTTTTTTCGAAATTTACGGGAAATTTTACGTCGAAAATGATATTTCGATTTTTTTTTCAAAGGAATTCAAAGTCGAGGTATAAGTTTGAAAAAAAAGAATGGGACTGACTGACTTCATCAGCATGGCTCAGATCAGTGAGTGGGTGAAAATGGTGTTTCAGGAGTGAAATCATCTATCGTTGGTGCCTCCTTTGAGAGGAAAAATTTGGAAAAAGATCTGGGATGGTCGGACCTGAAAGTGTGCCATGTTCCCGTGAAATGTCCCACATATCCCAAGTAGTTGTACTCTTTAACCATTTCTATCCTCTCACCTTCCCATTCGAATTCTTCTTCCTTCCCCCTTGCTCCTCCTCTTCTGCATTTCATCACCTTTGATTTTCCTACATTTAACTCTAATCCCCTTTCTTCCAGGTATCTTTTTAATTTTTTCAGCATTGCTTTCATTCCACTTTCACTCTTTGCCATCATCACTATATCATCTGCATATCCTAATGTCCATATTTTCTTTCTTCCTATCACTACACCTCCTTCCTGCACCAGCTTGATCTTCATTTCCAGGTCGGCGAAGGCAAGATTAAATAGCGTGGTGCTCAAAGGGCACCCTTGCCTTACGCCTTTGTAAGTCTCAAACTCCCCAATTATTTCTCCTCCAACTTTTACCTTACTCCCTGTTTTCTTGTATATTTCTTCTATTCTTTTCTTAATTTTTCTATTTATCCCTTTCTCTTTCATTGTTTCCCATATCTTCTTCCTTTTTATCTTGTCAAAAGCGGCCTTCATGTCGGCAAAGAATACAAACAGTTTTCCTCCTTTTACCCTTATTTCCTTCCCTATTATTGTTTTTAATATTGTAACGGAGTGAATACCGTTTAATTAATTTTATCCGCGTAATCGCATCGAAAAGCACACGTTAAATACCTATGTTAAATACGAAAGTCGGAGAGCAAGAGGGAACGGGTGTCAGTCAACCATCTAACTACAAATACGAAAAGAACACTTCGAAAATACTGTAAATGTCACAGACGAGAACTTTTATTATCTCTCAATATTACATCGAATTCGGCCCGCGCGTTTGTTTACATTAGCGCGCACGACAACAACATGCGGTGTCGGATCGCTCGCCGCTCTTTGTTTGCCGAGATGTTACATGCACGCTTTACTTCGAATTGGTTATTAAACATGCAATTGCGGTAGCGAGACCAAGCTGGCCAGCTTACCTTAATGACGAGTGTTCGGCAGCGAACGAAACTCAGCACGCACAGCGCGTTCGGACGAAGTCTATTGTTCCCCTTTTTTTCTGTGGGTCGCGTACTCGCGCGCGCACGGTTTCGACTTCGATGGCGAAACACCTCACACACACACTTGTGGTAACAGGCGAAGGCACCGCGTCTGCCGGCTCAGGTTAGCTCTCTCTGGGCGTCTCGGCAGTGAGTGTCTGCGTTGGTTTACACTTTTCCGTTTTGAGGGTAGCATAGCGTAATCAAACATCCCTAGCCCTCACTCTGGGCACCAATAGGTTGGCATAGCTCACTGTCTTTCACTCCTTCGCTTTCAAACACTTTGGAGAACCGGAAGTCAAGTTTGCTACGACATCCCTGACGCACACAGCGAGTTGGAGCCTTTTTGATCTAAGGCGGCGACCTCCTCGAAAGGAGTACCGATCTTTTCACTGCTCGACGCTCAAGGAGAGCGGAACTAAAGGCTTGACCCTCGGTTTGGGTGCGACGGGACTTTAGTTGCCCCAACGTCTACCGCGTCGGAAGCACGCGGCATACAAATCTTACGAGAGACTCAGAAGAGAGACTCAGCTAGGACAGCCAGAGGAAATTCCTAAGACGATCAACCAGCTAAGCCTCCCCTCCTGGGCTCTCGTTCAAAACATCCCACCCTGCGTACCTGTATTAAGGGATTGCTCCCACGACTCACAGGTCCATCGCTTCGACGTGCCATGGCGCGTCTCCCCATTGTGTTTCGGTCATACCCGCTCACGCTGGTGGGTACCCGTTATTCGAAAGGAAAGTTGTATCCCGATTTTCGCTTAAGTCTTGGATTTTGCTTTCTATGGAAGGCTTTTATGACTCCCAGATATTGATCTCTGATCTTTCGATTGATATTTTCTGACTTGGGTCAGAGGCGGGGTCTCGCCTAGCCGACAAGGCGACTCCCCTGGCAGTTTTCAATATTCGTTCCAGTCATGCCACTCATTCGAATCAATTTCCAACATTAGGCTAAATCGGGTATTCTAATTCGCGTTCAAAACATCGAACTTCAGAGTTTAATTCCGATGTTCGATGCTCAAATCAGGATAAGCGTTGTGTGTTTTGCCTACTGTTTCTTTATAGAGACAGCGTTTTCAGCCCCACCACGTGAAGGTACACACATCCGCACATTGCAAGTCTTCGTTAAAATACACATTGCATTCACTTCGGGTCGACAGCATTAGCTGCTTGTCGAGGGCAATCGGTGACGCATTTTGTACTTCAGCATTTGCATTTGCATATGCCCGTACTGATAAGAGAAGTTTACGACATCCTCTCCCAAAACAACAAGTTGTTTGTTTGAGAAGTCTCCATTCTCTGTTGAGGAAGACAATTACTGTCCGCCGCTTTGACAAAAGATTATTGTACAAAGTGACATATGGTGCACTATGTGCATCATCTATGTTTTTGCTAAGCGAACTATAATCGAGCTTCCTGAGAACGTCGTGATTGCAACCGCCGGGCGTCTCGGTAACAACAAAATCACCTGCGATCGGAGGACTTCGATCTCGCTTTCAATTTATCGTGTCTCGTGAAACGGCGGCTGAACCTAAATTCGCCGCTCCTCGTATCGGTAGTTAGCCCTGTACTGGTTCGTTTTCAATCGCGCGCGTTCCGCCTCGTCGTGTGCCGAAATCCCTCGTTATATTTTTCGTCTACCGGTAAGTGCTGCCCCCGCAGGCAGCCACTAGATTAGGCTATTAGCGCTAATTCGACGTTTACCGTCACAGTCCCCTTCCAGTCTGGACCTACGGGGTCCTTGACGATAACCATATTAGCGCTGTCCCTTCTGTGGTGGAGAGCACAAAGGATAATAAAGGGTCATAGTCCATGTGATATTTTGAGCAATTTTGATTCGGTAAAGGTGTGTGTGTGCGGCCCTGCCGGGCCCTCGAGGGCCTGGCAGTGACGGCGCTGGACTTCCTTCAGCGCGAGCGTGAACTGGCGCCGGCGAGACACCACCTGACTCCACTGTTCTAAGTCACTGGTGCGATGTCCCGCGGCCGTATACGCGTCGTATTCTGCATATACGGCTCGCTGGAGGGTGTTGAGGGTAGTCCAGCCTTGTTCGACCTCCCTCAAACCTCCACGATTTCCTCCCAGGTCCGTTCGCTAGGCGAGGATGCCTGGCTAGTGAACCTGTGGCGCCAGGTCGCCTCGCCGAAGGTCGTCTCCTCCGTTTGCGTCCCGATGGAGATTGGTGGGGCTCTCATCCGGATTGCAGCCGTCGTTGCTCCCGGCAAGTGGGGTGCCTCGTCTCGTACGATGCCGTGCACCGTCGAGGGGGACAATGGTTCTTCACCCGGGAGTTCTTCTATTATCACGGATGACGAGCTCGCGTGAGCTCGCATCCGTGCTTGTTCCTTTTCTTCCTTCTTCTCCCCCAGGAGGTGCAGGGCGGCGTGTACGACGCCGTCGACGGCGGGGCCCAAATCTAGTCCGATGAGGGCGGCCACCGCCTGCTCAAATTGCTCGAGCGTGATCTACATCCTGTAATAATCCCACACATCAGTATCCAGAATATTTTCCTCGGGTATCGAAGGTGGGCGCCTATCCGGCTGCCCAGGGCCTTCGTCGCCGGGGTTGAAGGTGGGATCCTTGGCGTCGGTATCCCAGGTCCTTCGTTCGCTGGGCCTCATGCATCCACGGTCGGCGTTCTCGGCGGTCTACCCCTCTTCCTTTTCCCGACGATGGGAGGGGAGCCCGTGTATTCTGTCGATGTGGTGTAGTGTGTGTGGTTAGTGCGTACTTGCGAGGTCTCCCTCGCGGGCGCTTCACCGCGTTAGTTGAAGAAGGGTTTATTGGGACCTTGTCGGAGGGATCGGGACGGGCGTTGACGAGGTGAGCTCGGAGTTGTCGCGTCATTATTTCGGAGTGTGTTATCCGTAATGTCGGCGTGCCCGTTTCCGCGTATCGTCGCATCGCTCGCATTAGGCGGGACGCTCGTCGCCTTAGTTCCCTCGGTGGTAGAGATCTCGTCGTCATCTCGTCGTTGGGTCCCATCTTCCGGTAAGTCGTCCTCTTGTCCATAGTAGGGCTTGAGGTCCTTGGCGTGTATCAATTCCGTGACCTCTTCCTGTTGGTTGGCAAGGCGATACGAGTTGGCACCGAGTACTTTCGTGACGATAAAGGGACCTATGACCTTAGGCTCTAACTTCGCGGAAATATCCGGCGCCGCACTGGACAATATGCGATTCTTCTTCCCAGTCCCCTTCCTTAAACATGGGGGCCCTGTTCTTGGTGTTATAATATCTCGCCTACCTCAGGGACTCATCCGAAGCGCTCTCGTGAGCTTGCTGAATAACGAAACGGTTATTCTGCATATGCTCGGTCCATTGTCCGATTCGGAGCAAACTTTGCTCCCGAGCTACAAGCTCGTCCATTCGTCTCCGAAGGGTGTTTGGGGTTTCCGGTTGCCTACCGTAGTTGAGCATGGCAGGGCTGGTCCCCGTGGAACTATGGACGGCAGTGTTCAAGGCGAACGTGAGTTCGGGTAACGCTCGGTCCCATTTCTTGTGATTCCCTCGCAGGTATGAGGTTATCATCGTTTTCAACGTTCGGTTAACCCTTTCCGTAGGGTTAGCCGGCGGGGTATAGGTTGGGGTAAAGGTCCGTTTCATCCCTTGGTCTCTCAGGTACCCGTCTACCAGCTGGTTGTGGAACTCGGAGCCATTGTTGGACAGGAAGATCTTCGGCATACCGAAGCGCAGGATTACCCGCTCCCGGAGTTCCTTGGCGATCGTCTTGCCGTTGGCACTACGTATGGGTATCCATCGTGTGAACAAATCGATGAATACCAACACGTATTCGTGCCCTCGAGGGCTCCTCGGAAAGGGTCCGGCGATGTCGCCCGCTACCACTTGCCAAGGCGTGGACAACATCCGATTCTGCAAGAACCCGCGCGGCAATCGCTGTTCAACCTTACACTGCTGGCAGATTTGACACTTTTGGACGTAACCCTTCACGTTCGCGTACATCCCTGGCCAATAGTAGGATTGGGCGACGCGGGCGAAGCTCTTCTCGCGTCCCAAATGTCCTGCAGTCTCAAGGTCGTGGCTCTCAAACAATACCGCCTTGCGTTCCTCGGGTGGCACGACGAGATTCCATACGTCCTCGTACCCATCTTCGTCTTGGCAGTCCCAGTTCGATTTATGGTGATACATTGCCTTGCCGACCACTTTCCAGTCCGTGTAGTCTTCCGGGTGGTTCTCGACGCGCCGGAACTGTTCCGCGAACCAGGCGTCGTCCCCTGACTTCGGTTGGTCCATCGCTCCAACCTCAGCCTGCGTGGGCTCAAAAGCGCGTGATAACGCGTCGGGCAACACGTTGTCTGTCCCCTTTCGATATTCGATTTCGAAAGTATGGCCTTGGAGTTGCAAGGCCCATCGGGCTAGACGTCCAATCGGGTTCTTCAGGTTATATAACCATTTCAGACTGTTATGGTCCGTTACCACCCTGAATCGGTACGCCTCTATGTATGGGCGGAACTTCTGTATGGCCCATACAACCGCCAAGCACTCGCACTCCGTAGCAGAGTAATTTTGCTCCGCCAGATTAAGGACTCTGCGAGCGTACTCGATGATCCGGTCTCCGTCTCCTACTCTTTGAATCAGGACGGCCCCGATTCCCGTAGCGCTAGCATCCGTCTCCAACGCGTACTGCCCGTCGGGTTCTGGTAACCTAAGGCATGGAGCGGATATCATGAGTGCCTTAAGTTTAGCGAAGGCTTGTTCTTGGTCCGGTCCCCACACATATTCGCTCTTGTTCCCCGTCAACTTCGTTAACGGTTGAGCGTGTGTGGCGAAATCACTCAAGAATCGGCGGTACCATGAAGCAACCCCCAGGAAGGTGCGCAACTGTCGCACGTTTCCTGGTCGTGGGTACTCCACGATAGAGCGTACCTTTTCGGGGTCTGGCCTGATACCCTCGCGGTTAATCAACAAGCCCAGGTATTTGGCCTCAGGCTTGCAGAAGATGCTCTTCTCTCGGTTGATAGAGAGGCCAGCTCTACAAAACCTATCCAACACGGTCTTGAGATGTTGTAAGTGATCCTCAAATTTGGCCGATACTACGATGATATCGTCCAAATAGGCGAAGGCGAAATCGCCAAGCTCGGGACCGATCACGCTATCTATCAACCGTTGGAAGGTGGCGCCGGCGTACGAGAGATCGAACGGCATTCGCACGAACAGGAAATGTCCCAGTCCGGGTACGGTAAAGGCAGTGATAGGTCGAGATTCGGTCTTGAGTGGAATTTGGTGATACGCGCTACTGAGGTCGAGCGTGGAGATATAGCGCGCGTTTCGCAAGCACCTCAGTGTATCTTACATAAACGGTAGGGGATACACGTTTGTCTTGGTGATCTTGTTGATCTTCCTAAAGTCTATACAGAATCGGTATGAGCCATCCTTCTTGCGTATCATAACCACCGGGCTCGACCAGCCGCTATCCGCTGGTTCGATCTCCCCTTGGTCTAACATCTTCCTCGCCAGTCTATGCATTTCTTGCTCGACCTTGTGTGATACCGGATAGTAGCGCTGTTTGATTGGTTTCGTATCACCGACCTGAATCTCGTGTTCAATGCCTGCCGCACATCCCAAGCCCACAGGGGCCTGCGATAAGGCCTCTTCGATGGTCCTCTGCAATGTCGCCTGTTGAGAGACCGTCACCTCGGCTAGTCCGATCGTAGCTAATCTCAGATCAGCCTCCAAGCTAGCTACCTCTAGCTCCATCTTGGCTTGTGATTCCTTGAATAGCAACGTATTATCGTCGGGGTCAAGTACCGCTCTAAACAGTCTGACAAAATTCACTCCTAGGATACATTCCTCGACGAGGGTTGGGAGGATGGCTACCCTCGTCGGCATTGTCATCTCCCCTACAGTGAACGGTAACCAGGCGTGGCCAACGATCGTCAACTTACGACCATCGGATAGCCCTGCAGTACCCGCGTGGGTGGTATCTAACCTGACGCCTAACACAGACGCTATCTGCAGAGCATTACTACCTATCACCATGGTGGAAGCTCCCGGATCATAAAGAGCCCGTAAGTGGAAATCTTCTATTTTCACCGGTAGCCATCAGCACGTTTCCTGTTCCGGGGAATATTGGAAAACAGTTTCGGCGGCTCCACAGCTCTGCTCCTTGCATACTATAGCGCTAGCCACTGTGCTCTCATGCGGGAAAGTGACGTCACTTGTCGTTCGAACCATCTTGGTTCGGACGACCGGAGTTTCCACAGGGTTACCCTTCGACGGTTTATCTGTCACTACCCGCGCCCCCGAGGACGTGTGCGATCCATTCGCCACCACCTCGGCCGGTCCAGGGTCTTGGGCTTTACTAACGTCGATACCCTCTCTCTCCGCGTTCACTCTACCGCCATGTTCGTCGTCGGCGTCACCAGGGGAGTTCTCGATCTCGTCGCTCAACACGCTCGCTACTAACGGTGCGGACTGTGTTGACGAAGGCCGCGAGATCTCGTTAACGGGGTTTGGGTTAGGGTTATGATGGAGTGGGGTCAATCCCACCTAACTACTACTTTCCTCGTTTCCCTTATTGCATTGGGGACAGTACTTCCTGCTGTGCCCCAGTAAACCACACTCGACGCATTTGAGTGGCTTAGAGAAATCCCTCTCTCGTCTGCGAGGAGTTTCCGGCTTCTTAGATCGGTCCTCGGAGGCCAGGTTTTTGCCGGCGAAGTTGTTCTTCATCCCTTCCGATATCTCCTTGAGAGACAGCAGCACACTTGGATCAATATATCGGTGGGTGGAGCCTTCTTCTCGCCATCGACCGCCTCCAGGCTCGGACTAGGTGTCGCCCCCGAGGGCGTCGGCATGTAGACAACTTGGTGCGTCACCTTCTCGAGCACTTTCTCCATACGGTCCAACCTGTCGCTGACCTCCGGTTTGTCACTGGACATGGTTACCACCTTTCTCTTACGACCCTTGCTTGCATCGGCGCGAGGGTGGTACGCTAACTCCGGGTACAGAGTTGACTGAGGGTCAGGTACCACCCGTTCTACCCTTCGCTGATATAAGCTGTTCTGGGCCGCCGTGGCCAGCGCGTTCAGGGTCCGTATGGAGTTTACTTCGGACCTCCGTACTTGACCTTGGATGTCCGGGAGAAGGTTGGCGTGTAGCAGGTCCAATTGGCTATCAGGCGTCATCTTAGGGTTCAGCCGCTTCATCAGGCCCATCATGTTAGCGACGTAGACCTTCACTGGTTCGTCTAGGCCCTGATATCGGCTCTGAATCCCCTTCATTAGACACTGTTGCTGCTGCACGCTGGTCCCGAACCACTCTCTCGCGTCCATCTCGAACTCAGCGTAGGAGAGCCATTCCTCCCTCAGCGCCTCGTACCAGGTGAGGGCAGGACCGACGAGAAGCTCGTGTACGGCTAGGAGCATCTCGTCTTCCGTGAGTCCTGCGCCACTCCTCAAGTTGTCCAGTCTAGATAGGAAGGTGTCGATGCTCGCATTGCCCTCTCCTGAAAACTTGAGTTTTCATCCTGGGACAATGCGACCGACATCTCTTGTAGCCGACCAGGGGTTTGGTGTCGGCTGGGATGACCACGTGTTCGGTGGGTGGTTGTTTACTTCAGCATTAACTCCACTGAGTTAATGCTGTCCACCCTCTCCGAAAGGGAGCGTCCGGCGGGGGGTCCTGCCGGTGGCCCCCGTGGGCCTCTGTCCGGGTCCAGCTGGAGTACTTTGGGGTAGCCTGGTGTCGTAATGATATGTGAATGTATCTTGGAATGCTACGCTCCTACGCGTATTCTGTTGTTGACGCATTTCGCTGGAACTATTCGCATTGTCTTGCGGTACATTTCTGTTTTCGGCATTTTCTAATGCGTTCATCCTGGCAGACAGGTCGTCCAGTTGGCCCTTTACATTGCTACAGTTGCTGTAAATCTGGTCTAATACTTTCGTTGGACTCGACACATTCACTCTTAGTGAGTCTAGCAGCTCCAGTTTCTTCTCATTTTCTCTGGACCGGAAAATGAGGTCTTGTATCATCACAGCGAATGCCGACGGGAGTTGGAACTGGCTGCCATCATCAGCCGTTATCGTAATACACTTATTACTGTTCGTATTCTCGCCGTCGTCCAGGACATCTGTGATGTTTATCGCTGTTTCTTGTATGCGCGATATCACTACCGCACTCTGCATCAGCTGGGCTAGCGGGTGTTCTCCTTCTTGCTCAGATACTGTGTGTTCCGCGCATAAGGATACTATTAGCTCCAAGCGTAGGGCTGCCCTTCTTGCCGGATTGCTGTGCTGGTTGTCGACTTCCGCGAAATCCGTCGCGGAGTAGTCGCCAAGCAACCAGTTTTGCAGTCGTCCAGCTCTCGAGAGCTGGTTCCCGCTTGTTTTAAGCTCCAGGTGTTCGAGGTACTCGTTGATTTCCTATCCTGGAGCGTCAACATCCAGTTTTCTACCTCTGTTTGAGTGCGGTCCATTTTCTTCTGTTAGTTTTTTTGCGGCTAATTTCACGCGAAATTCACACGTTTGTTACGCATGGTGTGAGTGTGAGTGCTGTACTAAAAATCCGTACGCAAGTAAAAAAAATTTTATTAGCCGATACTAGGCTCGATCAAGGGCGTTTAATAATGTATCTGCCGAAAGACTCGTCGCTCGTTATTGCGCAATATAATGATCCTGCCTATCAGGCGCACTAACTGTTTGTTAGCGCTGCTGTGTTGGTTAGTATCTAAAATATTATAACGAGCGTGGCGCGTAATCACCAATAACCGCAGCTAATAATATTTAAAAAAAAACACATTTACGCTGAGACAACACGATATCAAATAATATTAATTTGAGTTTCTTTTGTTTTGATAGTTGCCGGTGTTAGTTTTCCCCGGGCCAACGGGTACAATATTATTGACTTGCGGCAATTTTCAAAATTTATTGGTGTTTACGCTTAACTAAGAGTCGTTTGGTCGCACTCGCACACGCTTACAGCTAGTGTTTACAATTTTTCACCGCGGCGGGCCTTCGCAAGCTAACTAATAGGCTATGTTTATTATTGTGGCCTTTAATATCATGTGTGCACAACAACACTTGATTGCCACCTAAGTCACTGATTGACTGAGCGCAAGGTCAATGTTAAGAACTGGTGTTTTGTACAATCAGAAACACCATAGGTTCTTTTACGTTAGGCGCCATGTAACGGGGTGAATACCGTTTAATCAATTTTATCCGCGTAATCACAATGAAAAGAACACGTAATTACCTATGTTAAATACGAAAGTCGGAGAGCAAGAGGGAACGGGTGTCAGTCAACCAACTAACTACAAGTACGAAAAGAAGACTTCGAAAATACTATAAATGTCACAGACGAGAACTTTTATTATCTCTCAATATTACATCGAATTCGGCCCGCGCGTTTGTTTACATTAGCGCACATGACAACAACATGCGGTGTCGGATCGCTCGCCGCTCTTTTTTTGCCGAGATCTTACACGCATGCTTTACTTCGCGTACGGAAAATTGGTTATTAGACATGCAATCGCGGTCGCGAGATCAAGCTGGCCAGCTTACCTTAATGACGAGTGTTCGGCAGCGAACGAAACTCAGCACACACAGCGCGTTCGGGCAAAGTGTTTTGTTCCCCCTTTTTCTTTGTGGGTCGCGAACTCGCGCGCGCACGGTTTCGCCCTCGATGACGAAACACCTCACACACACACTTGCGGTAACAGGCGAAGGTACCGCGTCTGCAGACTCAGGTCAGCTCTCTCTGGGCGTCTCGGCAACAACAAAACTACCTACGATCGGAGGACTTCGATCTCGCTTTTTCGATTTATGCGTGTCTCGTGAAACGGCGGCTTAACCTACTCGTATATTCGCCGCTCCTCGTTCGTTTTCAATCGTGCGCATTCCACCTCGTCGTGTGCCGAATTCCCTCGTTACATTTTTCGTCTACCGGTGAGTGCTGCCCCCGCAGGCAGCCACTAGATTAGGCTATTAGCGCTAATTCGATGTTTACCGTCACAATATATATATTGCGTCCATTGTTCCTCTTTTCTTCCTAAATCCCATCTGCGTATCGCTCAGCGTTTCTTTAGCTTCTAGTTCTCTTTCCAGCTTTTTCCTCAGTATTTCCGCATATATTTTATATCCCGTGTCCATCAGCGTTATTCCTCTATAGTTTTCTACTTCTTCTTTCCTCCCTTTCTTATATATTGGTACTATTATTCCCTTCCTCCATTCTTCCGGATATCCTTATCCGTTCCATATTCCGTTTAAGCATTTTGTCATATCTTTTATCAAGCCTTCCGTGCCTTCCATCCACGCTTCATTTGCTATACTATCTTCTCCTGTCGCTTTTTTTCTTTTCATTTTTCTTATTACCTCTTTTACTTCTCTTTCTTTGATTTCTTCACCTTCTTCTCCTTCGCTGTCTTCGGTTTCTTTCCTTTTGCTATCTTCCTTTTCTTTCTCTTCCAGTTGTTCCTTGAAGTGCATTAACCATTCTTCTTTTCCTATATTTTCATGTAACTCAATTCTTTTCTTCCTATTACCATCCACTTTATCCCATAATTTTCTTCTCGTCTTATCTTTTCTTATTTCTTCTGCCACTCTTTTCCCCTCATCTTCTTTTGCTTTTATTATTTCCTCTCTGTATTCTCTCTTTGCTTCTAGGTATTTGCCTCTGTCTCCTTCCCCATTTCTTACCTTATTTAACTCTGCCATCACCCTATCCCTTTTTATCTTACATTCTTTTCTCCACCAGCCTTTTTTCGATCCTTTTTTTCCTTATCTTCTTTTTTACAACTGCGTTCTTCACTCTATTTTTTATCTCCTTCCATTTTTCTGTTCCCTCTACTGCGTCTATGCATCTCTGATACTCCCTTATACCTTCTTCGCTCCAGTCATCTATCATTCTTTCTTCCTCTTCTTTTCTTTCTTCCGCTATTTTGTCTCCCAATTCCACCTCTATTGGTAAGTGGTCCGACTTTACCCTCTCCTTTATTTTAACCTTTTTTATCGCCTCATCACCTTCCTCGTTACCTACTACATAGTCTATCGTTGACATTCCTCTCGCTCCTATATATGTTATTTCTCCCTCTTCATCTCCTTCTTTTCTCCCATTCGTTATCACTAAGCCCCTTTCTCCTAGCCATTTTATCATTTCTTCTCCCTTTGCGTTTAACACTTTATCCTTCGCCTTTAGTTCTTCTAGGTTTTCTTCTGTCTCCCATTCTCTCCCTTCATTTCCTGTTCTTGCGTTGAAGTCTCCTCCTATAATTATTGTTTTTCCTCTGTTCTCCTCTATCTCTTCGCTTAGGTATTCATAGTTGTCTTTCTTCTCATGTTGCATATACACCGATGCTATCATGTATTTCCTCCCTCCGATCTTTATTTCTTCTACTATTACCTCACTTGTCCTTTCTTTCTTCCATTCAACCTTACTCATCCCTTTCCTCTCTCTTACCGCCATTATTCCTCCCCCTATTTCTCTCCCCCTTCTTCCTTCTCTTCTTGAGTCTCTCCACTCTATGTTGTACCCTTTCAGTAGTTTCTCCATACCAGTTCTTGCCCCTTGCATCTTCACCCAGGTTTCCGTTAGCCCTATTATATCGAATTCCCTAACATATTCCCAGTCGTATTCCTCCATGCTCCTCATCCGCGCCACGTTCCAGAATAGTATCTTTACTGCCTTTCTTCTCTCTCTCTCTCTCTCTCTCTCTCTCCTTTCCCCTTCTCTCTCTCTCTCTCTTTTTCCCTATTGTAATCGAAACCCTTCCGTCCTTTTTCCTACTATTTTTCCTTCTTTCTCGCTCCACCACTATTCTTCTTTCTCTTACTTCCCCCTGTTATGCCACATCTTTACCTCTTTACCTTTACTTTTTATTTCTCTCACTTTCCTTCTTACTTTCTCTCTTATCTTCCTCTGCTTCCACGTCCAGTCCTGATCTATATATATCTTTTTGTGCCCGGCTTCTTTTTCCTTTTTATAATTCCTTCCTTTTGTTCCCATGAAGCGCATCTAATTTGCCATATTATTTTTCTCTTTATCTGCGATCATTTCTCCCCGATGTCCCTCCTATTCTTCTCAGATTCACTATCTCTCCTTTCATTTCTAGTTTCTTCCTTAGACAGTCCTCTGCCTCTCTCTTCTTTTCCCATCTTAACTCATCCTCTAAGTCTGTCACTATTATATTGTTTATCCTACTTTCTCTATCCATTTTTTCTCTCATATACTCTAATTCTTCCTTATTGCCTACTTCTGTTCCTCTTTGCTTCTTGTTTCCTCCTTCTATAATTTCTTTTAGTTTCACGCACTCCTCTTCCATCTGGTTCATCCTCTCTCCCCATTTTTCCTGCATTTTCTTTTTTCTATGTTCTGCTTTTTCCCTTTCTTCTTTCGTCTCTTTCTTTCTCTCTTCTCTCTCTCTCTCTCTCTTGTTCTCTCCTAACTTTTCCTATTTCTTTCTCCCATCTTTCTTCTCTTCTTTTCCCCTCTGCCTCCATTCTTTCCATTTTTCCCATTATTTCTTTAAACATTTCTGTCCATTCTTTCCTTTCATACTCCCATACCTCTCTAAAATCCCTTATATCTGCCCGTATCTTTTCCATTATATCTTCTGCACCACTACTTTTTCCAACCTCTCTTATCGTGTTGTCCAATCCTTCTCCCCCCTCCCTTTCCAACTCACTCCCCTCGCTTTCACTCTTGCATCTTTTTGCCTCTCTCATTTCTCGTCTATTACTCTCCCTCAGCCCCTCTCCGCTCTCTCTCCCCCTTACCACCTTTAGTCTTTTCTTATTTTCCTCCTCTGGGCCTTTCTTATCCATCCTTCCACCTTTATCTCTTAATTTTTCTGTTGTCACAAATCTTTCCATCACTATCCCGTACGCCTTAATTCGACTCTAATTCTACTCGTGATCCCACATTTAATCCCTGTCTTACATTTTCTGTCTCCGCCTTTACTTCTTACCGCCCCTCCTCTCTACCTGCCTTTCCCGCTTCCTGATTTTCACTCTTAATCTCAACTTTTCTTTTTTTCTTTATTCCTCTCTCTCTAATTTTTCCTGCTCTTCTCCTAGCCTCTCTCTCTCTCTCTATTCATGCAATATTTTCTTGATTTCTTTAAATTTTTGTATAAATATACAGTTAAGTGACTTGATAGTGTTGTTTGTTTTTGTTTATATGCTAATATATCAAAATATATCAATTGTAAAATTACAATTTTAAATAAATTTTTTTAATTTCACACAAAAAATGTTTTTTTCGGTCGAAAAAAAAGGCTAGGGGGATTATTATCATTCGACTTTCTACGTCTTCTAGAATGCCTAAGAAATCGATTAATAAGTAGTCGCAGTTTTTGGGTGTTCATCTTTTTGCTTTCGTTATTGTTCAAGACCAGCACGACGTGTTAAAGCACCATAGATTGCTTGAGCTCACCGTGCCTATAATTATTGCTTGATGGTCTATTAGATTATAATTTGACGGCCGCTATTCAATTAATTTTCTCTATATCAAAACAAGGACTTTATAATTGGGGAAGTTCTGATAATAAAAGTGAGTACTGCACAACTTGTCCATATTCAGCATTGTACCATACTTCTATTTATCTATTGTCTATTTATCTAAGTATTCATTACACAAATGTGGCGAACGTTCTGCTTGCTGATAATTAATGTACCTCTTTAATCTATCTAATATTTTCGTTTACTTACAATTAGTATAAGAGTTAATAGTGCAATGCGGAGCATGGTATAGGGCATCCGCGAATAATAAAATTGTTTATGACTTCTCGCTAAGTAGTGGGATCATCATTTCTATTTTATTACTGCTTTATTCGCTTTATATTTATCAATTAATTTTAAGTTACAGTCTACACGTTCAGATAATCATTCACAATAAACATAATTTTCTTTTGTAATTTTAACACTGTACTATTACGCATTGTGTTTTTATTTAATAAACAGATCATCTAATATTACTAATCTTGTCTTTAAATCTCCTAGAATTGTCATTCTTATTTCTCACTTAACCTTGAGTTAAGTATTATTTAAATTTTGGAGTGCATTGAAGAATATTATTATTATTATTATTATTATTATTATTAACCAGAGTATAGTACAAAATATTACAACAAGTAATAATAATTATACAATTATACATTACAAATTTGTAACCCGGCAGAGGATAAACCTGTTCGCTGGTCTGGTATTATAAAACTACTAACACTTAAAGAAATTAAAGGAAAAAAAAAATTTAAAACTAAGAGTCATTTTGTATAATAGTTTATAATATTTCACAAATGAAGTATGGCTTAATATTGGTAGCAAGAATGCTTCCTATAAAAGCTTACTTCACTAATATCTTCAATTGTGTTCTTCTATCTCCAATATCTGATTAACATTTGTCTGGCCGTTACAATTGTCGTCATTGATGCTTTATCAATCACATTTGCAATTGTTTCAATTATTTTTCTGTAGTTATCTGATACTTTCATTTTTTTCATGTTATATTCAGACATTCGACGATGAGAACGATTTTGATGAAGTGTACAAGTGCCTTGTGAACACAAATATGTCCTTACATCCAAGAGAAACTTATCCTTATCCTCATCCACATGGACTTCCAATGCTGAATTTAGACTATCAAAGTTCCCTTGTTGCTTTAGTTTGTAATAGATTTGTTGTAAATTGTTGCAGTGTATTTTGTGGTTCATTGTATTCCTGTATCTTGTATCTAGTACGGATGGCCTTTGATCCATTTTTTTATTTTGTCTTTTATTGTTTTTATATTGCTATTTAAAGTTTTGAGGTGAGAAGGTAGTTGATTGAAGGTGGCTAAAGCTCTTGTATAGCTATCTTTAATGCTGATTGTTAATTTTCTTTTAAGGGGCTGTATAGTTTTTTTCCTTGTTACGGAATTTTTCTTTAGGAACATATCTTGCAGGTTGACATAGTGATACACTAGAGATTCCATGGTGAATGTTTGATCTATGTTTAGTGGATTTTTTTCATTTATAAACTTGTTTTTATTTATTATTTGTAATAGTCGCGTTTGTAGTGTTTGTATATATTTGAGTCTTCCAATGTATGCTCCACCCCATGCTATAATACCATAGGTTGTTATGCTATGGAAAAGTGCATAGTAAATCATACGTAGATTATCTGTGCTCATTATCCTAGATAATTTGTGGAAAATATAAGTTAGATATTTTAGTCTATTGTATAGCATGTTTGTATGCAGGTTCCATCTCATATGGCTATCGAAATGCACTCCAAGGTACTTAGTGTTATCAACTTTTCGAATGGGTGCACCCTTTATATTTATATGTAGATATGTTGAGTTGCTATTGCAGTTATTTCCAAAAGCCATATAAACTGTTTTGTCAATGTTTAGTGACAGTTTATTCAATGCTAGCCAAATGGATATTTTGTTTAAGTAGAAATTCATATTTCTTTCGACTTCATGCCATGTTTCGCCTTTCACGATAATTACCGTGTCATCAGCAAAAGCCGACACACTATCATTTGGTAGCAATTGTAACATATCATTTATATAGATTATGAAAAATAAAGGTCCCAATATTGTACCTTGTGGTACGCCAATGTTGACTTGATGATATTGACTATATTCACCATTGATTTTAACTCTTTGTTTCCTATTACTTAGATAGCTTTTGATAAGTTCATACGCACTTCCTCTAATTCCATATCTGTAAAGTTTTTTGAGTAGAATTTTGTGGTCCACAGTGTCAAAAGCTTTCGCTAGATCCAAGAAAGTTGCTGCTATTGATTTACTTTTGTCTAGTTGATTGTATATTGAGTTAGTTAGGTAGTATAGGGCATTTTTGGTGCTAAGACCTTTTCTAAAACCAAATTGTTTATTAGAAAATAAATTATGTTTGTTGAAAAAACTTGTAATCCTGATTTGTATTAATTTTTCAAAAATGTTGGCAATATTTGATATTAAAGATATAGGTCTATAATTTGTTGGTAGATACTTCTCTTTAATTTTATGGATAGGAATAATTTCAGCACTTTTTAATTCCTCAGGCCATATTTCTTTTTGTAAGCATAAATTAAAGATATAGGTCAACGGATCACTTATGTGATTTATTATCATCTTTAGTACCTGAGTGTTGATGCCGTCAGATCCTCCATTTTTGTTGCCCATTTTTCTTATTGTTTGTTGAACTTCTATTCTATTTGTTAAATGTAGAAAAATACTGTTGTTGTTCATAGATGGTAGAGTAATGTTACCATTTATTGGTTGTCTAATATTATCACATATCTGTTTGCCTACTGTACTGAAAAATGTATTCATTTGTTCTGCAATGTCGTTTGAGTTTGTAATTTTATTATTACCTATTAATAGATGATTTATGTTATTGTTTTTTATGGTTTTCTTCCCAATTTTGTTGTTGATTATTTTCCATAATTTTCGTGGATTGTGTTGATTTGTTTTGATTTGATTTTTTTCATATTTTTCTTTAGCTAGATCTATGGTCTTTTTTAAAGTTTCTACATAGTTTTTATATTTTTGTCTTTTTCTTGTATTATTGGGATCTTTTTTCCAATTATTATAAAGTTTTTCTTTGTGTGCACATGATATCATTATTGCTTTAGTTATCCAATTACTCCTTGGGTTCATTTTATTCTTATTGTGTTTATTGTTATTAGATGATGCCTTGATACATGTTTGTATTTTTTCTATTAATTTGTTCGTAGCTAGGTTAGGGTCTTTTATTATTTGTATGTCAGCCCAAACAGTTCTTTTGGCTTTATTTTTTAGTTTAAAATAGTTTATTATTTTGAAATGGGTTTTTTGTGTACATTTATAATTATTCCTTAGACTCATCATTATTGGGTAGTGATCATTGAAGGGTACGTTGAGGACGTAAGTTTTATATTTGACTTTTTCTAGCCTAACAAAAAAATTATCTATACATGTACCTTTGTTAATATCAATATTGGATGGTCTTGTTATGGTATGTAGACCTGGGCAATATCCATTTTCTAGCAGTACTTGTAGAAAATCTTGATCTAGTATTTCTTCTCTCAATATATTAAAATTAAAGTCTCCCATTAAAATATTGTTTTTATATTTTTTGTTTATTTTCAATAATTCTTTAAGATTCAAAAGGAATTCAGATTTAGATAAATCATGGGATCTGTAAATTGCAGACAGCATCAAATTTTTGTTGTTTTCTAGTGTAATATTAGAGTTAATTATTTTTAATTTATCTATTTCAAGAATTTCTGTAATTTCGATGATTTCTTCTTTCATGTACAAAACAACTCCATCTGATTTGTTTATTTTACTTTCATTATAATATATTTTATAGTCTGGAATATTGAACATTTCATGATTTTCTAAATACCATGTTTCTGTGCATACTATTATACATGGTTTTTTATCGAGGTTCTTCAGAAATACTAGCAATTTATTGTAATTTTTTTTTAGGCTTCTGATGTTTATACATAGAATGATATTATTTTCTTTACATATATATTTATTTAGATCATCAATATTATCTGTTTTATGTTCATTTTCAAATATAATATCATATAAATTGTTATCCATATTGTAATATTGCAGAAAACTATTTAGTACTCCTGGTTTTATTACCTGTTGGACTTGGTGTAGATAACGATGATAACGATAAACTGTTATTTATTCTCGGACGGTTATATATCTTGCGTGTGTTTGTTTCAAAGTTTATTCTACCAAAATATCTTTGATGAGTTGATTGAATTGGATAATCTGTCATTTCAATATACCTTTTTATTTTCATTTTTCAAACTTCACACATTTCGCTGTCGATTGCACTATGGTTTACGTTGTAGTTTTTACTATATGTTTCATTGTGGAAAATGCAGTTTGGACATTGGAGTATGCTGCTACTATACATTTTTGCTTGGTGCTTGCCTGCACATTTATAACACGTTGGCTCTTTTTTTGCTTTTTCACACTTTCCGCCGCCGTGGCCAAAACCTGAGCAGTTGTAACACGGATATGTATTGATGACGTCGAAGACTCTGCAGTTTTGACAACCAATAAATAATTTGTTACTATTGTTTTTTATATGTTTATATAAAATAGATGGAATTTCTACTATTGCAGTTACTGTTTTATTTTTTTCATTTGTAAATACATGATTTACTTTGCATTTTTCTTCGTATTGACTAAAATTTCTTGCATTAATATCAGTTTCTATATCTTTTACATTTGTTGTGAAAGCTTTAGAAATTCCTACTACTTTAATTATCGGTTTACGTATTTCTTCTTTTAGAACAGTAAGTGCCGGTAGTTTTTTTTGTAAAGTTTTTTCTAATACTGTGACATTTTCTTCGGTCATGCAGTTGACAATTATTGTGTCAGTATTTTTAACTTGTACACTTTTTGTTTGTATGTTTTTGTCTTTAATTAAGTAATGTGCTACTAGATTTTCTAAGTTTATGTTATCATTACTCTTTTTCTTTATTATTAATCTTGGTATTCTTTTGAGTTTAGGTTTTGGTAGTGCAATTGTTTCAGCATATGTTTTTCTCATAATGTTAGTATTTGCATTTTTATTTTGTTTTTCTTTAATTAGTAGTTCATTGAGCAATTCATTTTTTTCTTTTGTTTCTTTGTACAGTTCTTTCAATAGGTTATTTTCGGCTTTTAATTGTTGTAATTCATCCAAATCACTGATCTGTGTTACGTCCATATTATCATCGTTTTCATTTAAAATTTGCTTTTCATGCACAAGCTCATTTAATATTTCCTGTTTTAATTGCTCTCTACTTACAAGTTTGAATTGTGTTATAAAAGCACTAGCTTGTTCACTTAAGTCCCCATATGGCAAGTTTGATGTTAGTGCAAAATTTGGATGCTCCTGGCATATTATGAAAGAGCTGTTTATTAGTTTGATTGCATTTCCTGCATTGATTTTTGCTACTATTTCACTCGTATGATAGAAATTACCACATACTAAACACACAACTGCTCCAACTTTTGTATTTGGATGACACTTGAAATGCTTATGTAGCGATGATGCGTCAGGCGGTTGCACCTCCGCACCGCTCGACGGCGACATCGCGACTGATATGAGTTTACTCTGACTATTCGAATCCGACAATAAGCTATCGGAGTGATCTACGACCCAAAACAAAGTGGCTAAGTTAAACAAGATTTACTCTCGAGGTATTAACTATCTGCTTATTTTGATCCCGCGAGATAAATTTGGTGCCGAGACTTTACATGAACAAAAGAGCATTATTCGATAGGTAACTTACATATATCCAAGCACTTTATATACACAGTCACACCCTTCTGAAATTATATTTATTACAAATTAAAATATAGTAGTGTCTGATGCCTAAAAAATATGGATGTCTTACCTGAGTCAAATAATTAATTTTATCTATTAACCTGCTCGTGACTCAGATAAGTTAATTATAATTTTAGATTTAACAATAATCTTCTATTGCTACTTAAAATCAAGAGTAGTGTGGTGAAAATTATTGTCAGACAATCACCACGTTACGATATAGTAGGCTTCTAACTATTTCTTTGTATGGTACATTTACGAGGTGTGTTCAAAAAGTAATGAGAATTTTTAAATTTCGCGGGTTTGGAGAGTCCGCTGGTATAAAATTTTTTTTTATTATGTTGGTACACATGCCCCTGAAGTACGATAAAATTTTCAGCAATATTCATTGCTTACTTTTTAAGTGGCAGCCGCTAACGTTAGACGTGTTTTTCGAGCTCGGCGATTTTCGTTTGTGAAAAAAAATGGATCAAAGAATTTGTATTAAATTTTGCGTAAAAAATGAAATAAAGTGTAGTAAAGTTTGTCAAATGTTAACAAAGGCATATAGTGAGTCTGCTATGAGTAAAGCAAGGATTTATGAGTGGTATAAGCGTTTCCAAGATGGCCACGAAAACGTTGAAGATGACGAATGACCCGGACGCCCAAGCACATCAACAACCGATGAAAACGTGAAAAAAGTGAAAGAAATGGTTATGAACGATCGCCGAATCACAATCAGAGAAGTCGCTGATGATGTTGGCATATCAGTTGGCTCATGCCATCAAATTTTTTCGAATGTTTTGGGTATGAAACGTGTGGCAGCAAAATTCGTTCCAAAATTGTTAAATTTCGAACAGAACTACTAAAACGTGTTATAACAGGTGACGAAACATGGGTTTACGGATATGATGTCGAAACTAAGGCTCAATCGTCCCAGTGGAGGCATTCTGGATCGCCAAGACCGAAAAAGGCTCGACAAGTGCGGTCGAATGTGAAGGTTATGCTCACTGTGTTCTTCGATTTTAATGGCATAGTGCATTATGAATTCTTGCCACAAGGTCAAACAATCAATAAACAGTACTACCTACAAGTTCAACGTCGTTTGCGTGAAGCAATCCGAAAAAAACGCCCGGATTTGTGGCAAAACAATTCATGGCTTTTGCACCACGATAATGCGCCTGCTCACACTTCATTGCTTGTTCGTGAATTTTTGGCCAAAAACGAAACTGTAACGATGCCTCAGCCTCCATATTCGCCAGATATGGCTCCATGTGACTTTTTTCTATTTCCAAAAATAAAGAGAACATTAAAAGGCCGTCGTTTTACAAGCATAGATGACATTAAAAGCGAATCGCTGAAAGAGCTAAAAGCTATTACAAAGATCGAATTTCAAAAGTGTTTCGAGGATTGGAAAAAGCGTTGGCATAAGTGTATTATATCCGAAGGGGACTACTTTGAAGGCGACAACATTAATGTAGATGAATAAATAAATATTTTTTTCATAAAACGAAAATTCTTGTTATTTTTTGAACACACCTCGTACTTTAGTCTTTGTTTTTAATTGCTCAACTTATCACATTTTTCTTCTTTCTATTTTCTTTTCCTATCAATTTCAAAATCTTTACTGAATTTTTCTTATCCTATAGGGAACTAACAAGGGAACCACCCCAAACCGACCTCACCGATTTGAATGATTTTGGGATATATTGTAGTACTTAAAAAAAAATTAGATACGTGTTTTTTTTTATCGGCCCATAAGGATTTTTAAGGGGTGAAATCCACCCTGATGGGTGGTTTATAAGGGTGGGGGTTAGATAGGTTAGGGGTAGGTGGATAAGAGATATGTTATACAGCTGGGATAAGTCGCTTATGGTGTAAAATTAAATTATTTCAAGAAATAATAAACGACTAAAGTTGGTTTTCACAGGATTAGGTGGGGTAGCCTGCATGTGGTTCGGTAAGGGTGGTTTTTGGGGGTTTGGTGGGTTAGAGGCAGGTTGGTTAGTTGAGGTAGCTCGCTCATGCATAGGATTAAATTATTTCATTAACCTGCTGATAGTTTAACGGGGGTGGTTTCTAGGGGGTGAAACACCCCTTAAATATATTTTTTTTTAAATCCGGAAACACGTCAATTTAATTTTGGTATTTTCTCATTATCAGTGCGATTTTTAATTTACTCGAGCTGATTTACTATATTACATGTTATAAGACAGTACAAAAATTAGTGTATTTACCCCTATTAAAAAGGAAGTTGCAACTCTTCGGTATAAATGTTATGTCCTTAAAAGCGCCTTTTTATAAGAAATTTTTTAACGTTGAGTTTACTGAAAAATATTCATTTGCTGCTGAGAAATATTAAAAAAACTGATTTTAGGGGTTGATTTTCAGGGTGTATTTCACCCCTTAAAAGTCCTTATGGGCCGATAAAAAAAAACGTATCTAATTTTTTTTCAAGTACTACAACATATCCCAAAATCATTCAAATCGGGGAGGTCGGGTTGGGGTGGTTCCCTTGTAAGAGTAATGCATATAGGTACCTAGTTTAACTGCAGCATTCCACGTACGAGTAGATGTCATTCTTGAAGCAACAATAACAATAACAATAACTTCTTCCAATTATTCCAAGCAATTACTTGCAGTCAAGATGAAGTCTACGTGTACTAGTACAATTAGAAATGTGCTTTCATTTTTTCATATGAATAGGTATGGGTCTTTTAAACTAATGCTATTCATTGATTGTGTAAGTTTCTTATTCCATCTTTTGGGGCTAGTTTGTAATCAATCTAAATTTTAGAGCAATTAGGATTGGTTTTAGTTTACTCTTTTATTATATTAAAGAGGGAAGTCAATAAGTCTTTACAAAAAGAAGGAAAAAAAGTTTGCGTATGTAATTTTTTTATTTTTCAACATAATCTCCTTGAAGGTTGATACATTTTATTAAACGGCCTTTCAGTTTTTTTAAGTCATCAGAAAAATATGATTTCTGAAAACCTTCAAAACAGGCATTTGTTTCGGCGATGACTACTTCATTCGACGTGAATCGTTGTCCGGCAAGCCATTTTTTGAGGCTAGGAAATAAGAAAAAATCACTGGGAGCCAAATCAGACGAATATGGTGGATGGTCAATTAATTCGAACTTTAAATCGCTAATTTTTGCCATCGAAACTGCACACGTGTGAACTCGAGCATTATCTTGAAGAAAGAGGCATTTTTTTTTTGTTCAAGTGAGGACGTTTTCCTCTGATTTTTTCTTTCAGCTAACCTAATAATGACGCATAATATTGTCCAGTGATCATCTGGCCCTTTTCCAAGTAGTCGATGTAGATGATTCCATAAGCATCCCAGTAAACCGTGGCCATAATCTTGCCAGCTGACTTTACTGTCTTTGCCTACTTTGGGGCTGGTTCTCCTGCAGCAATCCATTGTTTGGACTGTTCTTTGGTTTCAGGAATGTAATAGTGTACCCATGTTTCATCTACAGTTATGAGTCGACGCCAAAAGTCTTCCGGATTACGACGTATGCATGCCAAAAGAGCCTCAGAGGTGACCACGCGGGTTCGTTTGTTTTCAACAATGAGCAAACGCGGCACCCATCTTGCTGATATTTTTTTCATCCACAATATTTCATGCAAAATTGAAATGATTGTACCCTTTGATATCCCTGTGGCCTCAACTAATTCTCGCAATTTTAATCTTCTATCACTCAACACCATATCGTGGATTTTGTTGACCATTTCGGGCGTACTCACTTCTACGAGACGTCCTGAACGAGGTTCATCTTTTGTTGTTGTACAGTCGCGTTTAAATTCATTTACCCAGTTATAAACAGTCTTAAACACAGAGGCAGACTTGCCATGAACGGCGTTCAACTCAACTGTTATTTCTTTTGGTGTAAGGCCTTTCAAATGAAAATGTTTGATCACCGCTCAAAACTTTGTTTTTTTCATTTTCCAAATAAACCAATAACTTTTTGTTCAACCAACGCTCACAAAAAAACGACTTAATGAATCGAGCTGAAACTTTGTACGATATCTAGTTAGTAGTATTGCTTGCCAAAAACATCATAATTTAAGCGTGACGAGCGCCATCTCTTGGATTTTGTAAAGACTTATTGACCCCCCCCCCAGTATTACTGCAGTCATCATATATCAAGAACATACAAACATAAAATCATTTTTAAAAGCAGTAAATAAACTTTTTCAAACTCAAATATCAAAATATGTTACTATATATAATGCTCTAAAGATAAATACAGAAACGTCATCTCATTTTATTATTGAAAAAGACAATATAGAGAGTATTCAAATCAAATATTTGAATACAGAGAATGTTTCCATTCATAAAACGTCTAATTTAAAAGTATGGTTTACGAACCATATCGAAGACATTATACTCAAGAATATAGAAGGACTTCAAGATAGAGATTCAGGTTTATCATTCAAAAATATCATTTGAATTAATATTAATATAAATAAATATAATCTTCTCATAAGCTAACTCATATTGTGATGTTCGTATCACTTATAAATAATAATAATTCGAACTCTCGTATCTAGCTAATGAGTAAGAATTTGTTTCCAATAATTTTACTCTACTTGTCAATACAATAAATAGATAAATCAAATGTATTCTAATAATAATAAAAAAATCAAATATATATAAATATGTACAATGTTTCAAGGAAAGTCGGACAATGCCCTAGTTTCTTATGGTGCGAATTGTCCCATAAGCAGAGCTAAAGTCTTTCTTAGATAGGATATAATTCGGCCCAAGTTTCTTATAGCGCGAGATGTTCTATAAGTCAAGCTCGAATTATAAGGAAGGAACAGTCTTGCTCAGTTAATCACAATGAGAGAAAGAACTTAGATATTAGCCAAGTTTATTCAGACTCATGCGCTCACCTTGCAAGGCTAGAAGTGAATGCTAGCCTGTGCAAAGGTGGGCCTATTTATGCATATATTTTCCCGCTTATTTTTGCAACAGAGATGTCATCGAACATTCGAGAGACATTCGCGAATTTTGAGTAATGAGTTTTCTTAATTTACAAGTAAATAATCATTAATATTAAGCTTTTAACATATGTAAACTTTACAAAATTTGTTATTTGTTGATTTTATACAATATACAATTATCGCAAATAGTGTCGTGAAAAGTTATTAACTAATAAAGTTAATTAACATGATATTATAATATTTAAAATAGAAGATTAATACATTTACTAATAACTTTATAGTTGATTCAATTTAGAAGTATTTTCTAAAAATGAATATTTAAATTAGTTAACCCTTTGCGGCATACATTTTTCAGAGAAACCAGTTTTCGTATAAATTGGTATACAAGGGTTTTTGGGATCGCTGATCACGATTCTGAACTCAGAATTTCAAAATTTAAAATGGCGGATCCAATATGGCGGCAAAAATTTGGGTTATTTTCTTTTATTTTATTGAAAATTGGTATACAAGGGTTTCTGAGATCGCTGATCACGATTCTAAACTCAGAATTCCGACATTCAAAATAGCGGTCAAAATGACGGATCCAAGATGGCAGCATAAATTCAATGTATATTTTTTATTTCATTGAAAATTTGTATACAAGGCTTTTTGGAATCGCTGATCATGGTTCTGAACTCAGAATTTTGAAATTTAAAATGGCGGATCCAAGATGGCGGCAAAAATTTGGTGTATATTTTTTATTTTATTGAAAGTTGGTATACAAGGGTTTTTGCGGTCGCTAGTTACGGATCTAAAATCATATTTTCTAAATTCCTAATAACGAATCCAAGACGACAGCAAATATTGATATTTCAGAATTTCTTCTGAAAATGTGCATGTAGAGGTTTTCGGGATGGGTGATCATATTTCTTCGAAAATTTCTTTTCTTTCTGCGGAAAGTTCTGAAATTCCATATTTTTAAAAGTCAACTCCTTCCATCAATAGAGGCTGTAACAAACCATCATCTGTTCAAATGTTGTAATTTCTGTATGCTGATACTCCATTAGATCCAATGCCAATTCAGTAAATCAGAGGATAAATCATTATCAAACTTACTTGACTTCAATAATCGTGAAATTATATACGTATACATAAGAGTAAAAATATAGCGAGTGTTAAAAATTCTTTCAGTTGTATAGCACATCGAACATTTCAAGTCATCTATTGGAGACCGATGGAAAAACAATTTTAGAGCGATAAAATAGATATTCGTACGGATCATTGTAGTATAATACACTAAATTTTTTGTGAGTTGCAATTTTCGTAAGAGCTTGTACCGATCCTGTAGCATTAAAAATTTTTTTTATCAAGTAGTCGAGTTTTTTTATAATTACAAATATTAACGTATCTCATACAAAATGGAAATCGCTGATATTCCTAGCGACACGGAGTCAGTAGATGGACTTGTTGATTCGGACCAAGAGGAGGATGATATAAATGTAGAAACCGAAGATCAGCTTGAAGAGAATGAAGGTGACAGCTATTCAGATGAAGATCAAGGAGAACGCTCTGGCAATGAAGTATGGAAGAAAAAAGGAAAAAATAGAGGTGATGATCAATTCACTGCTGATTTCGGACCAAATATCCCCGAAAACGTAAAATCTCCACTAAATATTTTTTTGTGTCTTTTTCCTGACGACATGCTGGATTTACTAGTTCAGCAAACAAATAAATATACACAGGAGAAAACTCAGGAAAAGCGATTGATCAAAAAAGAAGAGTTGCTGATTTTTCTAGGAATTAATATTCTGATGGGAATAAAAAAAGTGCCTTCTTATCACGACTATTGGTCGAGTGACCCAAAGTTGAAGGATTCATATATAAGCTCGCTAATGCCGGTTGTTCGTTTCGGATTCATATTAGGTAATTTGCATATATCCGACAACAGCACAGAACCTAAAAAAGATGAGCCTAATTATGATAAATTGTATAAATTGAGACCATTGCTGGATAGACTTCAAGAAACATTCAAAACTTGCTGGAAACCAAGCAAATATCAATCTATTGATGAATCCATGATAAAATTCAAAGGTCGAAGTAGCCTGAAGCAATACTTGCCAGCAAAACCAATAAAACGAGGATATAAATGTTGGGTTCGTGCGGATGAGTCCAGTTACGTATGTAAATTTCAAGTTTATACTGGCAAAACCGAAAGTTCTGAGAAACAGTTAGGAGCACGAGTTGTCAAAGATTTGACGCGTGAACTTGTTGGTAAAAATCACCATGTGTATTTTGATAATTTCTTCACTGGTGTCGATCTATTAATTTCGCTGAAAGAAGACAAAATATTTGCTTGCGGAACTGTACGTTCCAATAGTACTGGGTTACCTAAATCTGTAATGCTTGACAAACAAATGAAACATGGACAATACGATTTTCGAACGTCTGATACTGGTATTACTTGGATGAAATGGATGGATAAGAAAGGTGTTTGTTTCCTGTCAAATTACCATGATCCACCCGAAGTGACAACAGTAAATCGAACACAGAAAGATGGCACACGAGTGCAGGTAGATTGTCCAGTCATGTGCTCTGATTACAACAAATACATGGGATTTGTCGATAACGCTGATCGTTTGTTATCTACATATAAAATAGATCGAAAGTCCAAAAAGTGGTGGCACAGATTATTCTGGCATTTCATTGATCTAACTATTACAAATTCATTCATCATATTTTCAAAAATAAACGCTGATAATCATATAACATTGAAGAAGTTCAGACTACTTTTAGTGGATCGATTGGTTTCTCACAAAATTCCAACTAAAAAAGGAAGAAAGCGACAACCTACACAAACCAATCTTCACAAACCACAAGTTTCTGTTGAAAAAAGACGCTCTCTATCTGCTCATATGCCAACACCCATTGATAATTATAGGAGATGCGCTCACTGCAGTACAAAAACAAAAGATGTGCGAACTAAATGGTCATGTAGTACGTGCAACGTACCATTATGTTTACAAGTAGACAGAAATTGCTTTTTGAAGTATCATTCATGAAAGATTGAAATGAATTAGAAAGCTAAGATAATTAAAAAATTGAAGGTGAGAAGATAAAAATATAAAAGGGAAAAAAAACAAAAAAAAAACAAACATACAAAAAAAAAATCAATCTAATCTTGGATTCACCATTTTAAATTTCGAAATTTTAGATTCAGAATCGTGATCAGCGATCCCAAAAACCCTTGTATACCATTTTTAATAAAATAAAAAATATAAACCAAATTTTTGCCGCCATCTTGGATCCGCCATTTTAAATTTCGAAATTCTGAGTTCAGAATCGTGATCAGCGATCCCAAAAACCCTTGTATACAAATTTTCAATAAAATAAAAAATATACACTGAATTTATGCCGCCATCTTGGATCCACCATTTTAAATTTCAAAATTCTAAGTTCAGAATCGTGACTAGCGATCCCAAAAACTCCTTTGTATAAATTTTTGTAAAATTATAACTGAAAGTTTCTTCAATAATGAATTTTGTTTATAAATAGGGCTGTTTTTTCGTCTTTGTTTAACAATATTAACTGTAACAGGCTGCCACCTAGCCGCAAACCTCGGGTAATAACAATCCTAAATACAGCCAGACGGTGCCCTGTTAACTGTGTGCTCCTAGCACACTTGCTCACCTTGTCCCGGTGTGCTCCTGCGCCGAGTTCTCTTACCGATCCAACCTGAGTTCACGATCTCTCCGCCAGGGGCGCTGTTACGCCTGCTTTACAGCGCTCCGTCGGCCACTGCTGACAACTCGGTTGGCGGGCAGCTTCTCTCGTTGCTTTCGTGATTCGTGCTAAATTACCGGCGTGTTCGAATCAAACGTAAACAATAACACCGACTTCGAACAAAGGGAAGACAAAATAACGAGATCGTTTCGTGTTAATCTCTAACCACTTTATTAACTCAAAACTAGTATAAGGGAGGGATTTGCCGAGAGACTCACGCACGCTATTTCGATATGACAATTCAACCGAAGAGAGAGAGAATGAATATCGGGGACGGCGCGGACTATTCGCACGCTCACTATCGAAAAACTCGCCGCGCTCGCTGCGCGGGATCGCACGCAAATATCAACAAATAGTGCAGTGCACCTACCGCTAAGTTGACGAGGATACGGTGGCCAACCGTATCCGACTAACACACTGCTGATGAACTGCCTCTGCGGTTGCTGCTCTGCTGTTGTTGTTGCGTGGCTGCAGGAGACGCAGAGGTTGAGCTCGCTGGAGCCGAGGTCGCGCACGTTCAACAATGCGCGCACTCGGCACTCCACTCACAATTGTCACTAACGGCGACGGTGTCACACACGTCGTGCAGTGTGTGCCCTCGTACTACCGTGCCGATCGTTGTTGTCGGTCGCTGATGCACACGTTGCACGGTGTACACTCCTACCTCACGACTCGCTAACAATGTGCACTGCTTCCTGGATCTCACTCGTAAAAACACTCGGACTCTCTGTTGCCTCTAACTCGTATGCGATGCAGCCAGACTGAAGGACACAGTCATACTGGCTAGCTAACTCTCCCCTCCCGGTCATTGCCCGTAACGCGCCCTCTCTCTCTCTCTCTCAAACCGATCGCGGCTGTTACGCTCAGCCGCTTAGTAACCCACGCGAGTCTAAACGATTTTCGGCAATCGTTGCATAACAAATTAATAAAAGTTGTGGCACCAATTGACGTAAATTTCAATTGTATATCATCCTATAATCGTAAAACAACAAAAAACTCAGGGTAAATTCATCAAAAACTATTCTAAATTTGCAAAAAATGCTATGAGGCCAATTCCATCTCAGATCATGCAGAGCTCCCCACACACCTGTCACCAAGCTACTCCAAAGTATTTTTTTATTGTTCTAGGTCAAAAATAAGAGGACCCGTATTTTTCTTTTTTCTCTCAGATGCATAGTTTCGTCAATAATGCAATCGGAAAATGCACTGCTGAAAAGGGAAAATTAAGAAAATTTTTCCAATTAAATTTGGTTTCCTCAATATTTTTTTTATTTTTCGATACAATTAAATAATTTTTATGTCATCTATAGTAGAAATGAAGTTCTTCAAGTCTAATTTATCAAAAATATGAATGTATGCATTTTTCGGGAGAAAATGCATGTTTTCGAAAAAGTGCATCTTGGAGAAAAAATTGTGTATCTCAAAAAGGCCATAATTTTTTGCGCTCAAATTTTTTTTATATATTCTTAGTATCAATACCTTCAAATCCATTCGATCAAAATTTGCTGTTTTTTCGTTATATCGCTTAAAAAAATTTAAAAAAAAAGTTTTACATTTTCAAGTCAAACGCGATAAATACATTCAGGAATTCATGTTAGCGACTATTTAAGTGAATTGAGAAGCAAATATTTCTGTATAAGTATGTACTTTATCAATAAAACATTGTTTCATTCGGTCAACTGTGTTTACGTACGTAGTTCATAAACACAGACGATCGAATATATAACCGAATAGAGACCGTGAAATATGTAAAATTTCACCGCTTTTATTTAGAATTCAGCGTTAGTGTATGCTTGACTGTCTCGTTGTCAGCATGTCAGCTATTTATTCTGTAAAGAGAGTGAAGTGGCCAGATTATTTCAATGTTCACAAAAAGAGTGTATATCAGTGTCGAAATGTGATTTTTCAAAAAATTGGTGATTATGCTGACTATTTGCAAATAAAGTTCAAAAATACTAATATTTATGCAACTGATCGTGTGTGTAGCAATTGTTATAAACTTATAGTCAATGACTACAAAATAACAGAATTGGATAACTACAATAAACAAGAAATAGATGAACCCGAAGAAATGCAAGTTGAAAGCCCAGATAATGATTTTGTACCAGATACCTCAGTCTGTGTTGACGAATTCAACAATGAAATAATCTGTCAGTTAGAATATCCAGTATCACCTTTACGTAGCAAACGTAATCTCAAAAATACAAAAGTTGCAAGATATGTTTTCAAAAAAAAGAGGGAACTTGTCTCATCTTTTTCTGAAGCCACATGTCAAAAATTACAAAAAATATACGATGTGCAAGTTGAAGAGTCAACAAATGAATCAAATAATTTTTCTGCTGAATTACAAGATAATTTTTCAAAAGCTTTTGATCACTGTTCGTCTATCTCTGAAAAGATAAGACTTCTAACAATTATAGTACCTGTATTATCAAAGTTTCAAATTATAACGATGTTTCCACAAGTAACTGTCTACATGATAGATAAAGCAAGAAAGCTTGCTTCGAACGGAGGTAACAATTAATAAATCGCTATACAGTGCATAACTTTTTAGTCATTTAATAATTAATTCTGTTTAATTCACGTGAGAGCTTTATTTTATAATCTATTTCTAGGAATTTATTGTGAGCCAGACAAATACAACGGGCATCCAATAGATACAAAAACGAAATACATAGTTATGGAATATTTTTTAAATGACGACTTTAATTGTTCAAGACAAAGTCCAAATAAATCAGATGTTATCACGGTGATGGAAAATGGTGAAAAAGTAAAAAAAGTAAAGCGCTTCTTGACACGAAGCATGAAAGAAGTTTATGTTCTATTGAAAAAAGAGAATCCTGGAATAAAAATCAGTAAATCGAAATTTTATTCCATGCGTCCGAAGTATGTTTTGATAAATCCATTGAATGATGTGTGCTTATGTATATATTGTGCTAATTTTGAACTTCTCCTAATCGCTTTGAAAAATTTCATCGGTCAAAGTAGTGTCGAGCTTTCAACTTTGCGCTCTAAAGTCCTATCTTCTGTTATATGTTCATCAACCACAGAGTTTTGTTATTTTAAAGAATGTGATTCATGTCCTGGTGTTAAGGGTGTGAATTTTGAATTACTGGGGCTTGATGAATTAAACATTGAAAAAAATATAACTTTCGCTGTGTGGAATAACGGCAATTTAGAAACTCGTTCAGTATCTATGACCACATTCATGGAAGAGTTAGCCAATCATACAATCACAATAACTTCTCATTTACGTATCAAAGAGGTACAGCGAATGGAAATCAAAGCTGAGAAAGAAAGGGTGACGTTAAATTATCAACATTTGCTGATGCATATAGATTTTGCTGAGAATTGGTCTGTAATTTTGAAAAATCCAGTTCAAGGGAATCATTGAGTGAATAAACAGATTTCAATTTTCACTGCTGTTTGCTACATAGGCGGAATTACAAAGAGTTATACTGTAATTAGTGAAGACTTAAAACATGATTATTCTCATGCATTGGCAGCAATACAAATAATTCTTGAACATATAACTAGATACACACAAGAAACGTATAGAAATTCGATTGATTCTATAACTTTAGTATCTGATGGCGCTGCAAGTCATTTCAAAAATAGATTCCAGTTAAATGAATTTTTAAATGCAAGTATGAGTAAAAAATGGATATTCTCTGCTACTGGTCATGGAAAGGGTGCTGTAGATGGTATAGGTGGTTTGGTAAAGCATTATGCAACAGTGCATAATTTACGCAGTACTGAATCTGATGCTATTCAAACTGCTAAAAGTTTTGTTGAAAATGTATCAAAATACACAACTTCTATAGAACTGATTTTGATGGAAACTGCAGAGATAAACAATTTTCGTAGTAGTCAAATGGACCAAAGACACAAATGCCAGAAATATCAGGGTATTCAACGTTGCCACATGTGGAAATCTGTTGTCTCGGAAGGGAGGAGCGAATGTTTTATAGCTCGAACGGCTGCGCATCCATGGATTGAAGTGAAAAAAGATGAAAAAAAAAAGAAAAGTACTCATAAGAAGAAAAACGAAAATGTAAACAAGGGCAAGAAAGTGAAAGTTATATCTAAAAAAGTGAAGAGAGTTGTAAAAGTAATCAACTCAAACAGAAAAAAATGATCGTGTAATTTTACATTTCTTGCAGACATGATTGAATAAAAGTGAGCTTTTTCTTTGAGTTACATGTTATTGTAGTTCAGTTATTAACCTACATAGTCGCTAACATGAATTCCTGAATGTATTTATCGCGTTTGACTTGAAAATGTAAAACTTTTTTTTTTAATTTTTTTAAGCGATATAACGAAAGAACAGCAAATTTTGATCGAATGGATTTGAAGGTATTGGTATTAAGAATATATAAAAAAAATTTGAGCGCAAAAAATTATGGCCTTTTTGAGATACACAATTTTGTCTCCAAGATGCACTTTTTCGAAAACATGCATTTTCTCCCGAAAAATGCATACATTCATATTTTTGATAAATTAGACTTGAAGAACTTCGTTTCTACTATAGATGACATAAAAATTATTTAATTGTATCGAAAAATAAAAAAAATATTGAGGAAACCAAATTTAATTGGAAAAATTTTCTCAATTTTCCCTTTTCAGCAGTGCATTTTCCGATTGCATTATTGACGGAACTATGCATCTGAGAGAAAAAAGAAAAAATACGGGTCCTCTTATTTTTGACCTAGAACAATAAAAAAATACTTTGGAGTAGCTTGGTGACAGGTGTGTGGGGAGCTCTGCATGATCTGAGATGGAATTGGCCCAAAGTCGTTTTGCCAAAATGAATGTACCGATGAGAAAATGGGCGCTATCAATGGCCCAGTCAATGATTAATCTGCACGAATTTTATTTATTATTAAAGTGTCTTTTATTGCGTTTGAATTCATTTACAAATTTTGGACCTGCGCTGATATCACGATCTTTGACACGTGGCATATACGGGCGCCGCCATATTATCCGCTGCCGCGCACCAGTTACGATCACTCGCTTTCGCTGTAATAGCGGTACGCGCGCGATCGCTGTTTATCGTTTTGATCTCGCATGAGATCGACCGGCGACCTTATTTTTAACGCGTGAATCTATTATCGCGAAACTAGCCAGCTTACTTCGCGAAAGCAGCTCCTTGTCCATTCGTCGCACAAGCTAATTCCGCTTGTTCTCTGGGTCTCACTCAAGAGGATAGCCGTATGGAGATGGGGCATCTGCCGAAGTTCTCACATACCCTGCCTTTCAGGATGCCCTCTCTTCTTAATTGATGATCTTACGCGAAATCGTGGAATTCTTTTATTGTTCATGAGATAAAATCACGTCTCGCGCAGGCTCTCTCCGTATACCTCAAGGATCTCTCTTTAACTACTTCCCTTTATCTTTCTCTCTCTTTTCGAGCCGTACGCGTCCTCCATTCATATCCGGCAGGTGCTGCCTCTCGCGCTTAGTCGTCCTGATGAGGTGAAAGCGCGGATGTAATGTTTATTGTTATATTCCGTATAACCCATATTTATTATTAAAATTTAATGCACACATTAATGTTGAAGTATGCTCGACTGTACAATGTATCAAATATTTATTTAAATATTCTTATAAAGGCCAGAACTGTGCATTTATTAAAATACGTGTGACGGGGCCCTGGCTAGGATAGCCGGCCCTGTATGGCTCGCTCTCTCTCTCTCTCTCTCTCTCTCTCTCTCTCGCAGCCTCACTCCTTCGCTGTTGCCCTGGCGAGTGTTTGAAACTACGAATCGATGATACCGATGCTCGCACCGCTTTATTTCAGGACCAATACTTGAGTCGGGCATCGTCATTTGGAGCCAATTGGGAGCGAGAACGGTTGCGGCAAGAAGAAAAGAGAGAGAATGATGCGTCGCGAGTAGAGAGTAAGCGAGCGCGAGTGACCCGCGGCGATTCGCCCGCGAGAGCGAAGCCGCCAGTGTCGCTCGAGCCGATGCGCGAACGATTAGAGGGGAGAGTTCGAGCCGAGATTCTGAGTTAGACGGATCGTTTGACGGCCGAGCGCACGCACGCGAGAGAGACCCAATCAGACAAAAAAGCAGAGGACGCCAAGCAGTTAGCAGCACAGGGAGAGGATTTCCAACGACGATAGTATCAAGGAATCCATATCCGAGCCTGCCACGAGCCTGCCTGCAGTCCAGCAGCATTTCCTGCCTGCCAGCAATTACCAGCAACTGTTCCTGCCAGCAATTACCAGCAACTGTTCCTGCCAGCAATTACCAGCAACGGTTCCTGCAGCGGCATCAGCGGCGATTCCTGCCAGCAGCCCTCACCAGGTCAGGTCTTCTTTCTCTCTCCCTATCTCTTTCTACATCCGCGAGTGCGTGACGCGTCGGCGAAGTAATCGCGATCTTCCGCAAACACGGCGAATTCCGTAATTGTAACGAGTTCCTCCTTTGTATTCTCACAAAATAAATAATTGTAACGTGCCCCCGTGCGATTGTCCGGACGAGCGCAAGCACGCGGCGTTAAGGACGACGCGTGAACTCGTGTCGTCGCTCTTTATTGTTAAAAGTCGAGAATAAATATTGTTAACGGTTATCGCGAGTGATTATTGTGTGCGCCTTACGTTCCTTTCCTCTCAAGCCGAAGCTCAAAACGCTAATTTAATGACGACGCCCATCGTCATCGTTCGGAGAAGCGAGAGCCTCCCTTACCTTCCCCTTTAAAAATAATTTGTGATACGACGCTTGGGCATGGGTCTTTGCATTGCTCGTGGGAATTACCATTCCCCATAACACGTTAGAGAGATTTTTAATCTCTAGTGTCACAGACGCAAATGTAAATTTTGAAAAAAATGATGAAGATACGCTTGTAAAAGAGCAAAGTGATATCGATGATAAATATAATTATGAAAATAGAGGCCTGCAATGGCTCGGCCGGTAGGACGATGGACTCGCACCCAGTAGACCCGGGTTCGATTTCCAGTCCCTCCTGATTGATACAGGCACCACTGAAAAAAGTTTTTCATGTGCTTTGTTCTCAAACACATTGCAAGCCTCCGTTGCTGATTAACACTGATGGAACATAAATAGAGCGACGTTAAATAAAAAAAAATAAATAAAAAAAAAAAAATTATGTTGAAATTAAGCAATATATAAACACGAAATATTTTTGTTAACCAGAAGCTATGCACAGATTACTGGAGTATCCATTACATGATATTTCACATGTAATACATCGTTTAGCTGTACACGAAGAAAATCAAAAAAGTGTATATTTAGAAGAAGAGAATGAAGAATCAATAATCAATAAAAATATAGAAACTACATTAACAGCATATTTCGAACTAAATTAAATAGACTCAAAGGCGCGAGAATATTTTTTATCAGATAGAACCATAGATTATACTTTCGATAAGAAGTTGAACAAATATTATAAAAGAAAAAAAAACTAATAAACCTATACTCAGCCAAACGTACTTCGTAAATGTAAAGGATCAAGAAAGACATTTTATTAGTTTATTACTTCTACATGTCGAAGGAACAAAATTCTTCTAAGAATTACATACAGTTGATAATGTTCTTTATGACACATTTTATGAAGCAGCTGAAGCTAAAAATCTGTAAAAGTAGATAAGGAATGGGTTTACAAGAAACTTCTAAAGTGAAATTCCCTTATGGACTATAGGAATTATTTGCTTTTCGATGTTCATTTACTTGGTTATCAGGAACTAAATTGAAAAACGATTGTTTCGAGGTGATCCTGATAGAAATCCACTGGATGCTGTTTGTAAAGATCACGATTTTGCATATTCTCTTAATAAAGAGAACATTCGAGCGAGAAACGATGCCGATGATATTGTAGCTAAAAGGGCTTAGGATAGAGTGAGTACTGAGAATAGTACTTTTGATGAGAAAGCAGCTGCTTTAGCTGTAGCAAACATTATGAAAATGAAAAGTAAATTTGGTATGGGAATCAATATGTCTAAAAAAACAGCGGCATCAGCAACGTGTACAAAAACGAGGTAAAGATATCAAAGAACGGCAATTACAAAAGAAATGTAGAAAAAGTAAAAAAATTTCATCATTAAAAGAAATCGTAAAAGCTACTATGAAAAGTATTGTACCTAGTAACCGTTTGCTTGTAGTTATTTGCTCTGCTATGAAGGGCGCTAAAGAAGCAGTAAAAAAGTTCAGAGGTAGAAATAAAATACATATACCATGTATTTTACCAATTTCAAAAGCTGTGGGTGGAACTCTTCCTTTTTTAATTCCATTATTTGACACTTTAAGCGTCACTGGTGCTTTTGCTCGAGGCGTTGCTTCAATAGCAAAAGCTGTCAACAGTGCTAAGGCCGCTCAAAATGAATTAAAAGAGGCTCACAGACACAATAAGATTATGGAAGCTATTGCTATAGGTAAAGGCTTTTACTTAAAGCCACATAATAAAGGTTATGGTCTGTATATCAAACCGTATACCAATGGGAGAGGTCTAAAAAAACGTTGAAGTAGCTTTACTTAATCGTGCACTGACAGATCTAGATATAAAAAATATGCGGAATTAATGAAAATTGATGATTTTCGAGGAGTTTTCATGCGCAATGCCCTGTCAGCTAATGGACCTCGCTATGAAGAGTCGGTTATTGTGAATTTAAATGATAAAAATGGTCCAGGTATTCATTGGGTAGCCTACAAAAAGAGAGGAGATAAGGTTATATACTTTGGTAGTTTTAGTGACCTTCAACCACCTATAAATTTATTATTTTATCTCGGAATTGATAGAGTTAAGTATAATTACGTTAGATATCAAAAATTCAATACCTACAATTGCGGTCACTTTTGTCTTAAACTTCTTTAGAATACACTATAGTTTAAAAACACGTATAGTTAAGAATGAAAGTCATTTGTTCTACGACCGTCATAAAAAATACACTGACATTAAATCTGTCAGGAACATCCTCCGTTTTCGAAGCAGATTATTTTTCACAAATTAAACTAATAGCAAATAAAAACTATATATTTGTTCTAGTAGAGTTACTGACATTCAACTCGATACCAAACTTTAACCTTGGAAGTAATAAATCTTATATTGATGGTCTAGAAGAATCATTTTACCGACTGGTAGTTATGAGATAGAAGATATAGGAAGTTTTCTCAAAGATGTTCTAATAGCGGAGATTATATAATTTAGCCTGAAACCTAATAATAATACTTTACGTAGTGTAATTCAATGCAGTCATGAAATAAATTTTGAATCAGATAATTCTATTGAATCAAGTTTAGGCTTTGCTTATCGTAAACTTGTTGCAATTGAAACGTTTTACCAGTGACTAAACTAAAAATAAACGCTTTATATATAGAGTATAATAATACTACGGGTGCTTATGTAAACGAACGTAAAGTGCACACTATACATGAATTTTGTCCATCCGTACCACCTGGATATATGATTATAGAAGTTCCTTCACACGTTATTTACCTTCCATCGCTGTGAGAAGCATTAATCGTTTACAGATACGTATTATTAAGACAGAAATCTAGTAAATTTTTGTTGAGAAATTATCACTGTACGATTGCATATAAAATTTATAATATTGTTACGAATGCGATTTATAATATCTAATTTGTACGGTTGTGTCCACGGCACCGTCAGAGTAAATATTTTTGTTGTTGTTTAGTTAGTTGACGCCTGAGCGTCAAATTGGAAGTATCACGTTTGTGTTTTAATAAAGTTCTAAGTTTGTGTTATTTGCATATTTTGTTCAATATACGTAAACGTAACAATATCATAATGGAAATTGTATACAATAATAACAACAGCAATAACAGCAAGAGAATTAAGATTGGACTAAGGTATGTTAATAGACCGAAATGTCAGACAGTGGTCAGTCAATAGCGAGCTATCCCAACGCTCACACTTCGCAATATTCAGTTCTTAAAAAGCTTAAAACTAAAACTAAAAGTTATCGAAAATCGTCCTCGTGGTGGAAAGTATATTGCGTATTAGTGTGTTGCTTATAACAAAATGGACGGAATTCTAGACATTCATTCGGGTGTCGCTTTCAATGAGTCTACAGCTCATTATGAAGTTCATGCGCATCACACTTATTTATTATCATATTTTAATAATAGCGATGAAATCCATATATTAATTCAATATCAAGATTTATCTCTGCTTCCATCACGCAGTATGATTCATATTTGTGGTCGGTTGACCGAGCCGAACGGTAGATGGTACGCCAGAGGAGAATAATTTATTAGTCAACAATATCCTCTGTCATTTGTTCGAGGAAATACGATATGAAATAAATACTATGGAAATTGATAAAGTAAAAAAATAAAAAATGTCGACTTAACGAGTCTCATGGAAAATTGATTTTTACTCAATCGAAATCAAAACTCTATCACTGTACTTACCGGTAGGAATGGTGTTAACAACAAAGTTTTGATATATAATGCTATAGGTTATTTTGATGTGACTATCCCTCTCAGTATATTACTGGATTTTGCTGAAGATTATCGGAAATTGGTAGTCAATGTCAACCATGAACTAGTTCTCCCAAGATCAAGAAATGATTTGAATGCTATTTTAAGCATTCCCATAGGGAATTCTACTGCTTCACAAAAATCAAAAATTACTTTAACTAAGATTGAATGGTTGATGCCATATGTGACGGTTACTAACAAAGCAAAAATCAAATTACTTAATCAGATTGGACGAGATCGTGCAATTACAATGAGGTATCGTACTTGGGAAAATTATGAGTATCCAAAATTACCTTGTACATCAAAGCATGCTTAGAGTGTTAAGACTTTCAATCATGTGGAAAAGTCTCGCTTTGTTATTTTAGCTTTTCAAACTAAACGTAAAAGTTCAGCGAGCAATAATTCTAGTAATTTTGATCATTGTAACATTAGTAATGTGAAGCTCAATTCACAATGCTATACATATAAAAACTCAATTTGAACATTTTCAAAATCAGTATGCTGTTCTCTACGATATGTATGCTAATTTTAAAAACGCCTATTGTGGTAAAGAAAATAAGCCGTTATTCAATAAAAATGATATCAATAACAAAGTATCGCTAATAGTTATAGACTGTTCCACACAAAATGAAACATTAAAAAGCGCGGCAGTCGATGTACGCCTAGAATTTGAAACTCGAACCGATTTTCCTGAAGATACTGCTGCCTATTGCTTCATATTATACCATCGTATCGTACAATATTATCCCATTAGTAATGATGTCAAAAAATTAATTTAAAATTAATAAAACATTATATAATCAATATATACAATTCTTTTTAATAAAAAAGAATAAAATACATAACTCTCTTTCGTCTATTTACTAAAAATACCTAAAGTTAAGAATGAAAGTCATTTGTTCTACGATCGTCATGGAAAATTTATTTTCCACCAATTGAACTAATACCTAAAATAATGAAATAAAACCTATGTACGAGGTGTGATCAAAAAGTAAGGTGAATTTTTATTTTTCTCAAAAAATATTTATTTATTCATCAATTTTTATTTTATCTCCTTCAAAGTAATCCCCCTTGGATATAATGCACTTGTGCCAACGCTTTTTCCAATCCTCAAAGCATTTCAAAAAATCATTTTTTGTGATCTTGTTTAGTTCATCCTTCGATATCGTCTTTCTCTCCTCAATCGTGGCAAAACGCCGTCCTTTCATGGGCCTCTTCAGTTTTGGGAACAAGAAGAAGTCACAGGGGGCCAGATCTGGGGAATACGGTGCCTGTGGCATTGTTACTGTGTTGGTTTTAGCCAAAAATTCGCGCACAAGCAACGATGTGTGAGCAGGGGCGTTATCATGGTGCAAAAGCCAATTTTTATTTTTCAACAAATTCGGACGTTTCTGGCGGATTGCTTCGCGCAAATTGCGCATAACTTGCAGGTAATATTCCTTATTTACTGTTCTACCATGTGGCAAGAACTCATGATGCACTACGCCCCTGCAGTCAAAGAAAACTGTAAGCAAAACCTTTACATTTGATCGAACTTGGCGTGCTTTTTTTGGTCTTGGTGATCCAGAATGCCTCCACTGGGACGATTGAGTCTTAGTCTCGACGTCATAACCGTATACCCATGTTTCGTCACCTGTTATAACCCTGTTGAGTAAATCTGGATCATCGTTGACGTCATTCAGTAGCTCTTGGGCGATGCTCATGCGACGTTTCTTTTGGTCGAAATTGAGCAATTTCGGAACAAACTTCGCTGACACACGTCTCATGTCTAAAACACTCGTCAAAATTGATTGGCACGAACCAAATGAGATGCCAATATCATCAGCAATTTCTCTAATAATAATTCGACGATTTCCCAACAATATTTTCTTCACTTCTTCAACATTCTCATCAGTTGTTGGTGTGCTGGGGCGTCCAGAACGAGGTTCGTCGTCGGTGTCTTCTCGGCCTTCTTGGAAGAGTTTATACCACTTGTAAACATTTTTTTGGCTTAAAGTAGACTCACCGTATGCCACTTTCAGCATTTCAAGTGTTTTGGAACATTTGATTCCATTTTTCACACAAAATTTAATGCAAACTCTTTGATCCATGTTTTTAGACAGCAGCAAATCGTGGAGCACGCAAAACACTTCTAACCTTGATGCCTCTCACAAACAAACCAAACATACTACAAAGCTGAAATTTGGAACGTATGTTCTAGACGAGTGTACCGACATAACCAAATAAAAAAGTCGAAGATCGAACGGACGTAGCCCGCTAAATTTCAAAATTCACCTTACTTTTTGATCACACCTCGTATTTGGTCTAGTAAAGTTACTGGCATTCAACTAGAGTATTAAAATTGGACTACGATATATTAATAGACCGAAATGTCAGACGGATTTTATTAAATTTTTAAATTATATTTTAAATACATTTTAATTTTATTTTTTTTATTTCATGATTTACTTTTAAATTTCTTTTATGTGTACCGCACACTTTTCTGGATCTCGTGAGTTTTCTGGTTATTGCCAAATCTATAATTTTTATTGTTTGTCTAACCGCCTCTATTCTTTTGATCCTCGGCCCTTTGTTTCCGCCACAGATAGCGGTGATTGGTTGGATTTGGTCTGGTTGTTCTGTTCTATTGTTCTATTAATAAAAATTAATAAAAAAAAGTGTTAATTTAATAATTAAACTTTTCGTTATTGTAAAGAAAAAAAAATGAAATACGCATCTTTAGAAGTATTACTCCATCAGGTCGACAAATAAAATCTGCTGTACATTTTTCCAACGCTATGGATGGTGGTAAAACTCGTAAATGCTGGTGGCATTGTACAGTTGCTGCTTGTCTTCTTTCAAGCTTTCGGCGCTTGGCGATCTCAATTAATATCTTTAAAATTTGCTGCCTCTCCACAGCTTTTCTCTTCCTTTCCATTTGAGACGTAGCCTGCCGCTCGCACATTATTCATGTGCGACACTCTAGATCCATTCTAGAGCGCACAGCATCCGATATACGCTGTTCTATATTGTTAGCTATTAATTGAGCTTGTCTTTAAAAATTGACTAAATCCTACTATCACTGAAAGAAGCAAAATAAATTTGTTGGGGTCGCATTAACTTCAGCTTCCGCCGGTTAAGGCGGAAACAGAGATTAGTACCTCGCGAGTCTCTCTTTGCGTTACCGACCGAAGCTATTCGCAAGATGGATACGAAGCAACTTGCACGTCTTCTTACCGCACGATCTAAACTTCTTGTATCACAGTAGATTTCTTAGTTTTGTGAATAAATATATCTATCTAAGTTAGCTCTACGCCGAGTCATTTACCCTCATCCACGATGACAACGCAAAAAATCATTAATAATTAAAATATATTTCAAATATAAAACTAGTTTTCCTAATAATGAATAATACCTAACAATATTACGATATCTTGAGGGGTTTCTCACTTAATTATTTATAGTAACTGGAAAAAATAGTATTGACTTAAAAATCAATGAAATAAATGAAAAAAAAGAAAAAATACCAACCAGCATGAGTATGCTGATCAGTAACTCGTATAAGATCTCCAGTGGTATGCATGCGAACTGCAGGTTAAATATTTTTTATTAAAAATTATTTTAATATACACTTAATTATTGAACGCAAATCGTATATATACTTACAGACTTGAAGAATGATAAGAAACGAGCGATGAACTCCATTTTCTTGTTTTCAAAATATAGTTAACACAATACAACACGAACTGAAAAAGAAGTAGAGACTGAGTTGTAGAACTACTGAAGAACTATTTTCGACGGGAAACTTCTTAAGGTTTCGACAATGAAAGTCCTTCTCTCGGCAAATTAGAATGCTCTTTGTGAATAGCAAGGACGATCCGCCAAAAAATTTAGAAGGAAAGACACTTTCCATCACACCAAGTGTGCTGCATACATCTCCTTCCAAAAGATTTCTTATTTTTTCCGAGTTAGAAGCGCGTTCCTAAGCCACGCTAAATCAGAACGAGAGACAGCTAGTGCGCGCTCCCCACCAACGCGCGCTACGAAGGTACGCTAAATCAGATGAGATAGAGAAAGAGAGAGAGAGAGAGTACGCGCTCGGGCCCTATGCCAAATACGTAGCTAGCATATATACACAATGAGAACTGTACAAGGTATGCCCCGCAGTGGCTCGAATGGTAGAGCACCAGTCTGTGGACCCAGAGAACGCCAGTTCGATTCCCAGACGCGTCAGTTTCTTTTTTGAAAATTACTAGCTCAGCCAAACACGTGGTAAAGCATCCTTTCTATTTTCATTATTCAATTACGCAATAAAAATAATAATTAAAATCAAGTATTTATAAATTAATTCTACTCATCAAAAACTACCAGAACGAAAGCACTAGAGTCTGTAGTCCCTAGGGACAGACTTGTCCTGAAACATACATATATGCTTAAGCATAGGGAAGCGACAAACCCTATACCACAGGGTCCCTAGTTCCTGTAAAAAAGAAATCAACCTCTATAGATTAATTACAACACTCAAAAATCTAGGAATAATTCTGTTCTGAAACATATCTATATGCTTAAGCATAGATCATTTTTCCCTGGGATTCCTAGGATCTAAGGTCAAATCTATCGTGAAACATACATTGCTTATCTACTGATGCGATCTTTTACGATCATGCGGAAGTATGACTAGCTAATACCACAACAAATAGTGCACTTTCCGTGAGTTCGCCTCTAATTTCCACTGGCAGTACTGTTGGACATTGAATCAGAAGCTATACGAGGGTGGTCCGATAAGTACTTAGCCTACATAAGAAAAACGGAAATTTTGGAAAAGTAGCGTTTTATTTTTCAACATAGTCTCCTTTTAGTTGGATACACTTGGCCCAGCGATGCTCCAACTTCTTTAACCCATCTGAAAAATACGTTTCCTCGAGATCTGAAAAGTAGGCTTCCGTGGCAGCGATTACCTCCTCATTCGACTCAAATTTCTGCCCGGAGAGTGACTTTTTCAAGTTTGGAAACAAAAAGAAGTCGCACGGGGCTAAATATGGAGAATACGCTGGATGGAGCGGCAGTTCGTAGCCTAATTCGACCAATTTGGCCATGGCAACGGCGGAGGTGTGATCCGGTGCGTTGTCATGATGGAAGAGCACTTTTTTCTTCGCCAAATGGGGCTGTTTCTTCTGCAATTCGACGTCGAATCGGCCCAATAATTCGGCATAGTACAGCCCTGTGACCGTTTTGCCCCTCTCCAGGTAGTCGATGTAGATCACACCTTGTGAATCCCAGAAAATAGTAGCCATCACCTTTCCGGCCGATGGGTCAGTCTTCGCCTTCTTCGGAGCACTTTCGCAGGGTAAAGTCCACTGTTTCGACTGTTCCTTGGTCTCTGGTGTATACAAATGGATCTATGTTTCGCCGACTATCACGAAACGACGCAGAAACTCCTTCGGATTGCGCTTAAACAGTGTCAGACATTGCTCTGAAGTTGTCTCACGGTTGCGCTTGTTGTCCGGAGTGAGCAAACGCGGCACCCATCGCCCCGACAGCTTTCTCATGCCCAAAATTTCATGCAGGACATGACCCACGCGGTTTTTTGAGATGCTTAGCTATCTCGCGCACCTTCAATCGTCGATCTGCCAATACGAGATCGTGAATTTTTGTCACGTTATCCTCCGTGGTAGCCGTTTTCGGAGCACCTGGATGTGGCTCTTCAAAAATCGACGTGCGACCACGTTGAAACTCGTTAAACCAATTTTTGACGTTCACCATCGAAGGAGAAGAGTCCCCGTACACAGCATCCAAGCGCTTTTTGATTTCGTTGCACGATTTCCCTTCCAAAAACAAGAATCGAATCACCGACCGATACTGCTCTTTTTCCATTTTTCAAAAATCAACGAACACACTTGCTTTCACACGCTCTCAAAAATAAACTACAACTCCGATCCGGCTGAAATCTTGACAGTAACCATCGAGAAGGTTGTACTACGTGATAGAATATTTCTTTTGCGAGAGTGGCGCCATCGGGCGGTGAGGCTAAGTACTTATCGGACCACCCTCGTATTGTTAATTGAGTCGCCACATACAGGGTGAGAATGAGTTGATGACCAACGACCTCATCGTTCTTCAGAGGATCGTGAGGCAGACGCGGCCTTTTCCCTTCAACAGGAGAAAAGTGCGACTGGCGATGGCGACGCTGAAACCGGTATATGGTTGCTATCTTCGAGATAGACCAGTATCCGATTTCCACAATCTCCGCTTCTACGGGGACAAATTAGAGAAGCACCATAATCGTGAGCGAAACTGGCACCTCTTTCTGTGAATGATAATTTGTTGGTGGAAGATGTCGCCTACAGAGGGGAGAGCAAGAAAAGCCATATAATAGCAAGTGCCATCGTTGCTCAGGTACGTGAACACAAAGTCAGCAAATCTAAAGCGAATAAAAAGAATGGTGCAAAATCTTTAAAGCACCAACGTCGGGGCGCTCTTTGAGTAATAAGTTATGGGACTTATGAATGAAGACCCAGGGGATATAAACACATGGAGGATACTGATAGGATCTGAGCCAGCGACTCGAAAATTGTTGACAAGCTGCTGATGGTTGCGAGTACAGGAAGTGTGTGGCAGAAACGAGAGACAAGAGCTGCAGCAGTATATGGCGGAGCTTGAGAGAGAAGGAACGTCGCAGATCGCCTTATGACACCATACCTTGGACAGGCCCATCGAGCACACGAGTGGAATAACTATAAATATAGAGCTGAGTGCACAGGCTTTTCCGTTGGTGAGGAACGCAACGAATTGGCTAGAAGTTTCATCAGATTCGGCAGGGGTAAAGACGTAGATGACACGACTAAAAACTCGGTAGCTCCTAACAGTACCAATCCCACAGCAGATATAGTGACGGAAAATCGTCTGCTTCTCATATCACTCAATGGTGGCAAACCTATAGTGCGTTATTTGACACCGAAATACAACACTGTTGTTCAATAATAGAACAATAGTGTAGTGCACTGGTGATCATTAAGAAGTACGACGTAAGCTATCGACTGTGTATCGACCTACGGCCAATGAACAAGGCCACTCACATCAACGCTTACCCGATGCCAGGAGTAAATGTAGTTCTCGACAGGTGACTCGGTGACCGGTACATCTCGATAATCGACTTCAAGAGCACTTAATTACAGGTACCATTGAAAGAAAACTGCAAGAAGTATACGGCATTTTCAGCGACAAGCTGTGGGCTCTGGGAGTGTAACTAGATAATCTTAGGTATATCAAACACTACTACAACCTTCATGCGCTTGATGAACACGCTGTTCGGACCAAACTTCAAACTGCATGTATTCAAGTAGTCCGACGATGTAATTGAGGTCATCGAGACGCTCAAGGATTATTTGGTGTAGCTCGAAAGGAAGCTAAAGCAGGACAGGTAATCAACGTCAAGAAGAGCGAATTTGGACGTTTCAGTATGACATTCTGTTTTTGGGGCATCTTTTTGATAAAGGTGAATACTGATCCGATTCTGATCACATTCGGCCCATGCTAAATTTTCCTGCACAACGAAAAATCAAACAGCTTTGTCAATTTCTGGGTGTGTGTGAATGATCCTCCAGCTTCATTAAGCAAGAGTTTACATCTGAAAGTATCCTTAACGAAGTTTCTTCACAAGAACGAGGAATGAGGCTAGAATTCCAAGCAGTAACAAGCATTTGAATTATTTAAGCGAGCTTTAAAGGGGCTTTATGGGCTAGCGTGTCACTGTTATTGCCGTCACTTATATCATATGTCTAGTCCATTAGATCCTTCAGCTACAGCAGTGGAACTTCGAGTTCGTGTATCGCAAATGAGCAAGCACTCCATCATGTCCTTAATATGTTATCTTGTGGGTTTAAGAGTAAAATGGAAGCAACAACATTTAAAGTCATCACCAATCAGCGATACCTCCAGCAGATGAAGGATGCGGAGGCGCAACTACTCAAGTTTCGAGGTTAGAAGGTGGAAGACGAATATTGTAGATATGATTGTAACGAACTCCTGGATCCAGTAACACTCATAAAAATAGTATTGGCGACTCGTCGTTGAGAACGTGTCATGCGAGGTGATCATTGCGATCTATCAACAGAATATTTTGGTCGCGAGAAAACGTACGAGAATGAATAAATAAGTCCTTAAAAAATTCAAGAGATGGCGCACAAAACACCATAATACGAGTGCTGCCAAAGTTTCAACCAGATCCATCAAGTGGTTACGTTTTTACTTTTCAAAGAAAACAACTTTTAATTGTTATTATGTAGCGACGCAGTTTGTTTTGTCTTTTCTACGCGACTGCAACCCAACAAATACCTAAAATTCTAATTAAGGTAGTATCCATCTAGCGATGACACTTCGCCTATACGAGGCGTGTTCAAAAAGTAAGGTGACTTTGTATTTTCTAGAAAAAATATTTATTTATTTATCAATATTTATGTTGTCCCCTTCAAAGTAATCCCCCTCAGATACAATACACTTATGCCAACGGTTTTTCCAATCCTCAAAGCACTTCTCATAAGCACTTTTCGGTATAGCCTTAAGCTCTTCCAGCGATGCAGTCTTTATCTCTTCAATCGTTGCAAATCTCCGTCCTTTCATAGGTCTCTTTAGTTTTGGGAACAAGAAAAAGTTACATGGGACCAAATCCGGTGAATATGGTGGCTGAGGCATGATTGTGGTGTTGTTTTTGGCTAAAAAATCTCTCACACGCAAAGATGAGTAAGCAGGGGCATTATCGTGATGCAAAAACCATGAATTGTTTTTCCACAATTCTGGGCGTTTTCTTCATATTGCTTCTCGCAAACGGCGCATAACTTCAAGATAATACTGTTTATTGACCGTACGTCCATATGGTAAGAACTCCTGATGCACCACGCCACGGTAATCGAAGAAAACAGTGAGCAAAACTTTGATATTTGATCGAACTTGGCGTGCTTTTTTCGGTCTTGGCTCATCTGGGCTCTTCCATTGGGACGATTGGACTTTGGTTTCGATATCATAACCATATACCCATGATTCGTCACCAATTATGACCCTTTTGAGTAAATCTGGGTCGTCGTTGACGTCATTCAACAGTTCTTGAGCGATGCTCATGCGACGGTTCTTTTGGTCAAAATTTAGCAATTTCGTAACAATCTTCGCTGACACACGTCTCATGCCCAAAACGTTAGAAAAAATTTCATGGCACGAGCCAAGCGATATACAAACATCCTCAGCAACTTCTCTGATAGTGATTCGACGATTTTCCAGAACAATTTTCTTCACTGCTTGAACGTTTTCATCAGTTGTTGACGTGCTTGGGCGTCCAGAGCGAGGCTCGTCATTGGCATCTTCCCGGCCATCTTGGAAGAGTTTGTACCACCTGTAAACATTTTTTTTACTCAGAACAGTTTCACCGTATGCCACCGTCAACATTTCAAGTGATTCGGAGCACTTCACTTTATTTTTTACACAAAATTTGATGCAAATCCTTTGATTCATATTTTTCGATAGCAAGAAATCACCGAGCACGCAAAACACTTATAACCTTTACGCCTCTCACAACCAAACAAAAAATACTATACACTTGAAACTTGGTACAGATGTTTGGAAAGAGTGTACCAACATAACAAAACAAAAAATTCGATAATCGAAAGTACGTTGCCCGTGAAATTTGAAGTCACCTTACTTTTTGAACACACCTCATATATAAATGTGTGAGAATGTGTTCTCAGAATTTTGACCACGTAAGAAGTGTGACGTTACTATATAATTTTCTCGATGAATTTCACGAAATTTTGCAAAAATATTAAATAAATGTTTTGTTATGAACCAAAACACTTTTCTTATACTTATAGATGCGTAGAAGTCGAATATATAAGTTTTAAACGAATTCAAAAAAAATGGCAAAAATTAATTGTGAATGTTAAATGATTAATTAATAAAATTGTTAATATTAATTAATCAGGTGATTAAACTTTGCGTAAAAGACATCTAACCGAATTAAAGCAAGAATTTTTCTAATGGCAACCAATTACCAAGAAACGTTATAAATCAATAAATAATTTATAATTTTCTGTAACAAACTAAAATATCTTACGAGACAGGGTTCGACATATACAGGGAAAATTGTTAAAAGCGAGTGAGTTCTTGAAAATTGCAATATTTTTTTCTATTACATTTTTTTTGTAATCACAACTTTCAGAGATTCAACGAATTTTATAAAAAGGTCAGTTTTTTGTAAAACAATATGCAGCTTGTAAAAAACAACTTTAAAAAATTTTCTCGCACATGAATTTTGTAGCTTTTTAAATGAATTTTCGAATGATATATCTAGTTTTCTTGTCCGATAACTTCCTGCAAAATTACATCGCTTTAATGTTTGAGAGAAAAAACGGAAAAAATTGATTTTATTTATGATGTGTACACAACTCATAAAAAAAAGGAAAATCATATATGTATTTCATATGGTTCGAAAGCTCTATAGAAGACCTTCAAAATTATATCCCGACAATTGCTGTAGCATATTTTGGACCCGCGATATAAAACTTTGAAGTTTTGCTAATTTTGGTCTAGGGTGGACAAAAGTCGTCGGACGGCAGTGTATATCTTTCTCTGGACTGTAGTTATCATAAAATCCATTAAATCATATGAATCACACTTTGAATAGAATATTAATTTTATCAATAAATTATATAAGTATTTATACTTAAAATACGACTTACCTTATCAATATATTGTGTAGCATAACATTTTGCTTTTTAAGTTTCTCAAAATTATTCGATAATTTTTGCATACGCTCAGCATCTTCGTTTTTAAGCTTCTGTTCTTTTTTGTCATGAAAAAGATTGGAATTGGTTTTTAATATTTGGTTGATTAATAAAGTTATTGCTAACAACCAAATTATAATCAGAATTACAGTCATTTTTCCAAGCCACTTGTACCGTCCATAATGATTGCGAATATTCATGTTGAACTGAAAAACAATTCAGTTATAATGTAAGTTAACCAAATATGCAACGGACATTAAATTATAAAATAGTACAACAGTCATTTTTCCCAATGCATAACAATTTTCAGTTTTCATATTTAACTGAAAAATTTTGATTATTTTGTTTATTAAAATAATTAATTGATTGTCGTCTAATTAAAAAGTATTCTTTCTTTAATCATATTATATCAATAAAAATTTTATGCAGTTATAAAATTCATTTTATGAATATACTTAGTTGATGAAAAAAAATGTAGCTAGATTTACATACTAATTTTTTTGCAAAACCATTTTGATACCTCTGTAACAGCTGCGGAAAATGAAAGCGAAGTACGTACTATACTCATCATGCGCCTTTGTCTCTCCCTATGGAGCCCAGATGTTCCCAGAACAGCGGGACCAATTTTTATTGACTAGACTAAGTAGGAAGGCCGAAAGTCGTTAAGTTTGGAATTCGCATCTGGTTACAGAGATTTTCTCTTATTTTCACTTTTCAGAGCAGCTAAAATTTAACACAGGATAGAAATCTGAAATTAATTAGTTTTATTTCAATGTTGATATTCATACCAAATTATAGAAAAAATTTACGACTTTCGGAAACCTCTTATGCGTTTTTTTATTAGAACTATAGCTTTGGCATAAATCAATGAAAGTCAATAAAAATATCGACATTTTAAAATAGAATTTTGTAACTAACTAATTCATTTATTATAAATATTGGAAAACTTCTTTTATATAAATATGTGGCGGGGAACTTTGAGGGGTCTTAACCGCGCACTCCGAGTACTTCCGCCACAAGGCCTGATTGGCCCGTTTTCCCCCAACTAAAAATAAGGGCACCAGACCGCCGTTCCTAAATGTCGGCGATCGTCGGGGGTAGGATCTGAAAATCGTGACGTAGTTCTGTTTGCCCACGGTGCGACTGCGCAGAGTGAGCAGGTTGACGTCGTCACGGCGATTTCCTCTTCTCAGGCCGATGATGCCCAACAATTGTCGATTTATTTGTCCTCTCACATTCTTGAACTGCCGGCTGCTCAGGATATGAGTCCTTGTCTCGAATCGGAGGTTCTTTCGATTTTACACGTAAGTTACCTAATGCTCGGAACCAGAAATGTGAACAAAAGAATCCTCGCTATCGACCGTTTGCGGCTGAAAAGAATATCAGCATACAGGGAAGAAAGGGTTAACGAGGCGTAAATAATAAAAATTAGTCACACTTAACTTTCCTTTATTCTGCGGCTAAAGTACTGGTACGGTCGGAATGGCGGATGGTCAGCGCGACTTGACGCGATTTAATACGCGGCGAAAACAGTTCCATCTACACGTTCCGGCGAATCAAATCTGCGATGATCTAATAAGCTCGGTCCCCAAATTCGCAACTGTCATTCACTGCACCGAAATACCGAAATACCTTTCCGATTCTTTCACTCACGCTAATTCGAAAAATGGCGGGAGGTCAACGCGGCTCGATCGCAGCACTATATTCCCGGTGTCGACGGATCCACGCGTCGCGACGTGATTATTTGCACGAGAAATCACGCACCGTACTTCGAAACTAGTACTAGTGAGCGGCACTTTGCCAACTTACAGATTACTGCTGAAGAAAGTCGGCAAACTCAAGGTACTTCTCAGCGACTCTCGTATTTGCTTCCTACAGCGGTAGCGATCAGGGACAAAATGGACAAGGAACTGCTTTTCGCGGTCAAAGATTCTTTTTCCTCTCCTCTTTCCGAAAATAAATCCTATTATTGGCCGATACACTAATTCGGATATCGGTAGCGACCTCTGAATATTTCGTCATTGGTCAATATGCAAATTAGAAAAGTAACAGCGCCCTTATTTTATCTCCTACTTCGTCGCTTTTACCCTCTCTCACCCCCTCCCCCCCACTAAGTCGGCCAGCATTGATTGACGAGAAAGATCTATCCCTACTCTTATTTATTTTTCGTTGCGAACGGAAATCAAATTTTATTCTAATTCGCTCAATTTAATTTGTCAGATTTTTTATCGTTTATTAATACACTTAAGGGATTGTAGCGGCTACATTCAAGTATTTTCTAATTTTTATTTTAGTATGTTCCATGTTCTAAATCGCATTGCTAGATATTTTGCAATGATACAATAATTGTATGTCGGTTTTATCTTCGTAGCGCCCTCATCATCGCATTGGCATTTGAATTAGTATGGTATTTATTCTAGTTCGCTCGCTTTCATATGGTCTGACTCGCTCGCTCTATCTTGCTCGCTCTCGCTTAGTTTATATCGCTCTTCAAAATGGCCCCCTCGCTCCCCCATGTTAACCTCGTGCTCTGTTGCCGGTCTCCGAAGCGCCTCCTGGAGCACTCCCCTTCGGTCGTGTGGTGTAAGTGTGTACCCGGGTGTTATGTGTGTGTATCTCCGGAAGTTGTCAGTGATCGGCACCAGTGTTTGTGTGTGTGGCGCTCAGGATTTTGCTGATGTTGCGCAGCAGCCTGACACAGCTGATTACCGGCTGCCACTTCATCGTCGATTTTCTGATCGCCCCAAATATGCCAGCGTCTCGAAAGTGTCCGTGTTAGTGTGTGGAAGTGTAACGGATTTCCATATATCGCTAACATGCATTTCCGATGCATTTCCCAGTCAAGTTTTCGTGTTTTTCTTTCCCGCTGGCAACACGTGGTCGGGAATGTGTGCGCTCTCTTTTCCTCGTTGTGCGCTCCGTTTTTCACTCATCCGTCGGATCGCATTCTTCGACTTGTTGTATCGTTTTCTCGGGTACCGGTAGGCGGATATGGAAAAAAATTAGTGTCCGGATTAGGGCGCGCGTAGGTCATATTTATCCGGCTGGTTACGGGGCGGTAAGAGACGAGGATGAATTTTCTGAGGTGTTGCAAATAGTGCAACACTCTCAGGGAAAGCCTTGTAATGTACCACATTACAAATATTGAAAACTTCTTTTGTAATCATGTTGTACAAATTTTTAGTACAAAATGATATAATAGAAAAATCTGAATTGAATAAATACAATAAACTATAGCTAAATAATATGATAATAAGTCGATATAATAAAACAATAACAAGTTCGAAACAGCATTAAATATGAAATTGATTTATGTAAAATAATTGTAAGAAGGATAAAAGAATTTCGCCTTGTTTATAGTAATTAAACATTCCCCTGTACTTCATTATATATTAAGATAATCTTAAATAGTCCTTGTTTCTGGAATCATTGTGGATATAAACTTGACAATAGTCTTAACAATCTTTTACCGTAATATTGCTTAAATAATTATTTAAACTAAAACCTAAAGTAAAGTTACCAGGAAACATAAAATTTCAAAATTTAATTAATGATTCAGCATTAAAGTACTATAAGCTATGAAATTTTTATAATAAAACTACGTAAGCTTTGCTCAACTATTGTTTGCAAAAAATATTAACATTGAGTCAAAAGTATGGGCATATGAGACCATTACTTGTGCAAGGCCCAAAGTTCATAAGAAACTTCCCTATTATCTAACGGCCTAGCACCAATCAGTATGTAAAAATAGGATAAGGAAATTGAAGGAAAATTTTGTGGTCAATGAAATTTTTACAGCTAACTTCACTTTCCTTGAGTTTGAGGTTACAGAGAGGAATTTTCCACCCAACCACCCCTAAGGGTTATTTAAGCCCTTGGGGGACTCGGAGAGACTCCTCACTGCCGGTGTTATTTTTTGCTGTATTATATTTCATAACTTGTTCTTATAAGTTATTCTTGCGTTTAGTAATCGTGACAGATATTTTATTTTTATTTTACTTTATCTTGTTTTGTTATATTTAATTTTAATTTTTGTTGTATTCTTCATCTAACGCTATCTACACGCTAGACAATTTTAATTTTAATTTTAATTTTAATTTTATTCGATCGACTATATCAAATCGCGTTCTTTTTCTACAATTCATTTAATTTTTAATATAATTCCTGTGTTCGTTTCGTCAATCATTTTCTCATTTCATTTTGGGTATGTGCAACTTGTTTGATTTTTGCGTATTAGTCGTTTTTAGGTTAACTTGCGAGTCTTTTTTCCGACTCTTGTAAATGGCATCATTTTACTCCAGAATCTCCCGCCAATTTTGATCCTTAACTAACAGAGTTGGTGCCACTGAGGCGCCAATTTTTAAATCTTTTAAATCCTGACTTTTCTTAGCTTCTGTTTATGACGGGTCAGTAACTCAAATTTTCGCGCGAAATTCAAACTTTTCAATTTGTCGTATCGATCTGTCCTTTACAAATGACCTCTTGTATTACAGTTTCTTGTGAAGTTTAAGACCCAAGGAGGAGAGATGGGAAAAATTTTGACACAATCTATGAATTTCTATTGTTTGTCATAATTTGTTCTTAATTCCAAAATGCTCACTTTTATCAAATGATCTTGTCTTTCTGCGCTGAGTGGGGTAAAGCACAAAGTTACCGGGGTGGCAGTATCTCGTAGTGCGAGGCTTGTGATAGATTTTTCCATCAGCACTGTACTGATATAACTTCAAACCCTGATCTTGCAATCTTTATTTGCCGTACTTATTCTTATGAGTCTGCGGTCTTGGCTAACCATCATCAAACCGGTGGCATGTTTTTACCATCCCCTCCTTCCACTCAAATCGACTCTGCTTCAGCTTACCCCTTGTCTCTCGTCGAAACCTCAGACCGAAAGATAAGCATCACCTTACGAGCTTTTCCCGTCGGAGACGTTGAAAGTGGAATTCCGGAGTGATTCATTGAATACTGCCTGATCGATTGCCTTTCCTATGTTTCTTCTTCCAGCACGAACCAAATCCTCTTGCTTGATAGTATGGCTTCTACCATGGGCGAAAAATCCCCAGCATAGTTTTCCGATTTTGTAAATAATGAATTTACCGAGTTTCGAAACGAGATTAGAGCCACGCAGACTTCTATCATGACCAAAGTCAGTCGTGTCCTCGACGCCGAGGAGGTGAAGAACCTTAAGTCTACAATGAGCCTCAAGGATCGCTCCGAGCTCCTTATTTTGGGCCTTCCGCAGGAGTTCCAGGGTTTGTTGGAGGTTGCTGCCGGTATGCTCTTCGAGGCGATTGGCTACCCAAAAGCTCGGAGTCGCATAGCGGCCACCAGAAAATGGACTGCCACTCGCTCACGTCCAAACCCAACCGAGACTGCCCTGCAAAGTCAGACGCATGCTACTACGTCCGCATTCGTCGTGCGTATCGACTCAACGGTGGTGCGTGATATTATTTTGGAACGCTCTGGGAAACTCGCTGGGAAGACGTCGAGGGACGTCTTTAAGTGCGGTTTTGGAAATCCCGTCTTCATCCGCCAGCTGTTACCCCAGTCGATCCATAATCTTTTTGTAAATGCGCTTGCGCGTAGTCGCGAGCTGGGTTTCGCGCGCTCTTTCGTCTCGGGTATGGTCATCCACATGCGGAAAAACACGCGTTCCACTCGTGTCCCCATAATGTCGAAGAGCGACCTTGATTGCTGTACACCTTACCTCCCGGTCAGCTTCCTGTTCCGACTTCTCCGCGCTCTATAGTGCCGTGTCAGTGGCTGCCACCCCGATCGGCACTCGAAGACATGCGCCGCTCAACCTCAACTTCGCTCTCCAGATTGCCAAACAGCAATCCACTGCCGTCATCTAAAGAAAATCTGCTCCGCAATTAAACACAACCGACGGTTGTTTTAGCCGGACAGTGTCTATTTCTCCAGCTCAGCTATCTGAAGCGGTCCCAAATTCATTTCCTCCAGTTTGTGATCTATGATGCCAGCTAATCCAGGACCATAGCCCGCCCTCTGCTTTCTTCGTTGTCGGCCACATTAATATAAATAGACTAAATTCCTCCTGTCACTTTACTCTTCTCGAAGCACAAGCCCTTTCTACATATTTTGACGTCATAGCCATTACTGAAACCTTCCTCTCACCTGACATCTCTGACTCACACCTCTCTTTCCCCAATTTCAATTTTTTCAGGCTTGACCGAATTGGAAAACGGGGTGGCGGGATGGGCCTGTACGTCAGATCCCACCTTAAATTTAGTTTTCTAGCTACTTCAGATCAAGTCTTTGATAACACACCTGAATTTATCCTTGGCGAAATTAAGTCCAACAAGATCAAGCTTTTGATGGCGGTGGTATACAGACGTCCTTCTGCATGCTCTCCCATACATTTCTTCAATTGCCTGGCCACTTACCTCCCCGTTTACGCAAAAGGTCATTATTACCGCTGATTTTAACACCGACCTAAGTTCTAGCTCTCTGCTTGATGCTCGAGCTTTGAGATCTCTTGTCGATCTACACAACCTCCTCATCATATCTACTGATCCCACACATCACTGTCTCGATATAAATCCCCCTTTTCACACTACACTTGACCTCTTCATAGTGAAAGTCTCAAATGCCATCCAGAGATTTGGTAAATCCGATACTCCCTTTATTGCTGGCCATGATTTTATCACGCTCACCTATCGTTTCACCACGAACAAGCATGTCACCAGATGCATTAAGTCTCGCGGGTTAAATCGGGTGGACGAAGCGGCCTTAAATGAGACCCACAGCAGTCTTCCTTCGTGTCTAGTCGACAAATCTCCAGTACGATTGAGGCCCTCTTCGGACCAGCCAATGGATGCTGACTTGCATTCCTTCGACAACTCGGTGAACTCTCTTACTGAAGTCCTCATAAAGTCCTTCGACACGGTAGCCCCTTTCAGGTGCATCAAGTTGTCTTCTAGGCGTAGATCCTGGATGACTCCGAGCATTCTCGCTCTCATGAAAAGGCGTGACGCTGCCTATAAACTAGCATCCCTCTCTCGTTCGGTCAGTGACGTCGCTGGGTATCTAAAACTTCGAAATGACGTCTCAAATGCCCTCGACTCAGCAAAAAATTCCTATATCTCAAGAAGGCTGTCCTCCGCAAGTACTAGTAAAGACAGATGGAGCGAGTTACGAAACTTGAGAGTCACTAAGCGCGCTCTTCCATCCTCGTTTCGATTTTTTCCCTCAGCCGCACTTAATACCCACTTTGCCAACATAGTCAACTCGTCTCCTCCCATGACATGTGACTTTTTTGACACCCTTTCAGCGTGTCCTCCAAATGTTCCTCACGCCTACTCCCCATTCGAATTTCGTGAGGTTACTAGCCAGGAGGTTATGGATGCACTAAACTCGTCCTCATCCAGAACATTCGGTTCGAATGGTTTGTCTGTCAAGATGCTTAAACTCACGCATCTTGTCAACAAATCATTATCGTGCGGTGTTTTTCCGACCTCCTGGAAACGGTCCCTCATCACTCCTCTTGCCAAAGTACTTTCGCCCACTCTTTTATCGGATATCAGACCGATAGCAAGGTTATCCGAGGTATCAAAAGTGCTTGAGAGGCTCGTTCATGCACAATTTTCGTCCTATCTGGACCGCTGCAAGTTGCGTGATCTATAGCAGGCCGGTTTCATGAGGTTTCACAGCACTCAGACTGCACTCCTGGGTGTCCTTGATGACATCCGCAGGGTCATTTAAGAGCGTAAAATCACAATCCTCGTTCTGCTGAATTTTTCCAAGGCTTTTGACGTTATCCCCCATGGTCGTCTGATGCTCAAGCTCAGGGACCTATGCCTCTCTGATACTGTCTTGAGATGGTTTTTTAGCTATCTGACTGACAGGTTTCAAGCTGTTGTGAGGGAGAACGGCAGGGTATTGGACTGGCTCAAGGCTGCTACTAGAGTGCCGCAAGGTAGTATTCTGGGACCATTGCTATTTGCAATTTATATCGCGGATCAAAATACATAAAGACCATATGGTGGATCGCGTTACCTCTATCGACCACGACACCCCCCGGCTCCTAGACTAATAAGCGTGTAGCTCCTATATTCTATTCTCCCCACTACTACGCTACGCACTTTGATTTGATACCATTTGGTCCGCTAGAGGCGTACTTGATCCTTTTTTAAATATATGTACATTCAATAATTTTGAATGAAAAATCATGATACACTATTTGTTTTACTTTGTCCGTACTTCTAACATCGGTTTTAATAATTAGAATTGAAATTCGCATTTATAAAAGGCATTACGCAATTAGTCGCATTAAATTATTGAAATTGCGATTACGCAAAAACTAATGATCTAACAGCATCAATTTTCTTGACACTTAAAAAAAATATCATTACTCTTCCACTTGAAGACCAAGCTGTGCAAGTTGAAAATTAAGGGGGATATTAATTTATTAAATAAACATTGAAATTTCTAATTTTTACAAGTGTTTCTCGGTCCATAAATGTCAGATCTGGTTAAACGACAGTTACTTTTTTCATAAATAAGAATGTTTCGATTGATCAATTTATTGGATTTGATATCTTAAATACAACAAGTCAAGAAATTCATTTTATCAGTCACTCATTTTTTTACATTCAATTCACATTTCGATTCCAAGTTGCACCCGCCTCATGTCATTGATAACAGTACCTTATCAAAGTATACGTTGGCGCAATGCGGTCTCTTATATCTATACGTATAATATACCGCCAACTAGCGATTGTATATATATATATGGGACGATCCATGTCAACCGGATCACTGCTGTGTCCAAAATTTGATGTGACCAAAAAAATCGTACAACGACTCATTTTAAAGCTTAGGATATCTACTTTCTGATGCTGTGAGCGCCTTTGCAAAATCCAACATGGCGGCTACAAGAGACAAACTCGTAAACAAAAAATTTTATTTTTCAAATTTTTAGTAATAAATTATGTTATTATTAGCACTCTCCATTTTGTTCAGCAAAAAATTCTTTAATCCAATTTTAGAGCCAACCCGTTGTAAAAAAATAATCAAACAATCATCTCAGGTGGTTACACACGTGTGTTTCGTTGGTAAATATCCAACCTCATCAGATCTTTATTAAATAACAAAAAGAGAATAGTTACAGATATAAACACAAACAAATAAAAATCACGCTAACAAAACATTTACCTCAATTCGCAAGTCACAATCAAATCAAATATCACAATAAAGTCAAAAATAAATTGTTAAACTCATCTTATAACTTAACATTCGTTCAAATACTCAAAATTCAAATCAGACAACGACTATGAAATAATGCAAATCAAACAGTGTCTGCTACCTTTTATACCAAAACAAATCACAGGTAGACACACAATCAAATGTATCCCCTCTACTATGCCAAGAAAATGTTTGCGGATTGATCGTGATATTTTGAATTCATTTAGAAACTTTACTGAAATGAAAAGTAGTAATATTTTTCAAAGATTGAACAAGACATTGAGTGATAAGTTTAAAATGATATACAGAAAGAAATATTTTATTCGTAATGTTGAACATCGTGAAAAATGGGTTAAAAATCTTACTAATATTGCGCTACCTACTGAAGTAATAGATGTTGTATCGATGGGCCCTAATTTTAATACATCTGAGTTTACAAAAAAAGATATTATTTTGACAATAAAAAATGTCGAGTATTTTTTACGAAATAAATCACATGATAATGAGGTTGGTGATGTTAATATTGTGGATGATACTGCTTCGCGGAAAAAAGGAATAACAAATAGCTATATAATTAGAGATACTATAATAAAGAATTTGAAGAGAGTTGCTAGCAATACTTTGCATGTATCGAAGTTTGAGAGGGAATTGAAACAAAAAATAGATCACACTAAGCAATTTCTTAGAGATAATGACAATATATTTTTTACAAGAGCTGATAAGGGTAATTTAACGGTTTGTTTGGAAGTTTGTGATTATAAATTAAAAATGATTGAATTATTAAATGATGTGAATACATATAAAATTGTAACTACTAAAAATGTTTTGAGATCGTTGCAGTTGAGGGTTTATAAAATTCTTCGCGATTTTAATGAAAAGGGCTATTTACATTTTAAGTATAATAAATATGCTCTCACGCAAACTAACACGGTACTTTCCAAAGCTTATGGCCTTCCTAAAATTCACAAATATGGATATCCACTTAGACCTATTATTTCAAGTATTAATAGCCCGGTTTATTTTTTATCTACAGTTTTAGACAAAGAAATAAAAAAATGTAACTTACGTCCACTTTCACATATTGACAATAGTTTTCAACTTATAAAAAAACTTCAGAACATAACAGTTCCGTCAGACTATATTCTAATTTCATTAGATGTAAGCTCTTTGTTTACAAACGTTCCGTGTGATTTAGTCATTGAGAGTCTCGATAGACGATTTAATGAGATTCACTCTGTTCTTTTACTGAAATAGTTGATACGGTAAAGTTTTTGTTTGATAATACTTTTTTCCAGTTTGATGGAATAGTTTACAAACAGATTTGGTACACCGATGGGTTCTCCAATATCACCGTTGTTTGCTGATTTAGTTATGGATGATTTGGAGACAGATTGTTTAAATGTTTTGCGAGAAAAATATAATTGTTCACCACTTTTTTATTTTAGATATGTAGATGACACTATTTTATGTATAAAATGGGATAATTTACAATTGGTTTTGGATATTTTTAATAATTATAATAGTCATTTAAATTTCACACGTGAAATCCAATATAATAATAGTATAACTTGTTTAGATATTTCGTTAATAATTAAGAACAGTAAAATTGTTACTAATTGGTACCAAAAACCGACTTGTTCAGGCAGAATTTTGAATTTTTATTCCAACCATACAACTCAGCAAAAAAGAAACATTGTATATAATCTGATTGATAGATCGTTATTTCTATCTGATGCAACCTTTCATGAAGATAATATAGAAATTGTTAAGAGTATTTTAAAAAATAATGATTACCCGGAAAAATTTGTCAATACATGTATATTGGATCGCATTTGTAAACATAGATTTTGTAATAGTATTGCTGCTCAGGATGATAGAAAAAATACGAATATTAAATCGATGGTTTTAACGTTGCCTTTTCATAAAAGATTTTTTAACTTATGTAACCATAGTTTAAGAAAATTTAATATTCATTGTATACCATTAATTAATCATAAGCTGGACAATATTATAAAACTGGGTAAAGATGTTACAAATAAGTGGAATGAGACAAATATAGTATACAAATTTTGTTGTGATAGTTGCCCGTCTGTATATATTGGTCAAACTAAGAGAAGTTTAAAAAAACGCATAGATGAGCATAGTAAGACACCTTTAGATAAATCTCTTCCTGTGCCCATGCATTTGAAAAATTATCCTACACATTCGTTTGACTGGCACAGCACAATAATTTTAGATAGAGAGTCTAATTATTGTAAGAGATTAATTTCGGAAATGATATATATTAATTTGTCTGATAACACTATAAATAGACAAGAGGACACTGGTTTATTGAGTAAACAATATAAAGGTTTATTTGATGTTTTAGCTAACTGATCTCACATTTATTTGTAATATTTTTTAAAAAATTTTGTTTTGATGTATAATGATGCTTAAGGTACCGGTTTTCTTGGCATAGTAGAGGGGATACATTTAATTGTGTGTCTACCTGTGATTTGTTTTGGTATAAAAGGTAGCAGACACTGTTTGATTTGCATTATTTCATAGTCGTTGTCTGATTTGAATTTTGAGTATTTGAACGAATGTTAAGTTATAAGATGAGTTTAACAATTTATTTTTGACTTTATTGTGATATTTGATTTGATTGTGAATTGCGAATTGAGGTAAATGTTTTGTTAGCGTGATTTTTATTTGTTTGTGTTTATATCTGTAACTATTCTCTTTTTGTTTTTTAATAAAGATCTGATGAGGTTGGATATTTACCAACGAAACACACGTGTGTAACCACCTGAGATGATTGTTTGATTATTTTTTTACAACGGGTTGGCTCTAAAATTGGATTAAAGAATTTTTTGTTTTAGTAATAAATGTTAAAAAAAATTAATATTTCATATTTTTTTATGAAAATCTGGCTCATTTCCTACAAACAAGTAACAGAGTAAACATTAACTACTAACAAGTAACAAGTAAACATTTTTCATTTCAGCGAAAATGGTCTCTGTTATTTTTTTGTAGGAAATGAGCCAGATTTTCATAAAAAAATATGAAATATTAATTTTTTTAACATTTATTACTAAAAATTTGAAAAATAAAATTTTTTGTTTACGAGTTCGTCTCTTGTAGCCGCCATATTGGAGCCGCCATGTTGGATTTTACAAAGGCGCACACAGCATCAGAAAGTAGATATCCTAAGCTTTAAAATGAGTCGTTGCACGATTTTTTTGGTCAAATCAAATTTTGGACACAGCAGTGATCCGGTTGACATGGATCGTCCCATATAGACCCATTTTAATCGCTACACCTGGATTTTTCGAATTCCAAGACAGATAGGAAAAAATGGTTCAGATAAAAGTTGTAGGGGACGAAAGGGGCCAAACAATGGTTCTATCAAATTTGACCTTGAACTTGACCTTTAAGGTTATTTCAAGGTCAAGTGGTTTTTTTGAATAGGAACACCTATTTTTGACCCCGGATTCGGAAAGAGCGGAAAATTTCACGTTCAAAACCATATTGAGACATTTTATTCACGGTCATTTCAAGGTCAAATCAATGTCAAACTCCGAAAAATCCATTTTAAGTCGTTTTTCCACGAGTCACAGGCTTAAGTGGTTCAAATTGATCGTTGATTTAAAACGGAAACCCATACACCCAAAACTTTCACATCCTAGTAAATAAAAATCGAAATTGCATATCCGAACCCCATTCTCTTCATAGCCTCACATGCTAAACTGTTACACCAGACATCCCCCAGTCCCACACATCTCTATCCCATGTATGATGTTTGTTTAACGGAAACTTCATGATCATTGAAGCTTCTGTTGTAAATGTGTCAACCTTACGTTTAGCGCTACCCAGAAACAACGACGTGGACGTAGTAAGGACTGTTTCCTTTGGGGTGCTTGAGTGAGTCCCCGTGCCTCTCACTGTTCAGGGTGCTTAATTAAAGTGAGTCCCTTCGCCTCTCAATGTTCGGGGTGCTTGATTTAAGTGAGTCCCCGTGCCTCTCACTGTTCGGGGTGCTTGATTTAAGTGAGTCCCTTCGCCTCTCACTTATGTGAGAGTTATTCGCCTCTCACTTCTCCTAAAGCCAACGTCATGTCAACGTTCTCGTTGGGCGCGTAGTCAACCATTTCAGAGGCAGCTATTAATTATTATTAAATTTGAATAGTAAAATGGTATAAAAAATAATAATAATTATAATATTCACCCGTATACGGTCGCGACCAAAAAAGAAAAATGTTCCTAGATTACGGTAACTTTATCTGACTAAGTGTATTTGCCACAAGTGTTCCGATTGTCACACTTTTGTAATTGTAAGTTTTATAATAAAGTAATAATCATTAAATTATTTCTAATTTGAATTGCACATAATACTAAAACTTGCTTTTATTTTAAATATTGTGAATTATTTCTGTTCAAACTTAAAAAATACTAATATTGATAATGTAATCAATAAAAGCACATTTACAAATAAATTCTGTTCAGTCAAAGATTCTTGTAATAATATCTGAACTGCTGACCGATTTTAATATTTTCTGCACCTTTTTAATATTAAACTTTATTTTTGATAGTTTGATTCTAGAAAAAATAGCTTTGATGCTTTTTGTACAAAAAAGAAATGTTGCATATTTATTGTTTCGAAAGTTATGACTATTCTTTTTAAACAATCACATTATTTACAGCTCATATCTTCAAGTTTCTCATAACTTTCGAAAAAATAAATAAAGATACAACATTTCTGTTTTTTACAAAAAGCATCAAATTCGTTTTTTATAAAATTTACAGTTAATAAAGTGTGACAAACGTTTTTCTTTTTTAGTCGCAACCACATACATGCGAATATTATAATTATTAATATTTTTGATACCATTTTACTATTTAAATTTAATAGTAATTAATGGCTGGCTCTTAAATGGTTGACTATCAGCCTAAAAAGATTATTGACACGACGTTACTTTTAGGAGAAAGCTGAAGTAATTATCGTGGTGCGACAATCGGAAATTAGTATTTCAAGGTAGGGGCGAAGGGACTCACTTAAATCAAGCACGACGTACAGTGTGAGGCGAAGGGACTTACTTTAATTAAGTAATGTAACTAAATTTACGATCAGTTTGAACCACTTAAGCCTGTGACTCATGGAAAAACGACTTAAAATGGATTTTTCGGAGTTTGACCTTGATTTGACCTTGAAATGACCGTGAAAAAAATGTCTCAATATGGTTTTGAACGTGAAATTTTCCGCTCTTTCCGAATCCGGGGTCAAAAATAGGTGTTCCTATTCAAAAAAACCACTTGACCTTGAAATAACCTTGAATGTCAAGTTCAAGGTCAAATTTGTTAGGACCATTGTTTGGTCCCCTTCGTCCCCTACAACTTTTGTCTGAACCATTTTTTCCCATCTGTCTTGGAATTTGAAAAATCCAGGTGTAGCGATTAAAATGGGTCACCCTATATATGTAGACACTCGACTCGCCCATTATTTTTATTTCCTTCGTGTTGATTCAATATATATTGCATTCAAAGGTAATTTATAAAAATGTATTTGTGGAAACATCACAAAAACCGTAATTTCACTCAAAATTATTATATTCATTATAATATTATTTTGAAAATCTATTTAGAAATCTCGTTTTCACCTGTTATTCACTTACGTACATATATATATATATATATATATATATATATATATATATATATATATATATATATACTGTTTTTATCAATAATTCAATATTGCATTATATTTAATCTTGAATTTTATAATAAGACAATGCGTCTTCTCTATCAACTTTTAATATAACCAAATAAAAGCAAAAGAATAATGCAGAATGCAATTTCAAAATTGTAAGATAGTATTTACGCCCAATGTCGATAAGTTATCTATACGTACTCGCGTGCGCGTGTGTGTATATTAAATATCATGCTTTTGCGTAAGTATAGTAATAAATAATTTCACAAATGAATGTTTAATTTCTATTTTTTTTTAATTTACTTCATCATAAAATAAGAGAATAGATTGATACGTGCTATCAGCAGCTGGACTTTTATTTAGCCGATAAATAAATTTACAATTATTCGCATTATTGATAATGAAGATTCGCACTTCAATATTAATTAGTAAGAATATGTTAAATTGCTCGTAATCGCTAATCTAATTATCAATTATTAGAAGCTTTTCAAACTCTGAAAGGTTCCCGTTCTAAAAAAAATAATCTTTTGTTTTGATTCTTATCGGTGTGACCGCGCATGACTAATGAGTTCGCGCGCGAATGACATGCACCTACATGCAGAGCAAAGATACTGCTATGCTATTGTCTCTTGACACATCGTTGTTCGGCAATCTTTGATTTGTTTTTTGAATTGATTAACTTTTCTTCCACGTTTGTGAATTCAAGTGTGTAGGAAGTGATAATCAGTGTGTGAAAGTTGTTACTAGAGACATTTTCCGAAAGTACACATAAACAAAAACAGTGCCGCGGAACGTCTTTTTTGTAGGGGGTTATAAACTTGACGACATCGGTCGCGTTTTCTTGCAGATATCTGTCACTATCGTTATTAGATTCAATTGATAATTTTCTCCTTCGTTTCTACTTTTGTATATTTTTAAATTGTTAATAACGATGGATTCAGTAACGATAAGATCGTACGACTACTGTCAGTATCGTGGATGTACAGCATCAAAAACAAATACTAGGATGCATCGATTCCCGAACCCAGCAAAGCAACCAGAACGTGCTGACATGTGGCATACAAACTCAGGTAAGTTGTTTTTAATCAAAATTTCATCTCGTTGTCTTATTTTGACAATAAATTGGCTATTCGCCCGACACAATGTGCAAACACGTGGCCACTGACGAAGCATTGTTGCGAATTCAGCGATTTTTATATTATTTTGAATTCACGATTTTTTTTATTCGCTTACAAGCGACAGTCCGTTGCTGTTCGCATTAGAAGATATTAGTAACTTTTTTTGCTTGTTTACAAAACTAAAAAAAAAGCACTCATTTTCACTCGATTTTAACGATTCTTTTTTTTTAAAAAACTCACACCGCTTAGGTTATTTTTTTTCGCATTTAGGAAAGACGAAATCACGTCGTGTCGGGTATCAATGGAAAGCTCTCGTCTAGCCCTATCTTATTTTGATGGTGAAATCAAGTTGGGATTGATTTGAGTTGAGCGCGCGGGTGTACTGCGGGTCACCTCGACGGTCAGATAAGCGCGCGCGGGTCTCGCCGACCGACCCACTGTCATATATATATATATATATATATATATATATATATATATATATATATATATATATATATATATATATATATATATATATATATATATATATATGCTAATTTCAAATATACTTCTTTTTTCATAAATATCTTAATGTGAACTATCAGTTGCTCAAATTCGTTTGCTGTAAAAAGTTTTTACGAAGTTTTCACTGATATTTCAATAAAACGTTTTCAAATGTACTCACGAAAATTATCCAATTACCTTGATACGTCCGTTGCATAATTTTACACTCAAGCGAATGATAGTTCATGTAGTTATCGTTAATCAACGGTAAGAGCTCCATGCGATGAAACAAATGAAGTGACCCTTACAAAAGATAATGAAAATTTTTATAAATACGTCATAAAGTGTTGTAAAAAAACATTAATTTCTCATTGATATTTTAGATCATTTTACAGTTTACGGCTTAATTAAGTTACATATATAGGTTTCGGTAAACAAATTTCAAGTAAGATTTCAATCCCTTGCTCCATCGAGAAAAATTAATCCTTGAACAAGTTCTCCGACAATATGATTATATGCAAGGTACATTTAGTGTTTAGGTGAAGATAAAAAAAAGTTTAATAATCTAAAAAAAGTTAGCTTGGGTTAAAACATTTGTTATTTTTATATCATTTGTTCATGCGCCAATTCAAAAACTGTTGTTTTAATGTGTTTTAATTATTTTATTTATTGTCAAACTTATATTCTGATAATTCTCTCTCTCTCTCTCTCTCATCGCAGTTTATTTCATACACATACACATACGAGATGTGATCAAAAAGTAAGGTGAATTTTTATTTTTCTCAAAAAATATTTATTTATTCATCAATTTTTATTTTATCTCCTTCAAAGTAATCCCCCTCGGATATAATGCACTTGTGCCAACGCTTTTTCCAATCTTCAAAGCATTTCAAAAAATCATTTTTTGTGATCTTGTTTAGTTCATCCTTCGATGCCGTCTTTATCTCCTCAATCGTGGCAAAACGCCGTCCTTTCATGGGCCTCTTCAGTTTTGGGAACAAGAAGAAGTCACAGGGGGCCAGATCTGGGGAATACGGTGCCTGTGGCATCGTTACTGTGTTGGTTTTAGCCAAAAATTCGCGCACAAGCAACGATGTGTGAGCAGGGGCGTTATCATGGTGCAAAAGCCAATTTTTATTTTTCCACAAATTCGGACGTTTCTGGCGGATTGCTTCGCGCAAATTGCGCATAACTTGCAGGTAATATTCCTTATTTACTGTTCTACCATGTGGCAAGAACTCATGATGCACCACGCCCCTGCAGTCAAAGAAAACTGTAAGCAAAACCTTTACATTTGATCGAACTTGGCGTGCTTTATTTGGTCTTGGTGATCTAGAATGCCTCCACTGGGACGATTGAGTCTTAGTCTCAACGTCATAACCGTATACCCATGTTTCGTCACCTGTTATAACCCTGTTGAGTAAATCTGGATCATCGTTGACGTCATTCAGTAGCTCTTGGGCGATGCTCATGCGACGTTTCTTTTGGTCGAAATTGAGCAATTTCGGAACAAACTTCGCTGACACACGTCTCATGTCTAAAACACTCGTCAAAATTGATTGGCACGAACCAAATGAGATGCCAATATCATCAGCAATTTCTCTAATGGTAATTCGACGATTTCCCAACAATATTTTCTTCACTTCTTCAACATTCTCATCAGTTGTTGGTGTGCTGGGGCGTCCAGAACGAGGTTCGTCGTCGGTGTCTTCTCGGCCTTCTTGGAAGAGTTTATACCACTTGTAAACATTTTTTTGGCTTAAAGTAGACTCACAGTATGCCACTTTCAGCATTTCAAGTGTTTTGGAACATTTGATTCCATTTTTCACACAAAATTTAATGCAAACTCTTTGATCCATGTTTTTAGACAGCAGCAAATCGTGGAGCACGCAAAACACTTCTAACCTTGATGCCTCTCACAAACAAACCAAACATACTACAAAGCTGAAATTTGGAACGTATGTTCTAGACGAGTGTACCGACATAACCAAATAAAAAAGTCGAAGATCGAACGGACGTAGCCCGCTAAATTTCAAAATTCACCTTACTTTTTGATCACACCTCGTACATATAGATAAAGCGAGCTAGCGAGCGAGCGCGTTGTACCTATATATCTGTCCTTGTAACATCGTTCGTTATGAGAAAATACACAAATGCGCAAAGATAAAACAATTGTCTGGTCGTGGCTGTGTCCTTTATAGACATAAGTTTATTCTTTCTTATACGGCATGAAAAATCAATAGTCCAGTCGAATTTGCACAAAAAAGTTTGAAACATGGATGTGAGAGGTGGACGAAATATTATTACTCAAATTGCTCGAATATAGTGAACTACGTGGTATACTTTGCACCTCAAATTTCGCGGGGCGTTTTGCAACATATATGCCCTTGCATGCCCTTTATTTAAATAAACCATGTTTTTTTATGTAATAAAAGTCAACAAAAATTATAACAACAACCAGAACTAGTAAAACTATGACAAAGGAATTAAAGTAGTTTGATATCCGTATTTCTCACGATTCGCTATACCAAATTAAAAAAAAACGTCAAAATCGGTTGATTAGAAGCCAAGATAAATGGATGTAAATAGCGCGCAACGATTTTAAACTCACCGATTTAGTTTTTGGTCGGCGCGCCGAGTTCCCCCCACCACTATCACTTTAGCGTCGGAGAGTAGATTTTTCTCTTCTTTTTCATTTAATTGTGAAATATATATACGATTTACGTATTTTTTGTTTAAAGATGTATAAAGTAATTGCTTCAACAAATACAACGGTATTATTATTTTTTTTTTAGCAAAATTATTGTTCAATAGCCTTGAATAGCTATTTGACTTTGATACTTCATAACTCTGAATTTAAATTGAGCATGTGAGACGTTAAAAGATTCCTTTTTTAAAATACTTTACAGTGAATTTTTCAAATTTTGATTTCATGAAAAAATCGCGTAGATATTGCATTTGTTATTAACATCAAAATTGGTCGGTTTTTTCAAAAATTCATACGGGTTGATAAATGAAAAAAAAAGATCTATTAAATCACGGGATATGATAGTTCGAGTCTTGAAGTACATGGAAATAAATCAAGACCACTTTCAATGGCCTCTGAATAAATCTATATTATAGCAAAAAGGCTTATCTCATTAAGCATCAGCCTTATAAACGTTTGCGATAACTCAATAACTGAAAAAGGTATCGAAATGATTCTTTTTTCGTTTGATTCGTAACAATGGACGTATTCAAAGAGTAAATTGTTGATAAGGTGCACTAATATTGTCCAGTTAAATTTCAAGTGCAAAAAAAGCCTTTTTTGTAAAATTTTTTTTATTTATTTCGCCATTGCGGCTGGTGCAAATTGAATTTGACAACTTTGAACTATATCATTTTATAGGAAATTTCACGCTCTACAACTTCACTGTCATGTATATTTGTCGTATCTATCGTATTTTATGAGTAAAATGGGAAAATGTGTCGAGGAAAAACCATTTAGTATACCACGTTGTTTACTATAACATTTTCGAACAATTTCAGCAACAATATTTCTTCCACCTCTCACATCCAACTTACTCACTCACGTGTTTTACGAACAGATATCAAACACGACAAGGGGAAGGAGAAGATCGTATATATATATATATATTGTGACGGTAAACGTCAAATTAGCGCTGACCACTTAGCTTAATTGCTGCATGTGAGGGCAGCACCTGCCGGGGGGACAGAATAGGTAACGAAGGAATTCGGCACGCGAGCAGACGGAACGCGCGCGACAAGATTTGAACCAGTGAAGCATCGACCGTAGCTGAGTCCGCCCGCTTCCGTTATTACCGCCGCCGATTCACGTGCCCTAGTCATCTATACGCTTCGTTAATTAGCAACCAGTGATCCAGGATTATAGCCGCCGAGGGGTTGTCCAGCTTCGAGCCAGCGGCCAGATCCAGAGAGAGTGTGTGAGGTTTCGCCATCGAGGGCGAAACCGGTGTGTCCGCGCATTCGCGACTCGCGAACAAAACATTAAGCGACTGTTCTGTGCTGTGCGATTTGCTGTGATTTTCTCCGATCGCCCGCAATTAAAAGGTAAGCTGGCCAGCTTAATTACGCGATCGGAATTGCATGTCGGATAAATAACTTTCGGTATTCGATGCGTGCATGTAAGGCTCTAATAACAGAGAGCAGCGAGCGTACCGGCAAAGCGTGTTGTCGGTGAGCGAGCGTGCATGTAAACAAACGCGCGGGCCGACCTTTTGTGAGTTTAGAAAGATAATAAAAGATCCAATTGACCCCACTAACAAGTGTTTTCATTAATTCTCTCTTCTCACATAGCTTCCACTCAATTTAGTTTAGGTTATAAACGATAATCGGTTGACCGGCGTATGCTTTCTCGTGCTCTCCCGTAATAGTAGTGAGCATTAACGATTCACGCGTGTCCCAGTAGCATAACCACGCGACATAATAATTAAACGGTTATACCCCGTTACAATATATATATATATATAAATTACAGGCTTCATAAATTGTTCGGTATACATAGAACTTCTTATTCTTGGCAATCATTGTAAATGTTGCAAAATTTTTTTAATTTCAGGCAATACAATTCGACACTTTGCTCCATCGTCTGTGCGTACTGCTAACATCTGTGCAAGACACTTCCGTGATCCAGAAGATTACAAATGGAGCGAAAAAACTCAGACGTTCGAGTTGAAGAGCGATGCTGTGCCAATTCACTGGGAATCACCTCGAGCTCAAGCTGAAGTTGTGCAGCCGATGCTACCACCGTTGCAGCAAATAGAAGTTGCGGTAGTACAAGTGGAACCAGTTCCAATGGACACTACTGAGGACCAACAACCATCTATTCAACAGCCAGAACCGATGACAATTGACAGTGAGGTACATGATAGAATATTTGGCAAAAACGTAAGTGAAAAACGAGATGCTGCAGATGACAATTTTCCTGAAATGTCAGATAATATCACTTTTCGTAAACATACAAATGATGCAAAATACCCGTCTGGTAAAGATATATTTTTTAATATTAATGAAGAAGAATCTAACGAAGCTTATTTGAATTTTGAATTAGTAAAAACTAACAATACTAATAATGAAACCACTGCTAAAACTAATACAAACAAGGAAAATGTGCATCTAGGCATGAAAATACTATAGGATTAAGAAATAAGAAATTTTCATGTAAAGAATTATGTTTTTCAGAGTGTGCACAGAACACTCGTTTTTTGCATCGTAGAATACAAAACTTAGAATCGTTAGTAAAAAAATTGAAAGATGAAAAGAAAGAGCTTATTAGGCTAAAGAAAAATTTAGAAATGCAAAATATTAGATTAAAAGCCCGCGTTAATATTCAAATTAAAAATAAAATTGAAGACATTTATGATTTGATGAAAGACAAACAATTCGGCGAATCGCGCAAAACTTTCGTATAAATGCAATTTAAATCAAATTCCCGTAATGAAAAGTATACACTCGAAGAACAGAATTTGTGTAAAATAATTTATTACCATTCTGCAGCAGGTTATGAACAATTGCGTACATTAGGAATTAGATTAGCTGGTGAATCTACGGTTAGAAGCTGGGTTGCGGAATTAGATCTTAGACCGGGTTCGAGTAAGCAGCTGTTAGATAAAATAAAAATAAACTTGAGTGAATTACCTGAATCGGATTGTGTATGCACGCTAAAGTTCGATGAAATAAGTATTAAGAGTATGGAGGAATATTCAAAAAAATATGACGAAATTGAAGGTCTTTAGGATATGAGCGGGACTCTTAGAAACCGTGGAATAGCGAAACATGCCCTGTTATGATGTTTAGATAGTATCAATGCAAAAAATCCTTGGCGTCAAATACTTTCTTACGGATTTAACAATATTATTTAATTTAACAATGACTGGCCTCATCTCATCAAACGTTTATTGTATCACTTGAGAACACATAAGTATATATTTGTAGGTGACAAAAAAATTATGTCTTTCCATGACTTATTAGAGACTTTTCAAATAGACAGGTCAATCGATTCTGTTAGAAATAGTACATATTATATCGTACGGCACTAGAAATATTATATAAGTACGCGCTCTCCAACGCTAAGCATGGACAACGCGACTCACCGATACACACATGTATGTATCCCCTCCAGTGCGCATCACATTGTCGGTGCGAGAGCGGCAGCGGCCGACTCGCATCTTTAGATATATAAAATCGTGCGTCCGTCTCACAAGCACGCTGAGCATAGGCTCGCAAATGTACATACATAATTAAAGTTATACATTAAATATAGTTTCTTATCTTCTTAGCACTAAGAGTTTTATTTTTCTTAACATGGTAACAGAGCGTGGTTAGGTCTTATCACTCCTTATCTAAGTTCACCCTCGGGAAAACTTAGAAAGGTCAAATTCGCCGCAACAAGTGTACACGTGGCAGAAGCGGGTAAGCAAGAAAGAGGATCCGAACACGAAGGAACGTTCTAGAACCGACAAGAAAAAAACATGGCAAGAAAGTGTGAAATCAGTATACCCGTGTTTGATGGGCAAGATTATAGTATGTGGAAAAAGAGAATCACACTGTACTTGAAATTCAAGAAATGTGAAGAGGTAATACGCAGACAGAAAACAGACTCAGACAAAGATGACTGGGATGAAAAGGATGTGAAGGCCATTAATCACATCTACAGTGCTATATCAAACAAACAGTTGGAATTTGTGGGAGATGTATTCTATGTCTATCTAGTCGAAAAAGAAAAGAACAAAAAGGTATTGGATATTAAATGGATTTATACAAGAAAGTCTGACGATAGATTTAAGGATAGGTTAGTTGTAAGAGGCTTCCAACAAACTGATGTAATTGAGGACATATACTCTCCGGTGGCTAAAAATCAAACGTTAAAAATTCTTTTTTCATATTGTTGTCAAAATGGATTAATAATCGAGCAGATGGATGTTGAATCTGCATTTTTGAATGAAAAAGTGACAACGGAGGTATATGTCAATCAACCGAAAGGGTATGAAGACGGAACTGACAGAGTACTAAAATTATCAAAAGCATTGTACGGATTAAGAGAAAGTCTAAGGGACTGGTATGAATGCTTGGATAAGTTTCTAATGAGTCTAGGGTTTAAGAAAAGTAATGTTAAATTATGTTTATATATACTTGAAGGAGAGAAACACATAATTTACTTGTTAATTTACGTTGATGATTTATTAATCTGTTGCAAAGATGAGAATGAGATTCGAAGGATTAAAAAACCGTTAGCTGCGAGATTTAGAATGAAAGATTTAGGAAAAATAAAAGAATATCTAGGAATTAGTGTAAATTATGATTATGAAAAATGCGAAATGAAATTAAGTCAAACTAAATATATACAATCATTAGCAGAAAAGTATAATATAATCAATAGCAGGTCATATAATACTCCAATGGAAACGAATCTAAAGATTGAAAAAGGTGAAGAATGTAAAACTGATATAAAGTATAGAAATTTGATTGGTGCGTTATTATATATAAGCTCAGGCACGCGACCTGACATAAGTTATAGTGTAAACTACTTAAGCAGATATCAAAGTTGCTATAGCGAGACACATTATAAGTATGCTTTGCGTATACTCAAGTACTTATATTTAACTAAAGATTTAAACTTAACTTATCAAAGAAATATTCTAGTTGGTGTTATGGAATGTTATGTAGACGCCGACTGGGCAGGGGATTCTATTGATAGAAAATCGACTTCGGGATATGTGATTTTTATGTATGGAAATGTGATTGATTGGAAGTCACGAAAACAAAAGTGTGTTACAAAAGCATCTACGTATGCTGAGTATGTTGCGCTGTCAGAAGCTGTAAGCGAATTAAAGTACATTATAGAACTGCTAAAAGTGTTCAAAATTAAGTTAAGTGAACCAGTGAAAATATATGAGGACAATGTGAGCGCAATAAGTATAGCAAAGTTTGGAAACTTTACGAAAAACTCAAAACATATCGAGATTCACTATCACTTTGTACACAAAAGCGTAAAAGAGAAGAAAATTGGAATTATTAAAGTAGACTCGAATAGCAATGTCGCGGATATATTCACTAAAGCCCTATGTAAAGAAAAGTTTATAAAATTCAGAACACTATTAAAGTTAAACTAAAGCGTACGATATAAATGTAAGGAGGCGTGTTATAAATAGTACATATTATATCGTACGGCACTAGAAATATTATATAAGTACGCGCTCTCCAACGCTAAGCATGGACAACGCGACTCACCGATATACACATGTATGTATCCCCTCCAGTGCGCATCACATTGTCGGTGCGAGAGCGGCAGCGGCCGACTCGCATCTTTAGATATATAAAATCGTGCGTCCGTCTCACAAGCACGCTGAGCATAGGCTCGCAAATGTACATACATAATTAAAGTTATACATTAAATATAGTTTCTTATCTCCTTAGCACTGAGAGTTTTATTTTTCTTAACAGATTCTTCAAACATTAGCTTTTTTGAAAATGAAGCACTTTAGCCCTAATAATTTTGATTGCATGAAAGCAGCGTTGGATTTTCAACTTTTAAGTAGGAGAATGGCATCTGCAATGGAACTTGCAGGTAAAGCTGGCCAACGAAATGAGGTAAATGGACTGAAATCTGATCCATTGCAAGATTCTGTGGAGCTCATTAGAAGATTAGATAAAGTAATTGATGCTTGCAATGTTTATAAACTTGTCAATCGTGAACAGCAGAAGCGTCCATTATCAGATCGCAATCCAGAAATGCAAAAGCTTCTTCAAGAATTTGTCTCATGGTCTAAAAAATGGAAAACACACAAAGTAGTTAATAGTAAAAACGGAAAAAATGTCGAAATTTCAAGGCCTCCATGTTTCAGGGGTATTCCTCTGACCGTAACGGCATTGTTAGAATTATATAAAGATTTAAAAAAGTCATTTCCCGATTTCGAATAAGCTGCCGGTCTTTGCAACCAAGATAGCGTTGAGCACACCAATTCCAAAGTTCGCGCGAGAAATGGACAGTGTCCAAATCCAACAGCTAGAATGTATCGTTTAACTATGAAGCACCTTGTTCAGACTATGTTGATATACGTTCGTAAGCGAGGTAATGAGAAGATAGATGAAGCTCCTTCCTTGATAGATCCTAGTTTAAAAGCTACGAAAAATGATAATGTAAATCCGTTATTAAATGCGTTACTAGATTTACCTGGGGGTTTAGAAACACCGGAAGAATTAGCAGAAGTAAAAGAATTCGCAGAAATATTACAACATTACGAAATAATGGATATTTTTGAAAAGAAATATTTGTACGAAAGAAATGCTATTGATTATTTGGCGGGCGTTGTTGTAAATGGGCTCTTGAAGAAAATTAAATGCAAGCAATGCAAGATTGAATGTCTAGAAAATGCTGACACTTCAATTACTGATGACGAGTATTATATTTACCGTAGAGAATATCAACATTCTGATGAAAATCTTCCTCAAATATCTTACTTGAAAAGATATATGGATTTCAGCAACATTATCTTAGTCTTTGGCACCACAGACAATTAATTAAGAACTTAACTGAAGTAGTAGAACAATCAACGAATATAGAGTTTCCCGAATGGTTTGATAAAAATAATCCTTGTTATAATCATAGAATACATGCTTTAAAATTTTTGTTAAGACTTAAAGTAATAAAAATCTGTAGGGATAACAATGAAAAGTGTAACGAAGAATCAAAAAAGAAAATACAATCGAACAACGAAAATAAAAATGATAATAAAGTAAAATCAGACAACCAAAAAATGAATAATATACTAAATCGATAAATTCTTTTAAAAATCGTTAATTTTACGTTAAATTAGATTAGCACAATATTACGTTTTTATAAAGTCGTATTTTATAGAATAGAATGTTTATTGTTGCTCATGTACAGTCTTCTCGGCTTTTTACATTTAGATACAAATATACAAAAATACTTACAAACTAGGTTAATATGCAAAAAAAACAAGAGGAAATCTTAATGTGATGTAATTAATGATGTCAACTCTATAATTGAAATTCCAGGTGCTTCAAAAATGAATATGGTGGAGATTGCACATGGTATTAAAAATCCGAAGAGGGGATATGATTCAAAAACGAATTTAATTATTCTATATAAGTCATATAAATCTTCGTTCGTATTTTTATATATTTATTCCATAAAAAATAATTTTCTTAATGTTTTTGCATTGAGTGCACACATTTTGCCAAATACATTAGTATTATTAGAATATTAATAAAATACAAATGTGATTTTAAATCTAATTATTTAGAAAATGTAATTTTAATAGTATGGTATCATAATTTTATTTTATAGAAAAACGACTGATGTATAGATACATTTTGTAATATTAAATCTTTCATGCTGTAAAAATGTAACTCATATACTACCATAATAATGCACTTACACTAATCATAAATTATCTTAAGATATAGTTGAAATATTTCATTAAAAATAAGAAATTATGTAACTAAAATATAATACTCAATAATATTAATGTCATTACTTTTTTATTACCATTGCAATTTATTGTAAAAAAAAATGTGTCGCTCATTTCATAATATTGTTCCAAAACATATATTTTATTTAAATTAATGTAACAATGTACATAAATGTCATTATGTATTATGAATGCTATTAATATATATAGTATGTATCCCTTAAATTTTGTTTCATTACTTTGTAACTGAGTATTAATTTGAAATTAAAATAGTAAAATGTTATCTAGAAAAGATATTCATTTATTTCTAACAAACTTTGAATATTTTGTAATTTCATGTAAATAATTTATTTTATTGGTGATTTACTTGGTCTACGCCAACTTGGAAAATCAAGAAATTTTTTTTCGAGAAAATAGCAATTAAAGTTTAGTCGAGTGCGTACCTGCCTACCTGCGCCGCGTGCGGCCAGCGCTCGAGACCGTCAGCTGAAATATTTACAGCGGCTATAATATTTCAAATAGCTCTATAAAATTTTAACAGCATACTCTCGAAATGTTGTACTTTCGATTTATGCAATAAAAAAAATCGATTTTTCGACTCATCTATAGGAGGATCCCCTTAAAGCTGATCACGTGAGCATGCGCACTTGACCACCATTGTATTGTACATATTAGACAGCATCTTATTTGAGTTAGTTGAGCGTGCAGTCAACACGTAGCCAACAGTTTTTTGTGCTTAATATACAAATTTTATCTGTGATATTTTGTTTGTTTACCTAATTTTGATTATTCAAAATTATAAGTTTGCAGCGCTACTCATCGGTTATAAAAAATATAAGTGATGCATGTTTCAATCAACATGTATTTTCAGTTAACCTTAAAGTAACAGTAAACAGCGTCAATATCAGCAATATTATATCAAATCCATTTGGATTATAAATGCAAAGGTAACTGTATTATAATTATGCTAAAATTAGTTCAGATTCATACGAATTTGAAAATTTTCGTTCGATTAAAATTCTGTAATATTTTATAGAATAATAATCTGCAGTGCAAAATTCTTGCAAAATAATTTTATTTTTATATCTAATACTAATTTAATTAAATTGTTATCTAAAGTATCTAATACAATATTGCACATATGCACATGAAGTACAATTTTCTAAAGGATCAATAATAATTTCTAGAAAAATCTACAGTAAAAAGAAGGCCAACTGTAGTGTAATCAATACAATAAGCTTAATTTCTGAATTAGATATATGACACATGTTTGTATCTTTTGTAACATAAATTATTATTTATATACCTATAGCTACTATTCGATTAAATAGATTGTTGACTACCACATTTATTTTTTCAGATTTATTCGTATTCTAAGGATTGTGGCTTGTGCTGATATAGTGTTGGTGAGTACATTAATTTTAAAACACTGTGATTGTGTCAAAAACTGTATTATTCATTATTATATTTATGTTTCAGGTTCTACTGTTTGTCTAGATTACAACTCATTTGTTAAATTATTATACGATTCCAACACTATTAGATTCTGACATTAACATAATGTTATATTTATTGAAATTGTAAATATATTTTTATATCTAAATAATAAATGTACTATATTTATTTATAAATATCTATACCTCGCTTAACCTAACCAGACCAAACGAAACCAAAGCTTAAACCAAACAACCCAAACGAAATTAAACTAGATTTGAAATTAACCCAAACTAAAGTCCAAAAAATAAATCAAACAAGATTTTATTGATGTCGAAAATTTACAGGATTTCGATAAGTTCTCAAAATTGTATAATTTAAAAGTGTTTTAACTTTATATTCATTTGACGAGTTAATAATTACTAAATAACTTATCATTAAGAATTTACATTATGGGCAGAAACAAACACACGGACATCTAAGCAGATGTTGCTAAAAAAAATAGACGAATCCGTGAAAATGAAAATCAACGTCGTAGACGACAAACGACTCGGCAATGCATTGCTGATAATAATCGTATTTCCAACGATATAGTTGAAAAAGATTACTTAGGGCTGATGAATATTTTATGCATGCACTGCCAAGCAAAACATTTTGAAGATGAAAAAGTTTCTAACAAAGGATTATCTTTCAATGACTGTTGTAGTCATGGATCAATAAAACTAGAAGAATTTCCGGATTTTCCACCTCAACTTAAAACATTGTTCAATGGAGATCACGATAAATCATCAATGTTTTTCGAACGTATACGCAATTATAATAACTCTTTATCTTTCGCCTCATTTAATGCTAATTTAGCCAATTTTCAAGTGCGTCGATCAGGACCATATTGTTTTAAAATTCAAGGCCAAATCTATTATCAAATGAATACAGCTTTATATCCTGACAATGGCGAAAGTCCTTCATATGGTCAACTTTTTATAATAGATCAAAATGAAGCTTTAGATTATCGAATTCAACAAAATCCTCTTATAGATTATGAATTAATGTCAATTCTAGACACAATTATTCGCAATAAAAATATTTATGCTAAATCGTATGAAATGATGAAAGAAGAAATACGTGCACAACAATTAATAAATGATATAAGAAATGATTCATCACCTTCAGAACTGACGTTATTATTTTCATTGAAACCTGGTCAAGATCATCGTCGATATAATTTTCAAAGAGTTAATGAAGTTGCTGCAATTTTTTCAACAACTGCTGATGGAGAAATACCCGAATCATATATTACCATACGAAATAAAAATACAAAACTCTTAGAAACAGTTAGTTCCTTGGATCCAAACGTAGAACCATCGGTTTATCCTTTATTTTACCCATATGGTACGCGTGGTTGGCATCATAATATGTTTGACGTTAATTCTAATCGTAAAATCACATGTTTGGGTTATACTAAACATCGAATAGCTATTAGAGAAAATGAATTCAATCCGATTATAAGAGGGCGTAGACTATTTTAACAATGGGTAGTAGATAGTTATGTAAAAATTGAACAAGACAGAATTCAGTATTGTAAGAATCACCAGAAAGAATAACGAGCTGATACGTATAAAGGTTTACATGATTACATGGCACATAGTGCTAATGATGTTAATGGTCATGTAAGCAAAACTATAATTCTTCCTTCATCATTTACTGGTTCACCTAGGTATATGCAACAATGTTATCAAGATGCTATGGCTATTGTAAATGAAACAGGTAAACCTGATATTTTTCTCACAATGATATGCAATCCAAATTGGCCAGAAATATCAGAAAATGTATTGCCAAGTCAACAAGCATCTGACCGGCCAGATATTGTAGCAAGAGTTTTTGATTTGAAAAAAGATCATTTACTCGATATGGTTGTAAAGAAAAGTTTCTTTGGTAAAGTTGCATCTTACGTATATGTCATTGAATTCCAAAAAAGGGGATTACCGCACATGCATTTATCGATTATATTAGAACAAGGGTACAAAATAACTACGTCTGATATAGTTGATACATTTATATCAGCTGAAATACCAATTAAAATAAGAAATCCACGTCTATACGATATCGTTATAAGAAATATGGTTCATGGACCTTGCGGTAATTGGTGCATGAAAGAGGGCAAATGTTCAAAAAATTTCCCTAAAGAGTTTCAGCAAGAGACTACTATGGATGAAAATGGTTATCCGTATTATCGTAGAACCGATACCGGCACTTCTTACAAATGTCCTAATGGGCATAAAATAGATAATAGATGGGTGGTTCCATATTGTGCTAAATTATTACTAATTTTCGATTGCCATATTAACGTGGAAATAGTTTCAAGTATTAAAGCTGTGAAATATTTATACAAATATATCTATAAAGGTCATGATGCTGCTACCGTAGTAATTGGTCAGGCAGAAAATGGTGCCACTATTGAACATGATGAATGTCGTAATTTTATTGAAACACGTTATGTTGGTCCTGTGAAAGCATGCTATCGAATTTTAAGTAAAACACTGCAAGATAAAAGTCACAGAGTCATAAGATTACCAATACACTTACCTAACGAACAATCTGTAATAATTACACAGAATGAAGATGAAGCTTCATTGATAAACTGTTTAAATAATTCCAGTAGTATGTTGCTTGATTATTTCACTTTAAATGCAACAAATGAAACAGCAAGACAATATTACTATCCTGAAATACCTAAATATTTTACCTACAAGAAAAGAAAAATTAATGGTAAAGTCACTTCTTCATGAGAGACTCGAAAAAAACATTTTAAATGTATAGGTAGAATGTTTTCAGTAAGTCCAATGCAAATTGAATTATTTCATTTAAGATTACTTTTACTTCATGTGAAAGGAGCTACAAATTATAACGACTTAAAAACAGTAGATAATGAATTACATCCTACTTTCACATCAGCCTGTTTAGCATTAGGAATTATTGAAGATGACGATGAATGGAACAAAGCTAGGAGAGAAGCAGTTACTTGGATGATGCCAAAACGTTTGAGACATTTATTTGTTCTTATATTATTACACTATCAACCTATTTATCCAGAAAAATTATGGGAAACATTTAAAGACGCGATGTCTGAAGATTTTTCACGTAATAATGAATTGAATATCAGTTACCAAATGGCCTATTCTAAAATAAATGATATTTTGATAAAAGAAGGAAAAAGTTTAGCTGACTTTCCGACAATGAATCAAAATGTTATGATTCAGATAATGATCGACACTAATGATACCGATGAGAGAAATCATCGATTACAAATTGGTAATGAACAATATCAAAAATTAAATGCTCAACAAAAAGAAATAGTTGATAAAACTATTGAAGCATCACGTTCTGATAATTATACTGGGCCAACTTGCTTTTACATAGATGGACAAGGAGGTTCTGGAAAAACTTTTGTTTACACTACTATTTATAATCTTTTATATCAGACAATATTAAATGTTCTACAATGGCATATACTGGTATTGCTGCAACATTGCTGCCTCACGGAAAAACAGTACATAAAACTTTTGGGTTACCAGTTCCTATGTTTCATGATTCATCTTCTAATATTAAAATACAATCTAATGAAGGTATACTTTTAAAAAATACTAAAGTATTTATTTGGGATTAAGCCCCGATGGCTCCAAGATACGCTTTGGAAATAGTTAACAGAACATTACAAAATTTGATGGACAATGATTTACCATTTGGTGGAAAAATAATGATTTTAGGTGGTGACTTTAGACAATTGCTTCCTATAAAGATTCATGGAACGCGTAATGAAATTTTAAATTTATCTATCAAAAACTCGCAATTATGACCATTATTTTCAATATTTCATTTAAAAACGAATATGAGAGTTCTACCACATGAAATTGAATTCGCCAAATATTTATTGGATGTTGGTAATGGAACTATAAATGATACAGATAATAACATACAGCTTCCACACCACTGTATACTACCTTCTAATGAATGCATTGTTCAAAACATTTTTGGAAAGTTAATTAAAGATAAAAAGTTTGATGAAATTAGTCATTGTGCTATTTTGTCAGCCAGAAATGCTGATGTAGACGATATGAATAATAAAATTACCGATTTATTAGATAAAACTACTGAACACATATACACTGGCATAGACAGCACAGAGAGCTGTGAAAATGGTAAAATGGGAGAAGTTCTTTTACTAGAATATCGTAACTCATTAAACCCACCGAACTTTCCTCCTCACAAATTGCGTTTAAGAAAATTTTGCATAATCATGTTAATAAGAAATATTAATCTCAGTGAAGGATTATGTAATGGAACAAGATTACAAGTAATTGATTTTTCTAATCATTTACTGAAATGTAAAATATTAACTGGAGATAAACGCAATAACATAGTATTTATTAATCGAATTACATTGTACTGTGAAAATCAATATCCGTTTACTTTCAAAAGACGACAATTTCCAATTCGATTAGCTTTTGCTATAACTATCAATAAATCTCAAGGACAAACTCTAGCAAAAATTCGTATCGATCTTCGAAGAGATGTTTTTAATCGTGGTCAGCTTTATGTTGCGATGTCTAGAGTGCGATCATGGGATTCATTGAAAATTTATTTAGGAAATCAGAGACAAACTTTGAATGTTAAAAATTATGTTTATACAGAATTGTACCAATGAGATTATTTTTAACAATTTACAAATTCTAATTATTGTGTTATTAACATTTTATATTGCACGCTATTAACATTGGGCGCGCGAGGCGCGCTGTGGTGTTCTAGTATATATAAAACTATAGTTACACAGCGTTATTTAAAATAAAATACATCATACATCTATTTTTGTCTGATCAAATAATAAAGGAAAACTAATTCGCTTTTCTCACGAACACACTCCGAACAGTACCTCCTGGGTGGTGTGGAAACCTGTCGACCTGAAAAGTTCAGTATCCCATAAACTATTTGAAATGCAATGAGATAAATAATTTACCTCGTGATAATTTGGCGACTGCTAATGACAACAAAAATTCTTATTGTTGTAATAATTATTCATATGTATATACATATCATCTTGCACATGTATTATATAACGTGTATACGTTTGATGTCATGATGAACGTGTGGATTCAAATTTTCACGATAATCGAACAGAATTAATTGAACATGAATGATTTGTTCTCACTATTATCTCCAACCCTTATTAAATTTCATTTTTCCAGAAATTAAATTTTGAAATGCATACATATAGAAAAAAAAATTTACGTTAAAGCGCATGCTTAAGAGCACCACTCGAATATGATGATAAATAAAGGACCAGTAAATAACAGTAAAACGTAATAAAAACGCGAATGAAACTTTATAGACTAAATTAATAAAAAAAATATTTTCAACATACCACAAGTTCATAGCAATAATATAATGTTATGATTTGAGGAGGCGAAAGATGGTTTAAGAAAAAAATCTATCGAAACATAAGTGAAAATAATGGTCAGTTTACTTCTATTAATTTTCATTTATTTATTACGAATTTATAACGAAGTGAATAAAAGAAAACGCGTCTCAGAATGGATGTACGATCGATCGACTAAGTCGTTTTCAAGTTATTTCTATACCATATAAGCTTACGATTATATTATATATTATATAATATATATAATAGATTCGTGAGGCTTTACGGTTGACGTTTCTATCCGGTAGAAGTCGCTCGAACACTATGGCGCGAAGATATAAACGTAGGCCCGATACTTTCCGGACAGACCTCGTATTCACTGTATGAAAGGAATAACAACATTGATTATAACATTGAATAATAAAAATTAATAAAATTGTATTATTAACCCAGAATATTAATTTGTAAAATGTCTCATACATAAAAAAATTGTTATACGAGGTGTGTTCAAAAAGTAAGATGACTTCAAATTTCACGGGCAACGTACATTCGATTATCGATTTTTTTTGTTATGTTGGTGCACTCTTCCCGAACATCTGTACCAAGTTTCAAGTGTATAGCATTTTTTGTTTGGTTGTGAGAGGCGTAAAGGTTATAAGTGTTTTGCGTGCTCGGCGATTTCTTGCTATCGAAAAATATGGATCAAAGGATTTGCATCAAATTTTGTGTAAAAAATAAAATGAAGTGCTCCGAAACACTTGAAATGTTGACGGTGGCATACGGTGAAACTATTCTGAGTAAAAAAAATGTTTACAAGTGGTACAAACTCTTCCAAGATGGCCGGGAAGATGCCAATGACGAGCCTCGCTCTGGACGCTCAAGCACGTCAACAACTGATGAAAACGTTCAAACAGTGAAGAAAATTGTTCTGAAAAATCGTCGAATCACTATCAGAGAAGTTGCTAAGGATGTTTCTATATCGCTTGGCTCGTGCCATGAAATTTTTTCTAACGTTTTGGACATGAGACGTGTGTTAGCGAAGTTTGTTCCGAAATTGCTAAATTTTGACCAAAAGAACCGTCGCATGAGCATCGCTCAAGAACTGTTGAATGACGTCAACGACGACCCAGATTTACTCAAAAGGGTCATAACTGGTGATGAATCATGGGTATATGGTTTTGATATCGAAACCAAAGTCCAATCGTCCCAATGTAAGCGCCCAGATGAGCCAAGACCGAAAAAAGCACGCCAAGTTCGATCAAATGTCAAAGTTTTGCTCACTGTTTTCTTCGATTACCATGGCGTGGTGCATCAGGAGTTTTTACTATATAGACGTATGGTCAATAAACAGTATTATCTTGAAGTTATGCGCCGTTTGCGAGAAGCAATACGAAGAAAACGCCCAGAATTGTGGAAAAATAATTCATGGCTTTTGCATCACGATAATGCCCCTGCTCACTCATCTTTGCTTGTGAGAGATTTTTTGGCCAAAAACAACACCACAATCATGCCTCAGCCACCATATTCACCGGATTTGGCCCCATGTGATTTTTTCTTGTTCCTAAAACTAAAGAAACCTATGAAAGGACGGAGATTTACAACGATTGAAGAGATAAAGACTGCATCGCTGGAAGAGCTCAAGGCTATACCGAAAAGTGCTTATGAGAAGTGCTTTGAGGATTGGAAAAACCGTTCGCATAAGTGTATTGTATCTGAGGGGGATTGCTTGGAAGGGGACAACATAAATATTGATAAATAAATAAATATTTTTTCTTAAAAATACAAAGTCACCTTACATTTTGAACACACCTCGCATATGATATAATATTAAATATGTAATAATTACTGAATATCTAATAAAATTAAACATGCGTGTTATGGTATAATATTATATAAAATAAATTTTTATTTTATACATAGAAAAATTATTATATGTTATATAATATGTGATAAAATATTTACTAAATATGGAATACAAATAATTATGTATGTTATGGTATAATCATATATAGAATAAAATCTAAATTATAGCAAATTATATCCTAAGCTAGAGAGGAAACCGGACGCTAGTGATTGCTTGTATGAGAGAGTTCAAGGATTTTCACACAAGAATACCTAACTACACAGATTTATTGCTTCCCGCAGCCGTGGAAAGGCACACACGTATTCACGAGTCAAGATTACCTATTGCAGAATTAACAAACATGCATAATAGCGCTCGATGTGCGCTTTATCGTGAGTCTGAAATTTGTAACGTTATTAAATCAAAAATAAAAAATTCAATAAAAAATCAAAAAGTTGAAATAACCAATTAATTATTTTTATTGGTTTAAACGGTTAATATAGTAATCACATTAAGGTAATACATCATAAATACAATATTTATCCTTAAAACTACCGTTAGAATATTTTTTACATGGCAGACTATAGGAACATGGGATAAAACTGATTGTACTTATTATTAACAAAAAAATATGCAATAAACGGAGACTTACAGCACTTTGAAATGCTCGTTCTCGGCGAATTTCTTTGAAGTTATTATTTTCAACATTTTGTAGCAACGCAATTTTTTTTAACAAAAGGTGATTTTTCTAATAAACATTGCTAAGGTCTATTCTCGTATCAAGTTTCGTTTGTCGCGCTCATTAAGAACTGTCTCTGCAGAACTTTGAAAAAGCCGTTCCCAGCCAATTTCAAAGTATTATTTGAAGCATTTCATAGCAACACAATTTTTTTCAACGTGAGGTGGTCTTTCTAATGAAAATTGCTATAGTCTATTTGCATACCAGGTTTCATTTGTCACGCTCCATAATAACCACTCCTGCAGCAGTTTAAAATGGCCATTCCTAGCGAATATTAAAGTAATTATTTGCGGCAATTCATATCAACACATTTTTTTGACGAAAGGTAGTTTCCCTAATAAACGTTGCTTATTATGAGTTAATTATATTTATATATATTAATATTATACATAAGTTAAATATATATATTAAATATAAATATATTTATATATATATATATATATATATATTCTAACGGGGGAGATAAATCTGAAAATGGGAAATTTATTTAAGAACAAACTCCCACGATGCAGAGCAAACCGCCGTTCCGTTAAACACGTATGATAATACGTGTATTCGCCTTAACGTCAGATGATTTATCCTAGTTGTCTTCTATCGAACGGAGTTGAACTCACCTTAAGTAACGTGTCTTGTTACACTTGATGAGTTTTAAGTGTGAGCGACTTTACTCCTAATCTTCTTAATCCCCTAGACGTAATTGGATTAAAACCTAAGCCTTTTTCAATTACTTAAGCTACTAGGAAAATTAAATGACGAAAACGGCGAATAAATTTAACAGAATTTAATTAACAAAAAATCACTACAGTCTTTGTAGGGCCGAAAGACTAACGCTCGCAAATAGGATTTTCCAATTAACTATTTTCAGTGAGAAAGAGAGAGAAAAAAGATTAGAATATTACCGCGAATTAACGCTTGGCGCGAATATACAAAAAAATAACACTATCATGAATATACAAAATATCGAAAGTATTTTGTATCGCTTAATATGACGGGAGGTGCACCTACCATGCGGTGCAATTACGGTGATCAGCCGTAATTGTTGTTGTAAAAATTTCAACTGCCGCTGCCCGTCTATTATCAGCTGCGCTGCCTCGATCAGCCTCAATATATCTTTGTTGCTGTTTCTGTACTGCTGCTATTATCTGTCACGAAAATGCCGTTGCACTCACGCACGTAAAGAAAACTTTACTTTTTGCGAAACAAAGTGCAAAACACAAAACCGCGGTAAACTCTCGTGAACAGCTGAGGCGAAACTGCCTATTCAAAAGATCGCGCCCCCCCCCCCTCTCTCTCTCTCAATAGTTCGAACTAACGCGCGAGAAACAGAATCGCGAATTAAATCGACTACCGTTGCAATATTTATTTACAACTTATATTACATTTGGATTTTTTATATCTTACATTACTATTTGTGTCTCATGTCCAGTTTGTGTTTGTGTAGCTAATGATGCATGTGTTTTGTGTGTATTTGTATATATATGTGTGTATGTTTTGCGTATGTGTGTATGTATGTAGGTGTGTCTGCAACTCTTGTGTCTCCGTCTTCTGCGCCTGTTTGTTCCTCTTTTCTTCCCTCATTTTGTTCATTTTTCTGTTGATTACTCTTCTCTTCCTCTCTCTCTCTCTCTCCAAGATCTGCCTTTTCCACTCTTCTGTTTTTCTCTTTCTTGCATATTTTCTTTTCAACTTTTTCCTTTGTTACTTTCTTTTGCCTTTTTTACCTTTGCCTTTCCTTTGCTTTTGCTCTCATTCTGATATCATTTCATCTATCTTTCTCCTTATTAGAGCTTTGACACCTTTTTCTTATTTCCTATTGCTCCCTCTGCCTTTCCTTTCCTCAATCTCACTTATTTTTCCTTAGTATCTTATAATTTGTCTTCTAATTTAACTTTTTCTTTCTCTTCTTCGATTCTTCTTCTTTTCCATTTTGCTCCATCCTCCAATATCTGCTTCCTCTCGCTTGTGTAGTTGCTAGTACTTGTGTTTTGTGTGTGTGTGTGCATGTGTATGTTTATGTTTGCGTGTGTGTGCGTGTTTTGTGTATATGTGTGTGTATGTGTGCATGTGTATGTTTATGTTTGCGTGTTTGTGCGTGTTTTGTGTGTATGTGTGTGTATGTGTGTGTATGTAGATGTGCCTGCGAGTCTTGCTTCTCTGTCTTCTGTTTCCGTCTCTCCTTAGGGTCTTACAGTTTCGTCTTCTAGTTTTTCTTTTTCTTTCTTCTCTTCGTTTCTTCTTCTTTTCCATTTTATCTCCATCATCCACACTATCTTTTCTTTGCTTCCTATTATTATTTTTTCCCATTCTTCCCTTTCCTTTCTGCTTTTTTCACATTTTTCTACTATGTGCTTCCAATTTTCTTCCTCTTTCATGCACATTCTACATCTCTTATTTTCTTCTTTTTCCCAATACCTGCTTCCTCTCGTTTCCTTACCTAACCTAAACCTTTCCCTTATTTGTAGGCCTTTTATTCTTCCCTCTCCTTGAATTTCCTTTAACCTATACCTTTTCATTTCTTCAGTTATTCGAACTTCTTTCAGTTAGTAATCTTCTTTCAGTTCTTTCCACTCGTTTATATATCTTGATTTTTCTAGTTTTTCTTCTAGTTCTTTTTCTTCTTTTTTCTTTAGCTCATCTCTTATTTCTTCCCAAAACTCTTTCCTCATTTCATCTTCCTCTTCCCTCTCTCTGTATATTTTACTTTTTTCTAGCCTTTCCTCTCTCTCCTCCTTCTTACCCTTTTTATCTTTTTCATTTTTTTCCCTTTTCTTTAGTTCTCTCCATGCTTCTCTTTTTATTGAGCCATCTTTTTCTTCTCTAATTTTGTTTTCATACCTCATTGCTCTTTCTAATGCGGTTTCTTTCATTTCTTGTCTTCCTGTTTCCCATCGTATTAAGTAACTTGGCGTGTTTCTATCTAATCCTAATACTCACTTTATGTATTTTAGTTGTAGTCTCTCTATTTCTTCATATCTCTTCAATCCCCAGATTTCTGCTCCATACATAATCACGCTTTTCGCCATTGCGTCGAACAGGTTCATCCTTAGCTCCCAATTTTCTCTAAATAGCTTTTCTCCTAGCCCCCATAGTCTTCCGAGTCCCATATTTATTTTCCCTTCTACCTTCTTTATCTGCTTTTTATTTCCGTTATTTCTGCTTATCACATATCCCAAGTAGTTGTACTCTTTAACCATCTCTATCTTCTCAGCTTCCCATTCGAATTCTTCTTCATTCCCCCTTCCTTCTCCTCTCCTGCATTTCATCATGTTTGATTTTCCTACATTTAACTCTAATCCCCTTTCTTCCAGGTATCTTTTTAATTTTTTCAGCATTGCTTTCATTTCACATTCACTCTTTGCCATCATCACTATATCATCTGCATATCCTAATGTCCATATTTTCTTCCTTTCTATCACTACCCCTCCTTCCTGCACCTGCTTGATCTTCTCTTCCAGGTCGGCGAAGGCAAGATTAAATAGCGTGGTGCTCAAAGGGCACCCTTGCCGTACGCCTTTGTAAGTCTCAAACTCTCCAATTATTTCTCCTCCAACTTTTACCTTACTCCCTGTTTTCATGTATATTTCTTCTATTCTTTTCCTAATTTTTCTATTTATCCCTTTCTCTTTCATTGTTTCCCATATTTTCTTCCTCTTTATCTTGTCAAAAGCGGCCTTCATGTCGGCAAAGAATACAAACAGTTTTCCTCCTTTTTCCCTTATTTCCTTCCCTATTATTGTTTTTAATATATATATTGCGTCCATTGTTCCTCTTTTCTTTCTAAATCCCATCTGCGTATCGCTTAGCATTTCTTTAGCTTCTAGTTCTCTTTCCAGCTTTTTCCTCAGTATTTCCGCATATATTTTAGATCCCGTGTCCATCAGCGTTATTCCTCTATAATTTTCTACTTCTTTTCTCCCTTTCTTATATATTGGTATTATTATTCCCTTCCTCCATTCTTCCGGATATCCTTCTCCGTTCCATATTCCGTTTAAGCATTTTGTCATATCTTTTATCAAGCCTTCCGTGCCTTCCATCCAGGCTTCATTTGCTATACTATCTTCTCCTGTCGCTTTTTTTCTTTTCATTTTTCTTATTACCTCTTTTACTTCTCTTTCTTTGATTTCTTCACCTTCTTCTCCTTCGCTGTCTTCGGTTTCTTTCCTTTTGCTATCTTCCTTTTCTTTCTCTTCCAGTTGCTCCTTGAAGTGCATTAACCATTCTTCTTTTCCTATATTTTCATGTAACTCAATTCTTTTCTTCCTATTACCATTCACTTTATCCCATAATTTTCTTCTCGTCTTATATTTCCTTATTTCTTCTGCCACTTTTTTCCTCTCATCTTCTTTTGCTTTTATTATTTCCTCTCTGTATTCTCTCTTTACTTCTAGGTATTTGCCTCTGTCTCCTTCCCCTTTTCTTACCTTATTTAACTCTGCCATCACCCTATCCCTTTTTATCTTACATTCTTTTCTCCACCAGCCTTTTTTCGATCCTTTTTTTTCCTTATCTTCTTTTTTAAAACTGCGTTCTTCACTCTATTTTTTATCTCCTTCCATTTTTCTGTTCCCTCTACTGCGTCTATGCATCTCTGATACTCCCTTATACCTTCTTCGCTCCAGTCGTCTATCATTCTTTCTTCCTCTTCTTTTCTTTCTTCCGCTTTTGTCTTCCAATTCCACCTCTATTGGTAAGTGGTCCGACTTTACCCTCTCCTTTATTTTAACCTTTTTTATCGCCTCATCACCTTCCTCGTTACCTACTACATAGTCTATCGTTGACATTCCTCTCGCTCCTATATATGTTATTTCTCCCTCTTCATCTCCTTCTTTTCTCCCATTCGTTATCACTAAGCCCCTTTCTCCTAGCCATTTTATCATTTCTTCTCCCTTTGCGTTTAACACTTTATCCTTCGCCTTTAGTTCTTCTAGGTTTTCTTCTGTCTCCCATTCTCTCCCTTCATTTCCTGTTCTTGCGTTGAAGTCTCCTCCTATAATTATTGTTTTTCCTCTGTTCTCGACTATCTCTTCGCTTAGGTATTCATAATTTTCCTTCTTCTCATGTTGCATATACACCGATGCCATCATGTATTTCCTCCCTCCGATCTTTATTTCTCCTGCTATTACCTCACTTGTCCTTTCTTTCTTCCATTCAACCTTACTCATCCCTTTTCTCTCTCTTACTGTCATTATTCCTCCCCTATTTCTCTCCCCCTTCTTCCTTCCCTTCTTAAGTCTCTCCACTCTATGTTGTACCCTTTCAGTTGTTTCTCCATACCAGTTCTTGCCTCTTGCCTCTTCACCCAGGTTTCCGTTAGCCCTATATTCGACATATATATTATGTCGAATTCCCTAACATATTCCCAGTCGTCTTCCTCCATGCTCCTCATCCTCGCCATATTTTATAAATATATAAGTTATTATATAATAACTAAATATAAAATTATATATAATTATATATATATGAGTCATTCTTTCTCAACAAATGACCCCCTACAAGCCGAAAATCATTTTGTTTATCAAATTTCTATAGATAGTTAATCGAAAGATCTTGAAGTCTATTTTAGAAATCGAGTGGCCTTTTCCCCGAAACTTCACATCTGATCAAATTTTCAGTTATCAGTTTATTGAATTGATAATAAAACTAGCATCATGACGCTGATTGTGTCAAAAAGGTTCGAAATGAAAGGTCTTAAGCTATACTTCCAAAAACCATATGGTAACAATTTTTCCGTTCGGGATAAAATCCAATATGGCGCTCAAAACCATCACGGTGGGTCTGAGCGACATTTAAATAAAAGTGAAAGCAGGTTCCAATTTTTTTGCATATTTCGGTAAAAATACTAATAATTAGAAGATCCCAGAAAGAATTAAAAAAAATCCCTGAGCCCTTTTTGAAAAAATTGATTTTTAAAAATTTTTATCAAACAAAAAAAATAAAAAAATAATTTTGGTTGTGGTTCATGGTATTAATAAATAAATCAATATTTTTTCGATATTTCCACAGATGCACATTTAATAATAAAAAATTCAACACCAGCATTTTGAAAATTAATTTTTTTTTATTTATTGACTGTTTTTACTAATTTTTATCTCTCTATTCTCCCATACACAATCATATTAATGGAGAAACACATGTATATATAAATATCAGTGTTTATTAATAGTATAATACAATAAGAATTTTGTTGTAGTTAACGTTCTGTGTTTCTTCAAAATAATTGAATTAGCAACATGAAGCGACGTGCACTAACGCACTCTGAGAATCGTTCGAAAATTTTTTTGGTTTGTCAGAAAAAGAAGGCTAAACTGAAAAAAATTTGTGGAAAGTTTCTCGAGAAATTGGAGAATTTAGTGAGTTACAACATTGAAGATGATTGGTTACCGAATGCTGTGTGTAGTACTAGCCTTCTTTTTCTGACAAACCAAACAAATTTTCGAACGATTCTCAGAGTGCATTAGTGCACGTCGCTTCATGTTGCTAATTCAATTATTTTGAAGAAACACAGAACGTTAACTACAACAAAATTCTTATTGTATTTCTTATTACGAGAACACTATTACTGGCAGATTTCATTGTTGATCGGTCAATCAAGCTGGGACAACTGTGAAAACTTTTGAGCACGCTATTCTAGCTACTACTTCCTTAGATACAGGTGCGCGCTGTAAACACACATGTTTACAATACTGCTATGTCCTTATCGTATGTATACTATTAATAAACACTGATATTTATATATACATGTGTTTCTCTATTAATATGATTGTGTATAGGAGAATAGAGAGATAAAAATTAGTAAAAACAGTCAATAAATAAAAAAGAATTAATTTTCAAAATGCTGGTGTTGAATTTTTTATTATTAAATGTGCATCTGTGGAAATATCGAAAAAATATTGATTTATTTATTAATACCATCAACCACAACCAAAATTATTTTTTTATTTTTTTTGTTTGATAAAAATTTTTAAAAATCGATTTTTTCAAAAAGGGCTCAGGGATTTTTTTTAATTCTTTCTGGGATCTTCTAATTATTAGTATTTTTACCGAAATATGCAAAAAAATTGGAACCTGCTTTCACTTTTATTTAAATGTCGCTCAGACCCACCGTGCCATGTAACACATAGAGATTTTTGAAAAATCAATCGTTTCTCATCGAATTCGGTATATGGGGGCTTTTTTGGTCACAGATCATGAATCCAATGAATGATTTGCTGAATCCAAGATTATGGATCCAATATCGTGGTTCATTTTTGAAAACTGAGCCTTAACCTCTAACTTGCACACCTTATTTTGGCCACGTAACTACTCCTGGGTAAATCTACCCCAGCCCGAAAAACATCGAATAAATCAAAGAATTTTAGATATTTTGCTATAAAAATTTTTTCTAGTATCTTTCAAGCCTTTTACGACAAAAAAAAAATTCAGGCCTTTTTCATTCAGGGTTAACAATTGTTAATGTTACACACACTGAAAAAAAAATGTTGAAAAAAAAAAAAATAAGTTTTATTTATTTTTAAAAATTTTCTGGGATAAATTTACCCCACATAGCAGTTAAGGGTTAAATATAAAGGAAACAATTAAACTTTAAACACTTGATTGATTTTCAATATTTTTATCTGCCAAATTATATTCGCCATATTAGATCTACCATTTTAAATTTTTTAAACATAAACCTCAATATTGTATTCACCATCTTGAATTCAACAAATCAATCATTGGATTCATGATCTGTGACCAAAAAAGCCCCCATATACCGAATTCGATGAGAAACGATTGATTTTTCAAAAATCTCTACGTGTTACATGGTTTTGAGCGCCATATTGGATTTTATCCCGAACGGAAAAATTGTTACCATATGGTTTTTGGAAGTATAGCTTAAGACCTTTCATTTCGAACCTTTTTGACCTCAATCAGCGTCATGATGCTAGTTTTATTATCAATTCAATAAACGAAAAAGTAGAGTCACGTGGTTTTGGCGGCCATATTTGATCAGATGTAAAGTTTCGGGGAAAAGGCCACTCGAATTCCAAAAATAGACTTCAAGATCTTTCGATTGACTATCTATAGAAATTTGATAAACAAAATGATTTTCGCCTTGTAGGGGGTCATTCGTTGAGAAAAAATGACTCATATATATGTATATGAGAACTTAAATATAAAGCAAAAGAATCAGTGTATATTCATGCACACCTAAAGAAATATAGACGCTACAAAAATGTATTTATAGATTTTTTTGCAATGCTTGGAAAATCATACTTCTGTTGGTACAGGAGGTGAAAATAGCGCGTATTGTTTAAATATATATTGAAACATAAATGCCTCCCCCCTCCGCCCAGCTCCTACACCTTTCAGGAAAGTTAAACTTCTGCACATAAGTAGGCATGATAATCACACAATTTTTTTTATTATACTCAAACTTGTTCTTCAATCTTCAATAGTTTTAAATACTACTATATATTGGTTTCCTTGAACAATGTTTTTTTTTTTTTTTTTATTTTTAACGTCGCTCTATTTATGCTTCATCAGTGCTAATCAGCGACGGAGGCTTGCAATGTGTTTGAGAACAAAGCACATGAAACTTTTTTCAGTGGTGCTTGTATCAATCAGCAGGAACTGGGAATCGAACCCGGGCCTACCGGGTGCGAGTCCGTCGCCCTACCGACCAAGCCATTGCAGGCCTCTTGAACAATGTTATTCCAGTCTTTTTTGTTAAATATAATGCTCTAATCGTAAGAACAATCAAATTCATAGCTACGTGTTTGTGTATTTTATTAAAAATAAATTTCATACTTAAATAACAATACTTAATATTATGACATGTCTTATTATTATTATTATTGTTATTATAATTTTTTTTTTACAAGGAGTTGCGGAATCTTTTTTGCGCATTCCCCGTAGTCTTGCTGACTAAGGGGTTATGTGGGACTCCCAAAAAAAAACACACCTACCCACTAAACCGCCATCTCCTTGGTGTCCTTCCCCTAGCCAGGGACTATGTTGATATTACTTCTGACTGGAGGTTCTGTCTGTGTTCGTCCGTTGTTGTCGTTCCTCCGTACCTCGTTACATCGCGTTACTTCATCTGCTCAGTCATCTGTTAGTCAGTCGTCCGCGATCTTACGTCTCAGTATGGTTTCCGTATAGGTAGCGGCTAAGTGTCACCATTCGGGTCTTATGTCCGCGCTGCTCCCGTAGATCCTTTTCCGTTCAAAGGCCAGGAGATCCACGGGTATTACGCCAGCCACCACCGAAACAGCCTGCGTAGAGACTGGTCGGTAGGAGCAAGAGATTCGCAGTGCACCCTGTCTATGTACCATCATCATCGCCTTACAGTATTTCTTTGTCTTCAGGGAGTCTGCCCATGTTTCCGCACCGTATAGAAGGATCGAATGAGCTGTTGCCATTAACAGTCGCCGTTTCCCCGATCTCGGTCCCGTCGTGTTTTCCATCAGGCGACTAAAGTATGCTATCCTCTCTGCCGCTTTCCGGATTGTCTTCTGTATATGAGGCCAGAAGGTCATCTTCGTATATCGAGGGTTACCCCAAGGTATTTGACTTCCCTCTTGGTCTCCATCTCGTATGTCCCCACCCTCATATGCAGTATCGTCTATATGCGTCTTTTCGTGAGAAACATCAGTTCCGTCTTTTTGGAATCGGTCCTACCTTTTAGGATAAAAACGAGCCTTGCCACCTTCCACCGGTCGCTGAACGTTCCTGTCGTCAAGTACGTGTTGTACAGGTCGAGGAGTATCTCCGGCCATAGACGACCCATGAGGCGGAGGATCTCGCCCGGTACTCCATCTGGTTCCAATACCCTACCCGTCTTCATCGCATTCGCTGCTCTGGTGAGCTCCTCAACAGCAAAGGCGGGGAGTATCAGTGCGTCCACTTCGTCCATCACGTTCGTCCTAATCATATGCGTCGGAAACAATCCGGCAACGATCCGTCCTGCTGTTTCCGCATCTTTAAGTTCCGGTGGGACTCAGGCCCCTAGTTTGCCGATCACGATCTCGTACCCGGTTCCCCAGGGATCCTCATTCACCTTCTCGCAGAGCTTCTTGCAGTATCGCGTCTTGCTGTCCCGTATTGCTTTCGTCAGCGTCTTTCGTGCTGTTTGGTATATGGCTTGGAGGTTTTCCCTTTCGGGTCCACCTCCTGCCCTTGTCACTCGCCAGGCATATCCTGCGTAGCCTGGCTATCTCGTTCGTCCACCAATATTATGGTTGTCTTTGTTGTATCTGTCGACGTTTCGGCATTGTGCTTCTGCACAAGATGTCTATTAATTTGGCCCTCTCGTCTGTCAGTCTTTCCGCTCCTTGCCGGCCCGTTAGTTCGGGGGGAATTCTCACCCCTGGAGCTGGTGCAATCATTAACTACTCCGAAAATTTTCGTCCGCCGAGTTTACGTAGATTCCACCGCGAGAGTTGGTGGGTTGTCGTTCGTCTCGTTTCCGTCCATGCCACCACTTCAAAGACGATGTACTGGTGATCGCTGGCTGTATAGTCTTCGATCACCCGCCATCCCCTAAGCCTTGGCAGGATTCTGTCCGATGTCATCGTGACGTCGGGGATAGAGTCTCCGACACCTGGCCGTCTATACGTCGGCGTATGTCCCGTATTTACCACTGCTATATCGAGCCTTGCGGCCATTTCCAGCAGTAGTCGTCCGCGTCAATTCGTTTTGTTCATTTCCCACTCGGTCGCCCTCGCGTTAAAATCTCCTGTAACGATGAGGTCCCCGGGCAGGTCCCTGATCCCGTCTTCTAGGAGTGCCGCCTTTCTTTCGAACTCAATCGCGGTGCGGTTGGGTGATAGGTAGACGCTGAGATAAGTGACAGCGCCAACTGTGACCCAGACGTAGTCATCCTCGACACTGCGATTGGAGACTCTAGATTGGGTGCCACCCCTTACCCAGATAGCAGAGATCTCTGTCTCGTTCGTGATGTACGTCTGGGTCGTCCTTCTCCTGTATGGTTCACACAGGATCAGGATGTCCGCGTCATATTCGTTGGCTATCTGAGGTAGAAGTGTGTTTGCGGTCCTACTTCGATTCAGGTTTCCCTGAATTATTCTGTCCGTTTTCTGACCCGTCCCTTGCACTCCTCCAGCGCAGCCCGGAACATAGCACATCTGCCGCTTCCGGCAAGGTGGACGACGTCCTTCTACCCGGCCTCAGAGCACAGTGGGCAGACCGGTTTGTTTTTACATTCCGTCGTGTAGTGTTCGGATATGCCACACTTGCGGCAGCATTTCGTCCTATCCTTGCCTGTGCATTCAGCTTTCACATGGTCGAAGCCCAGGCGGCTGTAACATTTTGTCACCGTCAGTCGTTTCCGAACGCGGCAGTGCACCCAATTATTATTATTATTATCATCATTATTATTATCATTATTACTATTACAGCTACAAAGTCGAACAGGTATGCCGACAAAATATATATGTTAGTTTGTACCTGTAATCAACTAGAGAACAATGTGAAATCACCCATCTACATCAGACGAGTAGATTGATACGCAACTGTTATACAGGGTGTCCCATTTTAACTTACGCACCAAGATAACCCAAAAACTATGAGAGCTAGCGAAAAATGTTTCGAATAAAAGTTACTCGTCTCCGAGGGGGACATATTATGGTGACCTTGACTTTGACCTCGAGGGTCATTTTCAAGGTCATTTGAAGGTCAACTTTGTTTTTTCAAATAGGAACCCCTATTTTCGACCCCGGATTCGGAAAGAGCGGAAAATCCTACGTTTAGATGACCTATCATGCGTGGGGTCCGGGAGACCCGCGGTCATTTGAAGGTCAACTTTGTTTTTTCAAATAGGAACCCCTATTTTCGACCCCGGATTCGGAAAGAGCGGAAAATTCTACGTTTAGATAACCTATCATGCGTGGGGTCCGGGAGACCCGCCAAGGTCATTTGAAGGTCAACTTTGTTTTTTCCTGGAGTACCCTACTTTTTTTATCACGGATTCGGAAACAACAAAAAATTCTACGTTCAGGCAAGGTGTAACTTGTGGTTGATCACTCAAGAACATGTGAAGGTTAACTATTTTTCATAGGAATCGCTATTCTCGACCCCGGATTCGGGAAGTATGGAAGGTTGTCCGTTCTGTCAACGTCGAGATGTAACGTGTATTCAATTCTTTATGCTCATTTAGAGGTAAAAGTAAGTTTTTGAATAAAAACGTCGATTTTTGTTTTGAACGGAGTGACGAATTTAGTGTTGAGATGAGTGATTATTAATAGTAAGCATTTTTTTAACAACTGTTGAAAAAGTCGTTGAGCGTTTTTCATGTAAGTATTAACAAATTATTACCACTCTTGTGGTTAGTGTTATCTTTCAAATATGCATTACGTCTTTGATATTTCTTCACAGAATGACCAATTATTCAGGAAATGAAGTCGTTGAAGTATTGTTAGTACTTGGTGAATGTCGCCGGAACTACCGAGCTGCTGCTCGGCTCTATGCTGAACGTTTTCCGAACCAGCGCCATCCTAATGACAGGCAAATCAGAAATATCGAAAGACGTTGCCGTATGAATGATCTTCATCGACAGAGAGGTGGAAACAGAAATGTGAACAACAATGATCCAAGACTTCTTGCTGTGTTAGCAATGGTTCATGTGAATCCTCACATCAGTACAAGAGAAATCGAACGTCGGTTGGGCGTACCTCGTACTACTGCTCATCGGATGTTAAGATCCGTGGGTTACCATCCATACCACATCATCCTGCACCAAGAACTCAATGAAAATGATTATTTACTCAGAATGAATTACTGTAGGTGGGCTCTTAATCAACTGGATGAGGATCCCAATTTCTTTTGGAATGTTTGTTTTAGCGATGAAGCTACCTTCAAAAGTGACGGTAAACTCAATAGACATAATTGTCATTATTGGTCACCTGTCAATCCTCATTGGCATCGTCAAGTGATAAATCAACACCGTTGGAGTCTTAATGTTTGGGTGGGAATATTCAACGAGCATATTATTGGTCCCCATTTTTTTTATGGCAATGTCAACGGCCAAGCGTATCTTGATTTTCTGGAGAATCATCTACCTGAATACTTGGAGGACATCCCACTGAATGTTCGGCAACTCATGTAGCTACAACAAGATGGTGCTCCAGCTTACTTTGCTGTAAACGTTAGAGAATTTTTGAATGCTCAATTACGTGACCATTGGATAGGTCGAGGTGGTCCAGTTCCCTGGCCACCTAGGTCTCCTGACCTGAATCCACTAGACAGCTATTTCTGGGGATATTGCAAGGACGCTGTTTACAAGGATGCACCTACCACTAGATTAGATATGATGGATAGAGTGAGAAGAGCTTGTGCAGCTGTTACGCCTGAAATACTTACAAACGTTCTCAATAATTATCATCGGCGTTTGGAAACATGCTTAGCAAACAATGGGGGACCTATTGAACATCTCATGTAATTGTGCGTGCGCATCATTCATCACCAACTTATTGACAGATCATTATTATTGTTATTATTGAGTTATTCCTCATCAGATTGACTAATACTGTTGATTATTACTACTAATGACTAATATTTTTTTGTTAAACTCTGTACATAAAAAGTTGAATATATTTAGTGTGTTCTAAAATTTACGCATACTTTATTTCTCATATGAAAACATGAAACTGTTCTGAGTAAAGTAATTTGCCATTAATTTGACGTTTAAATGGCCAAGGAAAGTTGAATTAATTCATTACATAAAATATTTAGGATTTTTTGTACTTTTCGAATCCGGGGTTAAAATTAGGGATTCCTATTTGAAAAAACAAAGTTGACCTTCAAATGACCTTGGCGGGTCTCCCGGACCCCACGCATGATAGGTTATCTAGACGTAGAATTTTCCGCTCTTTCCGAATCCGGGGTCGAAAATAAGGGTTCCTATTTGAAAAAACAAAGTTGACCTTCAAATGACCTTGGCGGGTCTCCCGGACCCCACGCATGATAGGTCATCTAAACGTAGAATTTTCCGCTCTTTCCGAATCCGGGGTCGAAAATAGGGGTTCCTATTTGAAAAAACAAAGTTGACCTTCAAATGACCTTGGCGGGTCTCCCGGACCCCACGCATGATAGGTCATCTAAACGTAGAATTTTCCGCTCTTTCCGAATCCGGGGTCGAATATGGGGTTCCTATTTGAAAAAACAAAGTTGACCTTCAAATGACCTTGGCGGGTCTCCCGGACCTCACGCATGATAGGTCATCTAAACGTAGAATTTTCCGCTCTTTCCGAATCCGGGGTCGAAAATAGGGGTTCCTATTTGAAAAAACAAAGTTGACCTTCAAATGACCTTGAAAATGACCCTCGAGGTCAAAGTCAAGGTCACCATAATATGTCCCTCTCGGAGACGAGTAACTTTTATTTGAAACATTTTTCGCTAGCTCTCATAGTTTTTGGGTTATCTTGGTGCGTAAGTTAAAATGGGACACCCTGTATATACTGTACATTATCTATTGTAGTTATTCCTATTCCTACTATCAGTATTATTGCTTTTGAATAATTAAAAAAATGTAATGTACACTCGACGTACGCTGTATCTCGTGGAACGTTTTGAAAACTACTAAGTAAGGTTGAGTTGGACGATGAATGTCAGACCACGGACTGCAACTCGTAACAGAAAAGACGGAACTGACGTTTCTCACGAGAAGACGTATACAGACGATACTACACATGAGGGTGAGGAGATACGAGATGGAGACTGAGAGGGAAGTCAAGAACCTTGGACTAACCCTCGATACGAAGATGACCTTCTGGCCTCATATACAGAAGACAACCTGGACAGCGACAGAGAGGATAGCATTCTCGAGTCGCCTAATAGCAAACACGACGGAACCGAGATCGCGGAAACGGCGACTGTTAATGACGACAGCTCACTCCGTCCTCCTGTACGGCGCGGATATATGGGCATACTCCCTAAAGACAAAGAAATACTGTAAGATGATGATGATGGTACAGAGACAGAGTACACTGCGAATCGCTTGCTCCTATCGAACAGTTTCTGCGCAGGCTGTTTTGGTGGTGGCGGGCGTAATACCCGTGGATCTCCTGGCCTTTGAACGTAAAAGGATCTACATAAGCAGCGCGGACATAGGACGAAAGAACAATCGCCGAGCGAGACAGGACGATTGACATGTTGCAAGACCGACGGACAAAAGAACGAGATGGAAAGATGAGATAACTGATATGGGATTTAAGACTGTGGCTCGGAAGGAAATTTGGCGATTTAAATTTTTACGTCACCCAGCTCATGATGGGTCATAGGTACTTTCTATAGTACCTTCATAATATGAACAGAGTACGAACATGCGACTGCAAGTAGTGTGGACTCGAGTGAGACGACGCGGAACACACGTTTTTCGCGTGTGACTGCTGCACAAGACTCAGACGAGAACTAGAGACAATGGTCGGCAGCATTCCTGATAACATTGTAGAGGTTATGTTGCATGAATCACAATGGTGGCGCTTAGTCGCTACCTATACGGAAACCATACTGAGACGTAAGAACGCGGACAACTGCTTGACAGATAACTGAGCAGATGGAGTAACGTGACGTAACGAAATACGATGGAACGACATGAACGGACGAACACAGACAGAACCCCCAGTCAAAATTAATATCAACATAGTCCGCGGCTGGGGGAAGGACATCAAGGAGGTGGCGGTTTAGTGGGTAGGCCTGTTCTTTTTGAGAGTCCCACATACCTCCTTAGTCAGCAAGACTAACAAGGAAAGGTACCCAACCCGAACTCACCGATTTTGATGATTTTGATCCATATTGTAGAACATAAAAAAATAAGAGACACTTATTTTTTTATCGGCTAATTTTCACTTTTAAGGGGTAAAAATCTCACCTACAGTTAACCCCCAAAAAGCGTTTTTTTAATATTTCGGCTTAAAATTAAAATTTTTTAGTGAAACAAATTGGAGGTTATTTCGTACAAAAGGAGCAAGTAGTTCATGGTGATTTGAAGAGTAAGGGTAGCATCCCCTATTTTTTAGGGGTTGAAAACATATATTATTTGGCATAATTTTATAATGAAAAAGTTTAAACCGACTAAAAAAAATGGAAAAAATGTTTAAACATCCATAATAATAAATTTAGTTAACGTCTTTCGGTGTTTTAATAAATATTACCGCTAAGCGGAGTAAACCACCCCTAACACAAAATAACTGTAAATATGTAATTCAATACATAATATTTCGTAGAAAGTTTGTATATAGAGGTTTTCGAGGTCGCTAATTACAAATCTGTTATCAGATTTAGAAAATTAAAAATGGCGGAACTAATATGGCGGACGGAAATATCGAAAAAAAAATTTTATATAATAAAAAAGTTTTAAACGGCTAAAAAAATTGGAAAAAATTTGTCAACATCTATAATAAACAATTTAAGTTTTTTGGTATTTTCATAAATACTACCCCTAGAAGGGGGGGGGGGGGGGTAAACTAACCCTAACACAAAATAACTATAAGTATACTTCAATCCATAATATTTTGTAGAAGATTTGTATATAGGGGTTTTCGAGATCGCTCTTTACAAATCTGATATCAGATTTTGAAAATTCAAAATTGCGGAACCAATGTGGTAGACGAAAAAGTCGAAAAAAATTTTAACTTTCATAAAAATTTCTTTACAAATGTATGATCTTTGTAGCCTGTACATGTGAACTAAAGAGCCTTAAAGCCTAAACCCCTAAACAATAAATAGGCTAGATGCCTGTGCTTTTTAACCAAACTACCTCAAATTCCTAAATTTGTAAATAAGAAAATTCTGTGTATGAAGCAGTTTTAGAATTTCCGTAGAAATTGTTATCAAAATGTTATTGAAATACCTTTATTGTAAATTTAACTTGTAATGTATTTTTGTTCATAATATTAGAGTATAATAATAATAATCTATAATCTTTTATCTTTTGCCACAGTGCATTTTTTGTATTGAGTATAAAATATATTAATTTACGAAGTTTTTACAATAATGGTAGTCCTCATAAAAGTGTTTAAAGCACAATGCTTTTTTGCACCAACCACATCATACAATTGCAATGTTTGTGTACCTTTCTATTTCACAATGTGTTGCACAAGACTTTCCAAAACTGAAATCTATAGGATTATCAAATTAGTCTGGTTTTTCATTGACGTAACCGCTTTTATTCCAGGAATATTTAAAAAAATCTATATATCTAGGTGAAGACAGTTGGTTGTGAACCAATGATTGAAGTTTAATTATATTATTTCTCACATGTAATTCATATTATGATCCATTAATATTACATTATCAGAAAAAGTTCGGACAAAGTTTTTCCAAATACGGAATCCATAGACATCAAGTGGTTGTATTTTTCCTGTGGTTCCAGTTGGAATTTTTTTTATGTTAATAATTTTATTTTGTGGCATCGTTGCTTCTCTAACTTTGTCACAATGACCACTCCAAGAATCAAGTAATAATATTGAGTGATGGCCTACGTGGGGATAAAATATTTTTTCCAACCAGATTTTAAAGTGATCTGCAATTAACCGACTTACTAATTAACGATCAACGATATTACAATGTAAAAATTGTTATTAGTTCCATTACTTGTTATTAATTTTATAATCTTTGATTGAAACATAAAACGAGACGTTATTTGTTACATACTAAATGATTGAATAAAATATCGGTAATATGTCTATACTCATGTCTACAGTAAAGTATGGCCCTTCGGCCTGTCTGAAGGTTAGGGATTTGGAGTCGTTTGTTAAAAAGCACAACCATTTAGCCAATTTGTTGTTTAGGGGTTTAAGGCTCAAGGCTCTTTAGTTCACATGTACAGGCTACAAAGATCACACATTTGTAACAAAGTTTTTATGAAATTTAAAATTTTTTTTCGACATTTTCGTCCACCACATTGGTTCCGCCATTTTCAATTTTCAAAATCTGATATCAGATTTGTAAAGAGCGATCTCGAAAACCCCTATATACAAATCTTCTACAAAATATTATGGATTGAAGTATACTTATAGTTATTTTGTGTTAGGGGTGGTTTACCCCCCCTCCCTAGGGGTAGTATCTATGAAAATACCAAAAAACTTAATTTGTTTATTATAGATGTTGACAAATTTTTTCCATTTTTTTTAGTCGTTTAAAACTTTTTTATTATATAAAATTTTTTTTTCGATATTTCCGTCCGTCATATTAGTTCCGCCATTTTAAATTTTCAAAATCTGATAACAGATTTGTAATCAGCGACCTCGGAAACCTCTATATACATACTTTCTACGAAATATTATGTATTGAATTACATATTTACAGTTATTTTGTGTTAGGGGTGGTTTACTCCGCTTAGCGGTAATATTTATTAAAACACCGAAAGACGTTAACTAAATTTATTACACAGGCACACAAAAAATAAAAAGTGGTCTGTATCAAAAACAACACACATATATTCCCATTATTTTGCCACGCTGAATCCGAATCCGCAGTCAGTTTAACCCCAGTACGTCAGGATCAAGGTCATTTGAAGGTCAAACTCGAATAAAAGTAGTATAAAAAAATGTAACTAGTATTTCTATGGTTTCGAGGGTCGCTGAACATAAATCCGTCATCCCCTTGACCCAAGCACGCCAGGTTCAAGGTCATTTCAAGGTCAAACATAGATATTGCACGAAAAGTTGAATTCTGACTACAGATTTTGAAAGTACGGAAAAAATTACGTTCAGAGACAATTTTTTCAATTTTTTTTATCGTGAATCCAGCGGTCATTTCGAGGTCATTGTATTTTGATCCCATGAAAATCAGTATGACCATTTTGAAAAAACAGAAGTACGTCTTCAATGAATAAAAAAACTCTTTCCATACGTTTTGACGGTTGCTGAATCCAAATCCGTGATCTCCGTGACCCAAGCACATCAGGTTCAAGGTCATCTGGAGGTCAAACTCAAGAAAACGTAGTTTAAAAAAATGTAACTAGTATTTCTATGGTTTTGAGGGTCGCTGACTCCAAATCCAAAATTAGAATTGCTCCGACTACTCGAGTTTGGTGTACAAAGTGATAGAATTTATACTTCTCTTTTCTTGTAACGGACCCTCTTATCTTCAAAAGATCTATGCAGCGGTTTTCTTTTTCTTTTTTCCGTTTCTGACTCGTTTTCCCTTTTAAGCATCCAGCAAAAATCTGCCATCATATTTACATCCCATCTTCCTTGATACCGGCGTTCCATCTCTTTGATATCTTGATGAAACCGTTCACCCTGTTATTCGCTATAGCCTGAAAGCGTAAGATTTTATATCACACCTACGTTTTTCGTGTGCCGGAACCCAGGGCACCTCAACGCGGTGACGGCGGGAAACGGCTTTTTTTCTTTTTTTTGTTTTCCGGCAAAGCTCTGGGGTGAAAGCACGATGCCGTCATGGCCGGCACACGAGAAGGTACGATGCAGGGTTTCGGATGCCCAGTATCGGCGGTTGGTCAGGGTGAGCAAGCGGGCCCGCAAGCGTCGTCATCAAGTGACCGCAAGTCTAGTAAATAGAATCTACTTTTCATAGGTGTGATGGAAAAACAGATGATTTCTGTTATGTTTGTGGAAAATTTGAAGTGCCAAAATATCGAAGGCTGTTATCAGGTTTATAACTATTTACGAAGAATGTTTTAATTTAAAGGTTGTCAGCCAAAATACAGTCTGGGTACCTCATATGATTTGCAATTGTTACAGAACAATATTATCACGATGGGAGAAATGTCGGACTCGTAGTCAGCTCAAATTTTCACAGCCTATGATATGGTCTGAACCTTTATGTCGAGTCGATTGCTATTTCTGTATGACCAAGACTTTTGGCTTTAACGCAACTACAAAAAATAAAATCGTGTACGCTGAAGTAGCATCAGTAAAAAAGCCAATACCGTTAGAAGAGGAAGCTACTGACCAAGAACCTATGGAAGTTGATACATCACTTGCACCAAAGGAAATGGAAGTTGTTGAATCCTCAGATGAGGAAAGTGACAGTCAAAGTGATAGCAAAGAAGATGAATATTTACCAAGAGTTGTCTCGAATAATACCCCCGAAACTTTCAATCAAAAATAGTTGAATGATCTCGTAAGAGATTTGGGATTACCCAAAGATGGAGCCGAGTATCTGGCCGCAGTATTGAAAAAGAAGAATTTGTTGTCCAAGGGGACAAAGGCTTATGTTTATCGGAATAGAGAAGAGAAGTTTCGTAAGTTCTTTGCCAAAAATTCAGAGAACTCGATGACATTCTGTACAGATGTGAGAGGATTAATGAATGAATTGAAACCTAATATTTATAAAGATGAAGAGTGGAGGTTATTTATTGACTCTTCTAAACGAAGCCTCAAAGCTGTACTTTTGAACAATGGAAACTCTTTTGCGCCTATTCCGATAGCTCATTCAACGAAGTTGAAGGAAACATACCAGAATTTGGAAGTTGTATTAGAAAAAATCAATTACTCGGATCACAAATGGAAAGTGTGCGGTGACCTTAAAATTTCAACTCTGATTCTGGGTCAGCAGTCAGGTTTTACAAAATATCCCTGTTTCTTGTGTCTGTGGAATAGTAGAGATAGAAAGCATCACTATGTACAGAAAGAGTGGCCAAAAAGAACTGATTTCAATCCAGGCGTACAAAACGTTCTCCGGGATCCTTTAATAGATCCTTCAAAAATTTTGCTCCCACCCCTTCATATCAAACTTGGTCTTATGAAGCAATTCGTCAAAGCTCTGAACAAGGATGGAAAATGTTTTGAATACTTAGGACAGAAGTTTCCAGGCATAAGTGATGCCAAACTAAAAGAAGGTGTTTTTGATGATCCCCAAATCCGCACTTTATTCAGAGATAACGACTTTATCACAAAGATGACCCCTGTAGAATTGGCTGCATGGTCAAGTTTCAAGAAAGTAGCAGAAAATTTCTTCGGGAATCAGAGAAGTGAAGATTAAAAAACTTTGGTGGAAAATTTATTAAATAGCTACAAAGAATTAGGATGCTTAATGAATTTAAAATTGCACTTTCTACATTCTCATCTTGATTACTTCCCAGAAAATCTCGGAGACTATAGCGAAGAACAGGGTGAACGGTTTCATCAAGATATCAAAGAGATGGAACGCCGGTATCAAGGAAGATGGGATGTAAATATGATGGCAGATTTTTGCTGGATGCTTAAAAGGGAAAACGAGTCAGAAACGGAAAAAAGAAAAAGAAAACCGCTGCATAGATCTTTTGAAGATAAAAGGGTCCGTTACAAGAGAAGAGAAGTATAAATTCTATCACTTTGCAAACCAAACTCGAGTAGTCGGAGCAATTCTAATTTTGGATTTGGAGTCAGCGACCCTCAAAACCATAGACATAGTAGTTACATTTTTTTAAACTACGTTTTCTTGAGTTTGACCTCCAGATGACCTTGAACCTGATGTGCTTGGGTCAAGGAGATCGCGGATTCGGAGTCAGCGATCCTCAAAACCATAGAAATACTAGTTACATTTTTTTAAACTACGTTTTCTTGAGTTTGACCTCCAGATGACCTTGAACCTGATGTGCTTGGGTCACGGAGATCACGGATTTGGATTCAGCAACCGTCAAAACGTATGGAAAGAGTTTTTTTATTCATTGAAGACGTACTTCTGTTTTTTCAAAATGGTCATACTGATTTTCATGGGATCAAAATACAATGACCTCGAAATGACCGCTGGATTCACGATAAAAAAAATTGAAAAAATTGTCTCTGAACGTAATTTTTTCCATACTTTCAAAATCTGTAGTCAGAATTCAACTTTTCGTGCAATGTCTATGTTTGACCTTGAAATGACCTTGAACCTGGCGTGCTTGGGTCAAGGGGATGTCGGATTTATGTTCAGCGACCCTCGAAACCATAGAAATACTAGTTACATTTTTTTATACTACTTTTATTCGAGTTTGACCTTCAAATGACCTTGATCCTGACGTGCTGGGGTTAAACTGACTGCGGATTCGGATTCAGCGTGGCAAAATACATGGGAATATATGTGTGTTGTTTTTGATACAGACCACTTTTTATTTTTTGTGTGCCTGTGTTATTATGGATGTTTAAAGATTTTTTCCAATATTTTTTAGTCGGTTGAAACTTTTTTATTATAAAATTATGCCAAAGATATGTTTTCAACCCCTAAAAAATAGGGAATGCTACCCTTACTCTTCAAATCACTATGAACTACTTGCTCCTTTGGTACGAAATAACCTCCAATTTATTTCACTAAAAAATTTTAATTTTAAGCCGAAATATTAAAAAAAAAACGCTTTTTGGGGGTTAATTGTAGGGGAGGTTTTTACCCCTTAAAAGTGAAAATTAGCCGATAAAAAAAAATAAGTGTCTTTTATTTTTTTATGTTCTACTATATGTACTAGGAACACGACAGCGCGCTACGCGCGCGCATAATCTCATTTCACTGCGAAAATTCGGATAAAATTAAATTAATTGTAACTGAATAATTCTCGTAAATTCAGGAAGTATTATATCACATAAAGAAATAATTATTGAAAAAGTATATATTAGTAGACACTGAAACTCGTAAACGATCTAAGTAGGTGTATGTTTTTAAATATAAATATATTTATATAAACTTCTTATAGTACCCTGTTCTTCGATCAGATATGCTCACCTATACAATTCTGTGTATACATAGTTTTTAACTAATGAAGTCTCCCTCTGGTTTCCTAGATAAATTTTCAATGAATCCCACGATCTAACTCGGGACATAGCAACGTAAAGTTGTCCATGATTAAAAACATCTCTTCGAAGATCGATGCCAATTTTTTGTAAAGTTTGGCCTTGCGATTTATTTATGGTAATAGCAAAAGCCAACCGAATCGGAAATTGTCTTCTTTTGAAAGTGAATGGATATAGATTTTCACAATACAATGTAATTCTATTAAGAAAAATAATGTTATTGCGTTTGTCGCCCGTTAATATTTTACATTTTAGTAAATGATTAGAAAAATCTATTATTTGTAATCTTGTCCCATTACACAACTCTTCACTGAGACTTATATTTCTCACTAACATAACTATGCAAAATCGTCTTAAACGCAATATATGAGGAGGGAAGATTGGTGGATTTAATGAATTAAGATACTCTGGTAAAAGAATATCTCCCATTTCACCATTATCACAATTCTCCGTGCTATCAATACCAGTATATATATGCTCACTGTTTTTATCCAATAAATTAGTAATTCTGTCATTCATGTCATCTACGTCAGCATTCCTGGCAGAAAGAATAGCACAATTACTTATTTCATCAAATTTTTTATTTGTGATAAATGTACCAAAAATGTTTTGAACAATACATTCATTCGCGGGAAGTATGCAATGTTGTGGTAATTCTATATTGTTATCCTGATCATTTAATGTTCCATTTCCGACATCCAATAAATATTTAGCAAATTCAATTTCTTGCGGTAAAACTCTCATATTTGTGTGTAATTGGTATTTTACAAAATGTGTCCATAAATGACTGTTTTTTATAGATAAATTTAATATTTCATCACGTGTTCCTTTTACTTTAATTGGCAATAGCTGCCTGAAATCACCACCTAAAACCAGTATTTTGCCTCCGAACGGTAGATCATTATTCATGATATATTTCAAAGTTCTATTTACAATTTCCAAAGCATATCTCGGAGCCATTGGTGCCTCGTCCCAAATGAATACTTTAGTTTCTTTTAAAAGTATACCTTCCTTTGATTGTATTTTAATATTTGAAAACGAATCATTAAACATAGGAACTGGTAAACCAAAAGTTTTATGTACTGTTTTTCCGTTTGGCAACAAAGTAGCAGCAATACCAGTAAAAGCCATTGTAGAGCATTTGATGTTTTCTGACATTAAAAGATGATAAATGGTTGTGTAAAGAAAAGTTTTTCCAGAGCCTCCTTGACCATCTATATAAAAGTTATTCGATGCAGTATAATTACTTGAACGTGAAGCAATAAGAACTTCATCAACTATTTGTTTTTGTTCTGGATTTAACATTTGATATTGTCGATTGCCAATTTCTAAGTGATTATTATCTTCATCATGATTATTGTCGTGGACTATAGCATCCATAACATTTTGTTCCATTGTTGGAAAATCTGCTAAACTTCGTCCTTCTGTAATTAAAATATCATTAATTTCTGAGTAAGCCATTTGGTAACATATATGTAATTCATAGTTACGCGCGAAATCTTCCGACATTTGTTTTTTAAACATTTCCCACAGTTTTTCCGGATAAATTGGTTGACAGTGAATCAGTATACGAACGAATAACTGCCTCAAGGTAGATGTATTGGTAATCTTGAGACTGAATGACTTTTATCTTGTAGTTTTTTACTGAAAATGCGGTAGCATGCCTCCACAGGACCAACGTAACGTGTTTCAATAAAATTACGACATTCATCGTGTTCAATAACGTTACCATTATCAGATTGTCCAATTACAACCGTTGCAGCATCGTGGCCTTTGTAGATGTATTTATACAAATATTTGACTGCATTAATACTTGAGACAATCTCCACATTAATATGGCAATCGAACATTAGTAACAACGTAGTACAATGTGGAACAACCCATATGTTTTTTTCGTTATCATGACTTTTACGATAATGTGGGAACCCATTTTCATCCATTGTAGTCTGTTCTTGAAATTCCTTTGGAAAATTTTTTGAGCATTTTCCGTCTTTCATACACCAATCACCGCAGGGACCATGAATCATATTTCTCATAACTATGTCAAATAAACGTGGATCTCTTATTTCAATTGGTATTTCGGCTGATATGTATTTGTCCACTATTTCTGGCGTGGTAATTTTATACCCTTGTTCCAATGTAATTAATAAATGCATATGTGGTAAACCTCGTTTTTGAAATTCAATAACATACACATATGAAGCGACTTTTCCAAAAAAATTTTTCTTTATAACAGTATCAAGTAAACGTTCTTTTTTTAAATCAAAAACTCTCGCAACTAAATCTGGTCGATCTGAAGCTTGCTGACCTGGTAATAAATTTTCCGATATTTCAGGCCAATTTGGATTACATGTCATCGTTAGAAAAATATCCGGTTTTCCAGTCTCATTGACAATAGCCATTGCATCTTGATAACATTGCTGCATATAGCGAGGTGAGCCGATGAATGTTGATGGTAGAATTACAGTTTTACCTACATGACCATTTATGTCATTTGCACAGTTTCGCATATGATCATGTAAACCTTAGTACGTATCGCTCGTAATTCTTTTTGATGGTATTTATGCCATTGAATCCTCTCTCGTTCAATTTTGACATAACTATCTACTACCCATTGTTGATACAATCTACGTCCTCTAATAATAGGATTAAATTCATTGTCTCTGATAGTTATGCGGTATTTAGTATAATCCAACCGCGTAAGCCGAGCACGTCGCTGAGTATTTGTACGCTCCATGTCTTGATGCCAACCTTGTGAACCGTAGGGGTAAAATAACGGATAAATCCATGATTCTATATTAGGATCTAAAGAACTAACAATTTGTAATGATTTTGTGTTTTTATTTCTAATAGTTACATATGATTTTGGTATTTCTCCATCAGCAGTTGTCGAAAATATTGCAGCAACTTCATTGACGCGTTGAAAATTATATCTACGGCTGTCTTGACCAAGCTTTAATGAAAATAATAATTGCAATTCTGGTTGCGCTGAATCACCGTGTATATCACTTATTAGTTGCTGCAATTGTATTTCTTCATTCATCATTGCGTAAGATTTGGCATAAATGTTATTATCACGAATGATACTATCCAAAACTGTCATTAATTGATAATCTATAACATTATTTTGCTGCATTCTATAATTTAAAGCTTCATTTTGATCCATTATAAAAAGTTGTCCATATGACGGATTTTCGCCATCGCTAGGATATAGTGCAGTATTCATTTGATAATATATCTGACCTTGTATTTTAAAACAGTATGGTCCTGGTCTACGTGTTTGAAAATTTACTAAATTGGCATTAAATGAGGCAAATAATAAAGAACTATTATAACTACGTATATTTTCAAATGTTCTCCTTGGAATAATCTTGACAGTTCTGGTGGAAAATCTGGAAACGTATCGAATTGAACACATCCATGGCCGCAACAATCATTAAACGATAATCCTTTATTCGATACTTTTTCGTCTTTAAAATGCTTAGCTTTAAAATGTTCATGTTTACATATAACATCCATTGGTCCTAAATAATCTGGTTCTACTGTTTGTTGTAAATTACGATTGATGTCAATAATATTTTGGCGAGCGACTTGTCGTCGGTGACGTTGATTTTCAGTTTCTTGAAATCGTCTTTTTTTCTGTGCAACCGCTGTTTCCTCACCAGTAATCTTTCGACGACCCATAGTTATTTCTTGTTATAACAATTATTCAAATATTGGAAGAATTGACAATTAAAAGAAATCTCTTATTATACTATAAAATTTTCCTAAATTTTATACTTCACAACGGACTTTTCACTAACCGAATATTCAATAAAATTTGAATATTAGTCACTTCATTAAATCAACAAAAATACTTCTTCCTTAATTTTTGTAAAGGAATTTAAATGTTATTACAATAATTTTAATTAATTACGCGATGGTCGAATTTGTAAACTCTCCAGCGCTATAAACGTCCGTGTGTGCAAAATGGTTTTTTTTTTTAATCCCTCCATCAGATGAAAGTTGATAAGTATCAAATGCAAATTTTTTTTTTAAAATCATTCAACACAGATCATAAGTAATAGAATTAAAAACTGAGAGAATAGATGCTTATTTAAATATTCAAACTTATAAGAACGATTTAAATAATTTCATTATCTAATGAATCGATTATAAGTTCATCAATTAGGTTGATTACATTTTGGTTTCGGGCATATGTAGTTTTTGGTATTTTTAGTTTAGTTTGGTTGTGGTTTTTGCAGTTTCAATGAGGCTTGGTGGTTCAAGTTAAGTATACAGTTAGGTGATAAAAATCAATAATAAATGTATAAATAAAAATACTTTTGAAATAAAGTTAATTTATTGACTTTCCAAAAATACTGAATAATTCAGTCGAGTAATGTAATTCGTAGAACTATAATGATATCTAGATTATAAACTGGAAAAATATATGTGCTTGTCGTTTAATCAATACCTGAAAAAAAATGAATAAGTCAATTCTCGTGTATTCACAATAGCAAAAATTAAACATGAAAAAAATTAATATTTTACTTACTATCGTTCAATTAACTGTGCTTCTAAGGCTGAAGTTATTACACAGCCGTAAATAGAATCAAAATTCAAAGTAGACTTAAATCCCAGTAGTAAATAGATTCTGAAGCAGCAGAATAACTGAAACATTAATTATTACAAATTAATGAATAAACGAATCGTATATGAACACAACAGTTAAAAAAAGTATTGTAAAATATGAAATATACATATACTTACGTTTGTATTTACTATATGAATCTTAGATTTTAAATTCCAACTGACGTAAACAAATTGTAAAGCAACAGAGTAGCTGAAACATGGAATGTTATATATTAATGAATAAATGAAGTTGTTATTGGAAAATATTAAACATATATACTTACGTTTGTATTAACTCTCTCTATGATACTGATGTTTTTGTTAGATGATCATGTGCAATTATCAAATTATAAAAATTGAATGTACACATTTGAATTTGAATGTTGTTGCTATCATATTAATAAAATAATTTCTCGAATGTTTTAAAAAATTGCATTTATTTTACAAAATTTTAAGAAAAATTAAAAAAGAAAGGTTATAATTTTCAAAATAACCCTGACGTATACCATAATAACACACATAATCATCTATACTAGCTGATAATTATTATTAAAAAAAATTAAATCTTTTTACACTATATAACAATAAAGAAACGGCACTTACTTATCGATGTAGATATTATTAACAAAAAAATTCAATGCCTATGAAGTAGCGTGTCGCGTGTTCACAAAGATGGAGTAAACAACGTTGAATGAGGTTAAGGTCACTGCTTGATGAATCATAATTTTGAATGATTGATAAACTGAATAGAAAAAAAAGAACCTTTTTTCAGAATTATATTGAGATTCTTAACAATCTTAAAAATGTGATCCCGGTATACCAATATCAATAAATTTTTGTTTATAATAATTCATTGCCACAAAATTCAACTCGTTAATTTAAAACTTCTTAAAGGGACGATAACAAATATTTATTATCAGTAACTACTATCAAAAAATTTTTTTATTAGAGTTTTATTCCACTACACAACTCTAGTACAAAAAATGTCATAAACAATAAATACAAAATTATATTTCCTTTAAATATCTTTATCTTATAAAAAAATATAATATGCAAATTATTGCATAATCGTTAAAAACATATCTGAATCTACATTTGTACATCATATAAATATTAGGTTTACACATTATTATACATTTTTACAATGTTACAGTTACAATTTACAGTAGTTGTATATTTTATATTGCAACGATTACCGAAAATCGTAAGACTCGCGCGAGGTTAACGAGCGGCTAAGCGAGAGGAGCCGCGTTCGGTTCGCGAGAGAGAGAGAGCGCGTAAGGGGCAATGACCGGGAGGGGAGGCTCCGACCGGCAGTATGACTGTGCTACTCAGTCCGTTCATATCGTGCGCCTAACCTATCACCGAGCCCTTCGAAGTTTTCGCGTGTTTTGCCATTGACATTGCGAACCTGAGTGCGTGGGTGGGTGTGCTAGCAGCAGTACCAGAAGTAGCAGTAGCAGCGACTGCAGTAGCAGCAACAGCAGCAGCAGCAATAGCAGCAACATCAGTGGCAACAACAACATCAGCAGCAACACCAATTGAAGCGGTGCAGCAAGCAGCGGATCGGTCTATTAACGGCGTGTTAGTCGGATACGGTTGGCCACCGTATCCTCATCGATATTGCGGTAGGTGCACCTTCTCCCCCATTTCAATTGTTAATATAATTTGCGTGCGAATCCGCGCAGCGAGCGCGAAGTATTCATTTGTTGCGTGCGAGCAGGTAGTTCGCGGTAATCGCGGTTTTTTTCTCTCTCTCTCAATTTGCGTGTGTTGTCATTCACGCGTGCGTGCGTTAGACTCTCGGCAGATTCCCCGTGTCATTGATTTAATTGAATAAATCAATCATTATTTTCATTTAAACGAGTTTCCGTTATTGTGTTTTTTCCTTTGTCCGGAGGTCGCGTCAGTGTTTACGTTCGATTCGCCGGTTGCGTAGCACGAACCGTGCGAATTCCGATAGACGCGAGTCGACTACTTAGGTTCCGGCGGCGGCCGCACGAGCGCTACTAGCAAGGGGCGACAGCGCCGCCAAGAGGTGAGTTGGGGGAACCCAACTCGGAACAGTGAAGAGACTCTGCGCATGCGCACTCCGAGGCAAGGTAGGTTACTGTGCTTTGAGCACATAGATAACAAGGCTTCGTCTAGTTATAATAAGGGCAATTTTAGAGATTATCGACTGAACGACAGCCTGTTACAATATACATTTAAAGCTAACTTTAATTTTTAACATTTGGCACATTAAAAAATCTTGAGAAGTTTTTTAGATCGTAGAGTATTTAAAGAAAAGGTTTGGAGCACTTTAACTAATTTATGATAAGAAAAATACTGAATGGTAATGATACCTAATTATAATGCTAATTTGTTATATGACATATTTGAAATTTACATTTAAATGAAAAAAATAAATAGTGAAAATAAATAATGATCATAACGCTAAATGAAAACTGGAATGATTTGAAGAAACATAAATTGAAAGCAGAACTATTCATGGCCACGTTTTGGAGTTTTAACACCAAGAGCCACTTGAGCAGCTGACATAACCGGAGCTCCAGGAACTGCGATGATTGAGTTTTCATCCCTGCATTTTATAGTGATTGGTCCGGCCCCTGAAAAGTATCAATTAAACGAATCACATTAAAATAGATACAGATTAAATGAATTTGAAAGTTTGAAATATAAATTCCATATTTTTATTATATTATAAGGTATTATGTATTATTATTTTGTTGGGTTATTTTACACATACCAGATGTATCAACTTCACCGATTACTATGACACGAACTCCTTTGCCAAAGGTTATACCGGTATAGTTGCTTATGTTCACACAGACCTTGGCATTTCCATCAGTAATGGCTCCGCAGCCACAAACTTCCTTTGTGTATTTGTTCTCAGTCTTCGCAAACTTGAACTTGATGTTGCCTTCGATGCCGGTTAAAAATTATTGAATTATTATATCGATTAAAAATGAAAAAATGACTAAATGTAAAAAATAAATACTCACGGACTAAGCCTTCACTTTTTCCTACATCTGCAAAAGTAACCTCTTGAATATTCATTTCCAAATTTGCTTGGTTTGGATTGTAATCACCAATATGCTCCAAAATGGTAACATCTTTAAGGACGTTTCCCTGTTTATGTAAATAATAATAGATCTGCCTGAAACTTAGGATTATGATAGTTTAAAGTATTCTGAACTCACACACGTTTTTTGGGCATACGTTATAATGCTAAATACAGAGAAATAAACAAAAATCAAAATGCATTTTAACACGTGGCCTTATGGGACCGCACTTGAAACGGTTAATTGGACCTGTTACAAATAACACATGCAGACAGTTTTTTTATTATAAACAAAAAGATTTTTTTATGATGCAACCCTCAAAGTTTTGACCCATGTTATAAGGCTTTTCATTAAGATATTAAATAAAATAATAGCAAAATAATGCATGATAAATAAACATGGCAACACCGCATCATATAGTGGTTATGAAAGCGATCATGCGCACGCGCACCCATCGGCGGCATTTTTCAAATGCATTTGAATACTCAGTTCGCACGGAAATTACAATTGATTTTACATTGCGCTGCATACCATAAATAATTATTACGTGAATTATGTATCAATATAAATTATACATATCATAGCCATTCCGAATAATTTCATAAAAATAAAAAAAATATATAAATTGTCCATAAGAAATATAGAATTTTTATTCATAAAACTTACAATATATCTCGTATATTTGAACAAATACGTTTAATGCTTTGATATTTTAAATAAATAACTTACAAATCTAATATCACGTTGAGAATCACGTAAATTACAATATCACATCATCAGCATCCTCCATGATAATCATGATAAATGTTTCCAAATGTTCGAGAATAGCGTCTAGAATTTCCTTTTTTTTTATTATTGTTGCCTTTCCATTTACTTTGCCTTGCAAAAGCTCTGTAGCAAATTCTTTATTTTTTATATATGCATCAATTAAATCTTGATAAGTAAAGTTTTCTTCGGATAATCTTTGGATCATTGTTTCTGAAATATCATCTTTCAAAGGTATAAAGGAATTTATGTTACTTCGACTACGCTCTTTTTTATCGAGATAGATGCAGATACTATCAAATGTTCCATTTATTGCTAGTAAATCACTCACGTTTAGAAAATTGTTCGCTAGTTTTTCTAAAATATGGACATCAAACATAGCATCATGAGCTTCTGAGCAAGAAACATTCAATTTGCATGCTGCTAATGTTGTTAATTTGTGATTATCTACATCGATGATCTTTTTTCTGAATAATGGCAGAGTGTCAGTGAATCCTACAATAATACTTTGAAAATCTTTCAATAAACCACAACTTTTCACCAAAATAACTAATCGCTTAGAATCAAAATCACAGTTGTGAGCAACTAAAATACATTTTTTACCTAAGCTTTTTAAAAATTCCAATACACTAGATACAACAAATGCTTTGGTGTTTGTTACAACTTGCTCGCCATTTTTATATAAGTTTTTATTAATCCGTGTCAGTTTATGAACTTCCGATGATTTCGGATTAATTGGTCGCGTTGGTGTGATATAAGAACTGTATGATTGTTCATCACATTTTAAGCAGATTTGTAGTACGTCATCTTTGAACATATCGAATCCTGCAGTTTCCAAATAAAAAAAAACTATTTTCGTATCATTGCTATTAATAATATTGGAGCTATCTGATTCATTCGACTTTTCATTGGCATTTTCTTGAACTAAGTTTTCATTATTTGTGCAACCTTGTGGAGTTGTAGAATTAGTGATATCAAAAAGAGACATATCACTACTATATGATGTTTCCTCTTTTTTATCAGTGCGATATTTTAATTGAGAACGCAACTGTGTACGCATTATGCGTTTCTTTTATCCATCAATACTTGATTCTCTAGCCTTACGTTTTGAAGCACAGTTGTTTGTACGTTGATGCGCTCTGCAAGTCGTCCTGTCGTTTCCAACCCTAAAGCATGAAAAATACTATTTATGTAAGCTTCCCCATAATTTTTTTGAACAACTGTACAAGCAAATCTGTAGTCGCACAATTGAATACACATTGAATTATTTAAGCTCTCGTTAGCTTGTGAAGAAGCCGCCATTAAAAATTTTGTAGCATTTGCAGCTAGCTTATCAAATAATACTTTCAGCTGTTCATATAATACTGCATTTTTCATTTGTAACCCTACATAATTTTCTTTGTCTTCTTTGGCTTTACACCAAGATCCACAGTTATCGTGGCGATCAAAAGCATGGTCTGGAATATTTTGAATTGCAGCTCTCATTTTCTCTAAATCGCCAACATTTTGCTTTACTGCATAACTAAAATATCTCTTCAGAGAATTTATAGTATCCTGTTGAAGATCTCGATCTGGATCTTGGTTTACTTTTGAATTAATATTAAAAAGAGCGTTCTTAACTCCTTTTGTACTATGGTTCATATCTGACTGCCTAATAATCATGTGAGTAGCTTCCTTTTGTATAGTACTAAAACTGCTGCTGTCATTGTCTGCGGTAAAAACGCCAATCTCAACATTGGCAGCTTGTAAAAGTTTACTTTCAATGACAAGCTTGCGAGCACCCTCCGCTTCCATAGACTTAGCGCTACCATGAAAGTTTAAACGACAATCATGCTCTTTATCAGTACCATTTTTTTCATTGCTGTCACACTGACGACATTTCCTATTGAATGATACGTAATCCAAAACCATACCACTAAGCATTCCTATCAGACATCCATACCCATTCAAACTGTCATAATTATACCCGTTAGAACGCTGGCTCCAGCCAAAATCAAAAGAAACAAACAGTCTTACAAATTCAACCTCTTCATCATTTATTATTTTGGTACTATATAAACTAAGAAATTATCTGGAGTATCAGGAGGTCTGTATGGAAAAGAAAAGAGAGTGACATGTTATTTTTTATACTTACAAGTTCATGACTTTTTTGAGAGAATATATTAATAATAACAAATATTGTATTAGTGTATAAATGTGTATATATTTATATGTATATTTTTTACAAAAAAAATACATTTTTCAATTGATTACTTTCTACTTAAAACGATTATCTAACTTAAAATATAATATAAAAAATCTTATTATTTGCATGATTACAAGTATAGATAAAAAATAATGCTTAACCTACTGATTAAAATAGTAATAAACTAAAATTTCATTCAAAATATTTTTAGACTAAAATAAGTTAAAAAATCTAATTTTCTACATGATTATACTTATATATAGCGTCATCAATTGAAACCTGATTTAAAAAATCATTAGAAACACGTGTGTTAAACAGTAAATTTGAAGAATGTTTTGTTTAGGATTGTTGTGTGAGAAAACTTACAACATGGCTTTAAGTTTGTCTAAATTTTCAAGTGTTAATGCTCGTTCTAATTCAATGGCATACTGGCAGCTCGTTTTCGCCACATCTTCAAGAAATGGACCCACTAATCTCTCTTGGTTTTTGTAGGCATTTTTTGATAAAAGAGGTATTTCAAAAGTACTTAGAAAAGTATCGACTTGACGATGTCCAATATCTGCACGCATTGCTCCTGTAAATAGTAATATTATTTATTAATTACTTATTGAACGTACACTATCATTAAATAAACTGAAAAATAATACTTGTGTGTACCTATAGGCAACTTTGCATTGATTTCAAAAACTTTCTTGCTGCTACCAAGAATGTTTGCCATAGGTCCGCTGCGGACTTTGGTAATTTCGGGACACCTGCTACACTTGCAGTAAAAATATGAACCAAGACCATGAATCGTTTCAACAATATTTTGAGTAAATAATCTTTGATTGCATCCATCACAGTACATCTGTTTAGACATATATTTCAAGTCAACAACGCGCGCTCCTTGGACAGGATAATTTGAGGTTATGTCAGCCTCCTCAGTTTTGGTCTCTTCTTTAGTTGAAGCAGCTTCGGGAGCAACAAATTTTCCTTTGTTTTTAATACCATTTTCTGATCGACGTAACATATGTTGATAAACTTTTTTCGACACATATTTTCCTTTCCAGTGATATCTTTTACGGCCACTCATTGCTCGTTCATAATAAACACCGAGAACATATGCGAATACCACTGTTTATTTACATGGTGTGCTCAAGCGCGACGTTGCCAAGTTTCAAGAAACCGTCGGTAATATAGGTTACTTCACGCAGAAAAAAGAAACAGGGAAACGTCCTTAATCAGCAACTCAAAGGGAACCAACTTTTTGGATTCCTTGAAGAAATTTGATGCTACAGACTTCACAGTTGCTTCTTCGACATGAAAAATCTGAATCGAAAAATATAAAATGTTTAGTAATTACAATAATTGAAAAAGACAGAAATCAATTCCATAGTACGTTTACCTTTCCAATGGTAATAGAAGCAACATGTCGATCAATCAGGGCTTTGCCCCATACCAAGCATTGGATTCTACTGCCATTAGCGTTATTCAAAGTAAATTTGAATAAATCAAATTTCTCTCTCGATCCTACTACTGCAGGAGCATGAACTTCATCAACGTAAGCAATAATCTCACTGAAAAAAAACATTACCATTAATTAACTACCACTAATTGTAATAATTAAAAAAAATTCAGACCATCACTTACGCCATTCTATTTGTATCCCTAAGTTCTTTGAAATGCTCATTGGTAGTGAAAGGTAAAAGCTCTTCGCCCTCTCCACCACTTTCATTGGGATTACTATTATCGTCCTGATCCTGGAGAATGTTAGCTACGGCAGCAAGTCCAACGTTTGGATTACCTCTACCTTGCTGACCATTGACTCCAGCACGAAGTCCAGCGTTAGGATTACCTCCGTCTTGCTGATAATCCATATTTTCCGTTGTCTAATACATGTACATAAAATTTGTAATTTATCTGAGAATAAAATCATTTAGTTTTTTTTCAATCTGATTGAATTCAAAATTTGTTTATCAAAATTTGTTTATAAAGTCATGTAAAAAATTTAATTTATACAATCACAACTTGAGTGCATTAAATAAACACATGTTCATCTTAAATATTTTATATCATCTTAAATATTTTTATACCAATAACTTTCAAGTGCAAAAATCAATATTTCTATAAATTGGTTTGTTTATTATGTAATATATATTATTTTTTTAAATAACGTGCGAATGCAGTGCGATAACATAGTTTAGATTTTTGTTAACTAACGTGTGAATGTGCGAAAAATAGTTGAGATGAACATGTGTTTATTTAATGCAATCACGTTGTTGTGATTTTAATTTTTCACGTGATTTTTGCACTTGAAAGTTATTGGTATAAAAATATTTAAGATGAACATGTGTTTATTTAATGCACTCAAGTTGTGATTGTATAAATTTAATTTTTTACGTGACTTTATAAACAAATTTTGAATTCAATCAGATTGGAAAAAACTAAAAAATGACACGCGGTCACCCTAACCTACCACAAAAAAGTTTAAAAAATAATTATATATTTAGTACAAAATTTTTGTTTTATACTCACCTTCAAGAGTCGCAATAACTTTTAAAATAAATATTTTAAAATTTTAAGCGACGATGTCGACGATTACAATAGATTAAATCAGCTTAAACACCCGGAACTAATTACTACGTGCCAATGCATATGCATATACAGCCATCGACTGTTACTGCGCAAGACAATGCGCACATCAATTAATGCGCACATCAATTAACACATCACACTATAATAGCCACTTCTGTGACAGGTACTCACGTGACCATCTCTCAGCCAATCAAATCACGAATAAAATGACTTCACTCGCCAAGCCATCACTTTTCATATATAGGATCAAAATTATCAAAATCGGTGAGTTCGAGTTGGGTACCTTTCCTTGTAAGAGGAATCCGCAAAAAGGATTCCTTATAAAAAAAATTAATAATAATAATAATAATAATAATAATAATAATAATTGTAATAATATTAAGTATTGTTATTCAAGTATGAAATTTGTTTTTGATAACAAACATAAACAAGCAGCTATGAATTTGATTGTTCTTATGATTACAGCATTATATTCAACAAAAAAGGATGGAATACTATTGTTCAAGGAAACCAATATAGCGTGTAAAAGTATTCGCAGTTTGAATATAATAAAAAAAATTGTACGATTATCATGCCTACTTATCTGCAGAAGTTTACCTTTCCTAAAAAGTGTAGGAGCGGGAAGGGGGGGGGGGATTTCATTCACTACGAGGTGTGTTTAAAAAGTAAGGGGAATTTTTAAATTGGGCAGGCTACGTAGATTCGGTCATCGATATTTTTTTTATTACGTTGTTATACATGACCCTCACATGTGCTCACAGTTTCAGCCAGTTTGTATGTTTACTTTTTTTTGCGAGATAGAAACGTTAGGCATGTTTTTTGTGCTCAACGATTTTCTGCTGTCGAAAACAATGGATCAAAGAGTTTGCAAATTGTTAAAAATAGAATTAAGTGCTCCAAAATACTTGAAATGTTGATAGTGGCATACAAATTGTTTACAAGTGGTATAAGCTCTTTCAAGATAGCCGAGAAGACACTGACGACGAACCTCGCTCTGGACGCCCCAGCACTTCAATGACTGATGAAAGTGTAGAAGAAGTGAAACAAATGGTGTAAAAAAATCGTCGAATCACTATTAGAGAAGTGACTGAAGACGTCGGCATCTCTGCTGGCTCGTGCTATGCAATGTTTTCCGAAGTTTTGGATATAACATAGCAGCAACATTTTTTCCGAAATTGCTAAATTTTGACCAAAAGAACCGGCGAAGGAGTATCGCTCAAGAGCTGTTAAACGACGTCAATGATGATCCTGATGTGCTGAAAAAAGTCATAACTGGTGACGAATCATGGGTTTATGATTATGACGTCGAAACTAAAGCCTAAACCCAATAAAAAGTATTACCTTGAAGTTATGCACCGTTTGCGAGAAGGAATACGAAAAAAAACGTTCGGAATTGTGGAAAAACAATTCACGGATTTTGTATCACGATAATGCACTTGCTCACTCATCGTTACTTGTGTCAAACTTTTTGGCCAAAAACCACAATCATGCCTCAGACACCATATTCACCGAATATAGCCCTCTGCGACTTTTTCCTGTTCCCAAAACTCAAGAAACCCATGAAAGGACGGAGGTTTGGAACGATTGTAGAGTTAAAGAAAAAATCGCCGGAAGAACTCAAGGCTATACCAGAAAGTGCTTACCAGAAAGTGCTTACCAGAAGTCCTTCGAGGATTGGAAGAAACGTTAGCACAAGTGTATTATATTTGAGGAGGATTACTTTGAAGGGGACAACATAAATATTGATGAATAAATAAATATTTTTCCATAAAAATAAAAATATAGATATTAGATAATTGCTTTTGAAAATTTTATATAAAAATATATATTACTTTTGTAAAACAAGATTTGGAGTATTTAATTGTGTAACACCTATTTGCACTAGATTAAGTTTCATTATTAATTTCCACATTTTCACAAAAAGGGGCCCGACGAGTAGTCTTATGACGTTTATTTGAGGCTTATGGTGACGACAAATAACGAACGTCGGATTATGTGACTTATAGCCATATTTTTTTAAATCCAACATAATAACAGTTATATTTACTAACTATATAAATAAAGTCGCCTGATGTATAAAAATGATTTCACATTCTCTGATTTCCTGAAAGTTTAAACTAACGATTACATTTGTGAGATATACCTCCTAGTAATGTTTGACAATCTGTATAGAATAAATAATAAGTATGCGAGAGGGGTCAGCCACCGTGCGCCTTGGGCTGAGCTCTACTAATTTTTATTGGGTTCTATCGCGGTAAAGAAAGCCGGCGCTGACTTTCACGGGCCGACGTTCGCTCTGGTTGAGGAGGATGATTCAAATAATTGAACACTTTAATTAGAATATTATACACTTAGCGATCTCATTTATTGACGTCCTTTCACAAATAAACGCTACAAGATTCATTTCGCCGTGGCGAGCGCACTCGCACAGCCTTTCCGTGACCAGAGTTCGCAGGATCACGTGAGCGAAATCGCTCAGCGTGCGCGATAAAGTACACTTAATACGCTGAAATCCGTAATCGAGCAAGAGCTGGCGCGAGAGAGATTAAATTGGCTTTAGACCCACCAGACACCGACAGTCCGTCGGTAGAGAGGCGACGCCGGCGAAAGCGTAGACCCGCAGGAAACGACGCCCTGGCGACGATTGAGGTTGCTGCAGGAAGGGCCGCAGCACGGCCTTTGCTTCATGGTCGGCGAATGATCGCTGCGTAAACTGGCTCAGCCTCAAATAACTTCCACTTCCTTCCTGGCAAACGTGGCTGTCGCACTGACGGCAATAGTTCCTCTCCTGGCGGAATCTTGTCCAGAACAGTCCTTCTCGGCCCTAATTACTTGAGAGCTCGCGCCTAACTGCCTTGTTCACACTTAATTTTTCTAAGCCTCGCGCCGCCGTGCTCCCACTTCTCTCGCCGTCAAAAATCAGCCGAACTTGCTTTCTCTCTCTCTCTCTCGCTCTTCTCGCTCTCACGGCGACACCTCACCGATCGTCGCGCTCCTCTCTCCAGATCCTGCAACGACACAAGTATGTAGTCGCTATATAGCGTACATTTGGTCGCTGCGTTCATGCGAGGAGAGTGCCGTACACAGGGCTAGCGAAAATCGCTATGACCCTGTCACAAGCATAATTATTAAAATGTTAATTTTCTGTAAAAAAATGACTTGCTTGATATTAAAAATGTTCGTATGTTTGACTACAGAAAATTATACTATATTAAGAGGAAATAATACTGATTACACAGAGCTTTGGGCAGGAATAACATTTTCAACTATCAAAAAATTTATTTTTGCAAATCAAAACAGATGCAGTTAGTTAGGCAATATTTTGAAATAGGTAATGTATGCAGAGAATACGTAATAGTTTAGTGGAGTAATAGTTAGGTTAATTAGTAATAGTTTAGGAATGTATAATAGACTAAGTTTTAACTTTCTCGAAAAGTATATGAGGAGATGTGAGGGAAAATAACACAGGCCGACAAAATTTAAAAAATGGAAAAACCCAGAAACCAGACAGTACGTTCCCAAACGTTTTTGGTGCACTGAAACCGAATCTGACCTCAGAATTGCTCCATCGCCCTAGGTTTTCGAGAAATCCTAACCTAAAAGTTCAAAAAATACGATTTTTCATTATATTTCGCGTAGTATTACGTCGTAAGCCAATTTTATTTTAAAAAACGAGTTATGCTATCTCAAAGTACTACTCTTACCCTTCAAAACCTTTTTTTCAGATTTAAAAAATCTTCTTTTTCCATCGAGATATCGTAGATTGAATTGGAGTGATTTAGCGATTTCGTTACAGCACGAAATAGTGGCGAATTTCCGAATAAGAAGTTATAGTGTAATTATATGTTTTTTGGGTCACTGAATCCAAATTTAACGTCAGAATTACTCTATAATCTCATTTCCCTTAACCCTAGAGCCCCATAACCTGCGACGCTGTAACCCCTGACCGACATACTCCAAAGTCCTTAACTCTCGAGCCCTTTAACCTGCTACGGTATAACCCCCGACCCTCACGCCCAAATTTCCTTAACCCTCGAGCCTTTAAACTGCGAAGCTATAACCCCCGGCCCTATCGAGGGTTAAAGAAATTCGCGTTTGGTGGACGGAGAATACCGCTGGGTCAATGGAACAACGATAGACGTCATTTCTGCGGTAAAAAAAGATAGAAGAATTTGTGTCTGTGATAGGAAAATTCATATCCAACTTACGTATACAAGTACAATTTACGTTTACACACAAGTGTCTATAACTTGCGAAATCGATCAGCTAGGATTTTTAATCTTACATTTTTCTGGTCTACTAACGATGAAGAAAGTATCTACGTTAGCAGATATCGGATTCACTTAGGGCCTACATTTCCTTACTTGAGGATAACCGTCTATGACATTGCTCAAAAACTACAAATTTTTGTGCTTCGTTCTTCATCCGTGTTAGGGATCGTGTTTGAGCGGCAGGCTAACGGATAAGTCACTGGAATTGAATTTTTGGTATTATTTCTCGTACAACACTGCGTGCAGTACTTTCATTGATTTTTATTATAACTTCATCTTTTAGAAATTTTATCATTACCCCATTCCGGTATTAGCATAAGTTTATAATATTATTCGTGTTTTATCACTGCTCAAAAACTCCAAGTTTATGTGTTCTACTCTTCATCCGTGTTATAGATCGTGTTTGAGCGGCAGGCTAACGGAAAAGTCACTGGAATTAAATACTTTCTATTATTTCTCATATAACACTGCGTGCAGTACTTTTACTGATCTTTATTATTACTTTGTCTTCTAGAAATTTAATTATATTTACCCATTTCGTTATTAGAATAAGTTTATAATATTACTCGTGATTTCCAATTAACTTATAAGTTATTGAAGATGTCGGCATGTAGAATTCCATGCAACGGAAAAATCGATTCCTTTTGTAATATCTGCGGTAAATTTGAGGTAGCTCGACTTCGTCGATCAATCACTGATATCATTGAAGATCACTTTGAAGAATGTTACGAGACACCTATGAAGAATTTAGACAAACCATGGGTTCCTAAATATATTTGTGAAGACTGTCGCCGAAGTTTGAAAAACTGGAATAAAACTAAAACCGAAGTTGTTCTCCAACCAACAATATGGCGTGAACCTAAAAATCACCATGATGACTGTTACTTTTGTAAATGTGATACTTTAGGTTTTAATCATAATAACAAAGCTTCCCTCCTTTATCCGAACGTTTCTAGTGTAACAGCAGCTCAGTATGGAAAAATAGAAAGAAAAAAAAATTCTGATTCTGAGCCAAAAAAACTTCAACCAATAGAAGTTCCGGTAACAGACAAAAGCAGCAGTAGTGATGAAGAAGATTTTTCTGAAAATCAGAACAAGCCCAAACTTTTCGAACAAAATTCTTTGGATGATCTGATCCGTGATTTGAATCTTCCGAAAGATTCTTCAGAACTCTTAGCTTCAAGACTAAAAGAAAGAAATCTTTTATTGCCTGAGACAAAAGTTTCTATTTACAGGAAGAGAGATATTAAATTTCGGCCATATTTTACTTGCGTGGATAACCTTGGTTACTGCAACGATATAAAGCATCTCATCAGTTTATATGGAGTGCAAGGAGGTTATAATCCAGAGAACTGGCGACTCTTCATGGATGCATCTGTACAAAGTCTCAAGGCAGTACTTCTGCATAATGGGAATGAGTATGCAGCTATTTCCATTGCTCATTCCACTCTGATGAAAGAGTCTTACGATAACTTTCGATTCCTTCTTGAGAAAATCAATTACAATGAACACAAATGACTCGTTTGTGGCGATTTCAAGATGATCAATACATTAGTTAGCTTGCAATCTGGAAGTACGAAGCACCCCTGTTTTTTGTGTCTCTGGGACAGTCGTGCACGAGAAGAACATTGGGTTCGGAAAGAATGGACGAAAAGAATCGGAATGGTTATTGGATCACACAATGTCGTTCATGAGAACCTTGTTGATCCTAAACATATCTTGTTACCTCCACTCCATATAAAACTGGGCTTGATGAAGCAATTCGTCAAGGCACTAGATAAGGAAGGCGAATGTTACAAGTATCTTCAGGGAAAATTTCCTAAATTGTCTGAAATTAAGGAAGGCGAAAATTAAGGAAGGCATATTTGTCGGGCCAGACATTCGAGCACTTATGAAAGATGATGAATTCTTCTTGACAATGACGACTAATGAGACAAATGTTTGAATAAGTTTCAAAAGTGTCACCGAGAATTTTCTCGGAAACCACCGGGACCTTAAATACAAAACTATTGTGTCGACAATGCTACAGAATTTTCAAAAATTAGGGTGTTTGATGAGCCTGAAAATACACTTTTTGTTTTCACATTTGGAATACTTTTCGGACAATGTTGGGGCGTTCAGTGCGAGTTTTCATAAAAAAAAGAAGTGAAAAATTGTAGGGTTGCAGATATTCAGATGCAACACCCACAAACTAAATAAATGAGATTTAAAACGCGTAATTGAAAGCTGCGTAGAATACAAGGCTTGGATATTGAAGGGATTGAAATGTAGAGACATACGGTTATACGATAGCAGCTTGAAGTGCTGATTGAGGAAATTCTGGCAAAGGAGTCTGAGGTTGCAGACTTGCAGGGCTCGGGGGTTGAATATAATTTGGAGGCTTGAGGTATTCTGCGTAGCGAATTTCGGTATGAAGGTTGGGGGTTATAGCGTCGCGGTAATAGGGCTCGAGGGTTGAGGAAATTGGGGTGTGAGGTTCGGGGGTTATACTGCAGCAGGTTAAAGGTCTCGAGAGTTAAGGACTTTGGAGTATGTCGGTCAGGGGTTACAGCGTTGCAGGTTATGGGGCTCTAGGGTTAAGGGAAATGAGATTATAGAGTCATTCTAACGTTAAATTTGGATTCAGTGACCCAAAAAACATATAATTACCCTATAACTCCTTATTCGGAAATTCGCCACTATTTCGTGCTGTAACGAAATCGCTAAATCACTCCAATTCAATCTACAATATCTCGATGGAAAAAGAAGATTTTTTAAATCTGAAAAAAAGGTTTTGAAGGGTAAGAGTAGTACTTTGAGATAGCATAACTCGTTTTTTAGAATAAAATTGGCTTACGACGTAATACTACACGAAATATAGTGAAAAATCGTGTTTTTTGAACTTTTAGGTTAGGATTTCTTGAAATTCTAGGGTGATGGAGCAATTCTGAGGTCAGATTCGGTTTCAGCGCACCAAAAACCTTTGGGAACGTACTGTCTGGTTTCTGGGCTATTTTCCTTGTCGGCTTGTGTAATTCATTAAAGATACTAAAGTTTCAACCAATAATTACACTGTAAGAAAGAAAAACTATTTATATAAAAATAATATGACTATGAATGTTTCAAATTTGTTAAATAAAACAAGAAAATAAAAAAAATTATTTACATAACATTAACATTATAATAAAACAATATTACAATAACAAAAACACTATATAATATTATATCTACGTTTATGTACAATTAAAAATTATATAATTAAGAGTTAAATTAAAAAGAAATTAATTTAAATGAATATTATATTATCAAAATATCATAATTTTATAAACTGATATAAAAAAGATTCATAGAGTTATGGTAACAGTGCTGTTTTCGTTCATTTGATTTTAGAATTTGACGTAAGTAACGTAATATAAAAGGTATTTTGATATACACCTGGGAAGAATTATTATTAGATTTATTATTATTATTATTATTATTATATATTAATTATTACAGTTTGACAAAAAACCAAGAGAACTTATTCTTGAATAACTTTTCAAAAACTGCAATAATTAAAATCAAACATTTTGAGGCATAGATGTTGTCATCAACTTTTGATTTGACTAGTAGGAAATCAGAAGTTTTACAGCGGAAAAAAAAATAAAAATACGAGGTGTTTTCAAAAAGTAAGGTGACTTTGTATTTTTAAGAAAAAATATTTATTTATTTATCAATATTTATGTTGTCCCCATCAAAGTAATTCCCCTCAGATACAACACACTAATGCCAACGGTTTTTCCAATCCTCAAAGCACTTCTCATAAGCACTTTTCGGTATAGCCTTGAGCTCTTCCAGCGATGCAGTCTTTATCTCTTGAATCGTTGCAAATCTCCGTCCTTTCGTAGGTCTCTTTAGTTCTGGGAACAAGAAAAAGTCACATGGGGCCAAATCCGGTGAATATGGCGGCTGAGGCATGATTGTGGTGTTGTTTTTGGCCAAAAAATCTCTCACAAGTAAAGATAAGTGAGCAGGGGCATTATCGTGATGCAAAAGCCATGAATTGTTTGTCCACAATTCTGGGCGTTTTCTTCGTACTGCTTCTCGCAAACGGCGCATAACTTCAAGATAATACTGTTTATTGACCGTACGTCCATATGGTAAGAACTCCTGATGCACCATGCCATGGTAATCGAAGAAAACAGTGAGCAAAACTTTGACATTTGATCGAACTTGGCGTGCTTTTTTCGGTCTTGGCTCATCTGGGCTCTTCCATTGGGACGATTGGACTTTGGTTTCGATATCATAACCATATACCTATGATTCGTCACCAGTTATGACCCTTTTGAGTAAATCTGGGTCGTCGTTGATGTCATTCAACAGTTCTTGAGCAATACTCATGCGACGGTTCTTATGGTCAAAATTTAGCAATTTCGGAACAAACTTCGCTGACATACGTCTCATGCCCAAAACGTTAGCAAAATTTCATGGCACGAGCCAAGCGATATACCAACATCCTCAGCAACTTCTTCACTGCTTGAACGTTTTCATCAGTTGTTGACGTGCTTGGGCGTCCAGAGCGAGGCTCGTCATTGGCATCTTCCCGGCCATCTTGGAAGAGTTTGTACCACTTGTAAACATTTTTTTTACTCAGAACAGTTTCACCGTATGCCACCGTCAACATTTCAAGTGTTTCGGAGCACTTTATTTTATTTTTTACACAAAATTTGATGCATATCCTTTGATCAATATTTTTGATAGCAAGAAATCGCCGAGCACGCAAAACACTTATAACCTTTACACCTCTCACAACCAAACAAAAAATGCTATACACTTGAAAGTTGGTACAGATGTTCGGGAAGAGTGTACCAGCATAACAAAACAAAAAAATCGATAATTGAAAGTACGTTGCCCGTGAAATTTGAAAAGTCACCTTACTTTTTGAACACACCTCGTATTTCAGGTGGCTCGAAAAGTCATTTTACTGTAAAAGTAGTGTCTGTCCGATGGAGCTTCGGCTAAACTCGTGCCTACGCTCCTGCGGCTATTAACCGAGATTCTTGATCGCAAGAAACAATAGACAACTAAATTCAAGTCACAAACGCAAAAAAACTATTTCGTACTCCTCTTTACATTAATAAAACAAATTGTATCTACGCAGACAGGCAGCATATTAACGTAGAATAGTTGAAAATAAATGAACTCACGAATAAATCTGGTTATTATATTAAGTTGAATCGCAAATTTATGGTTTTGCATGATTATTGATAGTACACCAATGGTGTACCACGAGTATAAATCGAGAACCATGGATTCATCAATATCCGCGAAACAATATAGAAGACCCTGTAATTCCATTGAATACCATAGGAAATAATAATGAACCATGAACTCATCGAGATCCCATAAAGTACTATGAAAAACCATAAAGAACCATGAATCCGTCGAGATCCGTAAAACACCATAAAACACTATGAAACACCATAAAAACCTTAAAATACCATGGAAACCCATGGAGTACAATGAGAAAGCATCGAAAACTGTGAATTCGATATACGTAGAATATCATAAAATACCCATTGCGTACAATAAGAAACAATCGAGAACTATGAAATCCATCGTGATCCGTAGAATATCTTAAAACACTATGAAACCCATGGAGTGCTAAAAAGAACAATGGAGAACCATGGCTCAGATGCTGCGCCAGTCAAGCATGACTTCAGGTATTGAAGTTTCATCGTGTTCACGATATGCGACGTATTACATACGAGTGTGTTGGATCCATCGAGGTCCGTGGAACACTGTAAAACACAATAAAATACTACAAATCTTATGAGTAACCATGGAACATCAGAAATTCATCGAAAACTGTGATACACCATAAAACACTAAAAACACAATGAAATTCCATGGAGATCCATGAAGTGTGATGAGGAAACAAGGAAAAGCATGAATTTATCAATATCCGTAAAACACCATATAATAAAATATAAACACCATGGAGTCCCATAAGGAACAATGCAGGACCATGAATCCATCTAGAGCAGTAGTATTATAAAATACTAAAAAACTCTATGGGATGGATCCATCAAGATTCGTAGAATACTATAAAACACAGTAAAACCCATGGAAACTCATGAGGAACTATGGAGAACCAGGAATTCATCAAGAATCGTGAAACACCATAAAATACCATGAAGTATTATAAGGAACAATGAAAGACTATCAATCCATCAAAATGCGTCGACCTTGCCATATCATGGGGAAGCAAAGTGAACAAGGGATCCGTTGAGATATGTCAAAAACCATAAAACTGTTTGCAAAATCATGGGGAACCAAGGAGAATGATAAATCCATCGAGATTCGTACAATACCATTAACATAAAATAACATAGAATCTCATGGGGACCCTGGAGAATCAGGAATTCATCGATTTCCGAGGTACACCATAAAACATTATAAAACACTAACTAATTCATGGGGAACCCTGGAGAATAAAAAATTCATCAAGATCCATGGAACACCTTGGAAAACCATGAAACCCACCCCGAACCCATAGAGTACTATAAGGGACAATGGTGAACTATGAATTCATCGAGATACATGGAAAACCATAAAACACCATCAAATACCATGGAATACCATAAAGAACAATAGAGGACAATGAATCCATCAAGATGCGTCAAACACCATAGAACATTATAAAACACCATGGAGTACTATAATGAATAATGGAGAATAATAGAAGAGAATCTAGACTTTTTAAACTATATATCACATTAGGAAAGCGATACCTAGAAGCATGAAAAAATAGGTATATTCTGTTCGACAAACCTGACATTTCTCCATTTTACTATACAGTGTTGGGGCCGACCAACAGTCGTCGTGACCACTTCGTGCCTACTCGCTTACGGCTCTTGACCACGATCCTTGATTAATTTCTTTAGGAAATACTTCAAAAATATTATCAACATGCAGCATTAGTAAACAAATTAGTAACAGTAAAATAAGGATTTCTTAACAAATGTTTATATGGAAGTATATATATAGATATATTCATGCACGCGTGAAGAGATATACACAGCTACAAGAGCGGCAGCGAAGGCAACTAAGGCACGCAACAAAGGCCGCATGAGTGCTGATGGTACGATTTCTAACACTAGTAAGCGGCTGGAGAGACAGAGACACATTAAATAATAATAATGTCCAAATCCACCACTAGATTTTTCGATAAAATAATAGAAATTTGTTTGAAATGCAATTGTTTAAACAAATTATGAAAAAATTTTTTAATCGAACTATTTTTTTTAATAAATATAGCTCATTTAAAAGCGAAAAGGTGTCTTGTAATTTGTTTATCAAACGCATTTATAGATATTTGACGATATTAATTTCTTAAAATGAAAAAAAACAACTTACTCTGTGAATCTTTGTTCATAAATTAATATAATCAATTATTATGATATATATTACTCGCAGACGTATTTTCTGCAATTGTCAATTCTTTTTCAGTGGTTCGTGTAAATGCACATCGAAATTACAATGGGCAAGTTAGATGTGGATTCGGACATTATTATTATTTAGTATATCTCTGCCTCTTCAGCCGCTTACCAGTATTGCCGCACTGTTAGAAATCGAGCCTTCAGCACTCCTCCCACCGCCGATGCTTTAGCTGCCTTCCCTACCGCACTTGTAGCTGTCTATATCTCTACGCGTGCATGAATATACACTGATTCTTTCGTTGTTATATATATATACATATATATAGTACTAATATATATAAATATAATTACCCAATAATAAGTAGTGTTTATTAGAAAACCCATTTTTCGTTAAAAAACTGTGTTGATACGAATTACCGCAATTAATAACTTTGAAATTCGCTAGGAACGGTGCTGGAGGGGTGGTCATTAGGGAGCGCAATAAACGAAACTTGGCACAAAAATAGATATTATTAATATTATAACGGGGATTTAGCTCCGTTTACCCCGTGAATATATAAAGTAATACATAGGGAATGATCGAGTAAACGAAGTCTGAAATTCCTGGACGTAGTCGTCCTCCCAGGTCCGGTGTTCGTCGCGTCGGCGACAGGACGGCCAGATCAGCGCAGATTCGTCGTGTCGGTTAAGGAACGCGAAAGTCGGTAGCTTGAAAGCGGTTGTCGACGTGAGAAAGTAGGGTGTACAAAAAAAATAGCGGGATATAAATATATTAGAACGTTTACAAAACTCTATAATTAAAAATAACAAAGTTAATTATAATTAACAAAGATGGTCGGAGGGAGGGAGAGAGCACGCTGAGCGAACGAATAAAGAAAGAGAGAGCAAACCATCAAAACAGAACTTACAAGATAGATGCCTAAACCCTAAGTTCGTCGACTGTTTCTGTGCAGGGCTGCGTTGCCGCGCACACAGAATAGATGAGTCGCCACGTGCACCACACAGCTCTAGCTCCTTCGACAGAAACAGTCCCTCGTACACCGGCAGACATATCCTCTACACCAGCAGCCTTAGCTCACGTGTCCAATCTGTCCGAGGAGTCAGACGACGTCGCAATCTGCTCCCCTAGTGGAGACACTCACAACGAGAGAAAGGTTGAACACCAAACGTCTCCCACGTAACTCCAGAGGCGAAGAAAAAGGGCAGAAGGATAAAGCTGAGGTTCGGTAAGAGAAACCATTCGATGGGACTCCGTCCGCTCACTAGCGTGTCGGAACAGCTACTCCTCGCTCCGTGGGCTCAACTACGCGATTCCGTCTCAGTGAGCCAATCAGTGCACGCGGTCACTCGCTAAGACGCGACTATATCTGTCTCTCTCTCTCCGCACCTTGCTGTCGCGCACGGAAGTGTCCCTGTATTCGCATCTCTTTCTCTCACCTCACTTACCTTGCAGAACAGGAGTATACTTACATATATAAATATACAATAAATAAACATAAATACAATAAATTCGTGAATACATAGGATAGGTTCGGAGAAACAGGTTACATTTTCTTATCGCTACTAGGGAGACAGAGACATAACGAGTCAGCAATTTCATTCGTTATAATATGTTTATCGAGGGTTTCTGTTTATTGTATATTTTTTTGTTAATAATAAGACAATCAGTTTTATCCCATGTCCCTATAGTCTGCCATGTAAAAATATCCTAAGGGTAGTTTTAAGGGCAAATATTGTACTTGCGATATATTATCTTGATATAAATCACTATATTAAGCGTTTGAATCAATAAAAATAAGTAATTTTTCATTTCGATTTTTTTGAGTTTTTCGTTATCAAATAACGTTACAAACTTCAGACTCATACTTTATCAGTATAGGATTGAGAAGACGAGAAAGAGAAGTGTTTCCTTCACTCTTCATCTCTCGTTTCTCGCCTTCGCGGGAGTCGTCGCATGAAAGAGCAAATCATATGTTATTGCGGTTTATTTACAGTAAGAAGAGCGGAGTATATATATATATATATATATATATATATATATATATATATATATATATATATATAAAGGATAGATCGGTGAGGTTTATTTTCATGCCAATAAGCAACATACTTTTTTCGCTATTGAACTGTTTATAATAAAAGAAACAAAGTGAATAAACTTTCTTCTCCGAAATAGTTTCTACAGAAATTGATTGAAATATCTAAACTCTCCTCTAATCCCTTTCAACTTGTATGGTATGCGTGGCTGTGAGCAGTACTTCAAGCGCTCTTTACATTCGAACAAGATTAAAAAGAAATCGGAGGAGAGTCCCCCGTGAGAGGAAAAGAAAGAAAGGACGTAATATTGGTGACACAGCGGTGGGTTCGGGATACTTTTCTCACAAAGGTATTCGATACTCATACTTACAGTCGTTGCATACTATGTTTATAAAAGTATACAAGTTGATATTTATTCGACACAGAATATTTCATTTCACCGATAAAATATTAGCACCGATAAGAATATACCCAAAACAGAACTATCATATACAAATTTCCGCAACGTGCCAACTATGTCGGGAAACAGAAGTGGAAGATCGACACCCTCTAAAGCGGGTGAACAGTTAAACGAAAGCCTAGTATGGGATGAAGATACGGACAAACGATGAATGGAGAATTTGCAACTCCGACTGTTTAAAAAATAATGCGAACTCGAAGAATGGCAAATAGTCTTCCGAGTCGGAGAAAGGCGAATCAAAGAAGTCAAGAAAATTCGACAAAGTCTCCATTGATCTTGCAGAAGAAAACATAAAAACGATTATTTTAAAAGTTTAAGATAGCTTTTGAGCAATTGAAAATTCAAAACCAGCTAGCACACCTTTAGAAGAGGAGAAGTGCTTACCTCTCTCTTTCGCCTTCGCTATTATGTATGTTGGTCAATTCTGCAAAAGGCAGTCTCGACTCGCGGACACGCGTATGCCTTTTCGCGGCTGCGGGAAGCAACATTTTTTATAGCAAAATTTATTATAATAAATGCCCAACAAACACTTTCCACCGTTATTTCATCAACAGGGTAGCCAGCAGATCTGCCGCACTACCACCCATCAGTTAGCACCCGAACATGCAAGAGAGAGAGACAAGAGAAAACACGGCACCGACTTCGATCTTCAGCCTCTCTGACGGCTAGAACTCTTCGCAATTTGACGTCACTGGTACGCTCCTTCTCGCTGACCGCCTCGCTGGTGTTATTGTCGTCGCTCGTTGTTCTCTCGCTCGTCCTCTCGTTCGTTTTACTAATGTTGCTGCCTCAATCTGTCGTTCCGCTCGTTGCTGTTGTTGTTGTTGCTTCCGCTGCTCTTCGGTTGTTCGGTACTGCAGCATCAATAAAGTCCGTTCACGCGCGCATCCGCACACCTCGCCGGTTATCCACACGCACCGGTGCCGGGTATCCTTCGGGACACGGCTGGGCGCGACCCAGCCACAACACTCCAATTCTCGTCCGCGCACTGGGCGTGTCTCCGAAAATGAACGTTGACGAGGTCGCGAGGCCAACTCCGGAAAACCGTTAACTTCGGTTTTAATTCGTGCGCGTGACTTTCTATGCTCAAAGCCCAGCAGATACTTTCTTCTTAAATTTTCCGCGGTGATCCGCAACTAGAGCGCTCTCTCTCTCTCTCTGTCTCTCTCTCTCTCTCTCTCTATCTCTTCTTCCTCCGCGCCATCTCGATTGCTCCAGCCGTCAGCTTAGCCCGTATACAACACCTTAAAACAAAAACCAAGAATTAGTGTGCGTGCCACACGCACACACTCTCAGCTTGGCGCGGCGCGCGAACATTTGCGAGAGCCAAACGGACGAAAGCGGCATAACCGAGATTCTCCGTTACACAATATATAAACAATGAATATTCTTTTCTATAATGACTATAAACAGTAGATTAGATTATTTATTTTAATGTAATTTGTTATGCTATAAAGTTCCTATTTAACAAGTTATGTCAAGCATTTGAAAGTAATTTATAGCATCCGTGCTGGATTTTTGGATAGATTTCACTACTTTCAAAAATATTAAAACAATATTTAAGAAAATTCGATACAAATAGTTATCCAAAAATGAAGTAACGCAACATTTAACTTTTTAAAGATTTTTTATGCTATTGAAATAAGATCGATAAAATATAATATATTTCAAAGATTAGTACATATATAAATTGTAATTAAGATTATTAAGAAATTTATTTAATTTGTTTTTTAATTAATTTAAGTTATGAATAAAATTTATGAATTATTTAATTGTGAAACTAACCTATAGCATTCGTGTTATATTAAGACAAACTTTATTACTTCTAAAACTTTATAAACAACTAATAAGAATATGTAATCTTATTATTTGAATATAGATATAGTAAAATGTCGAAACTAATAAGTATATAAGTTTTAAATAAATACTTAATACAAGAAATACAAAGAAATGAGTCAATTAATTTGTTGGATATTATATTTACAATATTTATGATATGTACATATGAAACGTATATGTAAAGTATTATCTGAAAAAATTAATTTATAATACCAGTGCCATTTTGATAGATTGATTCCGCTACTTTCAAAAGTTTAGAATCTCTATCTAAAGAGTATTGTGACGGCGGACCATTTTTAAAATTTTAATTTTTCGTAAGAATATTTTTTTTGTATAGCATCTAAGGCAAGCACGAAATGAGAACAGTTGCTTAATAGCGAGGAGGACCGAGATGAGTGTCAAGATAAGAATTTCCCTCGAAAAGCAATAAAATCCGTACTGCATCCGAGCCAGCGTTCTCTCACGCATGTAAAGAGCGCGTAGCCCCCTTGCACGTGTATAACAAGCGTCAACATGTCGATGAGAGGAGAGAGTGGTAAAACCGCGACTGCATCCTGTATGCTTCTTTTCCCAACGGATTTTTCCTCCTTTTAAGATGCTCAAAAATTTACCATTGAAATGAAATAAAATTTAAAATTATCCAAATGCAATTATTTAACTATCGCAATACATCCCGGATGAATATGACTTCTCAAACCTCTCATCGAGTTCTCATTTCAAAGTTAGGATTAGCTAGAAAATAAAAAAACGGAGAAAAATCCAAGATAAAAAATTATTATATATGCGTACTATGTTGTTAAACGGATTTTTATTGTAAAAAATTAGGAAATAATCGCCTTGTTAAGTTACATAAGTTTTTTTTCTTATATTAATACTCCGATTATGATTAGTGAATAATTTAATAAAACACCCATAAATCTGTACAATACAACGTGCGAAATAATAAGATTATACTTTATACTTATTATCATTATAAATTATATACTTATAATTATTTGTAATACTTATTTTCAATACAAATTGTAATCAACAGTAATTGCGAAAAAACCTACCATGTTGTCTCTAGCACTAAGTAACTTGTAAGTTATCGAGTTTATACAAAAAAATAATCTTTAAGTTATTGTAAACCCGCTTACTGGATAAATTTTGGTTGAAAACGGTACTCGAGGAGCCATCTCGCGAGCCAAGGCCTTTGCGTCCGCTCCCCCGATTTTCTCCACGCCCCCGCTCCAATTAAGGCCCGAAAACTCAGTGAGGAAAAGGAGAAGAGACAAACGAGCCAATGAACGCATCATCGCTTGCTCCACTCCTCCCAAAACCAAGACGCTGGGAGAGGGACTTACCACCCAGCCACCCCCAGTGTATAAAAAGAGATGTACGAGCCTCGAGCGACAGTTGTGGAGAAAAAAATTAGAGAGTGAAAAAGAAAATCAAGCAGTTGAGGAAATACCAGGCAGTGTCAAGGAAAAATCAAGGGAGTCGAAGAAAAATCACGCAGACTATCAGTAAGGAGCAGGAAGTCAAACAGCCAAGCGGAACGAGAAGACAAGGGAAAATCAACCGATTTACAACAAGAACGCACAGGCCGAAAAAGGCGTATTATAAAATAAAAAAAAACAGTAAGCAAACGAAATAATTTTTATTTCCTGTTTTTCAATCTTTCTTTCTTCTAGTTAAGAAATAGCTCGTGCTTCCCTTTCTTTTTTTTATTATCTGGAGACTACTTTTGATAGGCTCTAGGTATTAATATAATTAGGAAAACCCGGGTACTACTATTGATAGGACCCGTGGTGCTTCTAGCTCAAAGATTACGACTTTCGATCGGAATCTGAGAGCAGAAGTATAGGCTCTGTGGCACTATCCCCCTCGATTTAGACAATTTCTTGACGAGTGATTCACGACAGTTTAGGCGAGAAATCGCAGTTCTGGCGACAACGAAACCTGAGATTGCGCTAAGCCTCAGGCGCACCTGAGCTGTGTCGTTGCCACGACGTCACAGTATAGTAAAAACTGAGATTAAGGCACACAGTTGGTTATAAAAAGAGCAACAGTTGTAAAATACAACAAATAAACAACAAATAAATACAAATAAATCGTTAACGTCGTCGATATTTTTTATGGCATTGAAATTAGATAGATAATCAATGAAATAAAAGTATAAAATAATTTATTTGAAAATAAAGTAATCATGCACATTTTTACTTTATGAAAAGTGATTTTTGGAAGTATATATATATATATATATATATATATATATGACTATGGCTTTATTCAGAAGTTATAAATCGAATCAGATATTTTATTTTTTATTTTTGAAATTTTTGTCGTCTACAACATTGCAAATTTTAAGTTCATTTTATTTGTTTGCGAATCAAGTAGCTTCTCGATTATCAAACGATGATGAAAGCGGTTCCTAAGCTAATTCCACGTCGATGCATAAGTGACTCCAAGAATCATCACATTGTTAATCAGCTCAGGCTCTGCGCCAGTCAAGCATGACTTCAGGTATTGAAGTTTCATCGTGTTCGCGATATGCGACGTATTATACACGAGTGTGTTGAAAATATTTACGAAACTATCCTAATGTTCGTATTTACCCGTAAAGGTGGACAAATCTAACTGGAGTAGTTTAGCTGGATGATCTTCCGGTTCGTCGTCATCATGCACACATCGTGGAAGGTTACGTTATTCTTTACTCAGGAAGTTCATAAAGGCCATTAAGAATCCGTCGACAGTATCCTCGCAGACGTACTGCTTGTCAATGAACTCTGACAATCAATGTTCTCTGATAAGTACGTTTCGGCAGTGAAGGTAGCATGCATCGCAATGTCAGCATATATTTTGCGTGCTTCTATCTAGATCTCATTGATGGTGGTAAGGTGAGTTTAGACTGTTGTCTTATTGAGCGTTTCCGGAACACGCTCCCTTATTCACATACCAATCGACGGGATTACATCACTTTATTCAATTTGAAACGTTCATTCGAGGCACCATATTAAATTTCAAATAGCAATAATCGGCTAGTTATATTTCAACAATCGCTTGCGTTACAATTACTCTTTAATTTAATAATCACTAATTAGATGACTGGTATATTAAATGTATAAAAAATGATATCAGGACGCGAATTAAAACTAAACTTTATTCAGAACAAGAATACACTAATCAGTTCTAGTGTCTAGCCGGTATAAAAGAACTTCACTCATGGGTGGGTAAAAAGCTTTTTACACATGTAAAAACGCAAAAGAAAGAAGAATATCTATCGGAGACTCTAGAAGCTCAATTAGCCATTTCAAATACTCAGCAAGGAATGACCATTAGTTCATCGCTATACCGTACGAATCAGCATCGCACGAAAACAGATCGAAAAAGAGTGCCAATAAAAAAAAAAGACTATAACGTAATCCCAAGGTCTCGGACACAAATATAGCCTTTGCGGCGAAACCACTTGAGGATGAGATGAATGAAGCCGCCACATTGTTAAAGCCATAATTGACAAGAAATGAATTGCCTTTATACAGGTAAATCAGATAAATCGGAAGACGGACTACTGGCGGAGACTGACCGACTCAGTTTTCCAGTAGAAAAAAATTCTAGGAAAATCCTTACTTCTATAAGTTTTGTTTGCAGTAGTCTAATTGTGCAGTCTACCAAGTGCTCTACCGGTTTATATCATGAATTATTCCACATGTGTAAGTGTAGTTTTCTCTAACAATCAAGCTTAATTTTCATAAACCGGTCACATACTTTTTTTTTGACATGCAGAAACAAAAATACAAGAATTAGAAAGCATGTACTTAGCATTTTGCACTCTCCATCACTAAGAGCACAATATGTTATATAAAAAAGACTTAAAAATTATTCTATGAATAATTATAAATAAGTTTTGCCGATTCATCTAATCACTAATAATTTTTTCTACTATATATGAAATTTTTTAAATTGCTTACATTTTGTGAAATATTAAAGAAAAATGTAATGTTGCAAATAATTTTTTCAGAATGACTATAATATATATCAAGTTTCCACAAGAACTAGAAAAAAGTAGACAGTATAGGGTGTAAATTAAACTTTTTTTGCTTTAATTTATCAATAATTATTTAAAAACAGGTAGGTAAAGTCCTTAGTAACATTTTTCTGTTCAGAACATTCTTTTAGCTAGTCCTGATCTTCCAAAGGAATTATTTTATTTGAAATTGTTTTTTTTAAATAACCAATTTTTGAATAATAGTTGTGACAATAAATTTATTCCCATAACATTAGATCAGAAACTCGAGAAATATATTCATTAAACAAATTTATTAATAGTCATAGCACAATGGTATGCAACTTTTTTGTTGAGTTTTTACATATTTTGTTTACTTTTATGGTAATATATTATACATTAATCGTATTGAAAATCTTATTATAAATAGTCATTTGTCTGCAATACATGTATATATTACATTAATAAATTTATTATGTAAAGAAATTACTTGTGTAAAATTTTTCGAAATACTTTAATACACATTTCTATTTTTACAATTTGTTAAAAACTTATTTCTTTTTATGTTAACTTTTTAATTGATTATATAAAATAAATATTTTTATAAAATTCACTAAGTGTCAAATACATAACTAACATAAATATTCTATACAAGAATTAGTTAGAAATTAAGTGACATGGACAATAAAATGGAAGAAATATAATTGTTAATACTATGCATTTTGTTAACATAATTATATATAATGAATTGTATAAACTCAATATTGCACTAAAGGATTCTTCAACAATTTTTCAAATATTCTATTTACCTTACCATATTCATTTTATATATTGTACACAATATTTACCACTGTTTTAAATAAAATATTTTGTTTGTTATGAATTGTATATATATGTGTGTGTGTGTGTGTCTGTGTGTGTATATATATATGAGAAATTGAAAAATTACATTCAGTAGGCATACATTCTCATATGCTGAATACTAAATACATTTAATATATGTTCATAAATTCAAATAATCTTCAATTGGCAATATTATCCAAAATATCCTTTATTAATTACTTTATAATTATTTTCTGTAATAAAAGTTAATGTCTCAATTTCTATATTAGTTTTTATATTGGTATTATATTATTATTATTATTATTTTTATATTGGTATTATATTATTTATATTATTTTTATATTATTATTATACTATTTATGAACCAGCTGTTACACAAAATAAAAAAATGTTCAATCTTGTATTTAACATATTTAATGTAATTTAATGTCAAAAAATTTAATATAAAGTTTTAATTGAAATTCATATAAACAAACCTTGCCAAATATTCAAAACACTATTTTTCATAAGACTAAATTGCTTGGAGAAGCTCATCAAGTTTCATTTCAATCTTGAAACTATGTATAAAGCTTTGGAGACAGAAAATAATAGCTGGAGGAATCCACATATTTTACTAAATATTAGTTAGAATTATAATTGAAAAAAATTTTTATTTTACATATTTTCATAATATTTTCTTGTATCAATACTATTAACTTGAAATTGTTCAACTCTTGAGAATGACTTGAATTAAATTGCAATACACGAGAAACTTAACATATCTTTTATTATATCACGTCATAAACATAGTTCATTGTCATCTGAATATTATCACTAATTTCAATAACTGTAAAAAATAAAATTTATTGAAATTATTAAACATTTCAAACTTAAGTAGTATACTCATTGTATATATACCACGTTACGAAAATTTAACTAAAACAAATAATTACTAATTTATTTTTTATTTTATTTACAAAATAAGGAATAACAAATTTTTATACATACACATTCGTTATTATCACTATCCCATTGTCATTGTTATAACAAAATTCAACAAACTACAGTCAACTGTCACCTGTTCAACTCTGCTTAATCGTTGTTATCATTGGGTACACGTTGTCACAAAATATTATTTTTATTAGAATTAACTCTTAATTAGCATCAATTTTATTTGTACCATTCAAAAATGAGAATTTTACTATTTGTGTCCTTCGGAAAAGTCGAGAAAAAAGTAAAATGAACGAGATATCAGAAAATTTATACCACTGATACAAAAATAAAGTTTTAAAAGTTAGCACCCCTAATCTCTTTTTTTTCATATAATAAAAAAACTAATTATGGAATAGATTGTTCGTCATTTAATCAATAAATTTTGTTGTTGACATTTTTTTAGTTCTTTCAAAATAAATTCATCAAAGAATAAATAAATGGTTTTAGGCCCTAGCGCCCATATTTGATTCGATAAATATGGAAACAAAAAAATAATTAATATGTAAATTGATAGTTTATTCAATGAAATATGATAATTTATTGATTATTTTTGAAATAAAAAACATAAAACCGTCTCTGCCTATTGTTAAAGGCTAGCGTCCGCCAACCGATCTAATGTGCATGCCGCATGCTCACTTTTCCTCTGCTGTTGGCTTATCGCCCCTGTTGTGCAGCGACCAGTCCTTTACGATTACAATTTCCTAGTAGCAAATGTAGACGATCAGTTAGATACGTTAGGAGGATCCACAATATACTCGATGTTTGACTTTTATTCGGGATATCATCAATGCCTAGTTAAAAAAGAGGACAAGCAAATGACAGCATTCCAATATGACAAGGCCTTTTTCAATTTACAAGGTCGTCTTTTGGATTGAGAACAAGTGCGCCGGTCTTTCTAACATTAATCCGCCTTTTAACGACAGGAATGGAAGGAAGTAACTTTCTTCGATGATATTTATGTACACAGTATGACCATTGAGGAACATTGTGAGAGTATCACTGAATTAAGAAAAGCGAATTTGGTACTAAATCCGGAAAAATGCGAGTATTTTCAATCGGAAGTAGTATACCTGAGTTATGTGATATCGAAAGATGGTTTACTACCTCACAACGATAAAATTTTAGTCGTGCAACAATTTCCCAAGAAACCCAAGGAATATTAAACAATTTATTGGCCTATGTACCTACCACAGACGATTTATTGACAAATTTTCCGACATCGCGCAACCTTTAAACAAACTGTTAAAAAAAGATCAGCAGTTCATATGGAAAGAAGAGCAAAAGAAAGCCTCTGAACTGTTAAAACGCAAATTGTGTGAGCAACCTGTATTAATTCATCTGGACTTCGAAAAACCATTTATTTCAATGACAGATGCTAGTGGATACTGTATAGGGTGCGTATTATCTCAAAAGCAGGAAGATTTGATAAGCCAATAGCTTATAAATCGCGAGCGTTAAACGACGCGGAAAGACGTTACAGCATCTTCTAGAAAGAAATGTTAGCAATTATTTTCGGAATTCTTAAATTTCGACCGTACTTATATATGCAAAGAAGTTCACTGTCATTACTGATCATAAAACTCTAGTTGGATTAAGATCGCACAAAGATCCCAACTCCCGAGTAACTAGAATGAGACAGAAGGTGGCAGATTTTCAATATGAAATTAAATATAAATTAGGAGCTACCAATATAAACGCGGATGTTATGATTGTAACCCAATAGAATTATATACATTAGATCCGCAACTAATTCAGGAGCCGATTAATATAGTAAAAGGGTCAGAAGCAAATCATGATAAAGTGCCGGAACTAGCGCGAATGACCACGCGATTGCGCATTAGATGAAAACCTCGCACTAAATACGAAGAAGCTATAAGCGCTTTGAGACCGCGTAAACAGAGAATGAGGCGAGATCAAAGTGCCAGTGACGTAACAACACAACACGAGAGGGAAGACAAAAGGTCAGAAACCTCTGAGGACGCCATTGGCCAAACACCAGGTACGCAACGAACCGAGAACAAAGCGTCAAATATTTCTATAGAAAGCAAGATGACAGTGGTGAAAAGCTATCATTTAGTGATGCTGCTAAGGTTCGAACAACGTGAAAGTACCGAGGATATCAATATTATGCTAAATACATTACTCATGAATTTAGAAAAGGTCATTGATGAAAACATGATAGTCACTTTCAGTCTAGCCAAGAGTGAAAGCATAGAGAACGTGTTATTCAGTAAAATTATTAATTGTGTACGAGACAAACTTGGAAAACTAGATGTCAAGCTCATAGTGTGCACAGGACAGGTAAAATATTCCCCGTCTAATGAGAGAGCGGATATTATACAAGAGGTACATTATTCAGTAGTAGGGGGAGACGCGGCAGTTAATAAAACATTTAACCGTATTCGTCACAAATCAAACTAGGAACATCTTAAAGAAGACGTACTTAGTTTCGTACAACAATGTGTTGATTGTCAAACAAAAAAATTAGTACGTGAAAAAACTAAACAGAAGATGTTACAGATTCTCCGCCAGTACCATTTTTCAAAACGGCAATGGCTATAGTGGGACCGATGCCTACGACCAAATTAAATAATCGTTATTGTTTAAAATTCAGTGCATGTTTACACGTTTCGCTATAGATATTCCAATACCAGATCAAACAGCTATCACTGTAGCAGACGCTTTTATTAAGCGTGTGGTGTGTGTATTCGGAGCATCAAACGATTTACTTACTGATTGCGGGCAAAAATTTTTTTCAAAATTAATGAAAAATTAATTTTGAATTAATCAAAATTGAAAATTAATCAAAATTAATTTTTTCAAAATTAAAATTCAAAACAATTTCGCACAAGCCCATTTTATTCCGAATCTTATGGAGTAAAAGAAAGACAGCACTCCTCGTTAAACGAATATTTAAAAGTTTTTATAAATAAGTTTAAAGATTGGGATGATATTGTGGAAATGGCAATGTTTAATTATAATACTAGCAGACATGAGGCTACGCATTATACTCCGTATGAATTCATGTTCGCAAGAGTTGCAAGAGTACCATAAGCAACTCCTACAGAACCGGAAGATCTTTTGCCTACTTATACCAATTACATCTCACAATTAATTAATCGTTTGGATGCTTCGCACCAAATTGCTTGTGAAAAAATTACGCTTGCAAAGATTAAGTCACAATATTATTATGATAGAAAAATCAATCCGAGAGAAATCAAGATAACCAATTATGTTTGGCTTTTAAGTGACCCCGAACCGAAAAAATTTGACGATCAATACTCAGGTCCGTATCTGGTATTAGAAGTATGGGCGAACGTAAATGTATGAATTGAGATCGGCAAAAACCGCAGCAATATTGTATATACCAACCGCTTACGCATATCACACATAAGGCCAACGGAATAATCATTTTGCAAAATTTAACAGACGGTTGCGCTAGTTGTATGTTCTGATTAAGATCTATTAAGGAATAACTTAAATTTGCTGTTCACAGATGATGAGTCTTCTAATTTGCCTACTAATCTTGGGAGTTGTCACCAAGGCGACGGTCTACATTGCTTATGATTGCTAACAGAATTTCGCAAATATTACATATTTTACTTTAGTAGATATTGCAGACTGTGAATTGCCACCACCAATCGTCAAATCTACCCGGATCGAAGTAACACTATTGAAACAATGAATACACGTCGGTTCGAGTGCGTTACTGTAAAATAGAATTAGATAGAGACACTAAGAGATATGGTTATAATAATCATAATATGGAAGTTGGATTAGAAAGAATAAAATTTTTACACGAAACATCAAGGGATGAATGCGAAAGAATGCACGTACACAGATCGATATCTATAGGAGATCGCCTCTTTCAATCCTTAATAGAGAATACGAGGGTCGTTTGAAAAGTCCGTGCAAAAATAAAAACTGCTTGATTTTTTTTAATAAATCTTTTTTATTTTTCAACGTAGTCTCCTTTTAGGCTTATACACTTCATCCAACGCTGCTCTAGTTTGTTAATCCCTTCCAAATAATAGGATATGTCCAAGTCTGTAAAATAGGCATTCGTTTCTGCAATCACCTCCTCGTTTGAATAAAATCTTTTCCCCGCCAGCCATTTTTTCATATTAGGGAATAAATAGTAGTCCGACGAAGCTAAGTCTGGAGAATAGGAGGGATGTGAAACGAGTTAGAACCCTATCTCCATCAGTTTTGCGGCCACAACTGCTGAGGCGTGAGCTGGCGCATTGTCATGATGGAAGAGGACTTTTTTGTGGGCCAATCGTGGACGTTTCTCTAGCAACTCGGTTTTCAAACGATCCAATAACGATGAATAATATTCGCCTGTAATGGTTTTACCCTTTTCCAGATAGTCGATGAAGATTATTCCTCGCGAATCCCAAAAGACAGTCGCCATAACCTTCCCGGCCGAAGGAATTGGTTTCGCCTTTTCCGGAGCAGATTCCCCCTTGGTAACCCATTGCTTAGACTATTCTTTGGCCTCAGGAGTGTAGTGATGTATCCATATTTCATCTACAGTGATGAAACGACGCTTAAAGTCTCGCGGATTTTGCTGGAACAGCTGCAAACCATTCTTGCAACACTTCACACGATCTCGTTTTTGGTCAATCGTGAGCAATCGCGGCACCCATCCAGCGGATAGCTTTTTCATGTCCAAATGTTGGTGCAAAATATTATGTACCCGTTCGCTCGAGATGCCTACACTACTAGCAATCTCACGCACATTCACTCTTCTATCAGCCATCACCATATCATGGATTTTATCAATGATTTCTGAAGTGGTAACCTCAACAAGGCATCCAGAACGTTCAGCGTCTTTTGTGCTCATATGGCCACTCCAAAATTTTTGAAACCACTTATAAACCGGTCTAATCGAAGGTGCACAATCACCATAATGTTTATCAAGCTTCTGTTTAATCTCCTGAGGCGTTTTGCCTTTGAAAAAGTAATGTTTAATCAATACACGAAATTCTTTTTCGTCCATTCTTTTACAACCACTCGATTTCTTTGATTAAAATGAATGTAAAACGCAAAGTAATTGGACGATCTGGCTGAAACTTGGTGTGTGCTCTTCCAAGATATGCCACTAACTGAAAATAACCTTGATACGCACTTGTAGCGCAATCTCTCTGACTTTGCACGGACTTTTCAAACGACCCTCGTAGTTCAGTAGTACACGCTACAACTTTCGCAGGATCAGCCGGTAGCACGGGTGGATGCAGTAACACGGGCTATTATAATGACCCATATGGCGAATTTCAAGACGTTTTTGTGACAGGTTATGTTAAAATTTCATCGCAGGAACACTGGGAAACGGTATCGTTAGACAATAGTAAAATCACGTTATCAACAGGTACGGTTTGCAAATTTAGTGACGATAAATGCGTCGATAACGTTGTAGGTTACGTTTTTTGAGACCCAATTCCCATACATGAGTATCAGGAAAAGAAGTTCACAGAACTTTATACCGCATACGTAAAAAAGGTCATGGAACAGGGTAGCGAAAGGCGACCACTATACGTGTTAGACACACAAGGAAAAATCCTTCGCGTTTAAAGATCTAGGAGCATTACCTAAATGCGGATTTATCTTGACTAGAACGGAACATCCGAGAATTTTTATCCTTGACGATAAAAATAAACATAACTCTGCGGCGATGAAAAATAAAAATATAAAAAATATTGACCTATTTGCATACTTTAATGCTAAGATACTGTTTTTTGAAAAACATGTAAGAAAAAGCTTACAGAAAATTATATTATGACGTGTTATATCAACATTTTGAGGTAGAAAAGAAAGTGATAATGAATGCACTAAATATCGCGTTAGTTATTCCGGATTTATTGGCCTATTATTTGATGAACGGACCAGGTTATATGAGCCTACTCGCAGGTGAAGTCATTGATATAATTAAGTGCTTACCTGTAGACGTGCGCACAAGAAACTTCATCCTGCTATCAGTAATTGCATATAGAACGCAACGGCAGACTTATGTTTATGAAACGGCGCACGCCCATTTAAAAATTTTTCATTACAAAGACAGCTTGTGATGAAACAGTACTAGTAATGTTTAAAGTAGGAAGTGGGTGGTTTAAAATATTACCAAGACCGACCTATTTTAGTGACGAACCAGGAGTTTTAAAGTTACTTCATCCTGCTATCAGTAATTGCATATAGAACGCAACGGCAGACTTATGTTTATGAAACGGCGCACGCCCATTTAAAAATTTTTCATTACAAAGACAGCTTGTGATGAAACAGTACTAGTAATGTTTAAAGTAGGAAGTGGGTGGTTTAAAATATTACCAAGACCGACCTATTTTAGTGACGAACCAGGAGTTTTAAAGTTACTTCATCCTGCTATCAGTAATTGCATATAGAACGCAACGGCAGACTTATGTTTATGAAACGGCGCACGCCCATTTAAAAATTTTTCATTACAAAGACAGCTTGTGATGAAACAGTACTAGTAATGTTTAAAGTAGGAAGTGGGTGGTTTAAAATATTACCAAGACCGACCTATTTTAGTGACGAACCAGGAGTTTTAAAGTTACAAACAAAACAAACGTGAAAATGTTTAGCACCCATCGATATAACAAACAGCGAAATTTATAGTTTGTCAGATATTGAGAAATTAAAAAGTTATATCATGTTTTCAAACGAACAAGCCGCAATTTTGAATAAAGTAACAAAGAGTGTGTCACTGAACGGACGTCCCCGAAAAGAATTGTCATTTTATCATATGCTCGACGAAAAAGCGCTGGAAAAATTAGCTGAATCTTCATGGTAAAAATTATGGGGAAGTTTTATGAGTTTTGGCTCAGTAAGCGCAGGCATTATTTCCGTAATTATGCTTTTTCGCATGATAAAGTTTATACTCGATACAATCATTCATAGGTACGCGCTCTACTCGCTTTTCGGATGATCTATTAAAATAATAGGTGCAGTGTGGAACTCCCTGACCAATTTACTTGTCCATCTAGCTCGCTTTCCTACAGAAGAGCGGGAATGAGATAAGAATCAAAACAATATCGATCAGAGATCAGTGGCCAACAGAAACTATCCAATCGCCCCTCCAAATTCCCCAACTTCCCCGGACGCATCATCATTGAAAGCGAAAGTTATGGAGTGTATTTTTAAACCCAACACGCAGCATGTAAAAAACCGCTTGGTGGATACTAGACTATCCCGTATTACAAGAGCCTTGCATTCGATCAATTCCACCACGGAAAAAACGCGCTCGTTTAGATAAGGAAGAGTGAAGATTGATATAAAAATTACACCATTTTTTTACAAGCTTATAACAAGCATATACATGTTAGTAAATAATTATATCCAATTTATTGCGTGAACACATTTCATTATGAAGAATACGGAAAAAATCGAATTATTAGAGAATTTATTTTGCATAAATACAAAATTAATAAGTATGGCTCAAAGGAGTAACGAATAAACTTATAAATTTAGAAAGTGGGCTATAAGCTTATTAAAATCATACAAGGCTGCAGGCCATTTAGCTCAGTTACAATTAGACGAAGTAATAGACACTATGGAAGAAAGAGAATAATTAGCAACAATGTGTTTTATAGAATACTTAAAGAAGGATGTAAAGAAATATATGTTTCAATACCGTGTTGAAAAAACCTACGTGGATATCCACCTGGAATTCCATAGGATTTCCATGAGGATTTCCATATGGGTCCCCATGGATTTGAATGGATTCCATCCAGAATTCTATGTGGGAAAAAAAATCCATGATAAAATCCAGATGCATTTTCAATAATCTAGTGTGGAAGTCCATCTCGGAAACTTACCTGGATTTAGTAGAACCCATCTGGGTTTCCAAAAATCCATATGGATTTTGGAAAATCCCAGATAAATTTTGCTTAAAATCCGTATGGATTTTGGAAAATTTCAGATAGATTTTGCTTGAAATCCATATGGATTTCGGAAAATTCCATCTTGATTTTCATAAACCCACGTGGATTTTCAAATAGGTCAAAAAATTAGTTAAATAAAATATAAATAACAAAAAAATTAATTTCAAGGACGATTTATTTATTATAAAATGTATATTGATAGAATGAGAAATTACAGATATAAGACTTATGTATTTCAATATATATTTAGCAATAAACATTTCAAATTAATATCAACATTTAAAGTGATTTTTTAAAATTATTAGTTACATACCCAATAATCACATTTAACAGTCTTCCTCATCAATAAAAATAATTAAATACATAACACATATAATTTGCTAATTAGAAACATTTGGAAAAACTATTATATAGGTTTACTAAAAATACTGTTTTTCAATCAGCCGTATCAGTTGGATTCACATTGTTTCCACTGAGTAATCTTGTTTTCATTATTTTATTTCCTTCATTCAAATCTTCTATAATACATCCATTAATTGCTGTCAACAAATTTCCTATAATATTTTCGTCACTGATTTTTCTTTTTTTCTGATAAAAATACATCATTCATCCTGAAAAAAATGGCGTTCAATTAATCATTTTACCTAAATAATCTTGATTTTTTATTGTAAAAATTAAAATTAATCACTTTCTATTGTCGCCAAATTAAGATCACTTATTTGGATTCTTTTATTCTTTTTATTAGGTGTCAGTAGCTTACTATTATATCAGAGGCACATTCGTGCAGCTTCCTCCGGGAAGTTGTAAAGAGTTCTAAATATTTTTTTCGTAAGTAATTTTGTTTTTGTTTTTTTAACATTCAACATTCTATTCGAGTCGTCAAGTGGAATTGAAAATTCGTCATTCAATCTTATCATCTGGATCTGCATTAATGTTTAAAAGTAAATCTATTTTTAATTAGAAAAAATACATATTGAAAACTATTTACAAAAAAGATACCTTTTGTTTATCAACTTCGGTTTCATAAACTTCTAAAAAATTGTAAAAATGCTTTGAAGTACTTTTGCGATAGTTTTTTATATTATCTTGATGCTCTTTATCAGTACCCTTGCTAGACTCTTTTGTTTTCTTTTTATTGCTAGCTAAAAAGTCTCCTATTAAAGACGTGATTTCCAAATCATTTAAAGTAACTTTAGGCACATTTTCATATCTGTCAGCAGTTGGAGCAATTTTATTATTTTCCCCTTGTTTGAATAATAGTTCTTTTACATCGGTACAGTTGAGAGCATTAACTTCCTGAAAAAAAATATATATATATAATGTAACGGGGTGGATACCGTTTATTTATTTTTATTCGCGCGGATTCATTAGAGGGCGAATGTAATCATCTATGCTCAATACGCAATCCGGAGAGCATGGGGAAACGGGTGTCAGTCAACCGATAGATCTATTAATCTACGAGAAAGTGAGTGGAAGCAATATGGAATGAGCGAGTCGAAAGCACTTGTTAATGTCACGAATAGAATCTTTTATTATCTATCAAATGCTACATAAGGTCGGCCCGCGTGTTTGTTTACATCGACGCTCGCACGACGACAACATGCAGTGTCGGAACGCTCGCTGCTCTTTGTTGGAAGAGCTATTACATGCACGCTTGAGATGTCGGAAAATTAATCGTTATATACGCAATTATATCGCGACCGCGAAATTGAGCTGGCCAGCTTACCTTTATTTTGCAGACGTACGAGGTGGACAATAGCGAGTCGTACAGCGAGACGATTGTTCGAGTTTGTGTCGCGGATCGCGAATTCACGTACACGTGGTTTCGCCCTCGATGGCGAAACCTCACACACACTCTTTCGATCTCGTTGAGGGCGGCGTTTCTCCGTCGGCTCGGGTCCCTCCCTTCTGCAAACGTGTGGCACCTCGGCAACAGCAATCACTATCCGCTGACACTAATCGGGGCGTTCCTCTCTCGTTCTTTTTGGCGTTAACGGCACGTGGATCGGTGATAGCAAAAAAGAAAAGCGGGCGAACGTGATAATGGTCAATGCTTCACTGCTTCAATTTCAATCGCGCGCGTTCCGTCTGCTCGCGTGCCGAATTCCTTCGTTACGTTTTTCGTCTCCCCGGTAGGTGCTGCTCCCACAGGCAGCAATTAGGTTATATTATTAGCGCTAATTTGACGTTTACCGTCACAATAAATATAAACACCTATAAATATAATATATACATATATGCAAATTTACGTAATGATATATTAAGTTCAAAGGTATACTATACGTTTCTATTTTTCTGAAAATCATTTTCCTTATCACGCTCACCATCGTCACATTTGCGGAATACAAGCTGTCTGCGATTTGTATTTGAAACATGAGATTGAGTAGTGTTCTCCATACTGTTGCTTATACTAATACATTCAGAAACATTTACAAAATCAAGATCATACTTTTGTTCATGTACATGTGATTTTGGCGTAGCTTGAAATTTTGGTGGGATTATCTGTTTTTGTGGCGTATTTTGATGTACACGAGCTCCTGGAAAACATTAAGCAAATGGTTACAAGCTTAAAGCTATTCTTCATCAATTAATCTTAATTAAAAAAATGTTTAAGCAATAAAATTTTTTATTTTTGGTTTAATTTCATGAAATCTTGGATAACTGAAGTTTTTCTTGTCTCAATTAAGACATTACTTCCTAGTACCATTTTAATTATGAAGTAAATTTTGATCAATAGCTGATTTTGAATAAAAAAAGTATCGGTAAACAGAGTCATGTTTTGAAAATGTTTAGTTCTACATAAGAATAAATAAAAATAAGTCACTAGGAAGTTGAAACAAGTCTGTACGAGACAATGTAAAAAGGAATGAACTGAAAATCTTTAAAACTCAATTTTTTATTCCCACAAGATTTAAAACACATTTGTGGGCATAAAAAATTAAGTTTTAAAGATTTTCAGTTCAATCCTATTTACATTGTCTCATACAAACTTGTTTCAATTCCTAGTGACTTATTTTTATTTATTCTTATGTAGAACTAGACATTTTCAAAAAATGACCCTGTTTGCCGACACTTTTTTAATTCTATATCAACTATTGATCAAAATTTACTTCATAATTAAACTGGTATTAGAAAGCAATATCTTAACTGAGAGTAATTGAAAAAATTTTTAAGTAACAACAATTTTAACACGACCAAAAAATTATATTATTTTAATCCTTTAGAGTTGTTGGTTGTACTTGTAAATAATTAAAAAATGAGAGGGCAAAGACAAATTATTTGTAATGAATTATAAAAATTTGATATTAAAAAAAATTTTTTTCATTTACTTTATTTTACTTACTTTTTGCTTGTGGCATATGGCAAATATATGATACATCTAACTACTACAAGAATACTCACCTTTGGTGATTGAAACATAAGGTTATATGTTGAAACATCTGATACCAATTGTTTTATCTTATTAAATTTGTAAATAATACATTTACATGAGTCAAGTTCATTATGTAAATCTGATATTTTTACTTTTAATTTTTTATTTTCTTCTTGTATACTTTTATTGCCTTTTTGCAACATTTTAATTAAAATATCTTTATCTACAGCACAAGTTGGTGACTCAGTAACTGGTGACTTATTTATTATTACATCTTTTGAAAAAGTCAAATTATCAGTTTGAACAAAATTGTTTATTCACTCTTATACAAAGTCTCCTGCTCAACTTTTTGTTGTAATACTTGTTGTTGGAAGATATTATCTTTTTCCTAAAAGAAATAGAAATCTTCATTTGTAAGAAAGTACATAATATAGTAAAAATTAAAAGAGAGAGATTTATAATATATATACCTTTATGCGTTTATACTTTTCTTTGTTCAATTTTCTAATCTGTTTTATTGATTCTTTGGTTTTCGCAGTAGGATCAACGTCACTTTCTAAATTATCTTGAGCATAATAATTATCAATGATTGATTGGTTTTATTATGTCAAGTAACCAAAATCAATACAAAATCTAACCTTCTAGCAACCCAATTTAAACAGGTAATACTAATGCTTCAGGATTTTTGTCATCTTTATATAAACAATCGTACAGCAAATTTTTATCAAAATCCTTTATATTCTCTGGAGGATTGTCTTTAAATTGTAGAATATTAAAAATATCAGTGTCTATCACAGTTTTATCATCTAAAAACTTGACTTCAGCTATGTTTATAACTTTAGACATATTTATTAAAAACTTTCACACTGGACGTAACACCGACGATTTGATATCCTATAATCAAAAAGACTGATAACACAGGCCTGCAAAATAGAGAGTCGTCACTGTTATTTTACAACTTACGGTCATTTCCGAAGTAATTTTTGGCGTAAAATTAGAATCCGTCGTCAGCATTGCTTCATCACGTCAGGTTTTTGAGTAATCGTCCCCTAAAGGTCGAAAAAACACGTTTTGTGGCCATAAATCGTAAGCAGTGAAGGCAGCTACAGAGCTCGGGAGCATTTCGCGGCCCACCAATGCTGATAACAGAATTCAAAGCTACACTACAAAAAAACTTCTCAGTGGTTCTTTATTTTTTCTTAGAAACATACTTTTGTTCTCTGAGGCTTCTTTTATATGAGTATAAGACCTCCCCCGGTCCAGCCTGCAAAATAATGCAAAAAAAATATTTAGGTATGTAAACTTATAGTTTTTTAATTGCCCGATTCAACTGCGTTATTTATTTTATTTACCCACTTTCACTTTACTTACAAAAATTAATAATTATATCCGGTATCACTGCAAACTTCAAACGTCAATATCTTGATAATAAAGTAATACTTCTTAATTCCTGAAAATGAAAAAAATTGCCCTTACAATGATTTAATTTGCCCAGTCAATTACAATGACAATTCATCAATTTTTCACATGAAAAATATAAAAAACTAAAGTATGTGTACGATTCGCGTATTGCGCATGCGCAATCAAATTAAGGGTATCTCATCGGATTTGATAATGCCACTATCATTACCTATAATAAAAAGTAACTAATCATAAATATTTTTCTTTATTATATGTAAACGATTTTTAACTATTTCTTCCACTACAATAAAGATCATTTTATTTTATTTGAAATTTATTACAGAAGTTTCATTGGAGAGTGACATATGAGGTTAATTAATGTTCTTATTTTATAGAATTAGAATAATTATAATTTAATAGCTACATGTTTAGGCATTGGTTTCTTTGATAAAAAATACCATCCAATATGATATGAAAAATAGAGGCGCTGTCAAATATTTCCGGTACAATACAGACTTGATTTGATTGCGCCTGCGCAATACGAGAATCATATAAATGTTATTGCTATTTAATAATTGTCACATGAAAAATTGATGAATTGTCATTTGCAACGATTACCGAAAATCGTTAGACTCGCGCGAGGTTAATGAGCGGCTAAACGAGAGGAGCCGCGTTCGGTTCGCGAGAGAGAGAGAGCGCGTAGGGGCAATGACCGGGAGGGGAGGGTCCGACCGGCAGTATGACTGTGTCACTCAGTCCGCCTGTGTCGTTAACCTGTTTTCCCGAGCCGTTTTGAAGTTTTCGCGTGGTGGTGCCAAGGTGATAGCGCGAACTTTGGTGTGGTGCGTTGGGTGCATAGCAGCAGCAGCAGCAGCAGCAGCGACAGCAACAACAGGAGTAGCAGCGACAGCAGCAACAACAACAGCAGCAACAGTAATCGCGGCGGTGCGGCGAGCAGCGAAGCGGCGTTTCAGCGATTTGTTATTCGGATACGGTTGGCCACCGTATCCTCATCGTTCTCGCGGTAGGTGCACCTTCCCCTTTTTACTGTTGTAATTGGCGTGCGATCCCGCGCAGCGTGCGCGAGGAAATTAATTGTTGCGCGCGAGCGGTTAGTTCGCGGTGATTGCGGTTTTCTCTCTCTCTCTCATACGGTGTGCATTGTTACTCACGCAAGCGTGCGGAAGACTCTCGGCAAAACCCCCGTGTATTTGATCTAATCGAATAAACCGATTAATAGTTTTAAATAAACGAGTCATCGTTATTAGTTCTTTCCTTTGTCCGGAGGTCGCTAGTGTTTACATTTCATTCGAATTCGCCGGTAGCGTAGCACGGAGCACGCGGATACCGGTAGACGGGAATCGTCAACTTAGGTCCCAGCGGCGGCCGCACGAGCGCTACTAAGCAAGGGCGACAGCGCCGCCAAGCGGTGAGTTGGGGGAACCCAACTCGGAATAGTGAAGAGACTCTGCGCAGGCGCACTCCGAGACAAGGTAGGTTGATGTGCTTCGAGCACATAGATAACTAGGCGTCGTCTAGTCTTAATAAAGGTACATTCAAGAGATTATAGACTAAACGGCAGCCTGTTACATGGCGCCCAACTAAAATTAGGACTCACACACGGGGTAATTTGCACAAAAAGAGAGAGACGTTTGCACGCGTGCGTAATAAGGTGCGAGCGGGTAAAGTAACGCGTGGCTCGTTCGGTACGTGCTCTGCGGTAGGGGAAAGACGCCTCTCCGACCCAATAACACCTGCTTTTGTGAGCCGAGAGCACACTAACCCCAGGGGTCGAAGAGACGTCCGGAGTCGCTCTAACGCGAATAAAAAAGGTGACAAATCGTATTTTGGTTTACTTTTTGCTTTTTAAGTGTTTACATACACATTAAAGTATTTAAGTGGGGGTTAGTCACCGAGCGACAGTACCTGCAGAGCGCGCAATTGGGGTGTGTGTAGGGTTAGATTTACTAACCCGGTGGAGCTAGCAAACAGTTAGTCTCCACCTATAGGCAGGTAGTTGCGAAGTGGAAGTTCGTACTTCCTTAGAGTACGCGGCACCTGCACACACCCACAAGCCACGTGTATTGTTGCCTTGCAATTAAAGGCGTATTTGGGTAGTTGGCGATAAAAATCGCAACACCCCGCTCGCGCCTTGGGCGATAGGAGGCGGTAGTGGTCGACTAGGGAAATTAACCTCAACCGTCACCTACGCCCCAGCATAAGCGACATGGAGGATACCGCCGACGCGATAACCCGGTGGGCTTCGGAACTGCCTTCGACACAGCTGGATAGATACCTGACGCAACTGGAGTTGCGTACAGACGGTCCCAAGCTGATGCAGGCAGTTCGATTAGCGTATTGGTTGCTAGGCGAATATATCGACCTAGACTTCCAAGGAGCGGCGTTGGATAGGGAAGCGACACAGCGCAGGCGAAGGAGCCGAGAGAGGTGGCTGGAGTCCAGGCGACAAGAATTAGAAGCAGCTGATGCTGAGGATCTTGTCGCCCACCCACTCATGCTGCTATATAGGGATGAGGTGGTAGAGGCGAACCTGACGCGGACTCTCGCGGTCTACGACAACTTAGAGGAGGAGAGTCAGAGCGAGACGGGGGAGCGAGAGCCCGCAGAGGAAGGGGGGACCGGCGAGGTCAAGGGACCCACGGAGGGGGTCAGTAGTGAGCACAAGGGCTCCACCGGATCGCCGGATAGGCGAAGAGCTCGTCGTTTCGAGAACGCGGAGCTACAACCTCAAGAAGAAGAGGAAGAGCGGTGCGTGACCGAACGACTAAAAGAAGAGATCGAGCGCAACCGGGTCGGGATAAACCGCATATTAGAGATGCTGGAAAGACACGACCAGGTATGCGCGCGGTGGAGTGACCAGGTGACCGCCCTGCAGGTGGAGGTCCAGCAGTTAAGGAACAGGGACCCCACCAATCGACGAACGGTCATACCAGAGCGGCCCAGGAGAACCGTGGACTTCCAGTCCACGTATACGTGTCACTACGACCCGAGGGTACCAGGAAGTACCCCGGAACCCCAGCGATCGACCCCTGGCGAACCTCGAGAGGCTCCCCAAAGGCAGGTGCCTTTACGGACGGAACAGCCACCAAGACGAGGACCAAGAGACGCCGACATAGGTGAAGAGCAGGCAATCCCGGAAGGATCCGCCTGGTACGACGCCAATGCGGCGTCAGGGTACTATGCGACTCGGGACGCGGGTAGGATAGTCCGAGGATGGAAGCTGCGATATTCAGGAACGGCTTCAGAGTGCGTAGACACCTTCTTGTCAAGACTGGAGGATCTACGCGCGGGCTCAGGGCTAACGGACGGAGAGATCTTGTGCTCGGTATCAGAGCTCCTCGAAGGTGTTGCGAGGACCTGGTACGAGCTTAACAAGTTCAAGTGGAGAAGTTACGCCGACTTCGTGGCTGGCGCTCGACGTTGGTTTGAGTCGAGTGAGCTGCAGCAACAAAGATTGCTGCAAGAGGCCCAAGCCCGATACCAGGAGAAAGGAGAGCTGGTGCGAGAATATGCCTGCCACCTCCTCTTCATGTTAGCCCAACTACGCCCGCCGTTACCAGAGCAGCGGCAGCTAGATTTGTTGTACGCAAATCTCCTACCCGCCATCCGTATGCAGCTGCGGAGGAACGCGTTCTCCAACGTGGACGAATTCCATGCCCGGGCGACCGAGATCGAGACCGCTTTGCGAGACGACGAGCGCCCGAGGACCAGGCTGGAGCCAACGTCCACGTTATACCCCGAGCACATGGGGGTGTCAGCAAAAGCACCACCGCCCCGGGCAGGACCCCGAACGGCGGCCATGTCCAACAAGCCCCGGGGTAGGGAACAGCTGCAACCCGAGTCACCGGTTAAAGCCAAGGCCAGGAAACCCAAGAACCGGCCCATAATCGCTGCAACGCAGGCCACAGACCGCATTGAGGATCTGTCGTCGCAGATTGCGACCCTGCGACGCGAGATGGACCGGTACTTCAAGGAGAGGAAGGCTAACTCTCCCAGGCGGCCGAGGGGTCGGCCGCAAGAAAAGGGGAGGAATAAAACCCCTCTGGGTCTCCTGGCCAGCGACGAGAGGGTCAGCGGAGGAAAATAGACTACTCCTAACCGATTAAGTGCTCGTCTTGTGGCAAACTGGGCTTTACCAGGAGGTACTGCCCGGATTGCAACAAGGGAAACGGGCAGGGAAACGGAGGACGGAGGTCCCCTCCGCGTCCCCAGTAAAGGTGACCTCTCGTCGCGGGTCGCTGGAACGTGGCAGGGGCCCGCCAGCGACCCCAGGGTTCAGGAATGTCTCGCCAGGGATATCGGACCCTACGAGACCTGGCAGTGCGGTGGCGTTGGAAGCGACAGCGACCGAACAGATGCCTGATCTGGGTAACCGGGCATTTTGTATCCTCGAAGGGTACGGAGGCCGGATTCAGGTGGTGGAGCAGGGGTTTGAATGGGTCGGAGAGGAGACCGTCAGACCCAAAAGCTCCAGGAGACCACCTGACACTCCAGAGGATACGCCGGCGACCTAGACACCTGCGGGGGAGAGCACGTCGATGCGAGTAGCGGCTGCCCTGGGTAAGAAGAGCCGTGAAATCCTCCCGCCCACAGAGGTGAGAGGGACGGAGAATGCTCCCCGTAGGTACAGACCCGAGGATGAGACCAGATGGTGGCTTCAGGTGGGGATAGGTGCCTACAAGTTGAGGGCACTCTACGACACCGGGGCCTCATCGACGGTAATGGGTCAACTCGGGCTTAGGATGGCATCGGACATGGGGCTGGGCCTGGACGTCACGCGTGCGGGAGAAGCGAAGCTCGCCGACGGTCGCCCATGTCCCATCTTGGGTCATGTGATTTTCCCCTTTACGGTAGGGGGAATCACAAAAGACGTAAGGGTCGCTATAACGCCACTGCTGTCTGATGACTGCTATGTCGGCGCGAATTTCGTAAGGGAATTCAGTGCCAACCTGAACCCTGACACGGATTAGCTGTACTTGGCGAAAGCCAAAGTGGCGGTACCGTTGGAAGTGGCAAGCGTCACTGGTACGTCGTGCCTCGCACCCGTAGGCCTGGTAGAAGCCACGGAAGCACAGCGTCAAGAAGTGGTTAGCCTCGTCGACGGATTAATTCCAGACGGAGACGAGTGTTTAGGCTGTGCTGTGGGGGTCGAGCATGAGATAGATATCGGAGACGCTCGACCCTGCAAACAGAAATACTACCCGGTCTCCGACAGGGTGCGAGACGAAATGCACGCTCTGGTCAAGGCCATGCTGGACAACGACGTCATTGAACCAGCAACCAGCGGGTGGTCAAGTCCAGTGGTGATGGTTAAGAAGGCAGATGGCAAATATCGGTTCTGCGTAAATTACCAGAAGGTAAACGCAGTAACCAAGCCGGAAGCCTATCCATTACCCTTCATGAGCGACATTCTGCGAAGGATCAGGGATGCTAAGTTCATCTCGACACTGGACTTGAGTAGCGCGTACCACCAGATACCTCTTAAAAAGGAGTCGCGCCCCATTACGGCGTTCACAGTCCCCGGCCTGGTACATTTTCAGTTCAAGAGAATGCCCTTCGGATTGTCTTTCGCCGGCGCGACCTTCCAGAGGTTGATGGACAGAGTGATTGGCCCGGATTTAGATCCTTTCGCTTTTGCTTACCTCGACGACGTGATTATTATCTCGCCGTCCTTTGAGGAGCATAAGCGACACCTGGGATTGGTTTTACAACGAATCCTGGGTGCGGGCCTCACTGTGAATAAGACCAAAAGCCACTTCTGTAAGTCGGAAGTCAAGTACCTGGGGGTCCTAGTGAACCGTGAAGGGGTAAGGCCAGATCCAGAGAAGATCAAGCCCATCATGGAGTACCCAGTACCACGGACGATCAGATAGGTGAAGCGATTCATGGGGATGATGTCGTGGTATCGTCGCTTTATACCCGACTTCGCGACCATCGCTGAGCCGATAAACCGCCTGACGAAGAAGAGCATCCCGTTTGCTTGGCAGCAGGAACAGGAGCAGGCTTTCGAACGGTTGCGAGATGCAATGGTCTCGGCACCAATCTTGCAGTCGCCAGATCCCAGCGCGCAGTTCGTGTTACAAACGGACGCGAGCGATAGTGGGATAGGCGCGGTGTTGACACAAGAAATCGATGGACAGGAGCGCGTAATTGAGTACGCCAGTCGCTCCCTAAACAGTGCGGAAAGGAACTATACAGTCTCCGAACGAGAGTGCCTGGCAGTAGTATGGGCTATCGGGAAGTTCCGGCCTTATGTTGAGGGGCACCACTTCAAAGTTATCACCGATCATAGTTGCCTTAGGTGGCTCCACAGTATGAGGAATCCCACAGGAAGGCTAGCGCGTTGGGCGTTAGCACTACAAGGGCATGTTTTCGATATAGAGTATCGAAAGGGAGACCTCAACGTGGTGCCAGACGCTTTATCTAGGGCCTATGAGGAGGGGGTGGTAGAAGTGGGTGCCATGACTCATCAACCGGAAACAGCCGATGCCTGGTACCTTCAAAAGTACAGGGAAGTATGCCAGGATCCACATTCTCAGCCCACCTGGAAGGTGGTTGGAGGGAGATTGTATCACTACAATCCGACTGAGGAGAGCGAAGGGTCCATCGAAAACGAGGAAGCCTGGAAGCTAGTGGTTCCTGCCGAGAAGAGGCATCAGGTACTCGAGGAGGTACACGATGCGCCAGCAGCGGGACACCAGGGGAGAGAACGAACGTTCTCCCGGGCTAGGCACCTGTATTTCTGGCCAAAGATGTACGATCAGGTCAGAGAGTACGTGAGGTGTTGCCCGGTATGTCAGCAGTGCAAGGCGGAACAAAGGCCGCCTTGCGGGCTGATGGGTCGTCGAGAGGTCTCGCGACCCTGGCAGGTGGTGGCCAGTGATATTACTGGCCCTTTCCCAAAGAGCTCGAGAGGGTTCGAGTATATTTTGGTCTTCTTAGACCTGTTCACTCGGTGGGTGGAGTGTGTACCCGTACGTAAGGCCAATGGAAGGACCATCGTACGGGAATTGCACGAGAGGGTGGTAACCAGGTTTGGAGCGCCCGAGATATTTCTTTCGGACAACGGGACCGAATTTAAAAATCAAGAGGTCGATGCCTACCTGTCGAGGAACGGCATCCGGCGCGCCCTTACCCCAGTTTACCACCGACAGGCAAACCCCACAGAGCGAGTGAACAAAACCCTCAAGGCCATGCTTATATCGTACGTGGAGCGGGACTATAAGAGCTGGGATGAGCACCTGCCAGAGTTCAACTTCGCGTTGAACTCGGCAACTCACAGCGCGACAGGTTATAGCCCGGCCATGCTGGTCTTCGGTAGACAGCCCACTCCCCCCCTCGACCTTTAGGAGAGCCCAGGATCAGTTGGCCCGGGAAGCTTCCGAGGGCCAAGAACTGACCGAATGGGGTGAGCACATGCGCCAGTTACCCAATTTATGGGAACGCGCTGGCTCTAAGTCCAGGGAGGAGGCGGACCGTCAGGCGGTCTACTACAACCGGAGGAGACGCCAGGCCGATTTTAGGGTTGGGGACTGGGTGTGGAAGCGGAACCGCATCTTGTCTTCCGCTGCTCAGGGTGTTTCGGCGAAGTTGGCGCCGAAGTATGCTGGTCCATATGTAATTCAGGAGGTATGTGGGACCAATACCTACCGCCTCGGTAACCAGCAGGAAGAGTTGCCCGAGCTGATCCACGCCAAGGATCTCAAGCCCTATTTCGGTCCATTCTCGGATCAGGACAACGAGGAGCCAGGAGGCGGGGACTCAACACCGTTGGAGGAAGAGGAGGGCGTAGGCGACCCGCCAGCGAAGGTTGAGGAATCCAGCGAGGATCCGATATGCGAGCGCGTCGCGATTGCAGTCCCCGCGAACGAGTGTGAGAAATCCGCGGCGGCTCCAAAGGTACCGAGGCGCCGGCTAAGCGAGGCCGTGGTAGGCCGCGCAAGGACCCTGCGTGCGAATCTCTGGCACCAGGTAGAGACGACCTGGATGGCAATGCGGTAAGGGGAAGAGGCAGGCCCCGTAGAACCGCTCAGCACGTGCGGAAGGTGGTCCTGCCAGCTACCCCCGCAAATGGGCCATGTTCGCGAGGAAAGCGCAGGGGACCGGGACGTCCTCGTAAACAATAGCGTCGAGCGTGACGCTGCGACGGTTAGGTTAAGGGCTAAACCTGAGACATCCCTTAACTCCCCTCTTCTTCTTTTGCAGATGGAGAGGAAGCTGGTAGTGAGTGAGGAGGCCTTCGAGACGGCCACACAGATGTTACTCGACCTAAGGCTGGGTCCGGACGCCGATCGGCTGATCGGTGACATCTGAAGATTTGTCCGGGCCCAGGTCAAGGTGGCCGCCAGAGAGGGCCGCTCGCGCCAGCGGGTGGACGACTTCCTCCGGGAAGGGATGAGGGCCCAGACCAGAAGGCCCGAGACCCGGGAAGCGTCCACCTAGACCGACGGTCCATCCGAAGAGGGCCGTCGGTCTAAGTCCACGACGGACCAGGGGGTGCAGACCCCAGAGTCGAGCAAGCCGGCGATGGCCGACGGCTCGACACAGTGCCCCAGGCCGAAAGAGGCCTGCGGCCAGGGGCAGTGGGTCTGCAACCACCCCCGGGTCCCCCAGCAGGTTGGGCTTGAAAATTCCTGGAGGCACGTGAGGTTGGGCCTCCAGGAATTAGAAAACGCGTGGGAGTTCGTCGGGGAACTTCAGCGCCGGGTGCACGCACACCTGGGGGAGTTCCTCGACTTCCGCGGCGCCCAAGAGATGCTGGGGGAGTGGGCTCCTGTGGTCCGGCGGCAGAGGGCATATGGAGAGGCCCTGCTGCGCGTAGACCGGGGACCGGAGTCCCCAGCGGCCGCGGACCCGCCGGTGGTTTTACCACCGACGGCAGCAACGGATAGGGCCGCGGCCAGGACTCCGGCCAGGCCCCCGACGCAGACTCAAGCCAAGAGAGTCTCGGGGGCCACCGGCGCCGGGCAGGAGTTCACGGTCCATGTGGACGGGTCGGTCTCCGACCCTACCGTGGTGGTGCGTACCCAGGGGGGACGCACGTCCACCACGGTGGGCGGCGTTACATTTAACGCCGCCCTGGCGACTTTAGCCCAGCCGCCACATCCACCAGCGGGGAGCCAGGGCCAGGGGATGGAGCCCGGCCCCAGTGGAAGACCGAGGAAGGGCTGCTACATATGCGGCCATCCCGGGATAACCACCACGTCCAAGTGCCCCAACAAGGCGGAGCACTGGCGCTATCCCAGGCACAAGGCGCCAGGGGGCTCCGGCAGATGACGTGGGGGAGTGGTGGCCCGGGATGGGCAAATAAAGCATAATGTAAATGAGGATGGATTGTGTTAGTTTCTCTCCTTTCCCAATCCTGTCCTTAGGGTCGCGAGTCAGTGAGGTAGTTCGATCCGGTAGTTCGAAGCTAGGAGGGGGCTGCAACGATTACCGAAAATCGTTAGAATCGCGCGAGGTTAATGAGCGGCTAAACGAGAGGAGCCGCGTTCGGTTCGCGAGAGAGAGAGAGCGCGTAGGGGCAATGACCGGGAGGGGAGGGTCCGACCGGCAGTATGACTGTGTCACTCAGTCCGCCTGTGTCGTTAACCTGTTTTCCCGAGCCGTTTTGAAGTTTTCGCGTGGTGGTGCCAAGGTGATAGCGCGAACTTTGGTGTGGTGCGTTGGGTGCATAGCAGCAGCAGCAGCAGCAGCGACAGCAACAACAGGAGTAGCAGCGACAGCAGCAACAACAACAGCAGCAACAGTAATCGCGGCGGTGCGGCGAGCAGCGAAGCGGCGTTTCAGCGATTTGTTATTCGGATACGGTTGGCCACCGTATC